>NW_027507903.1:25931298-26546298 GCF_037356315.1 Lithobates pipiens | reverse complement strand
CGTTTGCTGGTATTTTTAACGCAGGAACTTTCTACCAGGAAGATCCGGTGTAAAAACATGAGTACTGTGTGCAAGGGGTTGATATGCGATTTCATTGCCCCACGTAACGTAGTCCTCAGATGAAAACGCAATGGACTGATCGTCACGTTAGAAGTTGTTGTTTTATTTAAAGAGAAGTTTTAATTCAAAGCCTGAAAAATGCCTCTGATCACCTCCAGACATTTGTAGAAGGAATAACCTCTGTTTAAAGCAGATTACCTTCCTAACTACTCTTCAGATTTTCCTCTTTTAATGGATTTTCCTTGTATCATTCACGTGTTATTCTGGGTATAAGATTAATCCCGCTAATTAACGAGAAGCGCTTCTGTAGTTCAAATTTTCGATTTATGGAGAATAATAAATGAAAAGGGAAAACTAATCTGGCTTCTTGACTTCTCATTTTAAGGATTTTGCACACTGGTGTCAAAATCGCAATCCTCTTCTAGAAACCGATAACTTTGTGGTGCGATTTGAGCCCATTTTATTTTGTATGAATCGTATGTGATTTGAACAGGAATTTGGTGCGATTCCGGTCCAAATCGCATGCGTTTCCCCGCACCGCTCCTGTGTGAACCCAGGCTTGTTTCAGCCTGGATTTACACAGGAGCGGTGCAGGAATCGCACCACATTCCTGTTTAAAGCACATGTGATTCTTTTCGGTGCAATTTGAGCCCATTTATTTTGTATGGGCTCAAATCACACCGCAAAGATATTGGTATTGGTGAGTGCTTGAGCGCAAGTATCGGTACTCATATTTGGTATCTGTGCAAGCCTACTTTGTCTGAGGCCTGGTTCACAGCCATGCGTTTTTCGCAGAAACGCACTGCAGTTGATTTAACCCTTTAACGTTCTGCTCCACCGTTTGGTAGACTTAATAAAAAAAAAAAAACTAGTAGTGCGTGCTAGACTTAGAATGTTAAAGGGTTAACATGGTGTCCTATGGGACACATTCACATCTATGCTTTTTTTATTTATTTATTTTATTTTTTTTTCAGCTCCTTTTTGTTTTTGGAAAGGGTCAGGGACTTTTTTTTTTTAAATTGCAAAACGATGCATTTTTGAGTCAATAGACCTAAATGGAGAAACTGCAGAAAAGCACGAGGTGTCGTTTTGTCGCATTTTTTTTTAATATTTCCAACAACAAATTGACCAAAAAAGAAATAAAAAATCCAAAACCCTTAAAAAAAAAAAAACGTGCAGAAAATGCCCTGAAAATGGCACTGCAGAAACATAACGACAGCCAACTGCATAGGTGTAAACCAAGCCTTATCTTTGCGACTTAAAGAGGAACTGCAGTCGGCTCACATAATTTGTAATAAAACATCTTTGCCATTCTGAAGATTCCCTCCAACCACTTTGCATATTATTTTATATATACTGTGATTCTGTACTTGCCAAATATTCTACAGAAAGCTCCCTCCACTGAGTCTGTCTGCAGCCATTTTAAATGTGGGTAGCTGAAGCTGCTGTCTGTTAACTTCCTGGATTTACACAGAGGCACACCTCCAGCTCTCATTGGCCCTCTTATGACTCGTCCCTAGGGTTGCCACCTGTCCAGGATTCACCCGGACAGTTTGGGCTTGGAATCATGGGTCCGGGTTTCAGACTGCCTGAAACCCGGACACATTATTTAGATTGACTATGGCTTCCCTGCAGCTTCCACCCACACCCCACCCCCCCCCCCCCCAAACACTCCTACGCCTCTGTGTCTACCCACTCTCCAATCCCCAGCGCTGTGCCTCAGAAATGGAAAGTTGGGGCTGGAAATTTGAAGGTGCTGACTGCCAAGGAATGAGTGAGTGAATACACTAAGGCAAGTCAGGGTTCTCAGAGCACCCTTTACATCAGAGTTCCCCTTTACACCAGAGGCCACAGTGTTCCCCCTTACATCAGAATCTTATCCATACATCAGAGTTCTCAATGTTCCACCTTAAATCAGGGTTCCCAGAGCACCCCGTCCCTTACATCAGAGTCTGCAGAGTCCCCCCCCCCCCCCCCCTTAGAGTAAAAGGGAACTCTGTGAGTTCAGATGTAAAAGAGAAACTCTGCGGACTCTGATGTAAAGGGGAACTCTTGTGATTAACTTCATATGATTAGAAATGTTATTCAATAGCAAAATATATGTATAGTTTCTACTATTAAAAAAAATTGCTGCGTGGCGCTAAAGTGTTCGGGTTTGACTTAAAGAAAAGGTGGCAACCCTACTCGTCCCTCCCTCCCTCCCTTCCTGGCAAAGTCTCACAAGAGTGAGAGAGAGCTGTACATGATGTCATACGCCTACGCTAATGACCAGATGAGAAACAGGAAGTGGGCTGTATAAGGTATTTACTGGTAGAAAAAAAATGTTTTACTATTCAAAGTTAAAACAACAAGGGCAGAAGATTTAATGGAGGGAACGATGAAAAAACGGTTCCGTTTTACGCTGCGACTTTAGAAGGTTTTGTAAGTTCAATAATGTATATAGCACTCGGTATTGTTATGATGGGTCACATTGAAGTTGTAGTGAAAAGACGCACTGGAAGTCACAGCAGTGTGGACCGAACCTGAATGTGGTTTTCACTTGGGGAGGTCCATCCGTTCAAAAATCGAAGGTTAGACACAAACGGAATTTTGAAGTACTTCTGAACGACATTCAACAAGTCATCGAATGCACCGAATTTTTGCAAGAATGTTCAAAAATCTACGAAGATATGGCCAGCTTACGTTTTGCTGTTTGAAACAGAAGAGGATGGGAACATGGCCTGACCCCCTACAGCCATGACGTTTAGGACATCCGTCATTTATTGAAGGGCTTTTTAGAGGTTGCTGCACACCTCCAAGCTCGGCCAATTCTGCTTTGTTGTTGTTAGATGCAGATCTGTCTCGTTGGGACTTTGTTGGCTGATAAAATCCCCTTAATGTGGTCAGGGAAGGGGGGAGGGGGGTGTGCAGAAAAAATAGAGCGGCCTCCCCAAATGGTGAAACCAGCACCTTCCAAATCCTCCACTGACAGCTCGTCTCTACATTCCCAGATGAAGCACAGATGTGAAAATATTTTTCTTTGGAGGTCGTGCACCCCATAGGGCTCTTGGATATTGCTTCTTTTTAGTTGTTGTTGCACATGGTAGGGTGGGGTACTTGGTGCACCGGCTATGGATGTAGATAAATCCAACATTCGGTAGACCGGTTACTAGCCAAGTCATTATGTTGCTGGCAGTTGCTTTGTGGTTTGTCCGAATGTTTTTATTTTTTGTGGCCAATGCAGCGAAAACGCAACTTTTTGTTTCACAATAATTGTATGCAATGATCGTTGAATGCATGAGTTTTATCAGATTACTCCTAAACGTGAAAAATGTTCCCACCAGAGGCTTCGCTTGCTTCAGAGTCCACCTTTAGGAGCGCCTCTTACACCATGGCCCCTAATAAAGGCCCCTCTTACATTAGGGCCCACATCAAGGTCCCTATCGTAGTCCACTTGACATCAGAGTTCCCATTAGGCCCCCCTTACCTCAAAGTCTAAATTAAAGGCCCCCTTACATTAGGATCCCCATCAAGGTTTCTAGCAGAGTCCACCTTAGGAGTCCCCACTTATATAATAGTCTGTCTTAGGAGTCCCTGTTACATCAGACTCCCCATTAAAGCCCTCCCTTACTTTAGGGTCCCCAGCAATGCTCCCAGTAGGGTCCCCCCTCACGTCAGACTCCCACTTACATCAGGGTCCCCATCACAGCCCCCTTACATCAGAGATCATCTTAAAAGTCCCTTACATCAGGGTCCTTGTTACATAAGAATTTTCATTAAAACTCCCCCTTACATTAGGGTCCCCACCATAGCTCCCAGAAGGGTCCCCCCTCACGACAGTGTCTCCATTAAAGGACCCCCTTACATTAGGGGCTACATCATGGATCCTAGCAGAGTCCATCCTCACTTCAGAGTTCCCCATTTACTTCAGGGTTCCCATTTAATTTCACTTACATCAGGGTGCGCCTCATAGCCCTCCTTTCATCAAAGTCCATCTTTAGGAGTCCCGACTTACAGCATAGTCTGTCTTGGGAGTCTCCCCCCCCCCTCCCCCTTTTATATCAGGATCCCTGTTGCATTAAAGTCCTCCCTTACATTAGGGTCCTCATCAAGGCTCCCAGCAGGGTCCCCCCTTGAATCAGTCTCCCACTTACATCGGGGTCCCCATCACATCAGTCAGCCTTTAGGAGCCTGCCCCCCATACATCAGATTCCCTTTGAGTAGTCCACCCCTTACCTTTTTGATAACCACAAGCAACCAGTTGACATGGAGGACAGCGCGCTGGGTGGAACCTGACCCCATCTGGATGTATTCCTGCAGTGGGCCGGTTTGACCCACCGTGGTAGTTTGGAGACCCCTCATTTAGGAGAATGGTCAACTATTAGACCTGTATTGGGAAGAAATTGCCTGTCAATTTACAGCATGATTTGTTCAGTAGTTGAGCCCTTATGAAAGATGCGTGAATGCTGAGCTCCCTGTGTGATATAATAATGCTACAAATTATTCATAACCCCCACGCTATCACATTGGCAGTTCTTTTTTTCTATTCATGGTGTAATAAAAGTTAAAGAGCTTATTTTATTGCTACTCTGCAATTAAGTCTAAAGCGGTTATTACGAGTTGATGTTTGGTGTACGCTGATCCTCCTTTCATATAGCAATTGTGTTTTGATGTCTACATTTCCCTTCTTGCTTCATTATCCCAGGACTAGGTTAATCCTGCAATAGGAAGGTATAAGGCGACCTTCCAACACCCAGGAATCTGATTTTGAAATCACGGCAAGGCTGCCTTCAGAAAGGGGAGATTAGGTGCTTGAGTAAATTTGCATTGCAAGGACAGATCAATCAGGTCCTCGGTTATCTGTCAGGACTACCAATGCAGATATTGCTGTAGAGGTCATAGCGAATGCAGGAGCTTTTTACACACTTCCCTTCCATAAAAGCTGGTTTGTTGTGAGGTTCTCACAGATTTCGATAAGGGGCATAATGTACAGGCAAAGGGTAACCACCGCAGGCTGGGTTCAGCTGCCAAGAGTTTGGTTAAGGGATAGATGAGGAATTTATTGTGGTCAGCGTGCTGTAGGCCCTTCTTTCAGCAGACGGCTGCTTTTAGCTGGATGGGTAATTGGCGGTGGGTTCCTCTGTGTGCATTTCTTAGGTTCTAACACCTGTGTACACTGCATGCACACAACCCAAACTCGGGTTTGTTTCCTGTGCTAACACAGAGGGCTGTGTATACACCTGGTCAAATAATTGGTCCTATTAACAGCCAATTATTGCAGTTGAGTTGTAACTGCTCCATTGCCCTGAGCTTCACAGATGGGGGGCAGTTCATTGCATCAAGATATTTGCCGGGTTTACATCATAGTGTGCAAAACACCAGAGGTTAAGTTTTACTAATAACCCACAGAGGTCAGGCTGCTATAAATTTATGGAACGTCAAATTTTCACTCACTTTCATAAATCTTCTTGGTTCGGAGAATTTAGCAATTGAAAGTGCTTTTCTAAAGCTTAACTCCAGGGAAAGCAAAATTCCTTCCTTGAAGTGGGGCTGCTGCACACTGCCAGGGTTAAATGATGGTTTACATCTAGGGGAGCAGGAAAAGTGTTATTTTTTTTTTTTTTTATAATTTCTTTATTCAGTTTAACATTTTTGGCATTGCAACAAAATAGAGAAGCAAAAAAGGAGAGGGACAAAAAAAAGTAATTCATGGTTCAAGGAGAACATTCATAAAAGCAGTGAGATACATCAACATATTATGACATTTGTGATTCCTTCCCTGTCCTAGACGTTCGGTCCATGTGGAAGTTGCTTAAATGCCGGGTCTGCCAAGGCCAACAATGCAACGTCCAAGCTGGAAGAGACTATGGCCGAACCATGCATATGGAAAAGCCGCTTTAAGCCAGCCATAGATGTTAAGAATCTTGGCCACTCCTTGCTTATCCATCTATGGGCAGGCTGATTGTACACAAGTTGATCCATTGATCGACCTTGGCACAACCAGCGTGCCAGATTTCTAGCATGCAGTAATTGCCAGTGGCTATGGACGCTAGCAATAATCATTGTGTTCACCTGACGGGGTCGAATACCTGCTCCCACTGCCAGGAGAACACAATAGTTCCACGGGAGGAACTCTCCTATCAACAGTGACTGTGTTGATGGGGGAATTGGGTGATTTTTCTTTCCTGCAACCCATCAGGTTTGCATTATAATCTATGTCCTGCCTTAGAATAGATTTAGACATGCGTCTAACTCTTCCTTGCCTCTGAAGCACGATCGGCTTTCAGATTGCGCTCCAGAGGCTACTAACAGACGGTGAGGAAGTGATGCAACAACTCCTGGCTGCCTGTTTAACCCCATTTAAATGGGCATTTAGCCCCATTTTTTACCAACAGATGCTCTGCAATGGCTTGCCACCTGCTGATCGCTACATGTCAGGTCAGCTATGCCACAGGCATAAAGCATCAAAGTCGCAGCATGTAAAACTCTGTGCATTGCCTGTGCAGTTTGGGGGGGGGGGGGGGGGGGCGGATCCGTGTGATTGGCTGGTGACAAAAAAGGCCTTCATAGATCCAATTTCAGCATTGCTCTACCTACCATTCTCAACTAGGTTTCCTCCACAGGTTGTTGGGGGTTCCTTGAGCTGTGGATGATTGACCTCCCACTGATGGTGCCTTCATAGATCCAGGTCCAGCATTGCACTATACCTGCCATTCTCAACTAGTGTTCCTCAAGAGGTTGTTGGGGGTTCCTTGAGATGTGGATGGTTTACCTGCCATTGATGGTGCCTTCATAGATCCAAGTCCAGCCATTCTCAACCAGGTTTCCATGGAACCCTAGGAATGGGCAATTTCTGCCTCTAAAAATAAGTTCCCACTTGCACCGTTGATCTTTTTAGCTTTCTGTAAGGGGGTAATTCTTCCCAATGACCACAAGTGTAAGAAGCTTTCTTCTCGCTGACCATCAGACTAATGTATCTTAATATATAGTAATTGTTAGGGGATCCCTGAGACTGGAAAGTTATTTCAAGGGTTTCTTTGTGTTTGAAAAGGTTGAGTAAGGCTGAACTAAACCATGTATGGCCAAATGAAGACATGAGCAGTTCTGCTGAAAAAAGCTTCACACGCCAAAAAAGAAAAGAAAATGCGCTATATCTCTGGTCCTGCTGAGTCGCCTTACGTGGCAGAAGATTTCTTGGGTTTCCCTAGACATGGTTAAGTGTGTTGTCTAATGATCTACTTGGTGCTGAGAATATGGTGACAGCTTTGGGAAGCATTTTTCTTATCTGGAGATAAGTGTGTCATGTGGGATTTGTACAAGCATATTTAGGGCTGTGTGAAGTTTTATAAGGTGAGAAGGACAAGCTGTTAAAAGTCTTGTGGAGCTTCTAGGACTCTCTTCAAATCTTGAGATAAAACTTTTTCTCGAGGTTTGGTGTTACCTGTATATATCATGTCTTGTTCTGGCCGTAGCAAAGTTGGAGTTTTATGGTCGAAAAGTACCATTGTCTGAGAGTTCTCCATTGTGCCAAAAAAGATTAGTATTTTTCTCCTCACTTGATATAAAAGTCAGTTTCTTGGCCGAGTATAATATAACATTAAGGCTGGACAGAGTGGCTCGTTAAAATAATGACGAGCAGTAAAACGTTTGTCCGTCCACGACCGCATTGCCTCGCCGCCGAGACTTGTCCTCACATCATTAGTTAGATCTCAATGGTGATTAATTTGGGAACCGGTTTCTAGTCATTTGGAGATAAGGCGTTACGGATGTTTGTGCTTGAATAGCAATGGATGGCTAGCAATCCCACGGGCACTTTAAATCATTTACAGCGCGGTTATCGGAGTGACTATTACAAGATGATGACCCTGTTACAGAGACGGGAATTATGCTTAGCTGGTGTTTTGATTTTTTTCATTTTTCCATGCAAGGGATTCTGGGACAGGATACATGGTAAAGTGATACTCGTGACAAGAGAGCTGTTGGGCTAGCAGAATCCTGAGCTCCTGTTACCCAGATTGAGTGGTTTACAAGCAATGAATGTGACAGTAGCTGGAAATATTCCTGATCTCCGAACATTAGGCCTCCGTAATGAAGAAAGGAAGAAAAATCCGTACCGCCCATAGGGACCTATGAAATTCCAACTGTCACTTTATAAATGGAAGTGCCTAGTGGTTAGCATCGGGGCCGCTGATGAGGCAGTACAGCCAGCTTTCCTATACTGGGCCCAGGCACCATCCGTTCAAAGGAGGGGGGGGGGGGGCAGGAGCTTACTGAACAAGGGTGCTGGCTGTACTGTCTTATTGCAGACACCGATCCTCTCCTGCCTCCCCCTGCAGTGCTGCCAGATTTTTTTCCTCTTTCTGCAGGGGGAGTGGTCCTAGCACATGCGCCCCTGCCACACGTGCCCCTTTCCGCCCTTTACCGCCGGCAGCTGCTTCGGGCACACGGGATGTTTCAGTGTAGAGAGGAGGGGAAGGAGCTGATAAATATGTAATTTACTGGCCCCTTCCTTTTCTGAGTGAACACAGTGAGCGATCAGTACCAAACACTCCTGTGTCTATTCATCACTGAAGCACAGTAAACTGTTTACTATGCTTTGGTTTGTGATTGAGTAGGAAGCCTCAGAGCATTTCCTATTCCTTCATCTGTGCTCCTGAGGCTGCAGAGAGGGACTGATAAATCTGTCCTCAGTTACTTCCAGCTGGGGTGTAGGGCCCTGTGAGGTAGGCTGTATGGGGCCCGGTGATATCCAACAGCAGCCCTGGTTAGCACTGTGGTCTTACAGCCCCAGGGTCCTAGGGTCAATTTTAAGAAGGCCACTGTGGGGCACAGCTTGTATGTTCTTAGAATATTTAGCATTCAGGATGTTCCAATGCAACCTTAAAACATGTGAATTTAAAAGGCTTCTATGTATATTGGCCGTGCTGATTGTTTTGGGGGCATTGAATTGTAAGCTCCATTGGGCAAGGACTGCTGGGAAAGATTCCAAATATTCCATACAATTGTTTTTTTGTTTTTTTTGTCCAGCCAGTTGGCTGAATGAATAAGAACAAACTGATTCCTCTATGCACACAAACGAGAGGGATGGAGGAATCCCCTCACCCAGATATTTGGGTTATTTACCAAAACTGGAGAGTGCAAAATCGAATGCATCTATGCATGATAGCCAATTGGCTTCTGACTTCAGCTTGTTCAGTTAAGAAGCTGGAAGCTGATTGGTTTCTATGCAGATCTGCACCGGATTTTGCACTCTCCATTTTCAGTAAATTCTGACATCAGGAGTCTCCACTGTCAGAATGCACTGACCAGCTGCTGTGGCCATTTGCTGATCAGGAAAATCACTTCTTGAGAAAAGCTTTCCAACATTCCCATTCAACAGAAGTCGCTCGAGAGGGGGCAGGGCCACATGTGGTTCAAAATTGGGTCTGTCTCTGCTGAACCAACCAAATTTCAACCCATCTATGGCAAGCTTTAGATTAGTAAATGGACCCCACAGACCTTTTAATAGTGCCAGACTAAAGGCCAACTGACTGTTCACTTTGCAAGAAAACTTTCCCTTGAATAAGTTGACGCTCTGCTATCCTCTATCATCCAATCGCGTGCCAGCAAAATTATATATATATATATTTTTTTTTCTTTTCCTTGCACACGTTCAAGTATTTTTTGCATGTAAATTTAAACTATGTAAACAAGGCAGACCGCCGTTCCATCAGAGAGGAAGATTGAGATCTTGTGTTTCTGCTAAGGAAAAACATTGATCTCTGTTTTCCTCCAGTTAAGCCATCCCCCCACAGGGTAGGGAACCTCGGCTCTCCAGCTGTTTTGAAACTACAAATCCCATCCTGCCTCTAGGAGTCATGCCTGTGATTGTTAGGGTATTGCAATGTCTCATGGGACTTGTAGTTTCAAAATAACTGGACAGCCGAGGTTCCCTACCCCTGCCCCACACAGTAAGCAAGCACTCCCTAAGAGCACACTTAACCTTTTGATCACCCCTGATGTTAACCCCTTCCCTTCCCTGCCAGTGTCATTTAGTACAGTTACAGTGCATGTTTTTTTTGTTTTGTTTTTTAGCACTGATCACTGTATTAGTGTCACTGGTCCTATTACAAGGCATATAAACATCCCTTTTAATAGAAATAAGCATAACAGGTCTTCTTTATTGAGAGATCTGGGGTAAAAAAAAAAACAGATCTCTCATTTACCCTTAAAATAAAAGAAATGTTGACACTTTGACTTAAAAAATAAAATAATAATGTCTTTAAGCCCAAGAACCGCAAGTGATGTCGGAGGTTGCTCTGGTCCTCCAAAGGCATAGAGCCGAGTGGGGGCTATCTTGTCCTCACTTGACTTCTTGCCTAGCCATGGCCGCATCGGATCTTTTTTCTGGGCTTACCAACAGCTACGGTAAGCTTGGAAATGACCAGGAAGCGGCAGAAGGGGGAGCACCTCTCCCACCGCCTATAAAAGTGATCTCGTGGCAAATCCGCTGCTGGGATCACCTTTATCGGAAAGCCGGCCGCCTGACGAAAAAGATGCCAGGGTTTTGGCAGCTAGCTGCCACCATAACCCCCGGTGTTTAACGTCAAAGTAATGATGTATATTTACAGTTAGGCGGTCAGCAAGTGAATTCTGTAAATAGTGATAATGCCATGTGAATTTTGCCAACGTCCTTTAGGATCTTTTCCCATTCTGTTACCTTTTAGCAGATTCTGCTAAATTACTAGATTATTATTTCTTTAAAGCGGTGTTGGGTAAAAGCCTGCTGACATTTAATATTTGGTAACTTACCTGTCCAGGGAGCCCGCAATGTCGGCACCCCAGCCAATCTTCAGAACGTCTGTCGGGTGCTGCCGGCAACACCGCCACCACCACCATCTCCACTAACGGAAGCCAGCAGTGAAGCCGAAAGGCTTCACAGATGGTTTCCTACAGCGCATGCGCGAAGCGTGCTGCGCTTTCTAATTGGACCAGCAGCAGAGGAGGGGGACCGAACTTCCAAAGGATGCCGCTGTGGCCCCCGGCTCCCACAAGTGAGGACAGGGACTTGTCGAACAGGTCCCCGTTCCCTCCTCCCCCCTGAAATGTGCCAACCGGAGGGAGGAGTTGGAAGCAAATAAGCGGAAGTTCCACTTTTGGGTGGAACCCCCACTTTAATTTTATTACATTTTAAATTAATTGTTAGAAATCTTTTCGATTTGAAATGCCAATAAATATTTCTGGTTTGCTTGTATGGGGGTGAATGCAGCAACTCCCACTTTTTTCACGCTGAACATTCACAAGTTCAGTTTTGATTTTGCGGGCAATTTTGGACTGAGATTGCTATTTTGAGACAAATCCGATCTTATGCCCTGTACACACGATCGGACTTTCCGACAACAAAAACGTGGATTTTTGTTCGAAGGGAGTTGGCTCCAACTTGTCTTGCATACACACGGTCACACAAATGTTGGCCAGCAATTCTGAATGTAGTGACGTAGGAGACGAACGACTGCTGATAAAAAGGAAGTTCAATAGTCATGTGATATCATCTCCATTAGACGCAAAAGGGAGTTTAACAAGACTCGTGGCCACTCATTAAAACTAGAAGAAAAGAGGTTTAACCTTGGACTGCGTAGAGAGTTCTTTACTATAAGAGCGGCAAGGATGTGGAATTCCCTTCCACAGGCGGTGGTCTCAGCGGGGGGCATTGATAGTTTTAAGAAACTATTAGATAACCACCAGAACGACCACAACATGCAGGGATATACAATGTAATACTGACATATAATCACACACATAGGTTGGACTTGTCTTTTTTTTTCAACCTCACCTACTATGTAACGAAGACCAAGCGCTTTCGTGCTCGTACTTGATTCCGAGCATGCGTGGACTTTTGTGCGACTGACTTGTGTACACACGATTGGAAAGTCCGACAACAAAAATTTGTTGGTGGAAAATTTGAGAACCTGCTAGCCAACATTTGTTGGTGGAAAGTCCGACAACAAATGTTCGATTTGAGCGCACACATGGTCGGAGTTTTAACCAACAAGCTCACATCCAACATTTCCCGTCGGAAAGTTTGATCGTGTGTACGTGGCATTAGAATCATAAATCTATTCGATTGTATAGTTGATTCTTTATTTTAATATGGTAAAGTTTGAGACCAGTAGGTTGTCAACTCTACTAAATTCTATAGGAAACGTATCTCAGATTATTTTCTATTGATAGAAGTATTTAAGACCAGTACATTGTCTACTGTGGCCTAGTTGTACAAAACTTTTTTTTTTTTTTTACTTTTACGTTTTTTGTGTTTTTTTTGGGCATTTTCACTTAAACAAAATTGAATACCTAGGTGTCCTCGCCAGATGTTGGATGGGGATGGGGGGGGGGGGGGGGGGGAGGTTCCAGGACCGGTAAACAAGTTAGGCAGCTCAGCTTTGCATTTTCTTTATCAAATGTATAAATGAAGCCTTGCACCATATGTCTTCGAAGACTCCTGTTGAGCGGGCTTTTGAATGAAAGGAGCCCCTGTGTCTTTAAGAGAAGCAAAGTATTCTTCCCTCCTCCACCCAACCCCCACCTCCCCCCTCCCCAGTGTAACTGAAACCTGAGCTAATCCTTTTGCACATGGGGTAATTTATTGGCCTATTGGGCTTTTCTTGATGGCAAATTGCATTGTCTTTATTCTTGAGTCCAAGCTTTAGTGAGGCTTGCTTGCATTCCAGAGGCTCTATTCTCAGCTGATCTTTCACACCCCTCTGAGTACAGTCAAATACGGGTTTATTGGAGTGCTTTTGTTATGCAAACAAGACAATAATAATCAGGCCATTATTCCGCAAGATTGCTTGATTAGCAGTTCAAAAGAGGTCAGTGGAAGGACCCCCGGTGCCCAAGGAACAAGTTTTTCGAAAGTAAACGCTTTGCTGTTCATTTTTGTTTCTTCAAAGTTTTACGCTTCTTGGTAGCTTTACCCCGTGCCGATAATACATTTCGTAAAGCGTGACGATTTAAATTAAAATTTTACGTTTTTTTTTTTTGCAAAGAGTTCCCGCATAACTCCAGTTCTATCGGAAGGAAGTAGAGCGCTCCTTGGTGATTATTTTCAGCTAGCCTTAGAATACTATTGTGTAAAATGTAATTACTAGGACATTTAAATGCAAATTCCTCCCATTAAGATGGTGATCATTGAGAGATCTGATCAACTAAAAAAAACTTTTAAAGGGGTTTTAAAAAGTTCACACGTTGCTAAGTGAACAACATCGCCTTTTTTTTTGAGCTGTAACCCCAAATGGTGTGGTGCCAACCACAGAATATCACAATTAGTTGAATTGATTGCGCAGTTTGCATGCCAGTAGGCAAAAAAAAAGTGTCAGTTGAGAGTACACGGAAATGTGATTTTTAAAATCCGGGCATGTTGCAGAGACCTGTCCCGTGGCACAATGGTTCTCACCGCACTGTTTTGCAATGTAGTAATTGTGATTAATGCAGTCACAATGGGTGCTTTTGTCTATCCAGCTGTAGGGATAGGAAGGTTCTTTGGGTTAATGAAACCTATAAGGCTCCCGTCAAGAGTTGTTTTTCACAGCTCGGCTTATGTATAAGCGTTTTTTTTGGCCAGCTGTAAACGCAGAAATGGGGGGCCGCCCTGTTCACATCTTAAGGCTGGCAGAGATCACCCCAAGAAAAAAATTGTGGGAAGTCTGCCTAGCCTTAAAGGATATCTAAAGGCTCGTTTAACCACTTAGGACCGAGCCTCTTTTTTTTGAGATTTGTTGTTTACAAGTTAAAACACTTTTTTTGCTAGAAAATTACATACATACATTTTCTTTCTTTTTTAACACCCTCGAGAATAAAATGGCGGTCGCTTCAATACTTTCTGTCACACCGTATTTGCGCAGCGGTCTTACAAGCGCACTTTGTTGAATATAAAAATAAGACAACAGTAAAGTTAGCCCATTTTAAATTTTTTTTCATATTGTGAAAGATAATGCAGAGTAAATTGATACTCAATATGTCACGCTTCAAAATTGCGCCCGCTCGTGGAATGGGAACAAACGTTTACCCTTACAAATCTCCGTAGGTGACGTTTAAAAAATTCTACAGGTTGCGTATTTTGAGTTAGAGGCAGTCTAGGGCTAGAATTATTGCTCTCGCTCTACCGATCACGGCGATACCTCACATGTGTGGTTGACCACCGTTATCATATGTGGGCGCTACTCACGTATGCATTCGCTTCTGCATGCGAGTTCAGTGGGATTGGGCGCGTTTTTTATTGTTTAGTTTACCTTTTTTTTTTTTTTCTTTTTTTTACTGTTCTTTAAAAAAAAAAAAAATTATATAATTATATAAAAAAAAATCTGTCACTTTTATTCTTATTACAAGGAATGTAAACATCCCCTGTAATAGGAAAAAAGCATGACAGGTCCTCTTAAATATGAGCTCTGGGGTCAAAAAGACCTCAGATCTCATATTTACAAAAATAAATAAATGTCTCTTAAGAGCTATGGGCGGAAGTGACATTTTGACGGTCGCTTCCGCCCTGCAGTGGTATGGAGACAGGAGAGGGCCATCTTCCCCTCACTCACCTCTATGCCAAGTAAGGAGCAACATCCGGTCACCACTGCCGACGGCTTCGGTAAGCGGCAGAGCGCTAGCGGGAGGCCCCTCTCCCGCCGCCGATAAAAGTGATCTTGCGTTGGATGTGCCACAGAGACCACTTTTATCTGAAAGCGGACCGCTGGCTGAAGAAGAGGATTCTGGGGTTATGGCAGATAGCTGCTGCCATAACGATATTCCTCTTCAAAATGCCAACGTATATCGGCGTGCAGCAGTGGTTAAAAAAAAAAAGTTATACTTGACATCTCCTGTGCAGTTTTGCACGGAGTGGCCCTGATCCTTCTCTTCTGGGGTCCCTTAGCGGCGCTCCTGGCTCCTCCTCCTCTTGTCTAGTACCCCCATGGAGAGTCACACTCGGGGCACTAGTGAGGGCGCTCTGCCGTGTCCTGCTGCTGCGTCCATTGACACAAACTGCAGGACTCCCACGTCATTGGATTTGATCGACAGCAGTGGGAGCCAATGGCTGCGCTGCTGTCAATCTGTCCAATCAAGACTCGAGACACAGGCTGGCACTGGTGTGCTTGTCTGCATTTCTAGAATGACTGGGTTCAGGTAAGTAAAAGAGGGGGCCGGGGGGGGGGGGGGGGGGAGCTGCATCACAGGATGTTATCACCTTTTAAAGTAGAGTTCCAAGGACCTATAGATGTGTTTTTTATTTTTATTTTTTTTTATTTTTTTTAATGCATATATTAACATCATCATATACACTAATGGCACTCAATATTCTTATACGTTGCGCCGCTACATTTACGATTTTAGAACAAAAATGGCCTTATTTTTCTTTGCTGCCAGTTCCCATCTTGCTTGTGGGCATGTGATGAGCACAAGCATAATCTTCCAGGGCACGGCGCTCCTGAATAACCAGCTTGCACCGCCCATTCTCACACACACCCAGTATGGAAAGCTTATAGCGCAGGAAACTTCTCAGGTTGCTATCACAACAGGCGGCGTTGTCGGAAGTGCCCGCCTCCGTTGTAATGGCAACGAAGATACATCCGGTCCGGTTTTGTAATCTCGCAATGAGGAAAGCTCCCAGGAGAGAGTGCGCCGCCAGATATGATGGCGATATCCACGGGTGAGAGAAGGCGGAAGCGATATGGAAAAGCTTAGTCATGGTAAGCTACCTGAAAAAAAATTATATAAATGCCCGTTGCTGAAAATATGGCCACTAATGTTGATTGAGAATAAGTGTATAAAGTGGGTGGAACTCCACCTTAATTCATAGAATTCATTAAAGCGGATGTCTTAAGTAAGGGAATTACAGCCTGGTTCCCAACTGCGCATGCCTGTTCTGAGTGGTCCCCGCTGTCTTCTGGTTCCTGTGTGTCTCTCAGAAGACAGCGGGGGAGGGGAGGCGCGGGCGGAGGAGAGGCCGGACATGGTGTAGATCGCCGCGGATTCTTTCACCGTAAGTAGAAGCAAATACCCGTATTAGAACGACATCTGTTCCCCCTGAAAGGTGCCAAATGTGACACCGGAGGGGGGGAGGAATCTGGACAGCAGAAGTTCAATTTCTGGGTGGAACTCCACTTTAAGGTGAAAAGCCTCCAAGGGTTTACAACCCCTTTAAAGCCACTCCTAGATGGTTTCGAACCTCAGCTGGTTCAGCAGGGCTTGGCTAAGACTCGATCCATCTATGGGGAGACTGGTTATACCCAAGGCAATCCATGGTAGAAACCAATCTGTCAAATTTTTTGTTTACATATATACTATAGCCTCTAGCAGTAATCACTGTGTTCTGCCGGCCGGGAAGTCTTCCTTTCAGCAGAACACAATAACATTGTGGCAGGGATTTCCTAATTGCATTGATGGGGGAAATCAAGCATTTTTTTTTCCTTTCCCCCGTAATGTAAGGAAAGAAAATCACATAATCTATGACCTGCTTTACACATCCACAACAGGTGCCACCCGGACCTGTCATGGCATTTATTCAGCATCCAATAGACTCCAATAGACTGGATTTAAAACTGGCGTTGGGTTTAAAATGCTGATTGTGTTCTCTTTCTCTTGTGAAGTCGCCTCCCCAATGGTGGGACACACAACAATATCATTTTAACCAAGGCTTGAACCTTTCTACGCTCTCAGGGGGTTTTGCTCACTTCCTGGCACCCAATATTTGGAGGGAAAATGAAGAGAAATCTCTTCAGTAGGACACACACCAGTAAAATTCTGCAGAGGTTGTTACCGTTCCTTACTCTACTAGAACAACCTATCACTATCTGTGTTCCTGTTAGTGAAATTTCCTCTAAGGTTAGTCATAGATGTAGATTTAGCATGGATGGAGGAATCTCCCTTGCCAGCTGTTGTATTCTGGCACCCACGACTAGAGTGCCCGAACAGTGACAAATCTGATTGAATACAGTTACTCTTTGGCCAACAAATGTCCTCCTGGTTCCTTCAACAAAAGGCACTTGGAAAAATTGACTTTTGTCGAGGCAGGTGGTGCCAATAGGGCCATCCACAGCTCACATTTTAGACAAAATTCAAGCCGGCCATAGTAACTTTTTAAGACAACACATGGATCGAAATGAGGCTAGATCAGCAGGAACCAGCCAAATTTCAATCCATGTATGGACAGGCTGATTGTGCCCACAGTAATCATTGTGTTCTACCACCTGGGAAGGCTCCCTGTGCCCCCCTCCTGCCAGCAAAACACAATAGTGCTGTGGGTGGCATTTAGGTGGCGTGGAGATCGAGCCGTTTTTTCTTTCCAAAATTTTAATCTATGGGCTGCTTTAGTTGCAGTGAAGTTGTCCTGTCCCTTCAGCAGAAAAACACCCCCAAAGCCTAATGTTTTCCACCTCCATGTCTGATGGTGTTCTTGGGGTCATAGACCGCATTCCTCCTCCTCTAAACACGGCGAGTTGAGTTGATGTCAAAGAGTTTGATTTTGGTCTCATCTGACCACAACACTTTCACCCAGTTCTCCTTCAGATGTTCATTAGCAAACCTCAGACGGGCCTGTACATGGGCTTTCTTGAGCAGGGGGACCTTGCGGGTGCTGCAGGATCTCAGTCCTTTGCGACCTAGTGTGTTACCAATTGTTTTCCTGGTGACTATGGTCCCAACTGACTTGATATTATTGAAAAGATTATCCCATGAAGTTCTGGGCTGATTCCTCACCGTTCTCATGATCATTGAAACCCCATGATATGAGATCTTGCATGGAGCCCCAGATTGAGGGAGATTGACAGTTTTGTGTTTCTTCTAAACAACTGTTATCACCCTCTTTCACCAAGCTGCTTGGTGATGAGCCCAGTGGTCATCAACCCTGCCCTCAAGGCCCACTAACAGGCCAGGTTTGCAAGATAACTGATATACATCACAGGTGACATAATTTGCTGCTCAGTGATTGCAGTATTCTAGTCTGCATCTCCCCAAGGTAATACATAAAACCTGGCCTGTTAGTGGGCCCTTAGGACAGGGTTGATGACCACTGTTGTAGCCCATTCCAGCCTTGTGTAGGTCTACAAAATTGTCCCTGACATCCTAGAATAGCTCTTTGGTCTTGGCCATGATGGAGAGACTGGAATCTGATTGCTTCTGTGAACAGGTGTCTCTTATACAGTTAACAAGCTGAGATTAGGAGCACTCCCTTTAAATTAGAGCTACTAATCTCAGCTTGTTACCCGTATAGAAGAAACCTGAGAGCCAGAAATCTTGCTGATTGATAAGAGATCAAATACTTTATTTCACTCATTAAAATGCAAATCAATTTATAACTTTTTTGAAATGCGTTTTTCTGGATGTTTTTGTTGTTCTGTCTCTCACTGTTTAAAATACACCTACCATTAAAATTATAGACTGATAATTTCTTTGTCGGTGGGAAAACGTACAAAATCAGCAGGGAAACAAATACTTTTTTTTTTTTTTTTTTTTTCCTCGCTGTATATCTGAGGCTTGCAGATGAGGGAAATTAATGAATTTTGTCAAAACATTCGCTCTTTTAGTGATTTCCGAAAACATTTATTTAGCAAGTAGTTCTAAATATTGATATTCCTGTAGAGCAGAAAATTGTGGATTCTCGCAGGTGAGAAATTATATCAAATCAATTAGTTTATTGAAAAAAAAAAAAACCTGACTTTTTGAAGCCTGTAGCTTTGTTCCCTGCTGCTGGTCGAAGGGAACTGGAGAAACTTGAATAAGTCTTTTTAGCGTTCGTTTCAATCAGCTAATTTTTCAATCTTTTGGTCTCCTTGTTGAAAGATGTGGCAGCCACAAGCCAAGATATGTTGGCACTTTGTCGTCTTCTCCTTTTTTTTTTTTTTTTTTTTTTTTTTTTTCCCCCATCTGTGTCAAAACCAAGTAAATAAAGTTCTAAGGGTATGGATGCCAACAATACCAACATCTCCTGCCAGGCATGAGTCACACAGAAAGGTTTTGTGATCCATCCAGGTTTCAAACAACCGTGCCATTGAGCGAATGTCTCACACGCTGAACTCTGCATCTCATATAGGGTGTCTAGCTGGGTTTATGAGCTCTCCTCTTTGTGTCCGTTTATGCTAAGGTATACTTGACCTAAATTTAGTGAATACACTTTCTTTCCACGCTGACCTCCTTTTTGTGTCGGAGACACAAGACATAGAATACTGGGCCTCCTTGATTAAACACAAAAAAGGGAAGAAAACAGACAATTTGCCCTAGGGGTCTCTGTTGTTTTTTTTTTTTTTTATCGGTGCGTAAAACTTAAGATATATTTAAAGGTACCAATACCTGTTGAGAGAGCGTAACACGGCCCATAGAGTATTTGACTTTCTTTCCTTCCTGCCGTTGTGGGAGGAAGAAATCTTGCTTGATTTCACCCATCAATACAGTCATTGTTGATGGGCAGTGCCAGGACAAGATCATCCAGGGCAAAGATGCCAGATTGCGCCCCCTTCATTATGTGTAAGCTTATGAGGAGGAGGGGGAGAAAGAGAGCACAGCCTGCACCTCCTCCAAGCTCTTTCCTCTCCTTGCCGCTTTCATCGCTGGACTGACAGAAGTAGTGATGCCACTGTCACTACTCCTGTCCACCTTTATAGTAGAAGGAACTTGCTGTCCCATCCCTACAATACAGTCCCTTCTGTGCCCACTCCTTGCCCTGGCCCTGATGATGGGGGAATGCCTCCCGCTGTTGTGTTCTAGCCCTCCTGGTTAGCAGAAGGCAAGGATTACTGCTAGCGGGTATAGCTGCCAGTAGTATTCTTGTGCAAAAAAACTGACAGGCTGGGTTGTATCCAAGTTGATCACTGAACACCAACTTGGGTACTATAAGCCTGCCCATAGATGGAGTAAATCTCGGCCGGTCCCTGCTGAACCAGCTGGATTTTGATCCATCTATAAGCAGCTTAAAGTGATATTAAGGTCTTTTCTTTATTTAAAAAAATAAATAAATGTTATACTTACCTGCACTGTGTAGTGGTTTTACACAGAGCAACGAAGATCCTCCTCTTCTTGGGTCCCTCTTCAGTGCTCCTGGCCCCTCCCTCTTGCAGAGTTCCCCCTGCAGCAAGCAGCTTGCAATGGTGGCACCTGAGCCACAGCTCTGTGTCCATTCTCTCATCATTGGCTGACTGACCTTGACAGCAGTGGGAGCCAATGGCACTTCACTGCTGTCTCGGCCAATGAGAAGGGAGAGTCCTGGACAGCCGAGACTCTTGTGTAGCATCACTGGACCAAGATGAGGCTCAGGTAAGTATTAGGGGGGCTAATGTATAGAATTAGATAAAAAAACCTTCTGACTTTACAACCACTTTAAAGTGTTACTAAACCCACAACCGTAAAATCAGTCTGTAAATGCAGTTAAGTATGCTTGTTATACTCGCTGTGGAACCTAAGGGGTTAATCCTGTGCATCGTGTAAAAAGGGTGTTTGATCTTGCCTTCTTTTGATCCTCCCCTTCTTCGACTGTCCCCAATCTAGATATTGAATGCAGGGTCCTAGGTTTAGTAACACTTTAAAGCAGGCCATAGATGGATCAACATTCGGCCCGCTCAGCGGGAACTGGGCAAATTTCAATCGGTCTATGAGCATGCTAGTTGTACCAAAGTTGATCCATTCATTAAGTATAGGCAGCCTGTTTGGTCAATAGTGCTGCAGGAGGGATTCCCCCATCAACACTGACTGTATTGATGGAGGAATAGATCAATTTTCTCTAATTTAACCCAAGATTCAAAAAAGACAAACGTATTCCTCCATCCACATAATCGAGGTGGATGGTGGAATCCTCACCACTGAGACATTGTATTTTGACAGTGCGAACGCTCCTCATTTGCACTGATCAGCACCTACAGCCATTGATCAATTTTCCAGCAAGCCTGTTGGACAGAAGTGGATGGTTAGATCGAGGTTTGTGGATCGGCCACACATGGAGTGAAATTGAGCTGGTCTCTGGTGAAATGGCCAATTTTAAAGTAGAAGTCTGGCCTGAACCTATGTAAGCTTAAACCAAACCTGTTCCCTCCCCCATTCTAATGCCCTGTACGCACGATCGGACATTCCGACGACAAAATCCGTCTGCTTTTTTTTTTCCCCCGATGGATTTTGGCCCAAACTTATCTTGCATACACACGGTTGCACAAAGTTGTCAAAAAATCTGATTGTTCAGAACGCAGTGACTTAAAACAAGTACG
Organism: Lithobates pipiens; assembly: GCF_037356315.1. Taxonomy (NCBI): domain Eukaryota; kingdom Metazoa; phylum Chordata; class Amphibia; order Anura; family Ranidae; genus Lithobates; species Lithobates pipiens. The sequence continues at coordinate 26,525,047 of NW_027507903.1, read as the reverse complement.
TCGGGACTATAAATGGTCCAGTAGCCAATAGCTTTCGTCTCGTAACTTTATTCTGAGCATGCGTGACGCATTGTGCGTCAGATTTGTCTACACACGGTCTGAATTTAAACGTTCGGATTTTGTTGGAAAATTTTAGATCCAGATCTTAAACTTTGTGTCGGAAATTCCGACTGAAAAAGTCCGATGGAGTCCACACACGATTGGAATTTCCAACAACACAGTCCGATCGCACATTTTCCGTCGGAATGTCCGACCGTGTGTACAGGGCATAAGTCCTATACCAACTAACCTGTAAAGGAAAGATGTGTTTACTTAATCTAAGGGCGCAGTGGTCTGGTCACATGATATCCCCAGTGGGAGAGCCAATGTCATGCTGTGTGTTCCTGTGCGATTTCAGCCTATTCATTTTAATGGGCTAAAATTGAACTGGACTGCTGCAAAAGTGGTGCATGTGCTACTTTATAAAATGTGCAGGAACCTGATCGCATGGTACTGCTGTACCATGCAATCCGGTGCAGGCAAGTGCACTGCATTTGGGGTGTCATTAAGTTAATGGTGAAACCCGCTGCAGCTCACAACTACAGTGTGTTTTTGAATGCAGTGTGGGAAATGAGCACAGATGGCGGGTTTCCTGCTCCTCGTTGTGGTGTGAACTGGCCCTCAAAGTTGTGTATTATAAACAAAAGAAAATATCCTTTATCCCAGGCGCCAGGTCGCCATTGCATCCTGGCGCCTTGGCATTTGTCGGCCCCAGTAGTGTAGTGTGGGGGCACCAGGTGCAACAGGATTCACTGTTGTGTCCTGAAACACTCCTATCATTCTCGGACCGGTCTCTCTATACCTTGTGTGTGCATGAGGATGGGGCTAGGGAAGGGGCGACGGGTTAAAGGAGAGGGGCAGGACTTTGAAGTGCGGGTTTGGGGACATGTGGGGCTGTAGGGAAATGGGATGGGCGGGTCAGGGGAGAAGCAGAGCTGATAAGAGCGGAGCCCCTAGCAGAGGGGGTAGGGACCAATGTGAGAGGGTAGGGACCAATGTGAGAGGGTAGGGACCAATGTGAGAGGGTAGGGACCAATGTGAGAGGGTAGGGACCAATGTGAGTATGCAATGTACAGGGATGGGGACAATTGTAGACACTCACTCAGGTTGAACTGGATGGACTGGTGTCTTTATTCAACCTTACTAACTATGTAACTTTGAAGCGTCCCATATGGGAATCTCTGTGTCCCCATGGCAGTGTGGATTTTAGCCTCTCGTTTTAGGATCATGGAACTCCTCCTACAGTGGCTTTGAGTCGGGTCTGGGCAGCCCAGGAGCCTGCTACCCTCCCTCTGGACAGCCCAGAGCTGGTGAGGCCAGTCATCAGTGCAACCTCATCAGGGCCCATCAGTGCAACCTCATCAGGGCAGCTCTTCAAAATGTTTGACCTTTTTCATGTATTTAAGCAAAAAATAAAAAAGCCAGTGGTGATTAAATACCACTACCAAAAAAAGCTCTATTTGTGTGAAAATAAATTATAAAAAATGTTTGTGTTGCATGACTGAGCAATTGTTGTTCAAAGTGGGACAGTGCTGAAAATTGGCCTGGGCAGGAAGGGGGTAAAAGTAACCAGTGGTTAAAAAAAAAAACTGGCTCCTAACTTTTTAAGCTTGCTCCTAGACTCAAAGCAAATTTGTCAAGCCCTGCTTTAGGGTCCTTCCACACCGGGCGGACTCCGCGGGGAAAAAAAGTGGGTAATCTGTCTGCTGATTCTTGCTGAGCAGGTGGATGGCTAGCCCGTGTCCACTCCGCTAATGCAAAGCAGACACAGCCTGCTCCCCTCTAAGGGCTGTCGGATGTAAACGGCCCGCCTGTCCGCTTACACCCGATCAACAGACAGATGGGGAACGGGTCCCCCATCCGTCTGTTTTTAGCGGGTTTGATGTCGGCGCGTGCCAACGGACACATGTCCGTGGACACCCGCTGTTCCATAGAGGAGACTAGAGGGTCCGATCGGGTCCACCTGAAAAACTGGCAGGCAGACCCAATTGGTCCTCTAGTGTGGAAGGGGCCTTAAATAGTTTGTGTGAAAGGAAATAAAATCTGAATTTGAACATTTTATTTAGACTACCTGCTATGCTAGGAATACTGACCTTTTGGGGTGCTCTTGGAGCAGTTGTAGTTCTTGTAGTGGGGACGTGGACCTCCTAGTTCTTAGCTTTTAAAGACTTGCCAAAGACCATTGTATATTTCATCCTTACTTCACAATAGGGACGACATAAAGCTGGGAATTTTCAGCCACTAATGCTTAGAAGATCTTTCAGGGGTTCTCTGACATTCTATAAACACCATCTGATGTGCAACATCTTCTATACATCTAGGAAATTTCCATCTTACGGCAGGAATTTACCGTGCCTGTGGATCAGGGGTCAAAATGACCCTTTTGATCTTTCTGAATAAATACGTCTCAAAATCTGCAAAACGTTCACAGACATGGCTGAACAAAGCTTCAACAACGGAGAAAAAAATAAATCTTTCTCGGTGAAATATCCTTCTTGGAAATTAGTTTGCTGTAGCTAGTCCTACAAAGTCTGCTATAGCGGGAATGCCCCGTTTCAGTCGTTAAGGGGCAGAGTTTTGGGGTGGACAAAATTTGCTTAACCACTTGCCGACTGCAATATGTGTATATATGTTGCGGTTTGCAAGTGTTTTTTTTTCCCCGGGATTATGGCTGAAGATATCAGCCATAAACCCGGTATTTTTTACAACCGGCGGCTGGCTTCCTCTTGAAAGCATTCCGAGTGGCTCATGAGTCGCTGGAATGCTTTCAGAAGCGGCAGGAGGGAACGTCAGCCATGTGGCCATAGATGGTCAATATCGTTGATCTCATATGACCACATAGCCATATTTGGTCAATGTCACTGATTTAATATGGACACGTGGCCATATTTGGTCAGTCGTTGATCTAATATGGCTATGTGGCCGTATTTGGTGGATTATTGTTGATCTAATAAGGTCACATGCCCATATTTGGTCACTGTGGTTGTTCTAATGGGACCATGTGCCATATTTGGTCAATATCGTTGATCGAATGTGGCCATAATTGGTCAATGATGTTGCAAGCATCCCCATTCCATTGTACAGTGGTGTGAAAAAGTGTTTGTCCCCTTCCTCATTTCCTGTTCCTTTGCATGTTTGTCACACTTAAGTGTTTCGGAACATCAAACCAATTTAAACAATAGTCAAGGACAACACAAGTAAACACAAAATGCAATTTGTAAATGAAGGTGTTTATTATTAAAGGTGAAAAAAAATCCAAACCATCATGGCCCTGTGTGAAAAAGTGATTGCCCCCTAAACCTAATAACTAGTTGGGCCACCCTTAGCAGCAACAACTGCAACCAAGCGTTTGCGATAACGTGCAATGAGGCTTTTACAGCGTCCTGGAGGAATTTTGGCCCACTCATCTTTGCAGAATTGTCCTAATTCAGTTACATTAGAGGGTTTTCGAGCATGAACGGCCTTTTTAAGGTCATACCACAACATCTCAATAGGATTCAGGTCAGGACTTTGGCTAGGCCACTCCAAAGTCTTCATTTTGTTTTTCTTCAGCCATTCGGTGGTGGACCTGCTGGTGTGTTTAGGATCATTGTCCTGCTGCAGAACCCAAGTTCGTTTCAGCTTGAGTACACGAACAGATGGTCGGACATTCTCCTTCAGGATCTCTTGGTAGACAGCAGAATTCATAGTTCCTTTTATCACGGCAAGTCTTCCAGGTCCTGAAGCAGCAAAACAGCCCCAGACCATCACACTACCACCACCATATTTTACTGTTGGTATAATGTTCTTTTTATGAAATGCAGTGTTCCTTCTACGCCAGATATACTTGGACACACACCTTCCAAAGAGTTCCACTTTTGTCTCATCAGTCCACAGAATGTTGTCCCAAAAGTCTTGGGGATCATCAAGATGTGTTGTGGAGAAATTGAGACGAGCTTTGATGTTCTTTTTGCTCAGCAGTGGTTTTCTCCTCGGAACTCTGCCATGCAGGCCATTTTTGCCCAGTCTTTTCCTGATGGTGGAGGCATGAATGCTGACCTTAACTGAGGCAAGTGAGGCCTGCAGTTCCTTGGACGTTGTTGTGGGGTCTTTTGTGACCTCTTGGATGAGTTGTCGCTGCGCTCTTGGGGTAATTTTGGGCGGCCGGCCACTCCTGGGAAGGTTCACCACTGTTCCATGTCTTCGCCATTTGTGGATAATGGCTCTCACTGTGGTTCGCTGGATTCCCAAAGCTTTGGAAATGGCTTTATAACCCTTTCCAGACTGATAGATCTCAATTACTTTCTTTCTCAATTGTTCCTGAATTTCTTTGGGTCTCGGCATGATGTGTAGCTTTTAAGGATCTTCTGGTGGACCTTACTGTGTCAAGCAGCCCCTATTTAAGTGATGCCTTGATTGTGAACAGGTGTGGCAATAATCAGGCCTGGGTGTGGCTAGAGAAATTGAACTCAGGTGTGGACAACCACAGTTATAGTATGTTTTAACAAGGGGGGCAATCACTTTTTCACACAGGGCCATGATGGTTTGGCTTTTTTTTCACCTTTAATAATAAACACCTTCATTTACAAATTGCATTTTGTGTTTACTTGTGTTGTCCTTGACTATTGTTTAAATTGGTTTGATGTTCCGAAACACTTAAGTGTGACAAACATGCAAAGGAACAGGAAATGAGGAAGGGGGCAAACACTTTTTCACACCACTGTATATGTGCAGCTGTAAGGTGTAACCTGTTACTTCCTACTGCAGCTTTGGGACAAGTGAAGAGAAATCTCCCCAATGGGACACAGATGGAAAAAATACAACCTGATTGGGGGTATACGGGCTCGTTTACAGTTGCTTCAACACACATTAATGGCTAGTTTTACACTTCAAAACAAAGCTTCGGACATGCTGTGTTAAAGCTCTCTGAACGCTAGTCAAAGCCCCTATCGCTAAATAAAATGGTTAGCTTAGAGTCATGTTTACGCATTGCTTTTGCATTGCTTTTGCATTGCTTTTGCATTGCTTTTGCATTGCTTTTGCATTGCTTTTGCATTGCTTTTGCATTGCTTCTGCTTTGCTTCGAAATACCACCCCAAGCATCTTCAAAGCCTCCATAGAAGTCTATGGCAAAGCTCACTTGAAGCCCCACAAAGCCTCACCTGAGGCTTTGAGGCTTTGTGGGGCTTCAAGCGAGCTTTGCCATAGACTTCTATGGAGGCTTTGAAGCACCACTAAAACTACATGGGGTGGAATTTTCAAAGCAAAAGCAAGGTGTAAACAGGACTGTAAGCTAACCATTTTATTTAGTGACAGACTTTGGCGTTCAGAGAGCTTTAAAAAAAGCCTGTCCAAAGCCTTGTTTTGAAGCAAAAGTGTAAACTAGCCTTAACCCTCCCTTACGCTACCCAAAATGGGAGAATTTTTTTTTTTTTTTTTACTTTACATTTTTTCCAAAATGATTTTATTATATAATACACAAACTGGTTAGTCTTCCATTGAGCGGACTTTATTGAATAAACATGCAATGTACATAGAACTCTTGTTTCCGGAAGACAATCGTTGGATGCTGTTGGCGCAGAGCCGTCGAAGCTCACGTACAGCATCTGCACAACTGCAGACTCCATGATTTATTACTTCTGTACTGTGTTCAGGCTGGGTGACTTCTCTGTGTTTGCAGGTTAAGATGGAAGGGAAGGCAGGAACACGGGTGGAAATTATGTAGCAAGATATAAACTATGAACAGAGCTCTGGGAAAAATGTTTTGTCCACAGATCCACGACTAGAAAAGCCGTGGCCAGCGAGTAGTGACTTTTTTTAAAAAAAAAATTTGTCACTTACTGGTATTTCCCAGTGCCGTATTTTAAAGCGGGAAAGAAAAGTGACAAGTTGCTTCCTTTTTTTTAAACAGCGAGCAAGTGAAATCTGATAGAGATAGAATATCGCGTAGCTTGCATTTTTTTATATGAATAATAATAGAAAAAAAAGATTCTTGGCAAGGACGCGGCGATTTATTTAGTAGCTGCAAGACAGATGTCACTGCAGCATTCAGATGTATGCTTTTGATGCCTGCAGCCAGTATGTGACTCTTAAATAGTGAGGATATTTGGGAAGGGAGGTGGGAGGAAATGAGACTCTAACAGCCTCACCTGGGAATGCAGCTGTCCTGCATCGCCCTGGGGTTGGATTTCGCCGTTCAGCTCAAACACAAGTTAATACTCTGTGCAATAAGCAACTTTTTTTTTTTTTTTTTTATCGCAGCCCAAACACAGCTTCCAAATCGAACACATATCTTCTTCCGCAGACAACCCTTTGGGTCTTCTTTAACCCAATAGCAACCCAACCAGAAATTAGGTCTTCAAGGACCATTGCATGAAATTTTTGTAAAGGCAGCCACGGTTTTGTAAATAACTTTTAACAGACATGACTTCAGTTTTCAATTTAGTTTGATTGCTGTAATACTGAACTGCAGAACAACCAGCTTAAATTTTAAATCAGGCTTGCAGCATTTGTCTGTTTTGTAATGGAGAAGCACCTAAGGTGGGAGGTGGGCATACAAGGGGGTTCAAGAAGGACGTGACCATTGTTGTGATGTTTGCCATTTATTTATTACAATTTTACGCAGTGTTTTACATACTGTTGATTCACATCAGTACCTGCCCTCAGCCCAGGTTCTCATATTTGTGATGCGGGATCCAGTGCCGGTTCTCGTATCGTATCTCTCCCGCAGACAGTTCACGCTGCCCTCTGCGAACCGCTGCGGGTATCAATACATTGTTAATGACACACCCAGATCGGTTCACAGATCGCCGTGCGAGCAATGAACTCACACATGAATCAAATCGCATGGGTGAGAACACTCATGCGATCCGATTATAGCGGGGGAAAAAAAAGTCCCTGTCCTATTTTCGTGTGCGAATCCAGCCATACAACTGTATGGGTGAACTCGCACTGCAGACATCGCATGCGATGGGAACCTCGGGAGTATGTGTAAGGCTACCCTTAAGTTGGCCATACATGGACTAAAATGCAATTGGTTCAGCTGGGACTGGCCGAATTTCAATCCATGTATGGGCTAGCTGGTTGTACACAAGTCGGATCTATTGATTGACTTGTGTGCAACCAGCCTGTTGGGTTTTTCCTGAAGATCTGTGCCGCCGGCTATAGCCAGAAACACTGATCACTGTATTCTGCCAGTGGGGAAGGCTCCTCACTAGCAGAATACTATAGCTCAGTGGATTCGGGTTTTTTTTTTTTTTTTTTTTTTTTTTTTTTTTAGCACAACCCTCGGGTTGAAATAAAATGTATGGCCAGCCTTAAGCAGGGTATACACATACCAAAATTAGGGAACGGATTAATTTTAGTACATGTTTACCATTGTCTGTTCAACGACCAGCTTTTGACGAATGGTTATACTGGAAAACCAGAATTCGATCAGCGCTTGCAGCCAATGGCTGCAGTGCTAAGCAGTGTATTTTGACGAGAGCAGAGGGAATCCCTGCTGTCAGAAAACAGAAAAAGACACAGTGGGAGAGATCCCAGTATCAGCATTGCTTATGTTGATGAGGGGATCTGTGTTTTTTTTTTTTTTTTTTTTTTTTTTTTTAAACTCAATGTCTATACCCTGCTTTAACCCAGAGCCAATTAAGCTACCACCTTGTCTTTGAAGTGTGGGAGAAAACCAGAGTACCCAGGGGAAACGCATGCAGGCACAGGGAGAACAGGCAAACTCTTTGCAGATAGCGCACTGGTTGGAATTGAAACCGATGACTTGAAGCCAGCCATACATTAATAGAAATTTTGGTTCTTGACCAGCTGAGATTTGATCCATCTATGGGCAGGCTGATTGTACCCAAACAGATCCAGCAATCAACCAGCCTGTTTTTTTTACATATGCTTACTGCCGGTGGCTATAGCTGCTAGCTGTAATCATTATGTTCCACCTGCCAGGAATGCTCCCTTCACCACTCTCCGCACAGGCAAAACAGAATAGCACTTCGGGAGGCATTCCCCATCAACACTGACTGCGTTAATGGAGTCAAGCTATTTTTCTTTTCCTTCACATGTAGGGGAAGGAAAGACCATCAAAACATCTATGGGCTGCTTTACTATCATAAGGAAGGAGTGCAAGCAGCCAATCCACCATGGACTAATAGTTCAACAAGAAGGCAAGTAAAGACCAAAAACTACAGAGATTTTAGATTGGGGGACCCAGAGAGAAAAACTCATCAGTTTTATGCTTAAAGCAGGAGTAAACCCAGTTTCAAAAAAACACTTACATTCCCGGCATGCCGGAAATGCTAGCTTTCACATTGGTTGTGCTCTCAACCAAACTTTCAAACCATCCAATGTCTGGTTTCATAACTGATTATGGCAGTTGAAGAATCATTAGAGGCCAAGATGGCAGCTTCCTTGACTGAAAGCGATATGGTTTACTTCCACTTTAAACTCACAAGCTTCCACCCAGTACTGAAACATTGGTTTTGTTGGACTTGGCCTACAGAGTACAGTGGGCTTTTAAAACCCTCCAAGGCTATTGATTCCGTAATATATTACAGTGATTCAAAGAGCCGTGGTTCTTCTCCCCCTCCTCCTCCTTTTCACAAGTATGTATCTCATAAGCAGCTGTATCTCATAAACATCAAATAAACTGTGGTTGCTATATGGGTGTGGGGGCTGGTGTCAGGATTAGCAAAGCACTTCCAGCTTGTGCTCGGTTTTACTGCCTGGTATGTGATACTGATAGCAGTACACTTATATACTTCACTTATACTTTGCTTTGGACCTATAAACTCATGCGTCCCCTTTATGAAACTCGGCGACATCAGAGGACAGTTGCCCCATGCCGACGTTTCCTACGGTCGGCTTATATCAGTGTCTGGCGATAAAGCTCTTTTTGAGATCTATTTTTTTTTTTTTCTGCCTTGTCCTGTTTCGAAAGTCACAAAGACTTGTAAGAACTTGGATATTCAAGAGGTTTTTTTTAATGGAATGGAAGTTTATTTTTTTTTGTAAGAGAGTATAGTACAGAAGCAGCCATTAGTGCCAATGGGAGTGTAGTCTATGGACAGCAATTCAACCATTTCGACCACCAAGGTTGACCATTCACTACATGATGACAGCATGTAGACTAATGTTTTTAGGTGGCAAAACTCCATACTATTGCAGATTTGTTTCAGCATAATAAAAAAAAACCTTCTGAAAAAGCTAGTTGTCTGGCTTTAATGGTTCTGAGTCACAGATCTAAAACATGCATGGAGCTTGTTCCAAGATTGCATCAGGGCGACCCCCCCCAGGCCATTGGCATTCTCGGAAGGAGAGGTCATCACTGCCCTCCTCCATATTTCTTTCATGACAGATTTCTTTTAAATAATCAGTCATCTTAGAAAAAGTATTTTGTTTCAGAGTCAGTTGACTTGCGGCCTAGTCTCAGGTTTGCTCAGTTGACATTGATGGAGCCTTGCTCTCAAAATGCTGGATCTCATTTTTCTTGTATTAAAAAAATGCCACAGATAGCAGATGAAACTCTGCAGTGAAATTGGGCAGAGCTGGAACCTTTTAGAGCAGTTGTGTGCAAACTGTGTTCTGTGGGTCGAATGTGGCCCTTTGCGTGCCTTTATCCAGCCATTGAGGCATCATTCCATCCACTGATGCCAGTGATGAGGCACTATTCTTTTCCATCAACACCAGTTTTAGGGCACCATTGGCTTTTAGATTCCATAAAACCCTTCTCTTCAGTGAAGCCAATCCTACCCACACCTAACGACTATATCTTCATTTTGTCCATCTCGTCATCCCCCCACAGCTACTACCCTTTGTTCCACTTGACCCTTCCTTCTAGATTGTAAGCTCTAACGAGCAAGGCCCTCTGATCCTTCCTGTATTGAATTGTATTGTAATTGTACTGTCTTCCCAGATGTTGTAAAGCGCTGCGCAGACGGTTGGCTCTATATAAATCTTGTATTAGAATACCAACAATGGAGTGCCATTCATTCCAGTAATGCCAACAATGGAGCACCATTTATTCCAGTGATCCCAACAATGGGGCACTATTCCTTCCACTAAAACCAATGTTTATGCATTACTTACTCCCGCTGATCCAGAGCATTTGCAAACCCCACTGGCCACAGCCTGTAATGCCCCCCCCCCCAAAAAAAAGCCTGAAGAATCGTTAACTGCCCCTTTGTTTAGAAAGTTTGGGGACCACCCACTTTAGAGGTAAGGTGAAGGAAATAATAGTTTGCTATACAATGGTAAAGACCTGTCTGAATTGGGGAGAAGGTTGGGTTGGGTTGGCTTTGGGTGATCTGCAGTTGTTCTTGGGACGGACGGACACAGATGTCTTCAGGGAGATATATACTTGCTTCGGCAAACATTGCAGTGTTCCTTTTTTCTCTAATGAGCTGATAAAAGCTCTATACTTAATGCAGAGCTCCAAAAATTAAATGTCAGCAGCTGCAAATACTGTAGCTGCTGACCTTTAATATTAGGGCACTTACCTATTCAGGGATCCCGTGATGTTGGCACCCCAGACAATTTTTCTCCAATTTTTCTAGTAAGGGAAACCGGCAGTGAAGCCTTGCCTTTCTGAATGGCGCAGTGGAAAGAGGAAGGGGGCCAAACTTCCAGGGGAGGGTCTCCGAGGCAGGGTCTCCAGGAAGTAGGGGGACGAGTACATTTTTAAAAACTGGTTCCCACTCCCCCAAAAGGTGCCAAATGCAGCAGCGGAGGGGGGGGGGGGGAAGCAAATAAGTGGAGCCTCCCATTTGGGTGCAGCTCCACTTTAAGCTGGTCCTACAACCGTAGAATTTTGTTCAAACATTTTTGCTTTTGGAATGGTCGTTCAATTTTCTAATGTTTAGATTGACCCTTGTTTTCAACTATAGTGATGAGAAAATTCAGATTGGGATGTAATTTATTTATTTATTTTTTCCACGTAAACTAAATTCTAACACTGAATGTTTGTGGGGTTTTTTTTTGTTTTTTTGTTTTTTTTTAGGGAAATACCAATATTGTGAAGCTTATTTAATTTATGCCTGGAATTCCCTTTTAAATAACGTCTGGATGAAATTTTAGGGGCTTTCAAACTAAATTAGTTAACTCACTGGCGAAAACAACTCTTCTTTGAATGTTTCAATGAATATCTAGCCGTGTGTGGCCGGCTTTACTGATTGTGATTAAAAAAGAAACTCGCCCTTTTTTTTTTTTTTTTTTTTTTTTTTTTCTTGGACTGATGAATTTCAGATCTGTTCAAATTTATTGCATGGACCTGAAATTTCTTACTGATGAGAGCTGATGTAATCAAGTCAGAGATTGCTTCCATATTTTGTACCTTCTGTTTCATGATGAGTTTGTTTGATCACAAGGTTTATACATCTGTTGTAAAGTTATGAAGTCACACATTTTGATAACTTTGTTTTGTATTTCCAGCGGTTGGCTCCTCATGCAGAATTCTGAAGTGTAACTCCGAGTTTTGGATAACAACATCAAATTCCCATCACCACATAGGCGCAGAGGACCCAGTGGAGGTTTGCACAGCGATAAGGTCCTACGCCCATTGCACACGCCGCACTGCCCGCTATTGTAGAGGAGACTTGGCTTACCATTCAGCTGTCCATGGCATTGATGACCTCATGATCCAACACAACTGTTCGAAAGATGGCCCCACCTCTCAACCTCGTGTACGCACTCCGCCTCCATGGGACAGCCAGGAAAGGTCTGACAGCCCTGAGGTCTGTAATTATGAAAAGAATTTTCACCGGCATGCTTCAGTCCAAAATTACACCCACTGCGGACTCTTTGGGGATCCCCATCTTAGGACGTTTTCGGACACTTTCCAGACCTGCAAAATACAGGGGGCATGGCCTCTTATAGACAATAATTACTTGAACGTGCAAGTTACCAACACTCCTGTTCACCCAGGGTCTGCTGCAACTGCTACAAGCAAGGTAAGTTAAGTCTTTTACATTGGTGGCCTGTGGACTATCTTGGTACATGGCCATAAACTTTGTACCAAAGACTCGCAGGATGCAAGATCCATGTACCTTTATGTTTGGAAAATCTTACAAAGGAAAGTCTTTTTGTTTCCCATATCAGGCTTCCTTCCTTCGGCTGCATATTTTCCATTTTAGGTTTGAAAATCCAAGGAATTTTCTGATAGTTTTTGACGGAAAAAAAATTGTCTGAAGCTTTATGGGTTAAACCATTGTTGCTGCAGACTTGTACTGAGTGTAGAGTAGTCAGAGTTGGCCATTTGATCTCTAGATAGCTTTAGATCTCTCCTGGCGCTGTGTTCGCATTCTTTCCATTCTTTTACGCTTCGGGCTGAAGGATCAATTAGACTTTTTTGACACCTTTGGCCTGAAAGCTAAATAGTATTTTATTAATTGTCTGTCGTCCAAGTCTATGATATGTCTATTTTGTTTTGTACATTTTTCTTTTTCCTTTTTTTTTTTTTTTTTTTTTTTTTAAAGACATGACTGCTTGCAAATGTACAAATGTAGAAAGTCTGAAAATGTGTTCATACCAAGTACGTATTCGATCTACCTCCTGTTCTGTTAAGGCATACACACACTTAAACCTTAATCCACTGTGTTTTTACCTGAACTGCCAGATTGGTCAGAGAAACATACCCTCCCTGGTGCAATGTGACTGCACCCTCTGACATGTTTCACCCATTGAGCTTAATAATTAAGCCCAATGGGTGAAACGCATCAGGGTGGAGTTGCATCTCACAAGAAAGAGAATGTCTGGCTTATCTGATATCAATAAAGCTTGTTGCCAATCAGAAAAAAAACAGCACAGTCCAGTTTGTGATTGTATGCCTGGATCCCTGAAAGTCTATGTACCAGCGGATGGTTGCTGTACAGTGCCTCATACCCCTTGAAATTCTCCACATCTTGTCATGTTGCAACCAAAAATGTAAATGTATTTTATTGTTTTTTTTTTTTTTTTTATGTGCTAGACCAACACAAAGTGGCACATATTTGTGGAGTGGAAGGAAACTAATAAATGGGTTTTTTTAATTTTTTACAAATAAATATCTGAAAAGTGTGGTATGCATTTGTATTCAGCCCCCTTTACTTTGCTACCCCTAACTAAAATCTAGTGGAACTAACTGCCGTTAGAACTCGCCTAATTAGTAAATAGCGTCAACCTGTGTGTAATTTAATCTCAGTATAAATACAGCTGTTCTGTGAAGCCCTTAGATGTTTGTTAGAGAACCTTAGTGAACAAACGGCATCATGAAGGCCAAGGAACACACCAGACAGGTCAGGGATAAAGTGGTGAAGCTTAAAGCAGGGTTAGGGTATAAAAAAAATATCCTAAGCTTTGAAACTCACGGAGTACCGTTCAATCTATCATTCGAAAATGGAAAGAGTATGGCATAACTGAAAACCTACCAAGACATGGCTGTCCACCTAAACTGACAGGCCGGGCAAGGAGAGAAATATTCAGAGAAGTGGCCAAGAGGTAACTCTGGAGGAGCTTCAGAGATCCACAGCTCAGGTGGGAGAATCTGTCCACAGGACAACTATTAGTCGTGCGCTACACAAATCTGGCCTTTATGGAAGAGTAGCAAGAAGAAAGACATTGTTGAAAGAAAGCCATAAGAAGTCCCATTTGCAGTTTGCGAAAAGCCATGTGGGGGACACAGTAAACATGTGGAAGAAGGTTCTCTGGTCAGATGAGATCAAAATTGAACTTTTTGGCCTAAAAAAACAAAAACGCTATGTGTGGTGGAAAACTAACATGGTACATCACCCTGAACACACCATCCCCACCGTGAAACCTGGTGGTGGCAGCATCATGTTGTGGGGATGCTTTTCATAAGCAGGGACAGGGAAGCTGGTCTGAGTTGATGGCATGATGGATGGAGCCAAATACAGGGCAATATTAGGAGAAAACCTGTTAGTCTGCAAAAGACTTGAGACTGGGGCAGAAGTTCACCTTCCAGCAGGACAACGACTCTAAACAGTCTCTATATAGACTCTATACAGCCAGAGCTACAATGGAATGGTTTAAATCAAAACATATTCATGTGTTAGAATGGCCCAGTCAAAGTCAAGACCTAAATTCAATTGAGAATTTGTGGCAAGACTTGAAAATTTGCTGTTTTACAGACGCTCTCCATCCAATCTGACAGAGCTTGAGCTATTTTGCAAAGAATGGGCAAAAAAGTCACTCTCTAGATGTCGCTCTCAAAGCTGGTAGAGACATCCCCAAAAGGACTTACAGCTGTAAATGCAGCAAAAGGCGGTTCTACAAAGTATTAACTCAGGGGGGCTGAATACAAATGTACCCCACACTTTTCACATATTTAATTGTAAAAAAAAATGAAAACCATTTATCATTTTCCTTCCACTTCACAATTATGTGCCACTTTGTGTTGGTCTATCACTTAAAAGCACAATAAATTAATTTACATTTTTGGTTGTAACATGACAAAATATGGAAAATTTCAAGGGGTATGAATACTTTTTCAAGGCACTGTATGCGCTGGCCTGGAGCAGTGTCATTTACATACATCTCCTGTTGTGTTAAATCCAACATGAAAGCATTAGGCAGGCCATAGACGGTGCAGATTTCTTTCTTCCAACCAGTGGTTGCAGGAAAGGAAGTCGCACTATTCCACCATCAACGTAGACCGTGCTAACAGGAGAATCCCTCCTGTCGAGACATTGTATTCTCCCAGTGGGGGGCGGGGGAAGCCACCCCTGTCTGGAGAAGACAGCGATTATTGCTAGTGGCTTTTACAGTAAGTAAATCCGGCATTCTCGTTGTACCGAGGTTGATCGATTAATTAACTTGGTAGATTCAACCTGCACACACATAGTTTGAATCTCGGCCAGCTCCATCTGAACCGGATAAGATTCAAAACATCTATGGGTGACCTTGGTAGTTATGGAAGCTCAGATGCCCATTATTGTAATAACAATATACACATACTGTAGCTACACACACAGTGATATACATCAGCTCAGTTGTCATGACTGCACAGTCTATTAATGGGTTGACACTCCAAAATGAACCCAAGTTATATTTCTGTAGGCCGAGCCATTATTAACATTAAGGAAAATTGATATATCAGACATAATTAAAGAATGAGACTGAAAAAGAGTCCGCCATAAGGAGCAGAAGCACAAGCTATTCCTTACGCCAAACTGAATCGGGATCATAGTATCTATAATTGGAGAAGGATCTGAAATCCCCCTTTGTTCTATTGTGAGAGAAGAGATATATGGCAATATATCCACTGTGCCCAACACAAGGTCAATATGAGATTTGGTTATCATCTGGATGGGCATGGCGCCATATATCCCACAACCCTAGTTCCCAAAAGAGCCAATGGATCTAAAGAAGCAGTGTGGGGTGGAAAACAATCCCTATTGTGCTCAACAATGTTATTAAAGACACCCATAAATATAACAGGAAGAGAATGCTAATCAGAAATACCCTTATATCTTTCCTTACTATAATGAAGTTGACCCACCTAACCTGACCCTTAATCCTTAATCCTAACCATTGGCGGCTCCTCTCAGGCAATCAGGAAGCTGGTTTTGAGACCTGATTGGCCAGGGAGTCTTAGGACTTCTTTTAGTGCTTCCTATTCGGCTGGGAAGAGAAATCCCGGCTCTTCCCTTAGCAAGCACATCTCACATCTTCATCTCACCTCAGATTCCATCTGCCTCCTTATGGTAAGGCGTCCGATCGCCACCTTCCTGTCTGTCTCCCGTGGGGGTGGGGGTGGGGGGGGAAATCGCCACCTCCCTGTCTGTCTCCCAGTGCGAGTGAGGGGGGAGCAGATTTGTTTAGAGCTATGACCTCACCTGGACAGCTGTTGGTTTTAAAGGCAGGCTCTAGGAAAACTGGTGGATATTTGGGTACCTAAGTGCCATTTGAAATATGTAAAGTATGCCTTTTCTGTATTGGATTTACAATTTTTTTTTTTTTAAAGTTGTTCTAAAGCCTAAAGGTTTTTAGCTGAGCTCATTCCTGATCCAGCGCTGTGCCTTGGAGCAGTGACTCTTCTGGCTTTCTCCCTCCTCACTGGGCAGATTAATAGCAGCAAGAGCCATTGGCTCTTGCTGCTGTCCGTTAATTCCTGTGATGAGGGAGCAGGGCCGAGCCTTCCTGCATGTGTCAATAGATGCAGACATGGTGGCTCAGGAGCGAGCCAGCATGAGTGTCCCCATAAAAAGCAGCTTTAGTGGGGGCACTTGCTGAAGAGGTGGAGCCAGGAGCACCAGCAGGGGTGGAGGGGGGGAATAAAAGCTTTGATATCACTATAAAGTAGTCCGTAGTATAGCTTTAAGCAGCTTTAAACTGTTAGGGTTCCTGTTTCTTCTCATATGTTAGTTTTTATGGTCATAGATAACAGCCTATAATTCATACCTGATTTATAGGTTATGAAAGCGTGGAAAATGAATAAATTATATTAGTTCAAATGTGTAGACCAGCCATTCTCAACCAGGGTTCCTCCAGGGGTTGCTAGGGGTTCCTTGTGCTGTGCCTAACTGATTTCTTATCTGATACCAGGTACCAGGTCCAATGCCACTTGGCTGAGCCAGTGGCATGTCTGCAAAGGTGATTCTGACCACCCCTGTGGTCAGAGGGCTTTCTTCTTCTGACAACACCTGTGGTCAGAGGGCATTCTTCCCACTTACTCCCAGCAATGTAAAGTACATTTTACCAATGACCCTTGACTAATCTTGCCAAGGGTTCCCCAAGACCTGAAAATTATTTCAAGGGTTCCTCTGGGGTAAAAAGGTTGAGAAAGCCTGGTGTAGACTCATTGTAGAATCCAAACTGCCACTGTTTTTGGTAGATGCTAGGAAGCTAACCAACAACTTTTTGTGGACTTTATTTGTGAGATCTCTGCACTTAAGTGTCTGGGTCTAAAACACCTGTGATGGCTAATATAGGGGTTTCCAAATAATTTTTTGTTTTATTGATATATTGATTATGATAATGTCATTTGAGTTGCTCGAACACACAAAATGAGAATGCCCAAAACTCCCAAAAAAGTGGTTTGCATTTAGGAACCAAAAATCAGAAATCGGTTTTCCACTTGTTTGACCATTCTGACAACTTAAAATCTGACTTCTAATTTGTTGTTGCGAGGAGTTGTTGCAGTGTTTCTTTTTTTATATTGGCCTTAAATAAACTTTCTGGGCTTGTTCACACTAGGTACGGTGAACTACATTGATCAGTGTAAGGACACATAGAAGCATTTGTTCTCTATGTGCCCTATGCACACCTTACATGTGTTGATCTTCATTGCGTAAAAATGCAGCATGTTTGCATTTCTTTGCAGGAAAAAGCCCAAAATTGCAGGGTCAATGAACCACAGCAGGGCATGACGTGCTGTTGTTCCTAGAGTTCGTTTCGTATATTCTGTTACGGGAGGCTTTCGAAATTTTCAAGTATTTTTTGTTTTCATTTTTTATACTCTTATTGATTTATATTCTGTTTTTCCTCAGATCACAATAATTTTCAAGAACTTCCAGGAGTGTGTAGACCAGAAGGTCTACCAAGCTGAAATGGATGAGCTTCCTGCAGCTTTTAGAGATGGATCCAAGAATGGTGGAGATAAGAGTGGAGCGAACAGCTTGAAAATTATTGAGAAGGTTGCTGGGCAGCACATAGAGATTCAAGCCAAATACATTGGGACTACCATAGTGGTTCGACAAGTTGGCCGCTACCTAACCTTTGCAGTGCGTATGCCGGAGGAGGTGGTGAATGCAGTTGAGGACAAAGAAAACCAGGGACTTTACCTTTGTCTTCATGGCTGCCCTCAGAACCAACAAATTGACTTCCGAACCTTTCACTCTCAAACCCCAGAGACTGGCTTGTTGAAACGTGGGCCACCATTTACTCCTCAGGTGGCAGGAGCCAAGTGTAAGGAGAAGCTTCCAGTAGAAGACCTCTACTTCCACTCCTGTGTGTTTGACCTCCTTACTACAGGAGATGTGAATTTCACTCTAGCTGCTTATTATGCCTTTGAGGATGTAAAGTTATTACACTCCAATAAGGACAAAATTCATCTGTATGAAAGGACCACAGACTTGGGGCCTGGCAATTCTGCTCCTCGGTTAGGCCTAGAGATGGTCAAGCTTCTCGTGGCATTGGTGTGTTTGTTTCAGTGTTTGCTGTAAAGTTATGTTTACCGTGTAAATCTTTTCACATTTGTGGGATGATTGCAGAGGTGCAGGCCTAGCTACTCAAGGTGTATTTGTTTCTGTGAAAGCACAAGTTCTAACACCTGTATGAATAATTTATTTAAAGTGTTCAACAACTTGCTAAAGGTACACCTAAATACTTTTTAACACCAAGGAGACAACAACACTCTCTTCGGGAGATCTACCGCTTCTGTGTTTGCTCCAGTGTAAGACATCTGCCATTGATCCAAAGCGTAAACACCATTTGATGACCCTCGTAGATGTCTTTTAAACCAGTTTCTTCTTAATCCTTTAGGATTTGGACTCTAGGAGAGAGAAATTAGGAGCCTTTAACCTTGTTTATGCATCTCTGACACAAAATAATCATGAATGAGATGTCGCTTATCTGTTAAATTTGCCTGGCAGAGCATTCGTGCACCATACCTCATGTGTTCAATCAACATTTTGAAGTTGTAGAGGGGAAAAGATGATTCCCCTCTGGTTTATTTGTGGTACTGCAAGTATCATGGTGGCTGTGAAAATTAGCGTTTTGTGAATGTGGCTTTTGTGATCCATAATAAGCTGTAAATGCATGAACAATTTAGGGGTGCTCAGTCAGTATCAGATGACATAATAACAGTAGCACATATGGGAATATGCTTCTCGTTGTCAATTGTGAAAGTAGCCATATTTCCCATTGGCCATAACACTTAACCTTGCAGAACTATGGGTGAAGACTAAGCGAGATGTTGCAGATCTGACATTTTAATGCTAGCCTTGGTTTTAAAGATAATTTTTTATTAAGTAATGGTCTTATGTCACATATGACCTTAGGGCCATAGGATCTAGTGTACCATATCTTCAAAGGAAGACTGGTTGATATTACCCACGTCTTCATTTGGTTTAATTCAGTTTCTAGTGTATGAAGGGGACAATGTGGTTTTTATAGGCTACACCTTTTCCATTTATATTTTTTCAGCTGTAAAGCTTCAAATGGCGAAACCATTGAGTTTTACACTATGATTAAAATCTTAGTTAACTAGTTAGTTTTTAAAACTAGAACAGATTAAATCTTTGAAATGTCTGGGTTAACATTTCACGAAGTCAAGCTGTCACTATTACACGTGAACATTTTATGGGCATATTGGTCAAGGTGCATGCTTTTCCCATAGCTGCAGATGTTGCATCCTGATAAGAGCTTGGAGGAACTGATCCACAGTTACCGCCATCAGCGGGGTCAGTGCTACGAGCGCTCAGCCTACCATGGTGCCTCTAGTGGTGAGAAAAAGCATAACTCTACAGCTTGTTATATTATGGTTATAAATCCCAGAATGTTTTGCAGAGCAGCCTGGTCTTTAAACCTGTGATCATAGTACACACCATTTACTGGTATGACACTGATTGCTAAAGCAGAAGTTAAGTGTAAATATCCTATAGTAGTCACATGTAACGCAAAAAAATGCAACTCGTGTTGGATGTAATTTATGTTGTCTATAATATGTGGAGAGTTTGTGTTTTTTAATAGCTTCACTGTACATAGAGATGTAATGTGTTCAGTGTGTTGAGAAAAAAAAAGAAAAAAGAAAAAAAAAAAAAAGCTAGATGTGGAAACTACTTTATTCCCATTAGATTGAATTTTGACCTTCCTGATGTACTGTGTAAACACTAGAACTCTCATGGGAAAATTTTTAACTTCTTTTAACCAGATAAAGAAAATGTTATGGCAGCTGTGACTTTCTATCTACCAGTGCCATTCCACACACTTCCTGCTCCTATTTAGTGGATGGCATCAACATTCTCGTCCCTTTTTTATTGATTGAATTTAACACAGCTGAGACATTAGACGTAGAATATTTCATATATTAACGATGTATGACCAGCTGAATTCTCAGGAACCTTGGTTCAGACCACACTATAGGGTTCCTCTATAGTAGTGATGGCGAACCTTGGCACCCCAGATGTTTTGGAACTACATTTCCCATGATGCTCAACTATACTGCAGAGTGCATGAGGATCATGGGAGATGTAGTTCTAAAACATCTGGGGTGCCAAGGTTCGCCATCACTGCTCTATAGCATGGATATGCAATTAGCGGACCTCCAGCTGTTGCAAAACTACAAGTCCCGTCATGCTTGTGGCTGTCAGTCTTGCTATGCCTCATGGGACTTGTAGCTGGAGGTCTGCTAATTGCATATCCCTGCTCTATAGTGTGTCAGAAGACAGGATGGTCTTCCAACTGTTGATGTTTTTCTGTGTATTTTTGGGTTCCAAACAGATCTCTTTTTCAATTTTGACAGCAGGAGCTCCACTGTGAAAACAGGCCCAAGGATACTTTTTATCTATTCCAGTGTTCAAACATCTTGTTTGAACAGAGATATCTTCACCTAAATAGTGAGGTAACTCATGGCACACTCCTAAAACCTACTAAATTCTATTGGAGCATAGGCGATAGGTTTCTTCCCAATTTCGGACACTTGTGAGAAGAAAGGAGCTGCTCTATGGCATGAATAGTGGTTGGGTATTCCTATGAACACTCGCATAGGTTGCAGTAGACACAAGAGGTGGCTCATGCTGAGTCCTATTAAGAACTGGGTGAAAAGACAAATTGGAAAGTCCTTATGTAGACAAGCACTTTTTGACTTTGGTAACTCTGAGCTCCAATAGTTTGCTTGTAAGCGTGGTTTCACTTTAACAATCCACTGCTAAATTCCATAGTTGGTTCATTATGGATGAAGAGGTGGACACATCCCAGGAACCATGTAACGGTTGTACCTAAAAAATAGGGATGGGATCTTGAGTTTTTTTGGCACTGCGATTGACTCCAGTGGATATATATCTATGGCTAATTGAAACTGGCCAACCAGCTCTTGGATACCCAATGAATTTGCTAACTTCTACTATTAGTTTTAAACCGCTAGTGGTACTAATAACTTACACTGCTAATGGAGACCTGTCTGTCCTGGCAATGTTTCTGTCAAAAGGGTCTTCAATATTGTTGGGGACCCACTTGCTGCTGGAGTTGCAAGGCATCACATTTTACAGTTGATTTAGAACTGTATTTCCCATGATGTTGCGCCAGCACTTTGTTCTCCAAAGGGCAAATAGTTCTTTGCCTTCATTAAATTGGGGGTTCCATGAAGTTGTTGCTATGTACATTGTCCTAGCTCCTTTTACATGCTAGTGATTAGCACAGCTGTGTTTCTCCAGCCATTAAACAGACATTGGTGTCTGTCCTTCGAACATTGTTTAGTGTAGCTTACTTCACGTTGTAACTCTATGGGTTGAGAAGGAAATAACTGCTGGTGTATCAATGTTTAGAATAAGTGAAGCACTTTATTGTGGTTGTGTTAAAAAGGAAAACCTGGTTAAATGATGCCAAGATAGAACATCTAATATAGAAGTAATGTACTTTACAGCAAAAGGGAAAAAGAAAGCAAACCTGTTTTTACTTCTCTTCATACACATTGACTCATGTAGATAATGTAAATTATTTATTGAAAAACTGCAAGTAAAGGTTTTTATCATTGAGTCTGCGTTGTTCATTATTTATAAAAAAAAAAAAAAAAGACTACCTAAGGAATGGAGTCTCATTTGCACATATCCTGCCTTTTTCATTTGATGCTCTTAGCCCAGTGGTCTCCAAACTGCGGCCCTTTGCTTGCCTTTTTCCGACCCTTGGGGCACTATTCCTCCCGCTGACACCAATGTTGGGGCACTATTCCTCCCGCTGACACCAATGTTGGGGCACTGTTCCTCCCGCTGACACCAATGTTGGGGCACTGTTCCTCCCGCTGACACCAATGTTGGGGCACTGTTCCTCCCGCTGACACCAATGTTGGGGCACTGTTCCTCCCGCTGACACCAATGTTGGGGCACTGTTCCTCCCGCTGACACCAATGTTGGGGCACTGTTCCTCCCGCTGACACCAATGTTGGGGCACTGTTCCTCCCGCTGACACCAATGTTGGGGCACTGTTCCTCCCGCTGACACCAATGTTGGGGCACTGTTCCTCCCGCTGACACCAATGTTGGGGCACTGTTCCTCCCGCTGACACCAATGTTGGGGCACTGTTCCTCCCGCTGACACCAATGTTGGGGCACTGTTCCTCCCGCTGACACCAATGTTGGGGCACTGTTCCTCCCGCTGACACCAATGTTGGGGCACTGTTCCTCCCGCTGACACCAATGTTGGGGCACTGTTCCTCCCGCTGACACCAATGTTGGGGCACTGTTCCTCCCGCTGACACCAATGTTGGGGCACTGTTCCTCCCGCTGACACCAATGTTGGGGCACTGTTCCTCCCGCTGACACCAATGTTGGGGCACTGTTCCTCCCGCTGACACCAATGTTGGGGCACTGTTCCTCCCGCTGACACCAATGTTGGGGCACTGTTCCTCCCGCTGACACCAATGTTGGGGCACTGTTCCTCCCGCTGACACCAATGTTGGGGCACTGTTCCTCCCGCTGACACCAATGTTGGGGCACTGTTCCTCCCGCTGACACCAATGTTGGGGCACTGTTCCTCCCGCTGACACCAATGTTGGGGCACTGTTCCTCCCGCTGACACCAATGTTGGGGCACTATTCCACCGACTGCAAGATGTCATTGTTTACTCCCACTGACATTTTCTACTATCACTGGCCATAGTGTGGCTCCCCTGAAGGACAGTACACTAGTCCTTTGGTTAGAAAGTTGAGACCCCTACTTTAGATCTATGCCCCCTGCTGCATCTGCTTTTCTAGAAATTCTCAAAACTGTCCCATGATGCCTAGATAGGTAGTGATACCTATAACATCATTTTCCTGGCACCGGCACGGTAGCATACATGCCGTAGTATGCTGCCATTGATTGGCGTCAGGAAAGGAAAATTACGGTAGGTATTTCATCCAATTTTTGTTTTTTCTGGCACCAACATGGCAACATACTACCGCATGTATGCCGCCATGGATTAGTGTCGGGAAAGGAAAATTACAGCAAGTATTTGATACAATTTCTGTTTTACAAAAAGGAAAAGGGAGAAGTGTGGTCAGAAAAGGGAAAAAAAAAAAATTATACAGTGACCCATTTGCACCACCAAAATATGGGGTTGATTTACCAAAGGTAACTAGACTGTTCACTTTGCAAGGGAATTTTCACTTAACAAAGGTAGTTCCCCTAGTTTAGTTGAATGAACTAAGCAAGCAAAATTTAATTTTTTTTATTTTGCTCGCATGTGATTGGGTATTTTTTGCAAAATGAATTTTCATTGCATCCACTAAGCTAGGAGAAGATTACCTTGCAAAGTGAACAGCTTATTTGCCTTCAGTAAATTTATCCAAATGTGTCCATTGTGACCAAAGACAGGTAACGCACGCAATATTGGATCTACTCTTGGAATGTTACACTCCTCCTATTCATAAGTGAAATGAATGGACAATATGTGAATATAGGGGAGGTGGGCCTGGTGGCTTTGTGGACGGAGCTGATAGGTTATACTAGGAGGCTTGGGTACAGGTTATCCCCATTAACACATTGTTTGAATTTTACTTGTAAACTGAATATAGGGGTAATTTACTACACAATGTACCAATAGAATCCTAACATTCAGAAGTTTGCAAAAAACTTTGCCATCATTCATATTATACTGCGTTAACAGGAGGAAGAAATATCAGATTTAGGGCACATTTTAGACTAATATATTGCAGTAATGTACATAAAAACATTATTTTATTTTTTTACTATGGATTGCTGCATTTCACATTGATACACAAAACTGTGTGAAGCATTATGGTGCCATTCATGTTCAAGTCAATTGTCCATTAATTTTGAATGGCACCCCAACACACTACAATGCACATACATATTGGGACACCTCAACATGTGAATCATCTGTGTATTGTGGTCCAGGTCTCATAATAAAAATGCTTGTTAACATACATAATGACCAACACACATGTTAACTCTCCACAAAGCGATCTGGAAACCCCTAATATTATCCCTGCACCCTGTTGAATCTGATCAAACTTGACTCAGTCAGCTTCTTTGCTGGTGTCCTGCCAAGAAAGTTCCACCCGGTGCAGAAGGACCCCCCTGTACTGCGCAGGCGCAGCGCTTGCTCAGTACGAACCACAACAGAGCCGCCAAAAATAGCCGAAGCTGAATACAGTGAGTCAGCTGTACACAGCACCTGTAACAGGGCTCCTCGCGAGCTTGCTTCACTCACCACGCTTCGGGGCACAGCCTCGCTGCACTCGGCATATTATTATTCTAACTCTATGTCCACTTGGATGGTGGGGCTTGAACCTGGACATAGGGCAGAATGTAGTGCGCAGGCGCTGTGTACAGCTGACTCACTGTGTTCAGCTTCGGCTATTATCGGCGGCTCCATAGTCATTTGTACTGCGCAAGCACAGGGGCATCCTTTATCCGCCAGGGGAACTTTTTTGGCAAGACAGCGGCCATAGTGGTCATGGTTTGGCAGCTGAACCCGAAATACTCATTGCTGAGCACTTCCAGGTTCATACTTTACAGGAGAGATTGGTGAACATATGTTAGCTGATCTCACAATGCTCTGCATCCTAACACCCACCATGATGATTCCAGGTACCCAATATAGACATAAAAAAAAACCAAAGCTGGCAGACTTTACTGGTACCAGAGAAGGTCTTAACCACATTAGTTCAAGTATAAAAATATTTTATTACAAACCGTTTAAAATATTAGAGCAAATGCTCTTAAAAACATCACATGACAGGCCGATTTTTTTTATATATGGATATATAAAATTACGACACATAGTAGTTCTTTGCAAAAAGTGTTAAGAGGTTGACATGTTTCACAAGCAGCTTCTGCAGGACCTCACTTTCTTGACCACGAATAAACTAGACCTATATGCGACTCCTGGAGTCGAACAAGCATGAATAGTATATCATGTATCACAGTATGCCTCAGAAAAGTGGAGTTGTTTGTACGGGTGCACTAGGATTATAAGCGCTTAAGGTGTTGATTTCATTCATAAGCGAAGAAATTGATGATCATAGGGACAACTATCCTCAGGACTTCTATGGTGAATAAAACGGGAAACCTGGAACAAGATAATTATCTTCAGCATCCATACAGATTAAAAAAATGGCCTGTTGCGCAACTTCCTATAGCCGTATCACACAATAAGGATAGATAGAACTCAGCCTCTAGATCATTCCTGTCTGTAAGGAACACCGATTTTAAGAATTCCTTCTTTCTCTTGTGTTAAACTGGTCCAATAAACCAGATCATCTCTCAAATGTACATCTAATCTCGCACACTCTTCATGGGATGATTCCAGGTACCCCGGAGGAACAGATGCATTGGTGGCAGTGAAAGGCTCAAAGTGACTTGCTATATTATATATCAAAAATAGAATGGCCCTCCACATAAAGAAAAAAAAAAAAAAAATCATACCTCGTTGCCGGCATCCCCACAAGGCACAGTAGTGAATAAGGGGGCCAAAGGATGAAAGCAGTGAGGTAACTGGCATCCAACACACCAGGAAATGTGTTGGATATTTAAGATTCTTCAGAGGTTACTATGGACTCACTTCTTTGCAGCAGTAGTATCTTTTCTATACAGGGCAGGTGGGTAAAGTGACCAGCTGGAAAGGTAAGCACAAACTTGCATCTTTGCAATGCAAGGCAGGTTGTTGGAGCAAGCATCTATAGAACCTATGAACTTTCTTCTTTCCAATACAGGGCAGGTCGGTAAATTGCAGAAGAGATAAAGCAGAATTAAACCTCTGCAAAAAAAAAGTTAACAGTATCTTGTGCCATTGGCCATATAACTATGCCAATCAAAAAAGCGCAATGGTGAAGCACCATTTGTATACTTTGTGGGTGTGATATAAGAGGTTGACGTCTTTTGCTCATAGCTTCATCAGGACCTTGTCATCTTGACTGCAAAGGTAACAAATAAAAGGCCCCTTTAGGCAATGTAGGCCGAGACCATTGTGTCAGAGTGAAATAGGATATTGGGAGGGTAACATACGGATCAATAGGTATGTTGCTGGTGCATAAATGAGGAACACCTGAAGAGACCATCAAGCTCAATCCACAAATATCCAGAAAAAACAGGAGAACATCCTGACTGGAAATCCAATAATGGAGACAATTTATGGCAGGGATATGTAATTAGCAGACCTCCAGCTGTTGCAAAACTACAAGTCCCATCATGCCTCTGCCCCTGGGTGTCATGCTTGTGGCTGTCAGAGTCTTGCTATGCCTTATGGGACTTGTAGTTCTGCAACAGCTGGAGGTCCGCTAATTGCATATCCCTGATTTATGGTAACAACCTGTCCTATAAAAAGGGGACGCATCTCAGCAGAGGCAGCAGTGCTGCTCTGGATTTCAGCCACCCACCTTGTCGGCAACCAACGTTCACCTCAGACCCTCCACACCTTTACACTCACTTTAAGTGTGAACTTACCTCTTAGTAAGGGGCACTTTGTTCTTGACAGGGTCACTTTAATAATAACTCCACTGATTCTGTGAAGTGAAAGTCTGCAACATTTTATCCCATGTCAGAAAATCTGCAAGCCCTAAATGCAGGTGGCTCGGTAATTATGAAGTTTCCTATCTTGGCAGGTAATCTAGGGAACCCGACAAAGAGTTCATTATGTAAGGCCAAGATGTCTACTAAACGCAGATTTTACAAGAGAAAATAAATAAAAAATTCTTGCCCTATAAACTATACATACATTGTGAAGGTGATGGTGTTGGAGGACAGAGTCCTATGTAAACCAGCATTTTAATAGGCCTTGCAATTTGCTGCATATTTGCAGTGTATTTTTCCTAGGTTTTTCACCAGCTTTTCCTAGCGTTCACTTCCCGGCATTGAATTAGAAGGCCAAGATACATAATCCGTACGGTAGATTGGGAGCTGCAGTTATAAGAGGTTCTATACTCTGTGCAGGCTTGTAACCCTGCCAAATGGTTAATTAAGTATATAATGTATCTTCTAACATCCACTCCGTTCCCAAGCTGAAGTCTGATGGATTTTAACCTTTTGCCTGTCACAAGCAATAAAGGGTTTAACTGCTTCAAGACCACGGCCTTGGTTCCCTTTTCTCCTGGTTTATTTCTGAAATGTTGGTTTTGCACCATTTAAAGCAGAACTAAACTCAATCAGCATGAACTATTTTTAAATCCTCATGCTGCTCTAACATTAGTAAACAGATAGAAAGATATAGTATATTTGCTTGTTTCAAACATTTCTCCAGTTGCTTCCTGGTCTAGGCCAAAATGTCGTACATCCCAGGAGGTGAATGTAAAGGAGCGTCTGAAATGCAGTAGTTGTGAAATAAACTGCTTTATTTGGAGTATAGATGGTAGAATATAGCCAACGTGTTTCGGTGGATAAATGACTACCCCATCCTTAGGGCTGCTGTTTGAAGATGGATTCTGGTAGGGTCTGTCTGCGAATGACCGACCGTCAACTGAGGCTTGAGAGGCAGCATTCAGCCTCAGCTGATGGTCGGAGAATTCCCAGACCTGATGCTCAGGTCCCAGACAGACCCTTATGGGATCCATATTCAAACAGCAGCCCTGAGGAAGGGGGAGGCCTTAAGTCCCCGAAAACGCATTGGCTATATTCTACCATGTATACTCCAAATAAAGCTGTTTATTTCACAACTACTGCATTTCGGGCGCTCCTTTAAATTCACCTCCTTTCATCACTACAGGGGCGACCACCTGGCTGCACCTTGAGGTAGCCGCCCATATCCATAACAGGGTTTACTATCTTCACAAAACAGGCAGGCATCAAACTCTGGATAGAAACCTTTCTTACCTTGCATTTTGGACCTCCTATCTACAACCAGTGACCAACCAAGTCAGTCCAGTGCGATCTCTACCCTTCAAGAATACATGCCAGGAGTCTTCATGGGCATTTTTAAACCAAAAATTTCTGCGCTTGTGTGAAAATTGTATAACAAAAAAGTTGCAAACACATCAGTGAGATATTTATCACCATAATACATATGTGAACATCAAGTGTGGTGGTAAAAAAAACTGTAATCAATATATTAATACAATATAGTCCACAGAGAAACTCAATACATAAATGAAAAGTGAAAAAGTATGGGTGTAGCAGCCAAAAGATCGAAGATAAATGTTGTCTCTTCCCCTTCACCGAAGAGGCCAATCACCCTCACCCTAATAAAATGTCCTCTTATTAGAGTGCGTGGTCCCCCTATGTACAAGCGGGTCAAACAGGCTTTTGGGGAGACGCTCCCTTTAGCGGTGCTTAAAGCATCTCCGGGCTGGTATCTCAGTGTGAATGCAGGAAAGTATCTCCAACTCCCCATAGGTAGTACATATAAAAAAAAAAAGCACTAAATAGTAGACGTGCATTAGTTTTCATCCGAATTCATTTTCGTCCGAATTTTGGGTATTTTCGTTATCGTTTTAGCAAATGATAACGAACGTGCAGAATCCAAAAACCGAAAGATCCGACATAAACAGATGCTTTATTTTTGTTTTCGTTGTGACAACAGTTTGATATAGATAGGAGATTTGAAATGACGCTGACAATAGCGATCTGTGTCCATCGAACCTGTGGTCGAATGTGCCTAACCTTAGCTCTATTAGTCCAAGATTATTCTACATAGAGAGAAAAGATTTGACGAAGCAGTTGCAGCGAGCGGACATTTATGGTCAAATGCTCCGCCTATAGGCTATGAAAGAATTCTAATGTTGGTTGACTAGTAATAACAATAAATATAATTATTACTAGTATCATACAACATTAGAATTCTACTATAGCTTGTAGGCGGAACATTCTACCAGAAATGTAAGATTGCGGCGTCATACATTTTAGCTACAGTTGGAGGATCCCACTCATCCCTTCTTCCATCCAAGTTCCAAAATTAAAGATAAATGTCCTGGACTGGTTATTTAGTAAGGAGCAAATGGGACTAAGGGTGGGACAAGCAGAAACTCCTAGCACCAAGCGGGGACCCCTAGCAACAAAGTGGGAAACTCTCGGCAACTAAGTGGGAACTATTAGCAACCAGCTGCAGGTAACCAGAGAGAGACCTATGAAGTCAACACTCGGCAACCCCTACGGGGACAGTGCTACAATAAATTGCTTCTTGAATACTGCTATGCTGTCATGTGACTGTGGGCAACATAGTGGCCTAGCACTTCTGCCTTGCAGTACTTGGTTAGACCCTGTTCACATGGGCATTGAGACCCATACTTCATGAATGGACCATGTGTGTATACAGCTTGAGTCATCATCTGCTGCATGCAGGCACCTCAAGGAGCTTACCATCGAAGGGCCCTCTCTTACATGCATACATACACATACTAGGGCCAATTTACACAGGAGCCAAGTTGGAGGATAACTGGGGTACCTCCAAAGGTTAGAAGAGAAAAGAAAAACTGAAACAGAGGGTTCCTTATGGTGTAGTAGTTTGACAGATAATTGGATTAAATATATGATGAAAAGGTAAATTGCAATGGTGTACTCATATCTATGATGTTTCTGAGCTCCCTAATGGGGGACAAGACAACCTGGAGATAAACTCTGGAGGGACTATGTGTATTGTAAGGTCACTCTCGATGCTCAGTGGGGTGATCCGGACAATTCAATGCACTGTGGTCTCAGGATTCTGGTGTGTTCACAGTAAGAGTTTTATGAGCCCCAAAAAAGTGGACAAATGGATATGCAAACGCACACATAAATTTTATATATGTGTGTATATATATATATATATATATATATTTTTTTTTTTTTTTATATACTTCTTTTTACCTACATATATGTTTTTGTTTATCAGTGTTTTATGCACTATCCTGAGGAAGTGGCCAGTGTAATGCCACAAAACACGTTAACAGTGTTTTATACTATTCTGTGAGCAATAAATATCGAATCAATGAAGAATCCATTTCTCAGCTTCACATTCGGGCGCCTCTTCTGACACTAGTTTCCTATCTTTTGGGAATCATAAACCTCTTACTAAGTTGTTGGAGTGTGGGAGGAAACCAATGCAACCACAAGGGGAATGTATAAACTCCATGCAAATAGTAAAAAAGAAGAAAAGTGTAAAGTGAAAGTTAAATGGTCAACTCCAGACATATATGTAAAGACACGGAGATATATAAAATTTGAGATTTTATTATAAACCACAACAGGTATACAAAGGAAAATATACATCATACATATACATAAAAAGGAGAAAAACGAATCCCCAAAAATACAAGACAGTGATACACATACAGTATATATTGCATAAAAGCAAATGATGGCTGACATGTTTCTCGGTTGTAATCTATAGCCACTTCATCAAGGCTTGGTAACTGTATAGTTTAGTCAACATCTAAAACAAAAAATACAAAGTGCATACATATATATACATTACAATCCATACACCAAAAAAAAAAAAGGGGGGGAGCGATAAAAAACGACGCAAAAATATCTAGTCCGGACGCCATTTAAGGCCTCCAGACTAGGGGAAGACCAAAACGCACAATACATGCCATGCGCTCAGGGTCCGCACTTTGTGGACAATACCTCCAAGCAGTAAGGCTATTGGGGTCATCACTGAAAGGATAAATCCAGAAAGCCATAAGATAATGACAATACTAATACATACGTGTAGATTGCAGGTATCCAGTAATAGTAAAATATGCCAACCTTGATAGACAAAAATGATGAAATATAAAAAGCAGCACAGCAGTCACAAGGATCCAACAGCCTCCAAACAGAGTTGAATACTATAACATGAATGGGGCACACATAAACAAAGGCAAAAGAAGCCAAAAGGTATTGAAAAAATGCAGTTAAACTTCAAAATCCAAATCGAATCCCATATAACAGTAATGCCGCGTACACACGACCAGACTTAGGTCCGACAGACTTTCGACGGAGTTCTGACAGAGTTCTGACGGACTTTCCGAATGAACGGACTTGGCCACACACAATCACACCAAAGTCCGACGGATTCGAATGTGATGACGTACGACCAGACTAGAATAAGGAAGTTCATAGCCAGTAGCCAATAGCTGCCCTCGCATCGGTTTTTGTCCGTCGGACTAGCACACACACGAGCGGATTTCTCGGTAGGAACTGGGTCCGGCGGAGTTCTGGCGGAAAAATTTGAAACATGTTCCATTTCTAAAGTCTGTCAGACTTTTGCAAATCAAAAGTCCGCTGCAGCCCACACACGATCGAATAGTCTGCCGGAATCATTCCGTAAGACTTTTGATGTTGAAAAGTCTGGTCGTGTGTACGCAGCATTAGTCAGGCTTACCTGCTGATAACAGCAAAAACAGGTGGTCTATAAGCTATCATCTGAGTAACATGCCAAACATGTAGGAGCTGTTCCCTGCAGCAAGGACTCAGTCAGGCATGTTATAGATCTGGGTCTCAAGAGGATCCGAAACCCCAGCATGGAGGCCCAATGCCGTAAGCAATACACAGAGGGAAGGATCCACGGCTTGTCTCTCCATAGGACCAATAGTATCACAGAATAACAAAAAAAGGGCGCCAAAACAAAGTAAGGGGGGCCTAGTACAAACACAACAGCCCAGAGCTTCACAGTTTGTGCATAGTGGGTCTGCCCACGTGCGTACCGATGCCATACCACAAACCAGAAGTGACGTCAAAACGGAAGTAACGTCAAACTGGAAGTGGCTATAGATTACGACCGCAAAACATATCAGCCATCATTTGCTTTTATGCAATATATCCTGTATGTGTATCACTGTCTTGTATTTTTGGGAATTCGTTTTTCCCCTTTTTACGTATATGTATGATATATATTTTCTGTTATATACCTGTTGTGGTTTATAATAAAATCTCTCATTTTATGTATCTGTGTCTTTGCACATATGTCTGGAGTTGACCATTTAACGCCCACTTCACACTTTTCTTCTTTTTTACTACATAATTAGGGTTGACACTAGGGATGAGCTTCGTGTTCGAGTCGAACATACGTTCGACTCGAACATCGGCTGTTCACCCGTTTGGCGAATTTCAAACATTATGGGCCGTTCGCGCCAAATTCGTGTGGCGCTCACGGCCCACAATGCACTGCGATGGCGCAGTGCATTGCTGGCTCATGATTGGCCAGGCATGCACTGTGACCCCGCATGCTTGGCCAATCCCAGCGCCGGCAGCGAGGAGAGCCATGATTGGCCACAGGCATGATGCCTGTGGCCAATCATAGCTCAGGCTGTGTAGTACACGCCCCACACTATATAAGGCCGCCAGCGCGGCGGCCTTGTGTAGTGTGTTGGCGTCTGAAGCAGTTAGTGGGTGTTCTGTGTACCTTCAACACAGTATACACCGATCGTTATCGGTCGATTTTTCGATCTTGCTCTTCTGTAGTGGTTGTTGTCTGCGTGCCCTGACCGCAGTATACACCGCTATATTCACCTCACCTATATAGCTCGCGATATATCTATCTTTTATAATAGAGCTTGCAGTCAGTGTTAGGAGCTTGTGCGTGCTGTCTGCATGCTCTGTACCCAGTACACACCGCTATATCCACCTACAAAGCTCTTCTCTATTTGAGCCATCTGCCATCTGCAGGAGTTATTGGAAGGTGTGTGTGCCTCCAGCACAGCACAGTATACATCTGTATTTACCCTTTATTGCTGGTGTTCTATAATAAAGGCATCTGCAGGAGTTAGTGGGTGTTGTGTGCCTCCAGCACAATATACACCTGTATCTACCCTTTATTGCTGTTCTCTAATAGAGCCATCTGCAGGGCTTAGTGGGTGTTGTGTGCCTCCAGTACAGTATACCCCTTTATCTACCCTTTATTGCTGGTGTTCTCTAATAAAGGCATCTGCAGGAGTTAGTGGGTGTTGTGTGCCTCCAGCACAATATACACCTGTATCTACCCTTTATTCCTGTTCTCTAATAGAGCCATCTGCAGGGCTTAGTGGGTGTTGTGTGCCTCCAGTACAGTATACCCCTTTATCTACCCTTTATTGCTGGTGTTCTATAATAAAGACATTTGCAGGAGTTAGTGGGTGTTGTGTACCTCCAGCACAATATACACTACCCAATTGCTGTTTTACCCAACTCCCTTCAGGCCATTACCATGTCTGGAAGGCCAGCAAGGAGAGGCAGACAGGCGCGAGCCGATAAAAGAGGGCAAGCAGGCTCTGTGTCTAGAGACAACAGTGCCGGTCGTGGACGCGGTGCATCGTCATCATCAGCACGTGGCCATGGGACACGCTTGTCCTTCTTTTCGGCAGCTGGACATGTTGAGCTGCAACATGCCAACGACTTGGTAGAGTGGATGACCAAGCCCTCTTCATCCTCCTCATCCTCTCTCACCCAGTCTCAGGGTACTAGCAAAGCAGCTGCCAACGCATCGTCTTCCCTCGTCTCAATGTCATCATCAGTGACTCCTTCCCTAGACCCACCATGTCCTCCTGAGGAGTCTCCTGAACTCTTTGAGCACAGTGTTGGGTACATGCTCCAGGAGGATGCCCAGTGTTTTGTAGGCTCTGATGATGATACTCAGCTAGAGGAAGGCAGTAGCGTGAATGCAGAGAAAGGGAATGCTCAAGAAGGACAGCAATCTGGCAGTCATGTTCCACAAGCTGCAGCATATTGCCAGGTTTGCTACAGCGATGAAGAGGGAGGGGATGATGAGGGCACTGACTCCACATGGGTGCCTGGTAGGAGAGAGGAGGAGGAGGAGGCACATGTCCAACGAGGCAGGATGCCCTCCGGGGGCCAGTTTAGGGGCAGCACACCGACTGAATCACACCGCAGCGCTCCGCCTGTGCAGGGCGCTGCCTCTGCGCGTTATTCTAAAAGTTCTTTGGTGTGGGCCTTTTTTGAGACGAGTGCATCAGATCGCACCGCTGCTATTTGCAACATATGTCTCAAGCGTATCTCGCGTGGCCAAAACATCAGCCGCTTGGGCACCACATGCTTGACCAGACATATGTTGACCTGCCATGCAGCTCGTTGGCAAGCGTACCTCAAAGACCCACACCAAAGAACAAAGCGGACCTCTCCTTGCTCCTCATCAGCTGGCATCTCCAACCCCACTAGACCTTCAGTCCTCTCTGAAACCTGCTCTGAGAGGAATGAAGGTGTAGAATTAGGTATGTCACAGCCAAGTGCTTCCGGGCACTCTGCTAGCAGTACACCCACGTCCGATTATAGCAGGCAAATGTCCCTGCCCCAGCTGCTGGACCGGCGAAAGAAGTTCACTCCCAGCCATCCACATGCCCAGCGGTTGAATGCTAGCTTGGCTAAATTGCTAGCACTTCAACTGCTGCCTTTTCAGTTGGTAGACTCGGCCCCCATCCGTGAGTTTGTACAATGTGCGGTTCCTCAGTGGCAGGTCCCCAAACGCCACTTTTTCTCACGGAAGGCGATTCCGGCTCTCTACCGGCATGTGGAAGGCAATGTCCTTGCCTTGCTGGACAGGGCGGTCAGTGGTAAGGTGCATATTACCGCTGACTCATGGTCCAGCAGGCATGGACAAGGACGTTACCTGTCTTTCACGGCCCATTGGGTCACTCTTCTGGCAGCTGGGAAGGATGCAGGACAAGGTGCAGTAGTGTTGGAGGTTGTTCTGCCACCACGCCTCCAAAATGCTACTATTGGTTGTGACACACCTCTCTCCTCCACCCCCTCCTCTTCTTCTTCCTCCATGGCCTCTTCCAGTGCTCTGTCCTCGGAACCAGCGGTGCTCCGTAGGCGTTCCAGGGGCTATGCAAGTACGCAGGCAAAATGATGCCATGCCGTGCTTGCGCTGGTTTGTTTGGGGGACAGGAGCCACACTGGGGCGGATGTTTTGTCAGCTCTGCAGGGGCAGGCCGAGAGGTGGTTGACGCCACGCCAGCTTAAGCCAGGAATGGTGGTTTGCGACAATGGCACCAACCTCCTCTCCGCCCTCCGACAGGGACAACTGACCCATGTGCCCTGTGCCCTGTGTAGCTCACGTCCTTAACCTGGTGGTGCAGCGGTTCTTGGGCAGGTACCTGGGCTTACAGGATGTCCTGAAGCAGGCCAGGAAAGTCTGTGTGCATTTCCGCCGATCATTTAATGCCTGTGCTCGGCTGGCTGAGCTCCAAAAGGAGTTGAACCTGCCCAAGAACCGCCTTATATGTGACATGCCCACCAGGTGGAACTCAACGTTGGCCATGCTGCAGCGGCTGCACACACAGCAGAGGGCCATCAATGAGTACCTGTGCAACTACGGCACCAGGACAGGGTCAGGGGAGCTCGGTTTTTTCTCACCACACCAGTGGGGCATGATCAGGGATGCATGCACTGTCATGTCACCGTTTGAGGAGGCCACAAGGATGGTGAGCAGTGACAGTGCATGCATCAGTGACACTGTACCTCTTGTCCACCTCTTGGAGCATACGCTGCGTGGAATAATGGACAGGGCACTTGAGGCAGAACAGAGGCAGGAAGAGGAGGACTTCCTTGCCTCTCAAGGCCCCCTTTATCCAGACAGTGTTCCTGCTGTGCCACCCATCACACAGGAAGAGGATGAGGAGGAGGAAGAGGAGGAGGAGGATGATTGTGTCAGCATGGAGGTGGAGGCTGGCACTCAGCATCAGCAGCAGCAGTCTTGTAGGGATGATTTACAGTCCCAAGAAACCTGTGGATTTGTACGTGGCTGGGAGGAGGTAGCTGCGGATCATGTTGTCCTTAGTGACCCAGAGGACTCTGGACCAAATGCCTCAGCTAACCTACGCTGCATGGCCTCCCTGATCCTGCAAAGCCTGCGGAAGGATCCTCATATTCTTCGGATCAAGGAGAGGGACCATTACTGGCTGGCCACTCTCCTTGATCCACGGTACAAGGGTAAGGTTGTCGACCTTATCTTGCCATCGCAAACTCCTGGTCCTGGACAACGTGTTGCTGAGGCATCGGTCAGAAGGAGCGGTGGAGAAGGTGGCCGTCTGACTGATGCTTTCAGACAATTTTTTAGTCCGCAGCCCCAAGGTATGATCGGTTCCAGCAACCATCGCCAGCGTCTGATTTACATGGTGCAAGAATACCTAGGGGCAAGGTCAGACTTGGACACCTTTCCCACCGAAAATCCTCTGGCTTACTGGGTCTTGAGGATGGATCACTGGCCAGAGCTTGCACAGTATGCAATTGAGCTACTGGCCTGTCCTGCATCCAGCGTTCTTTCGGAACGCACCTTCAGTGCTGCTGGTGGCTTTGTTACCGATCACAGGGTGCGCCTGTCCACCGAATTAGTTGATCGACTGACCTTCATCAAGATGAATCAGTCTTGGATAACCCACAGCTACCAAGCACCTGAAGCTGATGTAACCGAATATTTTTTTTTAAATATCACATCCCTTCAAGACTGCCTATGCTGATGCTGAGTGACTGTCCTGTTATGTTGATTGTCTATCTTCATCCTCCTCCACTGATATGTTGGAAGAACATTTCTGGTTCTGGGTGATGCCATCAGCTCAATTTTTCTGCCCCTGTTTAACAGGGGCGTTTAATTACAATTTTTGATGCAATGCTTTGCAGCAGGGCTAATTCCTGCAATAAAACTAGAGTATATGGGAGAGGTTGCAGTGTCGTGGCACCAGCACCAGTGCCTAAGGCCCAATTTTTCTGCCCCTGTTTAACAGGGGCGTTTAATTACAATTTTTCATGCAATGCTTTGCAGCAGGGCTAATTCCTGCAATAAAACTAGAGTATATGGGAGAGGTTGCAGTGTCGTGGCACCAGCACCAGTGCCTAAGGCCCAATTTTTCTGCCCCTGTTTAACAGGGACATGTAATTACAATTCTTGATATAATATTTCACAGGAGGGCCCGTTCCTGTGCCCACCCAGAGTAACTGTGAGGACTTATAGTGTTGTGGCATTAGCACCACAACCACCAAAGGTCAATTTTTCTACCACTGTTCAACAATGGCATGTAATTACAATTCTTGATATAACCATTCACAGCAGGGCGCTCTAGCACCCACCAAGAGTCACTTTGAGGGCTTACAATGTTGTGGCAAAACCAACACCTTGTTCCGCCATTTCTGCAGAGCATATAGGGCAGGCCCCTACTTTCAAACATCCAACTTACAAACATCTCCTACTTGCAAACGGAAGAAGACAACAGCAAGTGAGATGAAAAAAGACGGACGGCAAAACAAATTATACAGGGGTGATAACCCTTCCCTATGTTTTCCAAAAAGCTTAAAAATAGTTTTTTTGACTGGAGCTACTTTTTAAAAATGTACCAGTTGAAAATTACAAACAGATTCAACTTAACACAACAAACCTACACAGTATCTGTCTTGTTTGCACCGCCTGTATACTGCTGTTCTGAGTATATAGGGCCTGGGGGCAACACGCATTTCCTTTTTTTAATATGGGTACGGGGTTCCCCTTAATATGCCTACAAGACCCAAAGGGGCTGGTAATGGGCAGGGAGGGCTACCCATGCCATTTTTCTCAATGGTTTTCAACCATATTGCAGGAACCAGATATAACATTAAAACCGCAAGCAGTTTTAAATGATGTTATTTCCGTTTAATGTCATTTTGTGCAGGGACTGTTCTAAACACGGGAAACACGTGGCACTTCACAGGCATACTACAGACACCCCCCAGGCACCATATTTAAAGAATATTTCACCTTTTTTTTCACTTTAATCATCATTAAAATCAGTGCTCCCGCCAAAACGGTCATTTTTAAAAACATTTTAGGCATTGACCCATGTCCCCTGGGGCAGGAGCCGGGTCCCCAAACCCTTTTTAGGACAGCATCTTGCATATTAGCCGTTAAAATTAGCACTTTTAATTTTGAACGTTCGAGTCCCATAGACTTCAATGGGGTTCTAAAGCTCGTAGGAATTTGGGGTCCGTTCGAAAGTTCTGGTGCGAACACTTTGTTTCAGGTTCCATGGCGAGTTTCCCTGCCTGATGCATTGTGGACAAAATAGGTCGGCCCCTCAGCATGAGTGATATTCAGAGAATGCATTGCACTTTTTGAAAGAATGCAAGACATTCTATGATTGGATGAGGCAGAGAGGAAGGGTGTTGACATTGTGCTCTTTACCCCTTTCAATCAGAGAATGCTTTAAATTAACTCATTATTTGTCTTTTGACTTCCGCTGTGGGAGTACATATATGCTCACTTGGCACACACTACTGGGATAAAGGTGATTCTCTGAATGGCACCCATCCAAGCGGCCGAACTCTTGTACTCAGAATGCATCAGGACGGCCACTCAGCACAGGACCTGAAAGCAAGTGGAGAGTAGCGGTGTCTACTTTCGTGATTTACAGCTACGAGGGGCATTAGTATATTCATAGTTACATTAGTCCATGCTGGGCCAATATAACTATGTATAAAATATCCATATCTGGAATTAAAGGGGTTGTAAACCCTCATGGTTTTTCACCTTAATGCACACCGTTTTACTTACCTGACCATGATCTTTCTCTGGCTGGGAACGAGCACACCAGCACTAGCTGGTGTCTCGTGTCCTGATTGGATAGATTGATAGCGGCGCAGCCATTGACTCCCACTGCTGTCTATCAAATGATCAATGATGCGGTGCCAGGGGGGGGGTCGAGTCCTGCATTCTGTGTGAATGCACACAGATGAGGGACTCGGGAGTGCGCCCACGCGGGTGACTACCAAGGAGAGAGCTTCTCCAATATTGACACTCCATGTGGGGAGGAGCCATCAGCGCTGCCGGGGGGGGGGGGGGGGGGGCAGGACAGGAGAATCGGGCCTCTCTGTGCAAAAACGAACTGCACAGTGGAGGTAAGTATGACATTTGGGTTTTTTTTGTTTTCTTTTAAATGAGGATTTACAACCCCTTTAATCTTTTTTTTTTTTTTTGCATATTTGTCACACTTAAAGTGGTTGTGAATGAATGAAATATTTGTATAGCGCACAATGCGAACTGAATCGCCTCTAGGCGCTGTGGCGAGCTTTGATCATCAGCTAGAAGAGGAAGGTCTTAAGTTTTTTCCTAAAAGCCAGGTGATTTTCTTCCAGGCGGATGTTGATTGGTAGAGCATTCCATAGCCGAGGCCCTTGGACAGCGAATCTCCAATCCCCCTTGGATTTATACCGGGCTTTGTGCACGAGGAGGAGGTTTTTGTTGGCCGATCGAAGACTGCGGATTGGTGTGTAATGATCTCAGCTAGATATTGAGTAGCTTCTCTATGCACGCATTTGTAGGTGAGGCAGAGGGTCTTGAATGTGATCTGATTTTTTACGGTTAGCCAATGTAAGCTCCTCAGGGAAGGATAGATTGATGGGGTTGTAAACCCCATTCATGAAATCTGACCTGGGCACATATATCTGTAGTGTTTACTTATATCTCTCCAAAACTCTAAGTCCCGTAATTTTTGCCCAATTTCTTTCTTATTATTGAATCATGAACACTAACCTTACCTGAGGCAAATGAGGCCTGCAGTTTTTTAAATGTTTTTATAGGTTCATTTATGTCCTTCTGGATGAGTTGTCGTTGTGCTCTTGGAGTAAGTGTGGTATTCCGGCCACTCCTGGGCCTGCCTACCAAACTCCACTGTTCCAAGTTTTCTCCATTTGTGGATAAAGACTCTCGCCATGGTTCGCTGATGTCCCAAAGCCTTAAGGGTGGTACACATGGGCTGAATATTGGGTGGCATTGGCCAGTTCAATAGAAACTGGCCAACATTCGACCTCTGTGTATGGCACCCGGTCCGACAGAGGGAAGCCATTCGGTCGGCTTTTGCCAAAGGGGCATGACCAAAAAAGTCAGAACGCAATATCTCAGTGGGGGAGATCGCTGTACTAACATCAGAGCTCCTAAGCTCTTCGTTTTTTTTTTTTCATTCGGCCCACTGGGTTGAACAAATAAAAACTGTTTAGAAATGGCTTTGTAACCCTTTCCAGACTGATACATGTCAGTTAGTTTGTAAAGAAAAAAACTGTGCTGTGTCCACACCTACAACTATAGCTGCAGCTCAAAGTGAAACACACACAGGCATAGATAAATAAACATAAAGCTGGCCATACACCTATAGATTATCTACAGATTTTCTATGGTTAGATGGAAAAAGTGGGAGATTCCTCCATCCACACAGTTTAGTGAACATGGAGAAATCTGTTGCACTTTTTCCATCTAACCATAGAAATTCTGCAGATCATCTATAGGTGTATAGCCAGCTTAAGGAGCTGCACTCACAAAATGACATGTGACCCAATGATAAGATGCAAAAAACATATACAAAATTTAATTAAATTGAAATTAAAACAAATCACAATAAGCGAAGCATGTGACATATAAAAAGTTCTCCAATGAATGGGGAAATCTTGAAAAATCCTCCAATGGAAGAATGGGTGGATAAATCAAACGACAAATTGTAGTGACTTTCTCCTGTGACTTTAGGACAGACAAATTGAACCCACCACCACAGAGGGTACGCTCACCAGCTGCACAAGCTTTGAAGCTTGTGGCCATGGCTGTCTTTAATATTGATTGGACCCTGGGCAAAACTTTTCTTGCCCCCCCCCCCCCCCCCCCCATGCAGTTTTGCTCTCCACCTGCTCTGAGCTATACAATAAATAGCAGCTAGACTCAAAATCAGTGTACCGAATCAGATCAGGCAGTGATTGCGATTGGTTGCCAGAGCTTACAGTGTATCATTACCGCTCACTAACTAGTTGTTAGAGGTTACAGCACATAATATGGCTCACTGATTAGTTGCTAGAGGTTACAGGACATGATTTCGGCTTGTTGACTGGTTGCTAGAGATTAGTGTGGATATGACCTCAGGGGGGTATGATATACATATCAATGTCGCTGGCCGCTGCTATTTATGTATAAATGCCACCTTTATTTACATATGAACGCCACTGCTATTTACATATGAATGCCAGTAATTTACATGTAAAAACAGGGTCTGCAGGTGAATCATCTGTACACAACAATAGGGCAGATCTGAGCAGCATTTGTAGCAGCACTTCACACTGAGATATTGGGATACAGCATGGGACTAAAACCTTAAGGGATGAGGGAATTTAAACTAGGATAGTTGGCAAGTATGAGGCAGCTGCTTTGGGCCCCACAACAATGACAGGGCCCAGGGCCCCTGCCCCTTTTGCCCTACCTTAAAAACAGCCCTGCTTGTGGCTAACACCCAGCCAAGATCTTTTTCTCCAGGAGCCTCGGGTGACCGATCAAACTAAATAACGCTATGGACTGTTGATCGTGAAGGTGGTCAGAAGCCCAACATTCAAATCCACACTCCATGTTGATGGTCATACCAGCCCTCAGCATCATAGGGGGGTCTAGATAGCGAGTGGTCTCTTGGTCCAGGACACCTAATGGTTAATGCTAGGTGTGCTTTTAACCCCTGCTAGCGGACAAGAAAGGGTTAAAACCACCCGCAATGCGCCGCAATAGTGGTGTTTTGCCGGCAGTATAGCCGTGCTGCCCCATTGATTTCAATGGGGTGCAGCGGTGGAGGAGCGGTGAACACACCACTCCTTCACCGCTCAAAAGAAGCTGCTGGCAGGACTTTTCCTGCCGGCGCTATTTTTAACGCTATAGTGCCTGAAAAATGCCCTCGGTGTGAAAGGGGTCTAAAGAAGATGAGAATGTGCGCTGCATTTCGACATTTCATCAGCTGACGCGTCACAAATGTTAATTATAGATCACGAATGGTAGTTTACAAGACCAAATTCTTCCCA
Source organism: Lithobates pipiens (assembly GCF_037356315.1). Taxonomy (NCBI): domain Eukaryota; kingdom Metazoa; phylum Chordata; class Amphibia; order Anura; family Ranidae; genus Lithobates; species Lithobates pipiens. The sequence goes on along the minus strand of NW_027507903.1, from coordinate 26,483,211 downwards.
GTCATTCTTTGATTCCGAGCATGCATGTTTGTACTTTCTTCTTTTGTGTGACGATTTCTGTACTGACCATGCGAAAATCAGATGTTGAGTTCACATCCAACAAAAATGTTATAGCCTGCACATCCAGCTTTTGTCTGATGTAAAAGTCAAATCGTCTGTCGAATGCACCGTACTAACGATCCGAAAATCCACGGACAGCTCGTCTTCAGACTTTTCCCTTCTGATTTTCGCACCGTGTAAGAGGCCTAATTCAGTTTTCTAAAGACAGATGAAAATGTTTTGTGTTTGGGTATTTAGCGAAATTGTGTCCGGGTAGTAATTTTTAACAGCTCTCTCGAAAAACGACTCTTAGAAAAATGAGAGGTCGGGGATCGGTAGTTGAAGGTATAATTGGTGATTTAGGTCACTCTATCACAGGTGGTAATTTACTCCTCTCCTTTCTGTCAGTTCTGCTATTTGAAGAGCCCTCAGGCGATAAACAGCTTATCGGTTACCTGTGCATTTTTTTTTTCACACTGTTGTACTCAAACCCTGATAAACAGCCCTCTATCTAACAAAGGAGCGGGATCTTATCTCTATCTCTCTGAGAGTTGCTTTGCACTCTGCCCCTTCTCTATACTGCTTTAGCTTTATCTCCAAAGTCTTGTGTAAGCTGCATCTCTACTCACAGTCAATAACAGGTTGGAAAAGAAGAAATATTTTATGGTCTGTCAAATGTATTATGAATACATCAGCCTATAGCTACCTAGGGAGCCGTTGGATGTGCAGGTGAGATGCAACCGCCAAACGTTCTTTCTTATGAAAAATTTCCAAGAAGTTTGATGTGTAGGTTGCCAGAATGTATGTGTTTGAGATACACTCCCTGGTCACTTTATTAGCTACACCTTGCTAGTATCGGGTTGGACCCCCTTTTGTATTCAGAACTGCCTTAAATTGGAGGTCCACTCACCCCAGGAAAAAGTAAAAGTCAGAAAATACAAATACTGCAGACTTTTAATATAAGGACACTTACCTGTCCAGGGAGCCAGCAATGTCGGCACCCCAGCCAATCTTTGGATCGGCTGTCGGGTGCAGCCGCCATTGTCGGTAAGGCAACCCGGAAGTGACGCCTTCCGGTTCCCAACTGCGCATGTACGGAGCGTGCTGTGCTTTCTAATTGGCCTGGCGGCGGAGGAAGGAGGAGGGGGCCGAGCTTTGCCATGGCGCTGTCTCCGGAAGTGGGGACCTGTTTTCGACAGGTCCCCGTTCACTCTTGCCCCCGAAAGGTGCCAAATGTGACACTAGAGGGGAGGTTGAGACGAATAATCGGAAGGTCCACTTTTGGGTGGAACTCCACTTTAATACACCCCATCCCAAATGTGCTCTATTGGAATGAGATGTGGTGATTGTGGAGGCCATTGGAGTACAGTGACCGCATTGTCATGTTCAAGAAATCAGTGGTGAGATGATTGGAGCTTTGTGACATAATGCATTATCCTGCTGGAAAGAGCCATCAGAAGATGGGGACACTGTAGTCATAAAGGGATGGACATGGTCAGCAACAATACTCATGTAGGCTGTGGCGTGTAACCACTTCCATACCGGGCCTATTCTGGCACTCCTCTCCTACATGTAAAAATCTATATTTTGTTTTGCTAAAAAATTATTCAGAATGCCCAAACATTATATATTTTTTTTTTAGCAGACACCCTAGGGCAGTGATGGCGAACCTTGGCACCCCAGATGATTTGGAACTACATTTGTCATGATGCTCAAGTACACTGCAGAGTGCATGAGCATCATGGGAAATGTAGTTCCAAAACATCTGGGGTGCCAAGGTTCGCCATCACTGCCCTAGGGAATAAAATGGCAGCCGTTTCAACTTTTTATGTTACACGGTATAGTTTCATAGTTAGTAAGGTTGAATAAAGACACCAGTTCATCCAGTTTAACCTGAGTGTCTACAATTGTCCCTATCCCTGTACATTATAAACTCACATCGGTCCCTACCCTCAAGGAGCCCACAATCCAAGGTCCCCATTCATATACCAGGGCCAATTGTGGACAGAAGCCAATTAACCTACCTGCATGTCTTTGGTTTGTGGGAGGAAACCGAAGTACCCGGCGGAAACCCATGCAGGCACAGGGAGAACATGCAAACTCCAGGCAGGTAGAGTCGTGGTTGGAATTGGAACCAGCGACCCTTCTAACTGCTAGGCGAGAGTGCTAACCACTACACCACTCTGCCGTCCTTGCACAATGGTACTTGCACAACTATTTTTCAAACGCATTTTTTTTTGGGAAAAAAAACAGTTTCATGAATTAAAAAATAAAACAGTAAAGTTAGCCCAATTTTTTTGTATAATGGAAAAGATGATGTTATGCCAAGTAATAGAAACATGTCACGCTTTAAAATTGCGTACACTTGTGGAATAATGCCAAATGTTTGAACTTAAAAATCTCCATAGGCAACGCTTTAAATTTTTTTTACAGGTTTAGAGTTACAGAGGAGGTCTAGTGCTATAATTGTTGCTCCCGCTCTAACGCACACGGTGAGACCTCACATGTGTGGTTTGAACGGCGCTTGCATATGCGGACGCGACTTAGGTGTGCTTCCGCTTCTGTGAGCAAGCATACGCTTTAAAAAATGTTTTATTGTTTATTTTACTTATTTTTTTTTTACACTTTCTCTTTAAAAAAAAAATAGTTGATTGCTTTTATTCCTATTACAAGGAATGTAAACATCCCTTGTAATAAGAATGGTGTGTGACAGGTCCTCTTTATGGAGATATGTGGGGTCTATAGGACCTCACATCTCTCTTCCAGGCTGAAAAGCATCAGATCAAAAAAAAAGACAGATCTAATGCTTTTAGGCTGAGATCTCTGTTTAGATCCACGGACGTGACGTCATAACGACCTCCAACGGTCCATAGAGATGACTGGTGACCATCTGGTCACCGGTCTTATAGCAGTGGGGTTCCTCCTTCTTTTCCCTGCTGGAGGGAATTCGAATGTAGGCAGGTGCAGTCTACTTTCTCCACTGCAGGTGGCACTCAATTTCAGTGGCATTGCGGAGGGGGAGAAGTTAAGAGGAACATGGTTCCTATATGGCAGGGATATGTAATTAGTGGACCTCCAGCTGTTGCAAAACTACAAGTCCCATCACGCCTCTGCATCTGGGTGTCATGCTTGTGGCTGTCAGAGTCTTGCTATGCCTCATGGGAATTGTAGTTCTGCAACAGCTGGAGGTCCACTAATTGCATATCCCTTTTATATGGTTTCCTGGGCCACTATCCAATTGGATGCTGCCGCCCCATGTGACTTTACTGGCCATCTTAGGTCAGGCAGAGTCTATTTAAGGCCCTGGCTCCTAGGCTTGGAGTGCATTTCATGGGTGGGTAGTGTAGGGACAGGTCACCCATCTGACAGGGACAGTGATTAGCGGCAAGGAGAGGTTCCAGACGAGTAGGGAAAGGATAGGGACATGCCATCCTTCCTGGAGACCTCCCCACTTGGGCACGGACTGGCCAAGCTGCATCCCGGCCCTCAGGACAGATGTAAGAGAACTGTCAGAATACGTTCTGTGCGCACACATGCGCATGCACACACTCACGGGTAACTGGCACACCCTCACTGGCAACAGCAGATCCTAGCACGCATCCCTAAACCCAGTTGGTGCCAGACGGCCTATTTAAAGGGTGCCCTGACTCCTGAACGGTGCTGACTGGTCTTTAAGCTGTGTTCCTGATACCCTGAACTTGTGATTTCCTGTCTGAATACCCGTTGCTGACCTTGGCTCCTCTTTGACCCTGCTTCTGGATCCTGCTTATCTGATCTCTGGCTTTTGACCCCGGCTCTCCACTGACCTTGCTTCTGGACTGTGTTTACCTAATCCCTGGCTCCTGATCCCGGCTTCTCAACTGACCGTGCCTTTGCCTGATGTCCTGGTACCTCGGTGCCTGCCTGTTAACGAAACCCGGCTTCCTTTGTGACCCCGCTCCAGTGTCCTGTTGGGTTCAGCACTTCTGCAACTACAGTCCTGCGACTAGCTGCAACTTCCTGCAACAGGTCTCCGGGGCTTCTCCTACAGGCACTCATGTTCCTCCTGGCCCTTGGCTCCTTCTGTTGCACCCTCAGCGGGACCTGGGCTGGAGATACAAGAGAGGCTGGTCTCGTCAATTCAGTCTCCCTTCAGGTACGTTACAATGACTGAACAACACTCAGCCCAACTCATTTTTTTTCTGGGTAAAGGATGGGAAGTCCATGTCCTGCTGCTGGAATGTAGCGGATGTTACATACGGTGTACACAGTGCTGACAGCAGCCACATGTATTAGTAAAGGACAGCAGTGGATGACAAGCGTTCAGGAGGCATTATTGCCACCTCCTGAATCCTATATTTATTTTATTGGCGAATTGTATTTTTAGAGCCAGATGCTTGGTTGCTGTGAAGGCCCATTGATCTCAATGGGCGAGTTTGACAGGCAGTGCCATCTGTCAAACTCTGCAGCCCCAGTTAAAATTGCCATGTCACGTGTACAGCCCTGTCAGTATGTACTGTTAGAGTTCGGATGAGCAGCCCTGTGAGGGGAAGGGGGACAGTTAAATCATGGCTCAGCCACCAGTGGGAAAAAGCCCTAAATGTACACTGCATAACAGAACTTGCATGTTGGTTAGTGTAGTCAGGTGCTGCTCAGCTGGCTGGAGGAGTGGGCTGTGTGTTCCTGTGCCCGCTCTCCTCTTTTACCTGCCCCCCTGCCTTTGTACCACTGGGCTATATGGCTGTGTGCTCCTCTGGCTGTCTTTTCTCCCTCTTCAGCACCTACACTGTGCCAGAGCAGATGCTGCATGTGTTCCTGCTCCCCCGCCCCTACAAAGGGCACTGGGAACTGTTGTCTGGAGGAGACTTTGTGGAGGACAGGAACCAGGAGACACTTTGATACAGTAGGAGAGAGCAGAGGGTTTTTCCCGGGCATTCAGGTACTGAGCAGGGTCTTTTGCTAGAGGAAGTGGAGCTATAGACATTTTGGGACCGGAGCCTGAGAAATCTGTTGCTGTGTGTGTGTGTGTGTGTGTGTGTGTGTGTGTGTGTGTGTGTGTGTGTGTGTGTGTGTGTGTGTGTGTGTGTGTGTGTGTGTGTGTGTGTGTGTGTGTGTGTGTGTGTGTGTGTGTGTGTGTGTGTGTGTGTGTGTGTGTGTGTGTGTGTGTGTGTGTGTGGACCTGATTGTGAGGACTGGACCACCAGGCAGCTGGGGACAGCAGACTGTCAAGCATCCTGAATATCATTTGCCGTGTGCCAGTATTTCTGAGTGTAATCCATTGTGCTTATCCCACCACTGTTGGCAGTTTAATGCCAGTAGAGACTGCCCAATGTTTAGCAGCCAAAGAGACATTCACTGCATGCAATTTTAAAGATACAGTAACAAGTGCACTACTGTACAGATTGGGCCCCAACGTTAACCAGCTTAAGATTGAAAATTGGGTGCCAGGTATTATACAAATACTTTCCAGGTATACACCATTGAGGAACACTTATGCATACCCACATCTAGTGGTATAATACTGACGTGCACTCTGGTATATTTGTTTGATCGGTTATCGCAGAGAGTTACTGTGAGACTTTTTCATTGCCATAATATGACCTAGTATTCACGTTATTTTGTTTAATCCATTTAAACATAGTCAGTTAACTGTTTATTGCTTTGTGTGTTGCATTTACCTGCCCTGCAATAATATATTCACTTTATCTACCATCAAGTAACTTGTGGTCTATTTCCTGGGTGCTGTGTGGCACACCAATACTCAAGATACAACCAGGTGTGCCAACGAGGATGGAGAAGTTTACAGAGTTGTTCCAGAACAGAGAATCCATCATGCCAAGCCGCTCCAGTGGGGGTAAGTGCTGCACTAGCTTGGCCCGAATAAACTTTTTAAAGTGATAGCAAAGCCGGAGTTATGATTTAATGCCAAAGGTCTCTGGAGGAAGAATTGTTTTTGTTGCCCACAAAAAAACTATCCGATCCTCACATTTAGGTCGTTGGTTCAGTATGGGAGAATAAAAGAGAGAATCTAAATGGCAGCCATGGGTAGCAAGAACATTTCCTCCTTCAGCCATTTTTTTTTACTCTCAAGCCCCATTGTGAGATGAAAGGACATGCCTCTTCTCCTTCACACCGGCTGTGTATCTCGGTTATTAATGATAGTTCTGGTATGTGAACGCAGTGAGGGATCTCTTTCCAGCCTGAGGGTTAGAACCAAAATGCCAAGACTGTTTGTCATTGTCACCTGTACTCACAATACACAGAGCAGTTTCTGTTCTCAACAAAATGCCATTTTTCACTGAGACCCCTGTGCCGTGTGATCCTCCTTAGCTTAACATACTGAGAGTCATTTATAAAAATTGTACCGGCTAAAAATTGTGCACCATCTGCACATTGCAGGAAGATCAGATTTCTGTGTTATTGATCATCCAGAGGAAATATACAAAATGCAGAAATTACCTTGCTTACAAAAGTTTATAGATATCCCGTATGACCGACACCATATTCCCATGACTTGGTAATATCTGACACACAAAAGACACAACTTCATGGCTTCACGCACATGGGTGCAGGTTACAGGCCTGTATTAGGGTGTGCACCCCAAAGCTCGAACACAGAGCAACAGAGGCAGTGGCTAGGGGTGTACACACGCCACGGCCACGATGCTATGCTTTGCAGCCATGGCAGAAATTATTAGCCCTTGTACACACGGTCGGATATTCCGATGGACAAAGTCCGATAGGACCGTGTTGTCGGATAATCCGACAGTGTGTGGGCTCCATCTGACTGTTTCCGTCGGAGTATCCGATGGACCAAGTTTTCCAGCTGGTCTATAAAATTTTCCGACAACATGTTCCGATCGGACTTTGTCCGATTGTGTGTAGAGAATTCCGATCGAACAAAGTGCCACGCATGATCAGATCAAATTCCTAGACCAAAGCTATTGGCTACTAGCCTGAACGTAGTCCCATCGTAACGAAATTACGTCATCACGTTCTGAACAATCAGATTTTCTTACAACTTTGTCCGACCGTGTGTATGCAACAGTTTCGGACAAAATCCATCGGACAAAATCAATCGGACAAAATCCATCAGACAAAATCCGACGGATTTGGCTGTCAGAATGTCCGACCGTGTGTACAAGGGCTTAGACATGTGCGATTTGTTTAGTTACAAATTAATATTCTGACAAATTTTTCGTTATATGGAGATTCGGATATATCTGAATACCTGAATTACAATATAAACAAATTTTACCGAATGCTCCAAATAACTTAATGAAATTCGTCCAAATTTCAGATCAAATTTTACATTGAACTCCACTCGAACTCTCACGCACATTGCTGAAATCAAAGACTAAGGGGGTTATTTACTAAAGGCAAATCCACTTTGCACTACAAGTGCAAACTAGAAGTACAAAGTGCACTTGAAATTGCACTGAAAGTGCACTTGTAACTAAAGTCACTGTAGATCCGAGGGGGACATGCAAGGAAAATAAAAAAACAGCATTTTAGCTTTCACATGATTGGATAAGAAAAGTAGTAGAGCTTCCTCTTATTTCAGATCTACCCCTCAGATTTACAGCGACTGCACTTCCAAGTGCACTTTCAGTGCAATTTCAAGTGCACTTTGCACTTGTGGTTTGCACTTGTAGTGCAAAGTGGATTTGTCTTTCGGAAATAACCCCCTGTGTGTGTTTTTAGAGTATCATGTCAAAATAATGCTGTGTTTGTTAAGCCAAAGGAGATTTAAAGCAGAGTTCCACCCAAAAATTGAACTTTTAAGCACTCCTCACACCGTTACATGCCACATTTGATGTAATTTTTTTGGGGGGGGGGGGGAGTGGGGGCTTCGTTAGGAGGGGGACTTCCTGTCCCACTTCCTCCTTCCTCCCAGGGACCCCCAAGGCGACTCTTTGGCCCCAGGAGATGGCCTGTCCACTCCGGGAGCTCAACACAACTCACCCATGCGCCATGCGTGCCCGGCCGTGAAGCCGAAAGCTGTCACGGCCGGGTGTCCAGAGTGGCAATGGAGGCGCTGGCGGAGAGGAGGGGGAGAAGAGCGGTGCTTCGTTCGGCCGCATTGCTGGACCGTGGAACAGGTAAGTGTCTGTTTATTAAAAGTCAGAAACTACACTTTTTGTAGCTGCTGACTTTTAATAAACATAAAAAGCCTGGAACTCCACTTTAAAGAGTCATTGTAATCATTTGATGAAGATTTTTCTTTTGTTTGTTCACTTTGCTGCATTCAGAATGAAAACAATATAACATTTTCATGTCGACCGATTAGAAAATGTATCAATTTGATCGTTTCGAAACGAAAAAAATCTGTAAATTCGAACAAAATTTGAGAATTCCGAATATGAATTCCAAAAACGAATTGAACAAATGAAACTAATTTAATTAAACAAAATAACTAGATTAACTAATCAAAACAAAACTAAACACTTTTTTTGTCATGCACATGTCTAGAAATTATAAAAAACAAAGCACATGTGAATAAGTCCTTAATTTTATTTTAATCATTTTTTAGACTTTACATTTTTGTTTTTTTAACTGCCCTTTGTTAAAATATCAGGGGTCTAAACAGACCCCTGATGTAGGGTTGCCACCTGTCCAGGATTCACCCGGACAGTTCGGGTTTGGAATCATGTGTCCGGGTTTCAGACTGTCTGCAAACGGACACATTATTTAGACTGGTCTATGGCTTCCCAGCAGGGTTGCTGGCTGCAGTTGTCTAAGCTGAGAGTGTCTGTTACTCTCTTTAACACTCCCCAAAGCCAACACTAACAACCGCCCCCCCCCAAACACATACAGACGGGAGAGGAGAGAGGGCTCGATCTGCACCTCTTCCGCCCCCCCCCACCCCTACCCCTCTTTGTCTGCCCACACTCCAATCCCTGGCACTGTGCCTCAGAAAAGGGAAATTTGGGACAGAAATTTGAAGTCCAGCAGCCTCAGATCCAACTGGATGAGAGGCGCTGACTGTCAAGAGGTGAGTGAGCTCACCTCACCATCCATCTCACCATCCATCCGTAAATAAAGTCTCCCCCCTTCAATCTCTTGCCTCTGAGTAAGTACACAAAGGCAAATCAGGGTTCTTAAAGCACCCCTTATATCAGAGTTCCCCTTTACACCAGAGGCCACAGTCTTTCCCCTTACATCAGAGTCCTCTCCGTACATCAGAGTTTTCAGTGTCCCCCCTTAGATGAGGGTTCCCAGAGCATCCCTTATGTTAGAGTCCCCAGAGTTCTCCCTTACATCAGAGTTCCCCTTTACACCAGAGGCCACAGTGTTCCCCCTTACATCAGAGCCCTCTCTGTACATCAGAGTTCTCAGTGTTCCCCCTTAAATCAGAGTTCCCAGAGCATCCCTTATGTTAGAGTCCCCAGAGTTCTCCCTTACATCAGAGTCTGGAGAGTCCCCCCTTACAGTGAAAGGGAACTCTGCGAGTTCAGATGTAAAAGGGGGAACTCTGTGGACTCTGATGTAAAGGGGAACTCTTGTTATTAACTACATCTAATTAGAAATGTTATTTAGTAGCAAAATATATGCATAGTTTATACTATAAAAAAAAAAAGATTGCTGTGCGCCGATAAAGTGTTCGGGTTTGACTTGAAGAAAAGGTGGCAACCCTACCCTGATGTAGGGTTGCCACCTGTCCAGGATTCACCTGGACAGTTCGGGTTTGGGTTCATGTGTCCAGGTTTCAGACTGTCTGAAACCCGGACACATTATTTAGACTGGACTATGGCTTTTCAGCAGAATTGCTGGCAGTGGTTGTCTCAGCTGAGAGTGTCTGTTACACTCTTTCACAGCCCCTAAAGCCAGCACTAACAAACCACCCCCCCCCCCCAAACACATACAGATGGGAGAGGAGAGAGGGCTTGACCCCCTACCCCTCTGTGTCTGCCCACACTCCAATCCCCGGCGCTGTGCCTCAGAAAAGGAAAGTGGGAGCCAGAAATTTGAAGTCCAGCAGCCTCAGATCCATCTGGTGCTGACTGCTAAGTGGTGAGTGGGCTCACCATCCATCCATCCCTGTCTGTGACTGAAGTATCCCCCCTTCCCTCTCTTGCCTTTGAGTAAGTACAGTAAGGCAAATTAGGGTTCTCAGAGCACCCTTACATCAGAGTTCCCCTTTACACCAGCGGCCGTAGTGTTTCCCCTTACATTAGAGTCCTCTTCGTACATCAGAGTTCTCAGTGTTCCCCCTTAAATCAGGGTTCCCAGTGCATCCCTTATGTTAGAAGCCCCAGAGGTCTCCCTTATATCAGAGTCTGCAGAGTCCTCCCTTACAGTGAAAAGGAACTCTGCGAGTTCAGATGTAAAAGGGGAACTCTGTGGACTCTGATGTAAAGGGGGACTCTTGTTATTAACTTCATATGATTAGAAATGTTATTTAGTAGCAAAATATATGTATAGTTTATACAAAAAATTGCTGTGCACCACAAAAGTGTTCGGGTTTGACTTGAAGAAAAGGTGGCAACCCTACCCTGATGACTCACATTTAAGACTGAGAAAGGGCTGAGGACATAGATTAATCAGCCCCTTTCTCAGCAACCTCAGCTGCACTGATGAATTAATAGGAAATTGCTCACAGGCTTCCTATTCATTTACAAACTGAAGCATAGTAAATACAGTTTACTATGCTTCAGAGATGAATAGACACAGAAGCAATCACTACTGATTGCTCACTGTGTTCATTAAGAAGAGGAAGGGCTGCTATATTACATATTTACCGGCAACTTTCCCCACTCTCCATCATTAAACATCCCCATGGGTGCACGCAGCAGCTGTCTGTGGGAGAGGAGAGGAGAGAAGCCAGCAGCGCTGTGGGGGAAACTGGGAACACAGGGGGTCCAGACAGCAGGGGGATGGAACACAGATGTTATAACTCACCCCCCTGCAGTGCAGCTAGAGGGATAGAAGGAGAAGCCAACAGTGCTGTAGGAGGAGGAACAAGAAGATCAATGTCTGCAATATGGAATTACAGCCAGTCCTTCTGCTTGGCATGTACCCGGGCCCGGTACGAGAGCCAGCTGTACTGCTTTACCAGTGGCCTGGCGCACGGGGTGAATATGGTGTGCCCAAGTGCACTGGCACACCCAATGCACATGGCTATGGTGCATTAGCCCATGCAACGTAAAGACATTGCATATTTCAAAGTGCGTTTGGTGCATTATGTCTGTGCATGTGCTACTGTACGCAAATAGCGACAAAGAGCTGTAAACAGCTGCCTTCACCCATTAACGTCTATGTCCAGCTGTACTGTACTCAGCTTCGGGACATCCCCAAGTGGGTGAACTCCTGTGCTCACAATGCAGCAGGGCAGCCCTTGGCCTGGGACCTGGAAGCTAGGGGAGATCACTGGAGTAGCAGTGTCTACAACAGTGATTTCCACAGGTATACCAGAAATGTACATATGTAGTGCTACTCTTGCTGGGGCTGCTGAATTTAACTAGTTCTTTCCCAAACATCAGTGAGGCCACAAGTCAAAGCTGAAAGAATCTCTGCTCCGGTGTGGCTCCTGTCCCCTAGACCAATGATCATCAACCCTGTCCTCAGGGCCCACTAACAGGCCAGGTTTGCAAGATAATTGAAATACATCACAGGTGATATAATTTGTTGCTCGGTGATTGCAGTATTCTAGTCTGCATCTCCCCAAGGTAATACATGAAACCTGGCCTGTTAGTGGGCCATAGACAGACCAGCAGAAGCACTGCATGGCATCTTTTAGCCTGACTCATTGAATGGCCCCTTAAATGCTTAGGGGGTACTGGTGGTTCATAGGACAATTCAGCAGAGGGGGGCATGGAGGAGGAGGAGTTGCAAGCAGAGTTACCCAGTGTGCTGTGAATATAATATAGTGTACCTGACCAAGCTTGCTGGACCATGTGTCAGCAGTAACGTGGACCTTGCGGCTGACTGCCTTGCCCAACAATGTCACAACATTGCCTTTCACTTGATGGTACAGAGCTGGAATAACCTAATGTGCAAATAAATAGTGACTGCCATTGTGGTACAGTACATTCTGCAAAATCACAGAAGGGGGCAGAATCTACCAGATGGAAAGGCAGGAGTTGTAAAGCCAGCAGCTTTCACCAGCTTGAATTTAGACGCTAGGCATGTGAATGGCAGTGACTGTATTTGTTTTCTCGCTGTAACAGCTGGGGCAGAGAAATGTGCCTGCTATAGTCTACAGCTGCTGGTGTGCTGCTGGCAGACATGCTGCAAGGACCTATGACACCCTTCACTTTACCATCAACCCTGTCAGTGAAGGCTGCTGAGAGGTCATAAGATATTAAGCAGGGGTAGACCTGAAACGTGAGGACTGATGAGAAGCAGAATTGCGTCCATTTTATGTGGCTTTCAGGTGCTCATGGCAACAGGCTGAGTAGTAAGAGGTTAAATCCCTTGTCAAGCATGTGGTACCCATATGGCTGGTGTTTTGGCAGGCTTGATCTGCTTGAGGCAAAGTTTGCAAATTGCAACAGTGCGATCGGTTGCACATGTGCTAAAAAAGGCCTTGTACTGTCATGTACCCGGTAGGAAGAGCCTGGTCTGCAGAGGAAGGCCTCTCTTACACCTCTGACTCTGGCCCCTGATACAGCAGACAGGTGGCGCAGGAGTGCAGTGTCGCACATATGCTGGTAGTCATGCTAGCTGCTGGGCTTCCAGTGGAGTGGTATGCCAGATGAAGCTGGTACTTGGACACGGTCAGAGGAAGAGCAGGTCCCAACAGCAGGTGAACAGATGTTTGCAGCTAGGTAGCTCCGTATGGACTGGAACATAAACAGAGTCAGACAAGCCGGGTCATACACAGTGCGATCAGATAAGGTACAGATGCGGAGACTGGAGAGTGGTCAAGGTACAACCCGGGGGCGGTGCAGGTGGAGAGCAGGAGTAGTCAGAACAAGCCGGGTAGATAACTGGAAGTAGATGCAGATAAACAGGGAACAGGATACTCAAGGGAATGTTGTAGACAAGAAAGCACTGATCCTGGGTACTGACCCAATTTAAATAGCCCATTTGACTCCCTCGTCTGTCACGGAATAAGCGCATGCGCATTTCTATTCGCATTCTGGCACATATTTGTGCGCAGATGCGTTCACATGTTAGCACGCGCTTATTCCCCTATTTTAACAGAAGTTCAGGGAATAGGAATTTGCCTGCAGGAACCATTTTGTCTTCTGGCAAACCCTTCCTGACATTGCCCACTCTCAAGGGGCAGCCTCTGGATTTCCAGCAAGGTCAATTTTTCTGGGTGGGACCAGTTAAATGCACAGATGAGTCTCTTAGCGTGGACATTGTTTTCAGGTTCCCAAGAATTTTCTTAAGATCCATACCCTTTCCAATTGATCAGGTACTGTGTTTGGTTTCTCCTTCTGCAATCTAGAATTGCCTCAACTTCATAGTCCTCTTCCCCGTCAATTATCATTGGCTCAGGTGGACCTGTATTCCTTTCAGGAAAAGGTTCAGGAGTTGCAGGTTTCAGTAAGATTTACGTGGAAGACAGGATGAATTCTAAAGGAAACTGGTAATTTGTCATAGGCGACATCATTGATTTTTCACTTTACTGGAAATGGCCCCACAAACTTGGTGGACAGGCCAGTTTTAAGTTTGTAGTGGACAGCCATGCCTGATGTCCAGGTTCCAGGATTAACTCCCCACATCTCTTCCTGTCAAAAATGTTTTTTACTGTATTCCTGCGGTTTGCCTATTGCTTCCTGTAACAGTTTGTTATTGGATTCAAAGTAAGTCACTGTTTCTAAAACGGCTGAACAGAACATTCCGGAATTGCATTGGGCAGAAATGACAGGTGAAAGTCGTAATTGGCGAAGAATGGAGATTGTCTGGAAGCGGAGGGCCTGGAATTGCTGTATGCAAATCCAGCTAGGGGTAACAATGATACCCAGTCATTCTGAGAAAATGAAGAAATGCAACGTAATCACTGCTCCAGGGTCTGGTTGGTCCATTCCGTCGGACCATTAGTTTGAAGGTGATAGGCTGAGGAGAAGGACAATTCAATCGTTTAGCCCTTGTACACATGGTCAGACATTCCGACAAAATCAGTCGGAAAAAATCTTGTCTGATACTGGTGTTGCATACACACGGTCGGACAAAGTTGTCATAAAATCCGATATTGTTCAGAACGTGATGCCATTCGTTCGTTATGATGGGACTACGTTCAGGCTAGTAGCCAATAGCTTTGGTCTCGTAATTTGATCTGAGCAAGTCCGATCGGATCATGTTTTCGGAAAATTTTATATCCAGCTCCCAAACTTTGTTGGTCGGACATTCCAACGGAAAAAGTCCGATGGAGCCCACACACGGTCGGATTATCTGACAACATGGTCCGATCGGACATTTTCCGTCGGAATGTCCGACCATGTGTACAAGGGCTTAGAGTTTCAGAGAGAGATATCCAAAAGTTTGAGGTGAATTGAAACCCATGGTCAGACACAATGTTAGCTGGAATTCCATGGAGCCTTACTAGCTGGGATTGGTAATGGTTTAAGCAGACCCCATGCTTTGGTCCTGTTACTTTTATTCCGAAAGCATGCGGTGCATGCCTCCACATACTTCCTGCAGTCTTTTTCTAGGTGGGGCCACCAAAAGGTACGTTGTACTAGTTTGGTTGTTTTACTGGCTCCAAAATGTCCTGCTAATGCATGATCATGACACAAGCCCAGAACAAGAATATGCACATCTTCTGGCACAAAGATTTTATCTTCGTACTATAACAGTCCATCACTAACTTTTAAGGATGTCTTAGGGGGCGAGGGACAGAGGTCTGCTTGATTTGAGACAACAGACCTTCTTGCAATAGAAGGATCTTCCCAGAGGACAGGATGGTATCGGGGAGCACAGATTCTTCAGACTCACCAAACGTGGGATAGAACATCAGGTTTAATATTATTTGACATGGGCCTGTAAGTTATGTGGAAGGCAAACTTTAAAAAGAATAGTGCCCACATTCAAACATCTTGCTGTTCTTAAAGCGTTTGTTAACCTAAACAAAAAAAAAAAAAAAATATATATATATATATATATATATATATATATTGATTCTGTTCCCTTAAAGCATGTTATACAAAAAGCATGTTTTCAGAGCACCAATTGGCGCTCACATCACCGGCCGCCTCTCTCCTTCACTGACATCAGTGGGGAATCCTCAGCCCCACTCGCTGCAGCTGTCAGACGGGGAGAGCAGAGAGGCGGCGGGTCACGTGAGTGGCGATCGGCGCTCTACAACCAGGTAAAGAACAGCTTTTTTTTTTATAAAACACAGACACAGAGGCACATAGTATTATTAAACAGAGAGGATGGTATAAAGTATATAAAGTGGCTTAACAACCACTTTAAAGCGGGAGTCCGCCGGGAGTCCGCGTTTTTTTTTTTTTTAAAAGCCAGCAGCTACAAATACTGCAGCTGCTGACTTTTAAAATAGTGACACTTACCTGTCCAGCGCGCCCGCGATGTCGGCACCCGAAGCCGATCTCTCGATCGTCTCTCGGGTGCTGCCCCCGCCATCTTGGGTATGGGAATCAGGAAGTGGGGCCTTTCGGCTTCATTTCCCAGTTCCCTACTGCGCATGCGCGAGTCGCGCTGCGCAATAAGAATGGACCCGCTGCCTCTGGGATCTGTGTGTTTCCCAGCAGGCAGCAGGGGACCTTCGGAAAGGGGCGTAATGTACGCCCCTTTCCGCAGAGAGCTATCCCGGAAGTGGGTGCAGATACCTGTGCTGTACAGGTACCTGCACCCCCCTCCCCCCTGAAAGGTGCCAATTGTGGCGCCGGAGGGGGGGAGGGTTCCGATGAGCGGAAGGTCCACTTTAGGGTGGACCTCCGCTTTAAATATTCCAAGATTTTGTGGTCAGTGAAAACAAATATTGGGTGAGCTGCCCCTTCCAAGAGATATTTCCACTCCTCCAGTGTAGACTTAATTGCAAGAAGTTCACGGTCCCCCACATCGTAATTCCTTTCTGCCAGTGAACTTTTATGGGAGAAGAACGCAACTGGGTGTAGAAGAGCCTTGGCCCCCTGCCACTGAGAGAGTGCTGCCCCTACTGCTGATTCTGATGCATCAACCTCCAAGACGTATGATAGGGCTGGATCAGGATGCTTTAGAATGGATGCTGAGGTGAACAACCCTTTAAGGGTTTCGAAAGCAGACTGAGCTTCGGGAGTCCTGGAGAACCTGCTATTGTGCTTGTTGTGTGATGGGGAAATGATGGCTGAAAATCCTTTAATGAACTTCCGATAGAAGTTTCAAACTCCACAAAGGTTGTATCCCATTCTTGTCTGTGGGGGCTGGCCAATTCAGGATGGCAGTAACCTTTTGGGGATCCATGTCAATACCCTCTGTGGATTATTAAACCCAAAACTGGATACTCTGGTGCTCAAATTCACATTTTTCAAGTTTGGCATTAAAAACATGCTGTCTGAGTCAAGTCAGCACCTTTCTCTCATGTCCATGCTGAATCTCTAGAGAAGAAGAAAAAAAATCATCATATCATCTAAGTAAAAGATAACAAAAAGATCCAGAAAATCTCGAAAAATGTAACTGACAAAATGCTGGGACATAGCAGGGGCATTACACAGGCCAAAGGGCATCACTAGGTACTTGAAATGCCCGAACTGGGTATGGAATGCAGTCTTCCATTCATTCGTGGTCCATATACAGACCAGACTGTATGCCCCTCGAAGATCCAACTTTGTGAAGATATTTGCTGACTTAAGCCTTTGAAACAGTTCAGGTACCAGGAGTAAGGGGTACCAGTTCTTAACTGTGACTTTATTGAGCTCATGGTAGTTGACACAGGGTCAAAAGTAGTCTTTCTTTTCCACAAAAAAAAATTCCTGCCCCAGCCGGAGAGGTGGAAGGGCGAATTAATCCTTTCATCAAACTTTTGTCAATGTACATTAGAGCCACAAGCTCCAATTCAGTTGGGGAAAAAATTCTCCCAAAAGGCACCTCGGCCCCTGGGAGTAATTCAATTTGGCAGTCATAAGACCTATGGGGAGGAAGAGTTTCTGCCCCCTTTTTACTGAAGTTGTCCAGAAAGTCCCATTATGTAACTAGAAGGAATGTACATGTTTCAGGTTCAGTATCCTTACACAACAGGGATGGTGGTTGACATGAAAGTACTGGTAGGCAATGTTGTTGGCAGTAAAGTGAACAAAACTGAATCTCTCGTGTGACCCAATCTATGTACGGGTTGTGTGCCTGTAGCCATGGCATGCCTAATATGATGGGGAACAGGGGTGAGGAAATGGCATTTTTGTGCAGAAGTTTTTTTTTTTTATGACTGATGGCAATGGTGGTAGACAGTGGGGTGGTTTCTTGGGTGACTAGCCCAGACTTGATGGTGGACCTATCTGCAAGATGAACTGAAAGTCTCTAGGCATTGGGTAGCAGAAGTAGCTGATGTTCAGCAGCAAAGGACAGATCAATAAAGCAGCTGCAGGCTGACACTTGAATGGTTGAAACAGAATGGGGAGAGCAAAATGAGAAGGGTGACTCGACAGAAGAAATAGACTGGCACTTACAGAGCTTGGTTGGACAGATCCTTACATAGTGGCCTGGTTCCCCACAGTACAAGCACAGATTATTCTGGCAACGGCATTGACGTTCTTCGTTGGTAAGGGAAGGACGAAGCAAGCCTAGCTGCATGGGTTCAGGAGCATCAGGAGCAGGTGCTGATGATTCAGGAGGGGCTGGGCCTGGTGAACTGGCAACCCATGGCATCATCCATACAGGGCGAGATTGATCAGCAGATCTTTCGGATCTGCGTTCTCTCATTCTTTGGTCAATCTGGAATAGACAATTTTATGAGGTCTTCCAGAGAGTTTGGAACTTGTAGTAGGATCTCTGGGTCTGGACACGTTACTCCAGCCGTGTATAACTTTCTTGTAGATTTTTGACGGCTTGTGTGAGGCCGGCCAAGTGTTGACACAGTTCATTCAAGGGAGAGGATCCTTGCTCGGACTCAGACATGGCTGTCTTTTACTGTTACGTACCTGGTAGGAAGAGCCTAGTTTGCAGAGGAAGGCCTCCCTTACACCTCCAACTCGGGGGCCCCTAATAGAGTAGACAGGAGAGCAGAGTCACACGCGTGTCGGTAGCTATGCTAGCTGCTGGGCTTCCGGTGGAGTGTTATGGCAGATGACAGCAGTTGCCCCGAGGACTGGAACAAGCTGGTACTTGGATGCGGTCAGCTGAAGAGCAGGTCCTAACAGCAGGTGGACAGATGTTTGCAACTAGGTAGCTCTGTATGGACTGTAACATAAACAGAATCAGACTAGCCGGGTTATACAGAGTGTGATCAGATAAGGTGCAGATGCAGGGACTGGAGAGTGGTCAAGGTATAGGCCAGGGTCAGTGCAGGTGGAGAGCAGGAGTAGTCAGAACAAGCCAGATAGGTAACTGGAAGTAGATGCAAATAAACGGGGAACAGGACAATCATGAGAACATTGTAGACAAGACAGCACTGATCCTGGGTACTGACCCAGTTTAAATTTTTCACCCTCACCTGCCATGGGATGCGCCGCACTCATTAACATGTGCCTGCGCAGATAAGTTAGCACCTCTTCTAAAAGAAGTTCGTGGAACAGGAATTTGTCTGCAGGAACCATCTCGTCTTCTGGCAAACCTCTCCTGACATCCAGACAGCTGGGCTGTGAGAAGTGGGCCAGGAAATAATAGCTCCACGATGTGATGGAATAGGGTGGCTGCTCTCTACTCTTCCATGATGGCTGCCTCGTTGGGGTTGTGTCTCGTGCTCACTTTCCCCCACTGCTCTATCCAGCACCCAAGGTGCATCAGTGACATCATCATTATCATCCCCTCCATCCTCATTACCACTGGAGACAACTTGGCAATAGGCTGCGGCTTGGGAAAAATGACTGCCAATTTGTTGCTTACCAGTGTTCTCCCCTCTCTGTATGCTCATGTTCTTACCTTCCTCAACCTCAGAACCAACATCAGAATCAAGTAATGGCTGTGCATTGTCAAGGAGCAAGTGACTGACACTGTGTTCAAATAATTCAGCCGCTCCTCCATGCATGATGCTGGGGCTATTGCCGGAGTAGCCATGGACAAGAAGGCAGAATAAGCCACTCCGGCAGCTGCGGTGGACTGCACACTAGTCTCCTACTTGGGTGATGGAGGATGAGGAAGATGAGGACAGTTTAGTAAGCCAGTCCACCACCTCCTCTGCATGCTGTGGCTGGATAGCACAGGCAACATCACTAAACAGAGGAAATGATGCCCTGTCTAATACCCTGCTGGCTCCCTCAAGTGCCATGGGAATGTCTGCCTCTCATTGTTGGCCTCCCAGACATAATAAGGTGGGGGGTGGGGGGGGGCTTATTACCAAAATGTAAAAGAGAAGGAAAAATGTATTACTTGGATGCACTTTAATCAATGGAAAGTGGTGCTTTGTGAACTTTAACTTGAGTACTCACTACACACGCACACTCCACTGACACACTACAATGTACTGCAGTAAAACTGCACTAACCCACTTCATTATACGGATGTAAAACTGCACTAAGGCACTAACATATACTGCAGTAAACGTGCACTAAGGCAATGCAATATACTGCAGTAAACGTGCACAAACGCACATCACTATGCTGCAGTAAATGTGCACAAACGCACCTCAATATCCTGCAGTAAACATGCTCTAATGCACCTCAATATACTGCAGTAAACAAGCACTAACGCACTTCAATATACTGCAATAAACGTGCACTAATGCACCTCAATATACTGCAGTAAATGTGCCCTGAAACAATAAAGTAAAAATGAATGGTCACAATTAAGAGCCCTGTTTATCTCCGGTCCAATATCACACTGCAAATGGCTGCTGTGGGAAGGAACTTTTTATAGTGGGGGTTGGGTCTATGAGCAATGAACCATGATTGGGCAGAGTCCTCATTAATTTCCAATCATGGCTCTAACAGTGCACTGTGCCCTGATTGGGCAAATATGATTGCTTCAGCCAATCGGGGCTTCCAATGCATTGTGCGGTGTGCAGTGCATTGTTGGGCGCTCAGGGGGCCGAACAAGTGGTCGAGAATCACAACAACTCGGACTGAACCAACCGTTTGCCCAATACTAGTTCTGAATATATTCCAAAGGACAATTAAATGTGTATTTATTTAATAATTAGGAAGCACAATGTGATTACCATCTGCCTGGTTGTAATTACACCTGGTTGCAATTACAACTAAATTACATCCAAAGAGAATCAGCAAGACTGAAGTGGCATTCCTATGGTTACTTCCTGTTAATGCTCACTAATAGATTCCAAAAAGTAACATTTGGGGAGCGCAATACATCTTTTATTCGAAACACATTCAGTGGACTTTAAGGGCTCACACATAAGAGCAGCACCTTTTCAGGGGCAGTTTACATTCATGGCCCCCATAGAGCCCTGATCTTAACATCAAGGAGTCTGTCTGTGATTACATAAAGAGAGAGAGGGATTTAACCACTTCAACCCTGGAAGGATTTACCCCCTTCCTGACCAGGCCATTTTTTGCAATACGGCACTGCGTCGTTTTAACTGACAATTGCACGGTCGTGCGACATTGTACCCAAATAAAATTGACGTCCTTTTTTTCCCATAAATTGAGCTTTCTTTTGGTGTTATTTGATCACCTCTGCGGTTTTTATATTTTGTGCTATAAACAAAAAAAGACAGACAATTTTGAAAAAAATGTAATAATATTTTTTTACTTTTTGCTATAATAAATATAAAAAAACATTTTTAAAACTAATTTCTTCATCAGTTTAGTCTGATATGTATTCTTCTACATATTTTTGGGAAAAAAAATCGCAGTAAACTTATATTGATTGGTTTGCACAAAAGTGATAGTGTCTACAAAATAGGGAACAGATCTATGGCATTATTATTATAATTTTTTTTTTTTTTTACTAGTAATGGCGACGATCAGCAATTTTTATCAGGACTGCAACATTGCGGCGGACAAATCGGGCACTTTTTTGGGAACATTGAAATTTATACAGCGATCACTGCTATAAAATGCACTGATTACTGTGTAAATGTCACTGGCAGGGAAGGGGTTAACACTAGGGGGCGATCAAGGGGTTAAATGTGTTCCCTAGGTGTGTTTCTAACTGTGAGGGGATAGGACTGACTAGAGGAGGAGCCAGATCATTGTTCCTACTTAGTAGGAACAGACAATCTGTCTCTCCTCCCCTGTCAGAACGGGGATTTGTGTGTTTACACACACAAATCCCCGTTCTGGCTCTCGTGCCCGTGATCGCGGGGGCCAGCAGCGATCGCGGCCGCCAACCACGCGCACGCCTGCTACGGCTCTTAAAGGCGGTTATGGCGGTTCGCCCAGCAGTGCCATTCTGCCAACGTATATCAGCGTGATCCGTTGGCAAGTGGTTAAGGCAGCTTACATCCACAGAGGATCTGTGCTTAGTTCTTCAAGATGTTTAGAACAACCTACCTGGTTTCTTAAAAAAAATGTGTGCAAGTGTACCTAGAAGAATTGATGCTATTTTGAAGGCAAAGGGGTGGTTGGATTTCTCTTCCGTCCCTTTACTTTCCATTTTGTTAATTGATAAAAATAAACAATTTTTCTTTCTGAAAGATTTCTTCCTTTACAGCATTTTTCACACCTGCCTAAAACTTTTGCACAGTAGTGTATATACCTACCCAGAGAGAAGAGCAAGAGGCTTTTTGTAGTGAGATATTGCCAATAAGCCTTTTAATGGAAACTCATGTTTGTATAGTGCAACATGGCACCTGACATCACTGTGGACCAACCCTACGCATTTCAGCAAGAACTTTGTCAGGGGTTTGTTAATATTAAGGGAAAAAATACATGATGAACTGCTTTTCAAAAGATGGTGGTACTAGATGTGTTTTACTGCACTTGTTTAGCAGTGGATCAAGATTTTTTTTACGTTTATAGACAACTCATATACGCTGCTCATTAGATGGGCAACAATGAGACGACCTCCAAAACAGGAATGGTTTTAAAGGTAAGAGGCCACGGACATTTTTTTTTCCTTCTCATCTTTTCTGGCTGTTTTTGACTAGTTTTGCATTTAGTTAGGGTCAGGGGCAGTGCTGGTAGCATCAGACTAGACCTGGACCCTATAGAGGTTGTACAGGCAGTCCAACTCCTCCAGGATAGCACATCAATACGTGCCATTGCCAGAAGGTTTTGCTGTGTCTCCCAGCACAGTCTCAAGAGTATGGAGGAGCTTCCAGGAGACAGGCAGTTACTCTAGGAGAGCTGGACGGGGCCGTAGAAGTTCCTTAACCCATCAGCAGGACCGGTCTCTGCTCCTTTGTGCAAGGAGGAACAGGATGAGCACTTCCAGAGCTCTACAAAATGACCTTCAGCTAGTGTAAATGTCTCTGGCCAAAGAATCAAACAGACTTGATGAGGGTGGCCTGACGGCCCGGCGTTCTTTAGTGGGCCCTGTGCTCACTACTTGGCACAGTGGAGCTTGATTGACATTTGCCACTGAACACCAGATTTGGCAGGTCCACCACTGGCAGCCTGTGCTTTTCACCGATGAGAGCAGGTTCACCCTGAGCACATGTGGCAAGCAGGGGCGGACTGACCATTTGGCTACTCGGGCACTGCCCGGGGGCCCCGGGCAACTAGGGGGCCCCATCAGGGTTGCCAGCCTTAGTAAAACCAGGGACAGTATGTAAAAATCTGTGTTTTTTTACATCTGTCTCTGAAATGTCCCTTACCGACATCCTTTTGGTCTAAAAATCCTGATATTATAGCTGCCCCACCTCTCCAGTACCTTCTCAGCCAATAGAAACATGTCTGTGTATACTGTGTGTACATGTATGTGTATACTATGTGTGTATATACTGTGTGGCCCCATAATCTCTGATTGCCTGGGGGCCCCATAATCTCCTATTGCCTGGGGGCCCCATAATCTTCTATTGCCCGGGGGCCCCATGAGTTGTCAGTCCACCCCTGGTGGCGAGAAATGGTCTGGAGAAGCCGCGGAGAACATTATGCTGCCTGAAACATTGTTCAGCATGACCGGTTTGGTGGTGGGTCAGTGATGGTCTGGGGAGGCAGATCCATGGAGGGACCCACAGGCCTCTACAGGCTAGACAATGGCACCCTGACTGTCATTAGGTATCGGGATGAAATCCTGGGACCTATTGTCAGACCCTACTCTGGTGCCCTGGGTCCTGGGTTCCTCCTGGTACACGACAATGCCTGGCCTAATGTGGCGAAAGTATGCAGCCAGTTCCTGGAGGATGAAGGAATTGATACCGTTGAATGACCCCAACACTCACCTGATCTAAATCCAATAGAACACCTCTGGGGCATTATGTTTCAGGTCCATCCAACGTCTCCAATTTGCCCCTCAGTCTGTTCAGGAGCTCAGTGATGCCCTGGTCCAGATCTGGGAGAATATACCTCAGGACACCATCCGTCATCACCTTAGGAGCATGCCCCAACATTGTCAGGCATACATACAAGCACGTGGGGGCCGTACAAACTACTGAGGACCATTCTGAGATGCGGCAATGAAATTTCAGCAAAATGGACTTGCCTGCTGCATCATTATTTGACTTTGATTTTCGGGGTTGTCTTTGAATTCAGCCCTCTGTAGGTTGATCATTGTAATTTCTTAATATACTGGGCATGTTTAATTTTTTAATAAGGTAAGAATAAAACGATTGAATGAATTAAGCACTTCTTTTTTGTATTGGAAGTATTTGATGTCACACGATGTAGTTAAGTTGGCTGCTTTTGTTTTACTCAAGTGAGCCTTGTGCGGTGCAGGAGCGCAAGCAAAATCACATGCATTCCTGCAGCATACATAAAACATGCATCCTTTTTGGCATGCACATAGCGGTGATAATTGTTAACGCACCCCACAATGCATCTTGCATCTTGCATCTTTCAGCTCCAAAATGTATGGTAACAAAGGGGGCTATTTACTAAAGGAAAATCCACTTTGCGCTGCAAGTGCACTTGGAAGTAAAGTCGCTGTAGATCCGAGGGGGACATGCAAGGAAAAGAAAAAACAGCATTTTAGCTTGCACATGATTGGATGATAAAATCAGCAGAGCTTCCCCTCATTTCAGATCTACCCCTTCGATTTAGAGCGACTGCACTTGAAAGTGCACTTTCAGTGCAAAGTGGATTTGCCTTTCGTAAATATCCCCCAAAGTATCATTAAAAATAAAAAGGTGCTCAGGCTGCTTTCCTGTGGTTGTTGCTTGTAGGGAAGCCCATTGAAATGAACGGACTGCCCTAACCGCGCCACTCTTGAATGTGCAATAAATAGGGATTTTATGAGGGATATTTTTTGCGTATTTAAAAGAGTTGTAAAGACAGAAGGTTTTTTATCTTAACCACTTCAGCCCCGGAACAATTTACCCCCTTTCCTGACCAGAGCACTTTTTGCAATACAGCACTGCGTCGCTTTAACTGACAATTGTGCGGTCGTGCGACGTGGCACTCAAACAAAATGTATGTACTTCTTTTCCCACAAATAGAGCTTTCTTTTGGTGGTATTTGATCGCCTCTGCGGTTTTTATTTTATTACGCTATAAACAAAAAAAGAGCAACAATTCTGAAAAAAAGCAATATTTTTTACCTTTTGCTATAATAAATATCCCCAAAAAAATATATAAAAAATAATGTCTTTCTCAGTTTAGGCCGATATGTACTCTACTACATATTTTTGGTAAAGAAAGTCGCAATAAGCGTATATGGATTGGTTTGTGCAAAAGTTATAGCGTCTACAAAACAGGGGATAGATTTATGGCATTTTTAGTTTTTTATTAGTAATGGCGGTGATCTGCGATTTTTACCGTGACTGCGACATTGCAGTGGACACATCGGACACTTTTGACTATTTTGGGACCAGTGACATTTATACAACGATCAGTGCTAAAAAAAATGCACTGATTACTGTGTAAATAACACTGGCAGGGAAGGGGTTAAACACTGGGTGGCGATCAAGGTGTTAAGTGTGTCCTAGGGAGTGATTCTAACTGTGGGGGGGATGGACTCACTACAAAATGACGGAGATCACTGCTCCCGATGACAGGGAGCACTGATTTCTGTCTTGTTGCCGGGCAGAACAGGGAAATGCCTTGTTTACATCATAATTTCCCTGTTCTGCCGCTCCGCTTCACGATCGCGGGCCCCTGGAGGACATAGAGTCTGCGGGACCCGCGGGCACGCTCACTGAGTGCCTGCCCTGCCGGCAGCACACGTGTGCCCACAATGTCGTGTCTTAAAGGGGACATACAGGTACGCTCATTTGCGCAGCCGTGCCATTGTGCCGACGTATATCGTTGTGCGCTAGTCAGCAAGCGGTTAATGTATTCTATGCATTAAAATAAAAAGCTTTGTGTGTGCAGCAGGCACCCCTGCACCCCCTAATACTTACCTGAGCTACCTCTCTGTCCAGCGATGTCCACGAGTGTCTTGGCCATCTGAGACTCTCCCTAATGATTGACAGAGACACAGCAGCGACACCATTGGCTCCCGCTGCTGTCAATCAAATCAATCAGCCAATCAGGAGAGAGATGGGGCGGGGCTGGGCAGTAGCTCCGTGTCTGAATAGACACAG
Organism: Lithobates pipiens; assembly: GCF_037356315.1. Classification (NCBI taxonomy): domain Eukaryota; kingdom Metazoa; phylum Chordata; class Amphibia; order Anura; family Ranidae; genus Lithobates; species Lithobates pipiens. The sequence goes on along the minus strand of NW_027507903.1, from coordinate 26,457,571 downwards.
GGAGCTGCAGCTCAGCTCGGGTGCCCCCATAGCAAGCTGCTTACTGTGGGGGCACTCACCAGGAGGGAGGGGCCAAGAGCACCGAAGAGGGACCCAAGAAGAGGAGGACCGGGGATGCTCTGTGCAAATCCACTACACAGAGGAGGTAAGTATAACATGTTTGTTATTTTTATGGAAAAGGAAACTAGACTTTACAATCACTTGAAATATAAACATGAACTAAAACTGTTAACGTACTTAAAATGGAACTTAACTGTATCTGAGCACCAAAAAACTGAAAATGCTATTTCATTTATTTTTAATATTCAAAGCAAACTCCTCCCTCCAGCCAACCATGCTTTACTTGAGAAATCACTTTAAACCCCCAACCCCCCACCGCCCCCGAGCATTTCTAGTCACAACCGTCTTCAGTAAGGGCAGAAGATTCATGTAGAATTTACTCCCTGGAATCCATCTGCCCTTAGCTCAGGCATGTAGGCAGGAGGGTGTGCTTAGGTGAGAAAGCCCCTCTTCCAGACAAATAAAATAAATGCCTGTGAAGATTTCTGGGATGTATGACATCATCTTGGCTTAGGCCAGAAACCAGGAAGTAACTAAAGAAATGTAAAGAAATGAAACAAGTCACAATATTATACCTTCCGATCTATTTATGAGGATTAAAAATAGTTCATGTTGACTGAGAGAGTTTAGATTTGCTTTAAAGCCCAACTCCAGGATAAATCCTGACAAGTCCTGGAACAGGGAGCATTCACCCCAGAATGTGGTGTGGGAAACGGTGCGATCTGCTGCGGGGTGTCAATGTATTCCCCAAATGCATATCGCAAACGCGGTCCCTTTGCCTGCACCGGATCGCATGTTACCATGCGATCGGTGCAGTGCATTTTTTTTTTAAAGTAGTGCCTTTGTTGCAATCCAGTGCGATTTCAGCCCATTCAAACGAACGGGCTGAAAATTGCACAGCACTGAATTGTAGTCCGTGTTCTTGTGAGATTCAGGTGTGAACTGACCCTTATTGTGTGCTGCTGCATTGGATTTCATTATGTATGTCTTGATGCTGACATCTAGTGTCACTTTAGTGTTACTACAACTCATTGCTATATTTGGTAATAGTATATATATATATAGTAGGATAGGATCTCAATGGCATCTTCCATATACACTCACCGGCCACTTTATTAGGTACACCAGAACTGCCTTCATTCTTGGTGGCAGAGATTCAACAAGGTGTTGGAAACATTCCTGAGATTTTGGTCCATAGTGACATGATAACATTACAAAGTTGCTGCAGATTTGTTGGCTGCACATCCATGATGGCAATCTCCTGTTCCACCACATCCCAAAGGTGCTCTATTGGATGAGATGTGGTGAGTGTGGAGGCCATTGGAGTACAGGGACCTCATTGTCCAGCGGTGAGATGATTGGAGCTTTGTGACATGGTGCATTATCCTGCTGGAAGGAGCCATCAGAAGATGGGAACACTGTATTCATAAAGGGAAGGACATGGTCAGCAACAATACTCAGGTAGGCCATGGCATTTAAATGATGCTCAGTTGGTACTAAGGGGCCCAAAGTGTGCCAAGAAACTATCCCCCACACCATTACACCACCACCACCAGCCTGAACCTTTAATACAAGACAGGATGGATCCATGCTTTATGTTGATTACACCAAATTCTGACCCTACCATCTGAATGTTGCAGCTGAAATCCAGACTCATCAGACCAGGCAATTTTTTTTCCAATCTGTCCAATTTTGGTGAGTCTGTTCAAATTGTAGCCTCAGTTTCCTGTTCTAAGCTCAGAGGAGTGGCACCCGGTGTGGTCTTCTGCTGCTGTAGCCCATCTTCTTCAAGGTTCAATGTGTTGTGTGTTCAGAGATGGCATTCTGCATACCTTGGTTGTAACGAGTGGTTATTTGAGTTACTGTTGCCTTTCTATCATCTCAAACCAGTCTGCCCATTCTCCTCTGACGTTTGACATCAACAAAGCATTTTCCTCCACACAACTGCCGCTCACTGGATATTTTCTCTTTTTCGGACCATTCTCTGTAAACCCGAGAGATGGTTGTGTGTGAGAATCCCAGTAGATCAGCAGTTTTTGAAATACTCAGACCAGCCCATCTGGCCCCAACAACCATGCCACGTTCAAAGTCACTTAAATCCCCTTTCTTCCCCCATTCTGATGCTCGGTTTGAACTTTAGCAAGTCGTCTTCACCAGGTCTAGATGCCTAAGATGCGTTGAGTTGCTGCCATGTGATTTGCTGATTAGCATATCGTGTTACTAAAGCCCCATACACACTATCAGATTATCTGCTGATTTTTTCCTTCAGACTTACCAAAACCATGTAGTGTAAGGGCCTGCCTGATTGCATACACATTGAAACTCCTAAGGTCTGACCTCATATTATGTGGTTTTGGTAAATCTGAAGGAAAAACTCAGCAGATAAACCGATAGTGTGTATGGGGCCTAAGTAACTGAACAGGTGTACCTAATAAAGTGGCTGGTGAGTGCATTTTCAGTAATCTACTTTATTGTATTTTATTTGCTTTCTTTTAACCACATCAGCCCTACGAGACTCGCCTGATTACCGATCCGTGCAAGGGGTCGATCCCGACCCCTTATCACGTGATCAGCTGTCAGCCAATGACAGCTGATCATGTGATATAACGGAGCCAGTAATCGGCTATTATTCCTCCTTGAGCTGACAGCGCGAGGAGAAAAAAAAAAGCCGATCACCGGCGGCCGTGATCGGGACATCAGTCCCGATCACGGCCAGCCCTGCTAGTGCCCACCTGCCCCCTGCCAGTGCCCACCTGCCCCCTGCAAGTGCCACATTAAAAAAAGTAAGTGCCCCCCATCAGTGCCACCCAGCAGTGCCCACAGTGCCACCCAGCAGTGCCCACAGTGCCACCCAGCAGTGCCCACAATCTGCCTTAAAAAAGGTGCTGCACCCCAGTGCCACATATCCATGCCCATCAGTGTCATCTACCAGTGCCCAGCAGTGCCGCCCATCAGTGCCCAGCAGTGCCACCTATCAGAGCCACCTATCAGTGCCCATCAGTCCCATCTATCAGTGGTACCTATCAGTGCCCATCCGTGCCACCCATCCGTGCCACCCATCTGTGCCATCTTATGTGCCCATCTTTGCCCATCAGTGCCGCCTTATCTGTGCCCATCGGTGCTGCCTTATCTTTGCCTATTTGTGCCGTCTTAACTATGCCTATCAGTGCCCACCAGTGCAGCCTATCAGTGCCCACCAGTGCCCACCAGTGCAGCCTATCAGTGCCGCCTCATCAGTGCACTTCAATGAAGGAGAAAAATGACCCGTTTGCAAAATTTTATAACAAACTATTAAACATGATTTTTTTTTTTTTGCATCTTTTTTTGTTTGTTTAGCAAAAAATAAAACTCCGAGCTGTAACTAAATACCACCAAAAGAAAGCTCTATTTGTGGGGAAAAAATGATAAAAATGTCATTTGGGTACAGTGTTGTATGCCCGCGCAATTGTCATTCAAAGTGCATCAGCGCTGAAAGCTGAAAATTGGTCTGGGACTGAGGAGGGGTTTAAGTGCCCAGTAAGCAAGTGGTTAATGACCAGAGCATTTTTTGCGATTCAGCACTGCGTCGCTCTAACTGACAATTGCGCCATGAATTGTAATAGTAAAGTAACAATGTAGGCAATGATTTTTGTTGGCTACCAATATATTTTTTGGGGTGAAATCTTTGGTAAACACACTCACAAGTTTTCTTCCTTATGCACAGTAATACATATAACTGCAGCACCACCATCTATAGGCTTTAATGTTATTAAACAGCTTCCATGTTACTAGGGTCACATTGCTCGGTATAGTTACAGCTGACGTTCCAACTGTTTACCCTTACCCAGCTCTAGACCTGGATGGAACATTTTCTGAGTGCTGTTAATTGATCTAAATAATTGATGGTTTACTGTACGGTAAGAGTCTCCAAGACGAGTCTCTGCAGAAATACTAGGAGGATTTTAAATTTGTCTCGTGGGGGGGGGGGGGGGTGGGGGCTACACGTCTCTGTATACCTAAATGTAAAACAAGAGTTAATTGTGGCTGGCAACAGTATATAACTTGTAATCCTTTCTTTTTACTTTCTATTTAAATATTGCCAATTCTAAGATGCTTCAAACGCGTTAGTATATAGATATATTGTTGAATTTTGATAAAGTTATGTGCTTCCCCCTTGTGGACAAAACACGTTTTGCAATTAAATGAAAGTCTTCAGAGCCAAATAGTTTATTTACATTATCTTCAATATCTCACAAAACTGAGTACACCCCTCACATTTTTTGTAAATAGTTTTATTATATCTTTTCATGTGACAACACTGAATAAATTACACTTTGTTACAATGTAAAGTAGTGAGTGTACAGTTTGTATAAGGCTGACCATACATTATACAAATTTCTTATTCAATTTTCCTTTAGATTTACCAAAACCATATAATATGAGGTCAGACCTAAGCACTTTCAATGTATATGCAATCAGGCAGGCCCTTGTACTACATAGTTTAAGGTACATCTAAAGGAAATTGAATCAGAAAATTGTATAGTGTATGGCAAGCCTAACAATGTAAATTTGCCGTCCCCTCAAAATAATAGTGGTCACCATTATTTTCCAGCACTGCCTTAACCCTCTTGGGCATGGAGGTCACCAGAGCTTCACAGGTTGCCACTGAAGTCCTCTTCCCCTCCTCCATGATGACATCACGGAGCTGGTGGATGTTAGAGACCTTGCGCTCCTCCACTTTCCGTTTTAGAATGTCCCACAGATGCTCAATAGGGTTTAGGTCTGGAGACATGCTTGGCCAGTTCATCACCTTTACCCTCAGCTTCTTTAGCAATGCAGTGGTCGTCTTGGAGGTGTGTTTAGGGTCGTTATGCTGGAATACTGCCCTGCGGCCCAGTCTCCAAAGGGAGGGGATCATGCTCTGCTTCAGTATCTCACAGTATATGTTGGCATTCATGGTTCCCTCAATGAACTGTAGCTCCCCAGTGCTGGCAGCACTGAATGAATGAATGAATGAAATACTTATATAGCGCACAATGTGAACTGAATCGCCTCTAGGCTCGCACTCATGCAGCACCAGACCATGACACTCCCACCACCATGCTTGATTGTAGGCAAGGCACACTTGTCTTTGTACTCCTCACCTCGTTGCTGCCATACAAGCTAGACACCATCTGAAGCAAATAAGTTTATCTTGGTCTCATCAGACCACAGGACATGGTTCCAGTAATCCATGTCTTTAGTCTGTGTGACTTCAGCAAACTGTTTGCAGGCTTCTTTTTTGTGCATCATCTTTAGAAGAGGCTTCCTTCGGGGACAACAGCCATGCAGACCAATTCGATGCAGTGTGCGGCGTAGGTTTGAGCACTGACAGGCTGACCCCCCACCCCTTCAACTTCGGCATCAATGCTGGCAGCACTCATACGTCTATTTCCCTAAGTGCCCGTTCACACAGGGGCGACGCGACTTGCAGCGCGTCTCACAGACGCGACCTGCACACGACTTCAGCGGCGACTTGCAAAATGACTTCTGTATAGAAGTCAATGCAAGTCGCCTGAAGTCGCCCCGAAAATACTACAGGAACCTTTTTCTAAGTCGGAGCGACTTGAGTCGCTCCTATTAGAACGGTTCCATAGTACAGAACGGAGCGCGACTTGTCAGGCGGCTAAGTCGCCTGACAAGTCGCGGTAGTGTGAACGGGCACTAAGACAACTTCTGGATATGACGGTCAGTACATGCACTCAACTTCTTTGGTCGACCATGGCGAGGTCTGTTCTGAGTGGAACCTGTCCTGTTAAACTGCTGTATGGCCTTGGCCACTGTGCTGCAGCTCAGTTTCAGGGTCTTGGTAATCTTCTTACAGCCTAGACCAGTGATGGCGAACCTTGGCACCCCAGATGTTTTGGAACTACATTTCCCATGATGCTCATGCACTCTGTAGTGTAGTTGAGCATCATGGAAAATGTAGTTCCAAAACATCTGGAGTGCCAAGGTTCGCCATCACTTGCCTAGGCCATCTTTATGTAGAGCAACAAATATTTTTTTCAGATCTCAGAGTTCTTTGTCATGTTGAACCTTTCTAATTGGGCCCAATTTGAACATTTTCACTTAGGGGTGTACTCACTTTTTTTTTTTGCTAGCAGTTTAGACATTAATGGCTGTGTGTTGAGTTATTTTGAGGGGACAGCAAATGTACACTGTTATACAAGCTGTACACTCACTACTTTACATTGTAGTGTCATTTCTTCAGTGTTGTCATATGAAAAGATAAATAAAAGATAAATAAACAAATATTTACAAAAATGTGAGGGGTGTACTCACTTTTGTGAGATACTGTATTTGCAGTGTGATGTCCATACTGCCTGACACTTTAGCACCTTGCCTGATGGAAGCCTGTCCTGCAATAGAGCCGCCAATCCATGTTGATGTCAAAATCAAACAAATTTCTGGTGTCCCACATAATCCATACTTTCCAATATTATTTAACAGTCAGTATTGATTAATTAAAAGAGAATACTGTATATCACATTATACAAGGAAATAAAATAACCTTTTAGACAATATTAGATAAGAGCATACAAGGCTTACATACAAAATCTAGAAAAACATCCAGCATGAGTATACAGATGTATTCTCAGCCCCTGTACACACGGTCGGAGATTCCGACGGAATATTTCCTATTGGACCGTTTTGTCGGATATTCCGACTGTGTGTGGTCTACATCGGACTGTTTCCGTCGGAATATCCGATGGACCAAGTTTCCAACTTGCCGGTAAAATTTTCCGACAAAATGCTCCGATCGGACATACTCCGATCATGTGTAGCCTACTCCGACGGACAAAGTGCCACGCATGCTCAGATCAAATTCCTAGACCAAAGCTATTGGCTACTAGCCTGAACGTAGTCCCGTCGTAACGAAATAACGTCATCACGTTATGTACAATCGAATTTTCCGATAACTTAGTCCGACCGTGTGTATGCAACATCACTTCCGGACCTCTTCCGGAATTAATCCGTCGGAATTAATCCGTCGGAATTACTCCGATGGATTTGGTTGTCGGAATCTCCAACCGTGTGTACAAGGGTTAAGATCACTTATACAACAGGACTTTCGGCTGACTTTCCGAATGAACGGACTTGGCCACACACAATCACACCAAAGTCCGACGGATTCGAATGTGATGACGTACGACCGGACTAGAATAAGGAAGTTCATAGCCAGTAGCCAATCACTGCCCTAGCGTCGGTTTTTGTCTCGTTGGACTAGCATACACACGAGCGGATTTTGTCGATAGGAACTGGGTCCGGCGGAGTTCCGGTGAAAAAATTAAAAACACGTTCTATTTCTAAAGTCCATCAGATTTTTGGACAGAAAAGGTCCGATGGAGCCCACACACGATCGAATTGTCCGATGGATTCGTTCCGTCAGACCTTTGCTGTCTAAAAGTCCCGTCGTGTGTACACAGCATAAGTTTGAGAAGGTTAAAGGTCTCCAAAGAAAAGGCTTCTTAGGATTCTTAGGGCACTCCCAGAACATGTGAAAGTAGGAACCCAATTGAGTCTGACATCGAGGACAGTGAAGGTCTTTATCCAGGTACATTTTGTACAATCTTACAGAAGTATAATATTCTCAATGCAAAAATTGAGTCTGGATCAAGTTATCCCTTCAGGAGATTACCAATTTAGGGCATTGCAACAATTTTTCACAGAAATTCTTAAATGAGTGGCATCAATCAGTTATTCTTTGCTGTTGGAATTATGGCTCCTCTGGTCAAGTCCACTCTGTATGGCTGCAGCTCTCTTGCCTCACATGTGCTCACTGCATCAACCGACAAGGCTCAAGGCAGCGATCACCCCTCTGCTGGCCGTGTCCACTTACGAGTCCCAACCAATCACACTGCGAGGCGGGCTCTTCCTGACTTCCTCGCATTAATCAGGGTTCCTGCTAAGAGCCGCTGCTGCTGGGGGAGTCGGAGCAGGTAGGGGAGGAATCTCAGTGACATCTCTATTTTGATTTACTGGGCTGCGCCACAACCATGATTTTAAATAGTTTTAAATCGGGACAGAGCTCCATTTTCAGGATTTTGCCCAGGACAAGCGCAGGGCAGGACACGGGTCACATTTTCAGGACTGTCTCAGGAATTTCAGTACTGTTGGCAACTATGCAAAGGTTCCATAAAAAGTTTAGTGCAGCATAGCACTTTTGGTAGTAAAAAAGTAAATTTTGTATAGAGATGTACATATCAGACCACAAAGAGTCAGAACGCAGGCTGTATGAGGGACAGAAGAATTTGGTCTCCAAAGGGGGACAGTCCCTCCAAATAAGGCGTATACAGTGGGGAAAATAATGATTTGACCCCCCTACAGATTTTGTGTTTGCCCACTTACAAGAAATTAAGGGTCTATACTTTTTATTGTCAGTGTATTTTAAATCGTAGAGACAGAATATCAACCAGAAAAACACAATACAAATGTTATAAATTGAACTGCAGTTCAGTGAGTAAAACATGTATTTGATCCCCTACCAACCAACAATAATTCTGGCTTCAGTATTAGATTAGATTATTAGATTATCCAGATTAGTCCTGTCAATGTGCTCAAGAGCCGTTTCCAACGCTACTATCTAATCTCTACAGCCGTGTTCTAGTTATCATGGTTTTCAGGTCTCGTACCCCTGATTCAAGCGGCTACCATTGGAGATATCAAGTTTCCAAACTGTAGGCTGCTACAGTTTTTTTTTTTTATATGTTATTTTAGAATTTATAAGTGAATTGTTATAAATAAAATTTGTTCTTTTTTGGCAGTGGTGCCTATAAAGTCCATTTTCCATTACCAATCAATAAAAAAAAAAAAAAGGAAGCTGCTCTCCATTAAATACCTTATGTATGTAGCACCTCCTGCCTGGCCTACCAGCCACTGTTATATGGCCATCTGAAGAGAGATCCACCGTGGATCATTTTTAACCACTTACAGACCGGACCATTTTGCTGGTCAAAGACCAGACCACTTTTTGCGATTCGGCACTGCGTCGCTTTAACTGACAATTGCGCGGTCGTGCGACGTGGCTCCCAAACAAAATTGACGTCCTTTTTTTCCCACAAATAGAGCTTTCTTTTGGTGGTATTTGATCACCCCTGCGGTTTTTATTTTTTGCGCTATAACCAAAAATAGAGCGACAATTTTGAAAAAAAACGCATTATTTTTTACTTTTTGTTATAATAAATATCCCCTAAAAATATATATAAAAAAAAAAATTTCCCTCAGTTTAGGCCGATACGTATTCTTCTACATATATTTGGTAAAAAAAAATTGCAATAAGCGATTATTGATTGGTTTGCGCAAAAGTTATAGCGTTTACAAAATAGAGATAGTTTTACAGCATTTTTATTAATAATTTTTTATTATTTTTTTTTACTAGTAATGGCGGCGATCAGCGATTTTTATTGTGACTGCGACATTGTGGGGGACCCATCGGACATTTTTGACACATTTTTGGGACCATTGTCATTTATACAGTAATCACTGCTATATAAATGCAGTGATTCCTGTGTAAATGACACTGGCAGTGAAAGGGTTAACCAGTGGGTGGCAGTGTAGGGGTTAAGTGTTCCTAGGGGTGTGTTACTAACTGTGGGGGGGTTGGGCTTTCATTTAGTGAACACTGATCTCTGCTCCAATCACATGGAGCAGAGATCAGCGTCACTAGTTGCTAGGCAGAATGGATAAATGTTGTTTTACACAGCATTTCCTCCATTCGGCCGCTCCGTGAGACGATCGCGGGGATGCCCGCGGCGATCGAGTCCGTGGGTCCCGCGACCGGACTCACGGGGGTCCCGACCAGCACGGGAGCGCTCCGCCGGCGACGCGCTCCCAATGGCAGGGCGGCATTGAAGATTGGACGTACTTGTACGCCAATATGCCTGCCCGTGCCATTCTGTCGACGTACATCGTCATGCGCTGGTCGGGAAGTGGTTAAAAGGGCAGTAGGCACCGCCAGTGTGAATGAGGTCCTTAGAAATAATTTCCCATGCCTGAAACGTGCATTGCAGATGTAAAGTGGAGTGTAAAGTGCTGCCAAATACAGAATCTGGTCTTTAAATTTGAGCTGCGCGACTTCAAGTTCTACCCCGATAATCGATGTGTGCCACTGCTGTAGCTTTGTCCAAATGAACCTGGTTTGAATGACCATGTTCTCAAGAGGTCCAGTGTTGGAAGGTAAACAGAATTTCTTGTAGCTCCAGGATGTTCATCAGGAGATGGGCTTAATATGACAACCAAGTCCTCTGCACCAGTGGACATCAACCTTGTCCTCAGGGCCCACTAACAGGCCAGGTTTTATGTATTACCTTGGGGAGATGTGGACTAGAATACGGCAATCACTGAGCAGCAAATTATATCACCTGTGATGTATTTCAGTTATCTTGCCAACCTGGCCTGTTAGTGGGTCCTGAGGACAGAGTTGGTGACCACTGCCCTGCACTCATGCCAGGCTGGCATCTGTTGTGAGAATCTTTGAGGCCAGTTGGAGGAAGGATTTGGCCGGGCCAACTTTAAGACCCATCAGGCCATGTCAGACGCACGACTGTCCAAAGAATGTGCCTTCTTGTCTCTCACTGGGCGAAGTGGACTGCATCGAAGGAGGCCACCATAAGACCCAGAACTCTCATGCAAGAGTGGAGAGCAAGATGGCGTTTGAACATCAAGGTCAGGGACCCAGAAGGACGACAGAGGTTATGCTGGTGGAGCATCAGTGAGTGCCAAGCCAAGGACCTAACATGTCAGCAGGGGTGAAGCATGATGAGTATCTGTGAGTGCCAAGCCTGGGACCCAGCAGGGAAGCGGGGGTGACGCGTGGGGAAGATACAGAGTACTGAAGTGGAAGAGCTCAGGGGATCCAGTGACTAGTGGATCTGAAGTCTAGTGAAAGACTGGGTGTTTGTTGAGTGAAGACCCACCATGAAAGCGTGTTGGGAAAGCTGAGAACTGTTCGTGTTGCAAATAGGTGATCCTACCTATACAGAAGTGGTGTCTGGCTGGAGGCCTTCACCTGTATAGCTGTCTACCTATAGAAGTCTCGGAGTCTGCCAATTAACATTACATCTACCTAAGGGTGTCCTGGTCCTAACCCTCTCTCCTACAGTTCTGTTTAAGAGACAATAAATCTTATGCCACGTACACACGATCGGAATTCCGGCCAGAAAAAGACCAATGAGAGCTTTTCATTGGAAAAAGCGACAGTGTATATGCTCCATCGGAATCTAGCTGTTCGATTTCCGCAAGGCCAAAAATTGACTACATGTTCTCAATTTTCCCAACAGAAAAACTTTCTATCGGAAATTCCAATCGTGTGTATGCAATTCCGACACGCCAAAAATCTTGAAAACTACGAGACGGAAGCTATTGGCTACTGGCTATTGAACTTCCTTTTTCTAGTCCTGTCGTACGTGTTGTACGTCACCGCGTTATAAATGATCGGAATTTGGTGTGACCGTGTGTAGGCAAGACAGCTTGAGCGGAATTCCGTAGGAATTCCATCGGGAAAACCATCAGAGCTTTTTCCGACGAGAATTCCGATCATGTGTATGCAGCATTACACTTACCATGCCTTGCAACCCACTCTACACTGAAGGATGTCAGCTGTCCCTGACTCTGGAGGTCACCATTAGGCCTCCAGGGACCTGGGACTTTACTACATGTATATGGAACTTTTTACAAAAAGGTGCTTTCTGGTCCAAAATGGGGCAAGTAGAAACCCTGGAACAATTCTTACCTTGGAAATAGCGCAATCACCCCCTGGGAGAGAGATTTTGCCAGGTCAGCAAGAAAATCTGGTAATTGTTGTGGGGAGATAGCATACAGCAAGATATAGTTAGAAAGCTACGTTAATAGAGCATGTGATATTTAGTTATACATCTGCTAATTTTGTATATTCCTTGAATCCATTAATCCTATGGTCACTGGGTACAGTAAAACCTTGGTTTGAAAGAGTTTTGCAAGACAAGCAGAATTTTTAAATACATTTTGACTTGATATACAAGCAATGTCTTGATATACAAGTAGGGTCACGTCACAACTGAGTATAAAAGAGAAGAGAGGCGCCTCTAAATGTAGCAAAATGGTTACATTTAATGAAGGTACAATATTTATCAACATATTAGAGGTGCCTCTCTTCTCTTTTATACTCTGTAGCTCCTGCTGGATTTTGCTTCTAATTTCCTTGTGGATGGACATTTTATGGTTACACAACTTATCGCATTGCTATAATGTTTTTCTATGGACTAGAAACTGAAGGACTTATGAATAAATGGTTGTTGGTCGAATCATTTATTATTAATTTTTCGAGTTTCCATTATTTCTTATGGGGAAATTCACTTTGATATACAAGTGCTTTGGATTACACGCATGTTTCTGGAAGGAATTATGCTCACAATCCAAGGTTTTACTGTATTCTAAAAGGTTGAGGCCTGCAGTGTCACATTTTACTAGTACCACCTGCAGGTAAACCCTGTTTTTATGCTGCAGTTATAACATACAATTATTCTCTGTGGCAAGCAAAAAAATCTATCTGATGGGACTCAACATTAGGTGGGGGATCCCTCTGTGTTAATTTGTTTTTCCTTGGAAATTTCTTTTTAGAGAAATAATTGCTTTGATCGGAATCTCGGCACTCCACGTTGCTTTTTAATTTTTCCAATCCAATACAAAAGTAACACACAAAAAAAAAAAATAGCAGCTGTTTGAAAAACTCAATCACGTTTTAATATACAAGAATGAAAAGTACAGCAGTTTTACATTGTAGGAAAATTGAATACATACTATATAAACAAACTATTTACACAGGAAAATCACAAAGAGAAATGGCCTTTTACCAAATAAATTAATAATTACACGCCTTCCCATTCATATCTGTACAGAGAGATCAGGGTGATTGCGTTTTGTAAGGTTAGTTCAACTGTACGTTGTGCAAAGAAGATGGGTTACAGATATATTAGGAAAAATCAAGACAAGTCCAAAGAAAAAAGAAAAAACACACAAAACATCTGCCCCCCGGTGCATCAATCCTTCATGGTTCATAAACTTTTTTTTCAATCAGTAACAAAGACTAAAGGCATGCCTTGCCAATTAAAGGGAAATGTGTGGCGAGATGTAGCCATTATGGATTGTACACCATTAACTGATTTAGCTTCATTGGCCCAGATCTTGTATGTCGAAAGGGAATTCAGGAGATGGCCGCTTCCAACTGAAACTTTCATGAAAGGCTTGAAGCCTTCCAACAGATTCCTTGTTAACACTATGTCTGTTGAGTTTCATTTTTCTGCACACCTCCGCATATCTATAGCGTGAACAGGGCACATGGATATCAAGTCACGCCATGGATGTGCGTTGGTGTGCGAAAAAAACTCAACTCAATGGACATGGTGTGAATAAGCCCTGAAGGTAAGTTGTGCATCTGTATTTTAAATATCCAGCTTTTAGTCATTACAAGCACATGATAAAGACTGGATTTAGTTCTTGATACAAAAGTCTATAAAGACCGTCAACGGAATATCCACTGCTAATTCCATGAGTTCAACATAGAAGAGCTTAAAATCTGCATTTAAAGCACAGACACACGTATTAATTTATGTATCCACACATTTCTGGCTCCAAATTTGTGTCCCCACTCCCCATCCAGGACCTTCAGATGATTTGGAAGAACATATGACCACACCATTCCTTGACCTATTGATTGTTTCCATTACCTCCAACCTACATCATTGATTGTTTCCATTATTATCACCAACATAATCCAAGTGGTTAAATCTTTTGCATTTGATTATAAACTGTACATGAATGGCCAAATCTGATTATGGGCTGCCTGTCTAACAATCAGTTGAAGCAATAAATCTACTATTGTATAGACACCCTTTACACACACTTGAAGCGGAACTACAGCCTGCCATACCAACCTCTGCTTCAATAGTCCTACGTCGGTGATATCCGTCCTGGCGCCAGCATTTTCTCCTTGGCTTCTTCTGGGTTCCGGCTCTTTGGCTGCCTTCATTGGCCATTGTGGGAGTTTATTCATCCCGTCACACAAGCAATGTGTTGGAAATGCGTTGCTCAGTATAGGTTCTCCCGAAGACTACGAGCAGGGAAGTACATTTATTTTATTTCAGAAGAGACATTGGATATCCCCTATGTTATAAGGAGACCATCAGCTCATAAGTTTTGTTTTTTAGACTTTAGTAGTCATACTAGTGTAGTAGGTTACTGAATAATTGCCTTTATCTAAGCCAGTGGTCTCCCACTTTTCTTGCCTGTATGTGGTCCTTGTGGCACTATTCCTCCCACTGATACCAACAATGAGCTTCCTCCCAGAGACAAAACAGTGGGGAACTATTCCTCCCACTGACAGAGATGATGGAACACAATTTCTTCCACTGACACCAGCACCACTTGTATTATCGATTGGACACTATGCTTCCCACTAACACCAACGATGGGGTGCTATTCCTTCAATTAATACCAACGATGGGGTGCTATTCCTTCAATTAATACCAACGATGGGGTGCTATTCCTCCAATTAATACCAACGATGGGGTGCTATTCCTCCAATTATTACAAACGATGGGGTGCTATTCCTCCAATTAATATCAACGATGGGGTGCTATTCCTCCAACTAATACCAATGGTGGGGCACTATTCCTCCAACTAATAACAATGGTGGGGCATTATTCCTTCTCCTACTGACCACAGGCATTATGCATTTTTTTTACTCGCACTAGCCACAGTCCAGCCATCCAAACGCCTGAAGACTAAACTTGCCCTTCATTTAGGTTTGGAGACCTCTGATCTAAGCTATTGGCCTGTCAGAAAACATCAGCTTTGGTCTGGGGGGAAAAAAAAGCACATTTGCAAATCCAATATAGCAGAAAATATTTGTGGATTACCTGTTACAGTTGTATAGTACAGGTTACTGTGTGTCCGGTACGGTCATTAATGAAGGCATGTCCTAAAGCTAATATATTCTGTATTAGGTATCCTGTAATATGACAAATAAAGCAGAACGTCCCTACTGTTAACAATGACTTTTAGTTCATAATGTGACGTGCGGAGCTTTATGACTATGGCTTTAACTACCATAGCGGAGTCTAAATGTCTGAACATTTAAATGTCCCAAAACCAATATAAATTAAAAAATATTTAACTTTAGCATACTCCACAAATGTCCAATATAGGAGAAGTATAAAAAGAGTTGAATGGAAAAAAAAAACACATTTGCTGGAAAGTATAGTGTTTGTTCGCCACATATGCAGGGGCACAGTACTACTACCATAAAGAAGTCCCTTTGTGTTAAGAAGATTGTATTGCTGGACAATGGGGGTGGTTTGCAAGACAGGTTAAAGCTGAACTCCAGGTATGATCTGCATTGCATACTTACCTTGGTCCAACTTGGACCAAGATAAGTATGTATATTTCATACTTAGCAAGGTAGAAAATGAAGCCACACTATGAATGTTACACAGTAGGGTTTATTCAATGCAACCAGCTTTTAGGCATAGTCCTCAGCCTAAGCCTCACCCCTATGGCGCATTTTATCTGCATTGAGCAGCTTGGACCAAGGTAGGTATGTATATTTCATACCTAGCAAGCAAGAAAATGAAGCCACACTCTATGAATGTCACACAGTAGGGTTTATTCAATGCAACCAGGTTCCATATATAGTCCCCACCCTAAGCCTCACCCCTATGGCGCATCTTACCTGCATTGCAGAGCTTGAAAAAGGTAGATATGCCCATTTCATACCACTAACAAGGCAGAAAATGAAGCAGCACTCTATAAAATGTCACACCCTGGGGTTTACCAGCTTCCATACATAGCGCCCACCCTAAGCCGCGCCCCCTCTGGTGCATTTTACCCAATTTGAGCTTATTCGTTCAGGTCCTGGGGAAGTGTGGGAACTAAGAAATATGCATGGAGCTTGAAGCTGTGCCATCTTGCCTCATTTCATACCTGATGGACCATGGAGGAAGCTGACACCACATTATTTGGCGATTGCACAGATAGGAACTGAAAGATCGACGCTCTGAACACAGTGGGTTGCTCACTCAGCACTGTCCCCATTCAAAGAATGATTGTATATAAATAGCGAGAGTGCCCCCCCCCTCCCCCGTGGTCAGTGTGCAGAAGGAAAGCCACTCCAGCACAAGACCGGGAAGATGGGGGCTACCAATGTAGTAGTGCCGACTACTAGAGCAATCAACTTTACCAGTGGTCCTTCAGGTATGAGATTTGCAGACTTGCACCGTGCCAAGCTGGACCCATGCAAGTATGCAATACAGATCAAACCTGGAGTTCAACTTTAAGTTGGTCGGGTAGGTTATAAAACAATCTCTTCTCTCATTGGGCATTTGTACAGTACAAAGAGAAAACACCCCTGTCCATGAAGATGACAATTATAGATGGCACCACTATGTTACAACACTGTGAAAGACTAAATTACTAAGGCACTCATAAAGTGATAATAATGTATGTAGTAATACCAGACTATGCATAAATACCTCAATACAATGGAAAAGTGCAAATTCTAATAGTTGGAACAGAAAAAATGTCCTTCTTTCCTGAAACTGATTAAGCACATAATACTGAGTAACAGGGGTAAGTCATATAAGCGGGACTCAATGAGAAGCCATTTTGATATCCCTATTTCAGGAATGGAATTTAATCTTCAAAATCTTAAATCTTTTATACTTAAAGTCGGAGCTCAAATGTAATATATTGAATCTTATTAGTCCATAAATCTAGTGGCTGTATTAGTTTTCATATGTTTAAGCTTTTTTGTTTTTTTCTCTTTATCACATAGTGACCCTGCTGGTAATACACTTCCGACCCTAAGGTGACAAAGCTCACTCACCATACTGTATCTGCGAAGGAGCAGCAATGCCACCTTAGGAAAGGACTACAGAACACCTCGCTCTCCTCCATAACATAAGGGAAAAGGTATTCTGTAGTCCAAAGAGATACCTGGGAACAATTCTGATAATGCTAAGCAAAGACAGAGCACAGGAAGTTATCCACTTACAAGATTTCTGGCAGGATCAACAGGTCATTTGTGTTTTGACCTCATCAAACAGATATAACTAAATGTTTTCAATGGTTAATTTAACGGACCAAAAGAGAACAATAATTGTTCAGGTTTTCAAAATAAAACGCATCAGCCATTTTAAAACTTGAATAGTCCTACCTAAGAATCGGCAATATAAAGTGTCTGGTATCACCTCTGTTACCCAGAAAAGCTAAACTCAGAGGGGTGCAAGAGAGGCTTTTTTTTTTTTTTTGGTGAACGTGGTAACAGCAGGGTACTTCGGTGGAGCTTTTACTTTTAGGCCCTGTTCACACTTAAGCGTTTTGTAGCTCAAAAACGCTCAACAAGCAAAAACCTCTCTGTACATGAGCTACTTTGCAAGCAGAATTGAGCATTTTCGTGTCCATAGAAATCAATGGAATTGCCTGAAAAGCGCAACATAAGCTTTTTTTTTTTTTTTTTTTTTAAGCGTTTTGTTGAGCGTTTTCTGCTCAAAAAGCAGCTCTCTGCCTCTTTTTCAGCAGAAATCCACACCTCCTTTTAGTTGAAAAACGCCTAAAGCAGAACACCTAGCAAAAGTTGCAAAAACCTGCAACTCTGCTCCACAAAAAAAATAAAAAAAAAAAGCTAAAAAAAATAAAAATAAAAAAATAAAAATGCTCAAAAGTGACGCTTAAGTTTGAATGCAGCCTTAAACATTTGGAACCTCCATCAAATCATTCTCTGCATATGTTACCTTTTGTACCACCACCCCCTCCCTTTAGAATGTAAGCTCTATGAGCCGGGCCCTCCTGTACCTTTTGTATTGTACTAATTGTGTTTTCCCTCCCTATACATTGCAAAGCGCTGCGTAAACTGTTGGCGCTATATAAATCATGTATAATAATAATAATAATAATAGTTTCCTTTTAAATTTGTGTTTTGTTATAAAAGTCAATCTTTTGCAGATACCAATCTTTTAGAAATGCATATTATTTATAAGTGTATTTCATTATTTAGAAGTGTATTTCCTCTTTTGCAGCCGAATTGGGATAAACGGATTCCCAAGAGGCGTCACCTACCTTCTATTTTTTTTATAAAGGACAAATGGATTCCAGGAAGTAAATGCTACATGAATCATTTGTCCTTACTTAAGATGGCCATGGCCAGAAATGCTAGGGAGCTGTTTTTCAAAGTGATTTCCCAACAAAATAAATCATGGAGACATGGATGGATGGATGGATGGATGGATGGGGGGGTTTGCTTTGAATATTAAAAATTAATTAACCACTTAACCAACTCAAGGTGGTTTACCTCCCTTCATGACCAAGGCCATTCTTTGCGATACGGCACTGCGTTTTTTAAACTGACAATTGCGTAGTTGTGCGATGCTCAACACAAATAAAATTGATGTCCTTTCCCCCCCCCCCCACAAGAGCTTTCTTTTGGTGGTATTTGATCGCCTCTGCGTTTTTTTATTTTTTGCGGTATAATCAAACAAAAAAAAAAAACAATATTTTTTAATTTATGCTATAAAACACATCCAATAATAATAATAATAATAATAATAATAAAAAAAAAATCGAATTATTTAATTTAGGCCAATATGTTTAGCGCTACATATTTTCAGTAAAAAAAATCCCAATAAGCATATATTGATTGGTTAGCGCAAAAGTTATAGTGTCTACAAACTAGGATATTTTGGTTTATTTTTATTTATTTCCTTTTACAAGTAATGGCGGGCGATCAGCGGCTTATAGCAAGACTGCGACATTGTGAAGGACAAATCGGACACTGATACACTTTTGGGAACCAGTGACACTAATATAGTGATCAATGCTAAAAAAAAATATGCACCGTCACTGTACTAATGACGCTGGCAGGGAATAGGTTAACATCTGGGGCGATCAAAAGGGTTAATTATGTACGTAGGGAGTGCTTTCTAAAGCCCCATACACACAATGTGATTGTTGGCAGGGGATTGTCTGTGGACAGACTGTTGTCCTAAAATCTGGCCGTTAGTACACTCCTTTTGACAATAGGTGTCCAACTTTCAGCCAAGAAATGTTGGATGACAGGCTAGTACATTTTCGGCCGACAACGCTCTGTTGTCTGATTTTCATATGGTCAGTACACAAATGTCAAAAGTACAAACACGCATGCTCGGAATCAATGCCCATGAAATTAAAAGAAGGGGCCCAAAGGGTGGCGCTCAAGAGCTGAAATTCCTCGTAGTACATCACTACATTCATGTTTGTTGGCCGACAATTGTGTACCATTAGTATGAAAGACAAGATCCAGGTACACGCCCTTTTTACAAAAATCAGTTGCTTAGTTGGCCAACAATCGTTCCGTGTGCACGGGGCTTTACTGTGTGGGAGGTGCTTTAACTGTGGGAAGACAGAAATGCTGTGTTTCTGCTAAGCAGGAACACAGATCTCTATCTTCCCTACTAACAACAGAATGGCGATCTGTCTTGTTTACATAGGCAGACCGCCATTCTGCCTCTCTCAGGAACGATCGGTGGGTCCCAGCGGACATTGGGTCCACTGGACCCGCTGATTGGCTCCCGCTGTGTCCAATCACAGTGGAAGGGGGTCGCCGGTGGCACGAGCACCCCAGACCCAGAAGTGCAGAATGACTTACCTATATGGCATTCTGCACACAGAAACCACCAATCCGCAGTAAACGTACGTGGGCCGGTTCGGCAAGGGGTTAAATTGTGTTTTTAGTTTGTGGTGCTCAGATACAGTGAAGAGCCACTTTATTGAGGACAGACTTCAAAAAAACCTTGCAGTCAGTCATTACACACGCTCATGAAAAACATCTAAAAAAGGTAAAAAAAAAAAAGAACAAGTATGCTGTGTGAATGGGGACACAAACATATAGTCGGGGTTTTCTCAAATTTGACCGCAAAAGTGAAAATACACTTTAATTTTCCTTTATTGGCTTAATGTGTTTGCGCATATGGCTGCATTTTTTGTGCTTAGTTGGCAAGTAGGTTTTAATTTTTCTATACCTAATATTTTTCACTGTGAACAAGCAATTTCATGTTGTTTGAGTTGATTTATATATCTGTTCCCACAAAATCATACTAGCCAAACATGCAAGATTTAGCCAGATTGCGTTCAAAGAATGAATTTAATACCCTCATGGTTTGCATGCCAAGGTGTACAAAATATATGCAGAGACTTAGGTTAGCCTAGTACAGTGATGGCGAACCTTGGCACCCCAGATGTTTTGGAACTACATTTCCCATGATGCTCAAGTGCACTGCAGAGTGGATGAGCACCATGGGAAATGGAGTTCCAAAACATCTGGGGTGCCAAGGTTCGCCATCACTGGCCTAGTATGACATTTTATGGAATTATTGAATCTGAATCCAACTCATACTTTTATAAATGTATAGGAATTTGTATACATACGAGTCTGTATGTCATAAATGGTCGTTGAGCTCTTTGGCTCAGATCCAATTGGGAATTTTGGGTGCATGTCTACAAAAAGTCATAGAAGGTATAAAAATTACTAAGTGCCCAATACTGGAATTCAGATTTCTTCCATTTTCATTTCTCATTATTTTGGCAAATTGTTTGGGAAGACCTTTGGAGGGGGGGAAAAAAAAAAGACACGTGATCTCTGCTGAAGAATTTTACCAACTCAACACCATTATTAATGCATGGGCATGTCATTAGCTACAGAAAGAATTTCATATGCAGAGTAAGAGTCAAAGTCTTAAAAAATTTCAGTACACACATTTTGGTTACATATAATTAGGCTTCATTCTGAAGCATGTAAGAGACATCCAGGAAACAAGTCTCCAACAAGAGAAACATAGACTTTTAAGTACATATTTCTAGAAATGACCATCAAAAAAAAAAAAAATAACCGTTCTGGCGATTCCTAGAAAATTTAAATATTGAATTTAATATGCATATTTCATTTAGCAAATGTTGAGTGTCATAAAGAACTGTTAAATGAAAGCTGATACTTGCACAGTAAATCTGTCCAATGTGTACATAAAACAGCCGATACTGAAGTCTTGCACCCCCTGAATGGTATTTTTTGGTATTTAAAGAACACTGAGGTGGTATATAGCAAGTGATCTTAAAGATGTCTTGCATAATCTACAATTGTTTCAAATATTATGTACAAAAATACAAGATGGGGAGGTCTCTCTTTCATGGTGTACCTGGTTTCCCACCGTACTGATATAGATAGAAAGGCATTACATATTGATTGCACTTTCAAGCCTTCTTAGCTTTGCACTGTGGCCACATTTTGTGCAAAAGAATTCATGAGAAGTTAAATGATCTACATCTCCAATTTTTAGGAAGTGTGACCTAACCCAAAGGGTTCAGGACAGCTGGAAATTCTGGCTTGACATTGTAAAATGCTCACATCTGGGTTGTCACCGGGTCCAGATCACACAATATATTCCCGATTGGCCCCAG
This sequence comes from Lithobates pipiens, assembly GCF_037356315.1. Classification (NCBI taxonomy): domain Eukaryota; kingdom Metazoa; phylum Chordata; class Amphibia; order Anura; family Ranidae; genus Lithobates; species Lithobates pipiens. The sequence continues at coordinate 26,436,034 of NW_027507903.1, read as the reverse complement.
CTGCCTGTTTGGATAATAATTCTCTTTGTAAACCTCTTCAAGCTGTAGCCAAAGCGACCCTGTCTTTATAACAGTGGGATCCATTAATGACAAAATACAACATTGAAAGTCCAATGTGTGCCAGCAACTCCGACCAAACACCTCAGCATCCGAGCCACATCAACCGCACAAGATTCCATCATTTCCGAGGCCTTGAAATTACAAAGTGACCATGCTCACAGTGCCCATTCTTCCAGAAAGAATTTATATATCACCCAGTTCCTGCCAACATATTAGAAGGTGTAAATACTTGAAATGTTTAAAAAAAAACAAAAAAAAAAAAAACTTTCAACAACAAGTGTATGTTAGATAGAAACAGCTGATGGATTCACACACATGGCACGGGTGCTAGAAAAATGAGCCATTTTATAGGGTGGGTTATCCAGAACCCATAATTCTCAAAATGAGCTTAGTCTATAGCAGCAAGGACCACTTTAAGCCAGTGGCCATTGTGGGCTTTCGTTAGAATTCTGAGGTCAGGTGTCCTATGTTTTTCGACTGTTCCAATTGTAGTCCGTACTTCTCTGTTCTAATGATCTGTCCATGGGGGATTTGGAAACGTGAGGGGATTTTTGAGTTGGCGGAGAACGAGGATCTGAGAGAGTAGAGGACTGCTGGGAAGAACTTTTAAATTCCGCAGGTTTTTCTGGATGGAATGAACGGTAATGATCTGAAGTTCCTTGTCCATGATATTCCATTGGTGGGCGATGATCAGATCCCATTCTTCTGAAATCCTGCTGATGGTAACCTTGAGGACGAAATTCATCTGATCTTCTCCTCTTGTTGTCATGATGATGTCTACAAAAAAAGAGAATTATCATAAATACCTTGGAATGATCTGTGTATATCCTCCAAAATATAGATACCTGAATATTAACAGTTTATCATCTCCCTAAACTTCATCTGAAGTTCAAAATGAGTTGAGGATCTCCAGGAATCAGAGGAAACTGGTGGGTTTTATTTCTCGCTGCTTGTCAGACATTGGCTAAAGTCTGGTGCCAACCATTTATCCCCTTTGAGGAAGTTAAGCAAAGACTCATGGTTCATGAGAAGCTCACCTCAATCTAGAACGATACCCATGCTAAGTTCCTGAAAGTCTTGAGTCTGTGGCTATCCTTCAATAATGCCTGAACTTAGACAGCACTCTACTTTTGGACTTATTGGGCTCTTGATGCCCTATTGTTCTGTGGAATCTTCTTTCTCCTCCCACTCTCCTTTCCCCTACACTTCCCTCCCTTTCTTTCTTATGCCCCGTACACACGTTCCGATTATCGTAAGACAGATCGTTCACATTTTGTTGCATACAACTAAGATTGAATACAACAATGCAAAATGTGTGTAAGATTTTTGTCGTACGATTCTGGAAAAATCTTCCGTTGTGCGTAGCTATGTATTTTAAATGATGTCAAATACGTGTGACCAGTGTGTCCTTCTGGTTTATTTTCGTGTTTCCGATCATGCCTGGTGTTTGTCGAACGACTTTTAATCGGACGCATACTGTACTGACTACACGACTGTCGTACGATGGGCTGTCATCCAACCTAAGTTTTCCTGTTTGTCCCTTCGGATTTGGTTGGACAGACTGTCGTGATCGGCTGTCGAAAGCTGCGTACTAACGATCAGATTATCGAACGATCTGTCCGAAAGCGACTTTTGTGATCCGATAATCGGAACGTGTGTACGGGGCATAAGTTTCTATTTTCTCCTTTCCCCTCCCCCCTGATACATGCTATTTTGTTGATGAGGAGCAGGACTTGCATCAAATGACCTCTACTTCATCTATATACATTGGATGCACTTGTTTATTGATGCATACTTGTGCTGATTTTTAGAGAGTTATTATATGTTCTTTTGTTATATTACCTCTCCCCTTTAACAGACCTGTATGCTCGTTCCTTGTCTTTTTTTAAACACTATTATACTGTGACATTGATGTATTTGCTGTATAACTCTAAAAACCTCAAAAACTAAAGAAGTTGAGGAGCCGAATGTATTTCAGACCTTCTTTCCACAGAAAAGTGCCAGGTAAATAAAAGCGGTAATTCACATCTGGTTTTTGGGAGCCATACGAGGCACTTTACTGCCTCCAGAAGGAGCTTAGCAAACATATAGAAGTGGTTATTGTGTCTAGGCAGTACATCTAATATTTTGTCTGGAATTATACCCATAAAATGGTAGTTTATTTCTTGTTACGTGAGTGTGCCTAGGTAACTCTTGTGCCTATAGCCCCAATAGTTGTAGCATGAGATCTCAGTACCTGTCATAATAATCCCTGTGACCACGATGGTCTCGGTCATTGTTATACTGATCATAAGGCCTCTTGCGTGGTCCAGGGTTTGGCCTGTAGTTTCCAGAATTCCTCCGAGGGTCACCATGAGGACGTCGATCAGAATAATGGTGATCTTTATACCGGGGTTGCTCATATTGGTGGTGGCGGTCTCCTCCCCATGGCTGGTTATTATTACTATTGCCTCCGTAGTTAAATTTTCGATCTCTCCATTCACCGCGATCTACATGACAAACAACACAAAGTCACTATTTCCAATATCCTCTACAATATATCATTGTTTACTGGTAAGCAATGGAAAAAAGGAGCAGACAACCTAAAAGAGACTGTTTCTGGGGGGGGAGGGGAAGCACTGCTGCAGGTATGAAGTACAAGCACATACAGGATAATTACACATACCTTCATTAACCCATTAAACCTTTATGTTATGGTCAAGTATAAGGCCAATCTAAAAGGCAAAGATTCAGAACTTCGTGATCGTAAGGGACTGTTTCCAGCTCATTTATTTATCACAGGCACTTACATAGCGCCACCAACTTAACCAGTGCTTTACACGTACATATATATTGTACATTAACATCAGTCCCTGCCCTCAAGGAGCTTACAATCCAAGGTCCCTAACTCACATTCATACATACACATACTAGGGCCAATTTAGACAGGAGCCAATTAACCTACCAGCATGTCCGTGGAGTGTGGGAGGAATCTGGAGTACCCGAAGGAAACCCACATAGGCACAGGGAGAACATGCACTCTATGCAGGTAGTGCCCTAGTTGGGATTCAGCTGACTACCCTAGTGCTGTTAGGTGGAAGTGCTAAGCACTTGGCTACTGTGCTGCCCATGCCTATTTGCAGTGGGGCTGCCTATAATAGTGATGGTCCAAAACTTGGCTGCCATTGTTTCCTGTGTATTCCCTTTGGCCATTGAGGCTGTCCATAATAGCGATGGGCCAATAGGAATATCTACGGAGCTGGGGAAGGGGAATTAGCAGCAGGCTTAGACATTACTGATGCCAGTCAGAACGGCCCAGCAGTTGGCCATAACAGGACAGTTTAGGAGGCCACGTCAGCCTCTAAGTGCCTAAATTGTATACCTGTATAAGTTCGCCCCCATTGCCATCTAGTTACAGAATCTCTTTACAACTGCCTCAAATGTACCATAATAAAGGTTGTTACTAACCAGTAGCTCATTTCACTTTCCTCAGTGGACACTACTCACCTGCATTATTAAATGGTCTTTTATTAGGGCTGACATAGTTTTCTCTTTGGTGCCCATGCATTTGTGGTGGTGGATGTGGTGGCATATTATAAGGCTTTTCTTGGGTGTGGGCTCCGTGTTGCTGTGAGGGCAGAGAGTCACGGCTGGGCCCAGATGGCTCTGGTCGAAAAGGCTTCTTGGTAGGAGGCCCATCCTTCTTCTTATGTTCCTAACATAGTAAAAAAAAAAAAATGATACACTGAATTAAAAAGGCAGATCTCAGGCCTTGTTTACATGGGTAATAGCAAGTGGTTGAGCCATGGGTTTGTTGTCCCCCAAATGCCGAGACACAAGTTTACATGGCCAATGGCCATGTTAGTACACACTGCCATGGTTGCGGCACTGCTGCGAAACATGACCCGTGCACACTGCCATGGTTGCGGCACTGCTGCGAAACATGACCCGTGCACACTGCCATGGTTGCGGCACTGCTGCGAAACATGACCCGTGCACACTGCCATGGTTGCGGCACTGCTGCGATACATGACCCGTGCACACTGCCATGGTTGCGGTACTGCTGCGAAACATGACCCTGCACACTGCCATGGTTGCGGTACTGCCGCCAAACATAACCCGTGCACACTGCCATGGTTGCGGTACTGCTGTCAAACATAACCCGTACACACAGCAATGGTTGCGTTACTGCCGCCAAACATAACCCGTACACACTGCCATGATTGCGTTACTGCTGCCAAACATGACTCATTCAGGTGACTAGGGCTGCACAGCAACATTGTTGCAGTAGTGTGGGCTTTCATTAGTTAATACAGGCAGTGAGGTGACATATCACCTCTGAGCCACCTCACATGCCTCTCAAAAAGAGATACACCACAGGTCGCTCTCCAGAGGGGTGGCAATGATGGCCACAAACACAATCAAGTCCTAACATACGAAACACCACCAAACAAGCACATTAAAGCGGGAGTCCGCCGGGACTCTGCGTTTTTTTTTTTTTTTAAAAGCCAGCAGCTACAAATAATGCAGCTGCTGACTTTTAAAATAGTGACACTTACCTGTCCAGCGCGCCCGCGATGTCGGCACCCGAAGCCGATCTCTAGATCGTCTCTCGGGTGCTGCCGCCGCCATCTTGGGTGTGGGAATCAGGAAATGGAGCCTTTCGGCTTCATTTCCCGGTTCCCTACTGCGCATGCGCGAGTCGCGCTGTGCAATAAGGACGGTCCCCGCTGCCTCTGGGATCTGTGTGTTTCCCAGCAGGCAGCGGGGCACTTGCGGAAAGGGGCGGGCACTTGCGGAAAGGGGCGTAATCTACGCCCCTTTCCGCAGAGAGCTATCCCGGAAGTGGGTGCAGATACCTGTACTGTACAGGTATCTGCACCCCCCTCCCCCCTGAAAGGTGCCAATTGTGACGCCGGAGGGGGGGAGGGTTCCGATGAGCGGAAGGTCCACTTTAGGGTGGACCTCCGCTTTAAACCTATAGTGGGAGGGTTTCTACTAATAACTTCTTTATGCAGGATGTATAAGTGTTGCATTCCCAAAATAATAATAAGGCCTCATTCACACAGGTAGGCCATAGCACACCCAAGTGAGAGCCACGTTTGCCCACATGTGGGACGCACAGGTGTTCCATATATCCCTGTGGAGGCTTCATAGCCAACATGACAGCATGTGGGTACATGCCACACTACTTGTGTTCGGGGGGCATGCACCGACACCCACACAGCTGTCAAACTGGGAGCGGCGGCTGTGTCCGTGGAGCTGCTGTGTCCCAATTGACATGAATGGCACTGTGCATCCCCATGCAGACAAACACAGCCCTTGCACAGCTGTACGCTTTACTACACCTATATGAATGAGGCCGAAGTGAAAAAGTAATTAGTCTAAATTCAACATGTATGGAGTCATCGCACAGGGAGCCCGATGTCTCAACAGGCCCTGTCGGCAGAAACCAATTCTTCTATGTGGCAGACAGAAGTCCCATTAAATTGCTAATTAATGCAACTAGTCAAAGTCAGCCACAAGTGTCCTACAGGGGAATCGAACTCTGGATCTTTTGTGTAACAAGTCATCGCCTCAACCAGATGAGCCACAGAAAGCACTGGATGTACAATTCAATTATCTGCTGGCAGGACTGAATAAATACAATTCAAATAGGTAGAGAGAGAGAGAGAGAGATAGATCTACCCATCTATACACACACACATATTATATATATATATATATATATACACACACACACATACACACTGTAGTATTACACCAGAAAAATAGTGAGACTTTAATAAAAACTATTAAAAAAAAAATTTGAATAGATTTGTAAAAAAAAAAAAAAAAAAAAGTATCTTATTAATGCTGCATACATACAGGGGGAATTTTATATCAGGCTCTGAATCGCATAGAAATGTGCACCACATTCCTGTGCCATTCCCATGTGATTCAGTGCAGTGGAATTGCGAAATGCATGGCAACCAGATCACATGGTAGTTTTGCACTATGCAATCCGGTGCAGGCAAACACTGCGCTTGCGACCTGTGTTCGGGGCGTTAACATTGCACCGACACCCGCTGCAGAACGCAAAGGGCAGTACAGTTTGTATGCACTGTGGGAAATTTGCACTGATCACGGGTTTCTGTGCTCTAGTGTAAATTGGGGCTAAAATGAGAATTAGAGGCAAAACCTTTTTTTTTTTTTTTTGTTTCAGATTGGGTGGAGAGGGATTAGAACATCCGTCAGGCTTTTATTGCTGTCTGTTCTCCGTTAGGGAGTCACCCTCTCTATTTGTCCTGTTTACCATTATCACTGAAAGTGAAAGTAAAAGAAAATTCTACATTTTGGATTGTCTCTGGAAAAGCAATAAAAAAGGGGAACTCTTCCAACGGGGACACTAGTCCTGGTGACCTGGAATGGCACAAAGGACTTCCCTTAATTTGCATGGATTTCCTCTCACTTCCTGTTTTGGCTATGGGGCAGGAAGCAGGGCCGTCTTTAAAGAGGAAGTAAACCGTGATGGGTTTACTCCCTCTTTGTTTTCCTGCAAAGGTAAAGCATAATGGGCTACTATGCATCGCAAAGTAGCCCATTATGTGTCACTTACCTGACACAGGAGCCAGCGATGTCACCGCTGTCCCCTCTTCCACAGAGCGTCCATCTTCTTTCCAGGTATCGTGGCTCCGGCGCTGTGATTGGCCGGAGCTGCAATGGCTTCACTCCCACGCGTGCGCATGGGAGCTGCCACTAACGGCATATCGCCGTTAGAAGCAGCGGCATGCTCAGTGCGCCTGTGCCATAGACAGCGGTACCTGTCTTTTTGCAAATATCTCCTAAACAGTGTAGGTTTAGGAGATATTTCTTGGACCTATGGGTAAGCCTTAATCTAGGCTTACCTGTAGGTCAAAGTGGTCTGTAAGGTTTTACAACCACTTTAACACAGGGCAAAAGGGGCAGCTGCCCCGGGCACAGTCATTGTTGTGGGGCCCAAGACAGCTTCCTCTTGAGTACGCACTGCCTGCAAATAGTTGATAAGTGGATTCAGGAGGGCCCAAGAAAATGTTTGCCCAGGGTCCAATCAATATTAAAGATGGCCCTAACAGGAAGTGAAGGGAGATCTCCCCCAATAGAACACAGATGGCAAAAAGAAAAACTGTCAGGGTTTATAACCCTCCCTTATCCAAAAACAAAACAAAAACGTTTGCCTATAAGGCCTTGATAGGCTGAATTCTGTTAGCGTTGGCTCTGTTTGGAACATGTGGACTCCTTGGACGAAGTAGAGTGACATTTTATTCATCCTCCCCTGGTTACCGACTTTAACTACATGGAAGGAGGTTTGCCTAGAGTTCTACTTTAACTATAACAAAGTTCACTAATGAAGATGTGACAAAGCATGTTCTTTTATCAAGCAAAACCTATAGCATCTGCCACACGCACACACATTTACCGAAAATGCTGTATACCGGTTTGCTTCGGCTACAGTTGTAGAGATGCCGAGATAATGAAGAGCGACATGCAGAGACAAGAAAAGCCAAATACCTTTACCTCTTCTTCCTGGGATCTCTTTTTATCTGCCATTTTGTACAACTTGTGCAACTTCCTGGCATCAAACTCAGTGAATTTGGAGACAAATATCCAGAGGTTTCTTAATAAGAAAGTAAAAAAGTGACAAGTCAATCTACATGGAAAGTAATAATTCTACAGAGCAGTGGTTCCCAAACTCTTCAGCCTCTCAAACCCCTTAAGCAGTTTCATAATAGGCATTGTTTGATCGTTAAAGCTAGGAACCCAAATTTCAAAAATGAAGTTTGGTTAAATAAAAGAATCAAATGCAAAACAAAGTAATCAAGTGGGTCCTACATTAGTGGTTCTCAACCCGGTCCTCAACCACCCCCAACAGGCCATGTTTGCGGGTTTTCCTTTATCTTGCACAGGTGCTTTAAAAATCAGAGTCAATGGTTTGGTATTTTGGATAGCTATTTTATCTAAGAGAAATCCCCAAAACATGGCCTATTGGGAGTATTTGAGGACAGGGTTGAGAACCACTGCCCTACATCATGCAGGCAACTGCTATGTGTAGAGATCTTCTCAACAGGATAGCCAGTCCTCTTAATGGCACTAAACTTTTGGCACAGTGGGGGTTAATAACATTGAGTCTTCGTGGCTGATCTGCATTCAAGATAGTCTAATGGGCTCCCCACCCCCCTTCCCCACATATTCATTGGAAAAAAAGACAGTCATTGTTTACACTGAATGTAACCATAGGTGTGTGCACAGGGTGCGCCAGGTGTGCCTCGGCACACCCTAATCACCCTGTGCTGGGCAGATTCCCCCTGCTGCTTGGCTGCAAAGAATGGGACTGGGGAATGTCTGCCCTTTCTTTGTCTCAAAAGTGAGACATCAGGGGTTTGTTTAGACCCCACCAAAGCCTCCCAATGGGGCTCCTAAAAAAAATTGTAACAAATAATAAAACTGTAAAAAGAGTAATAATAAAAATTAAACTGCTGACACCAATCCCTGTCCTGGTGACATCGTCCACTGCCCTACATATATTATAATATATATATATATATATATATATATATATATATATATATATATATATAGCTTTAAAGTAGACAGGCCAATTAAAAGGTGGACAGTGTTAAGAGATAGCAAAATTAAGACGTGGAGGTGGTTTACCAGAAAACATAATAGAAGGAGGAAACACCTGGTCCTAAATTGAAAAGAATACAACAAATTCTCCTTAGGGCTCATGTGCACAGTTGCATTTGCAACAAAAACAGGCAAGATTTAGGTTCCCGGGGCCCTTGCATACAGCTGTCCATAGACATGAGTGGTTGAAGGTGACTATGCGCCATTGCTTGCATAAAGTAGCGCATGTGCACAGGCATAATGGGGTTAATTTACTAAAACGGTGGCATACAGAATCTGGTGCAGCTCTGCATGTAAACAGTTAGATTCCAGGTTTTATTGTCAAAGCTTAAAGTGGATGTAAACCCGAAATCTTTTTTTTATGTTATAATGTATAAGATTTCCTATCATTTGAGCCCAGTCTTGCCACAAAGAGTTAATCCAGCTCTGAGCAATCCTCTTTTATTGTTCAGTGACATAAATCTTGACAGAGAAAAACTTTGTCAGATCCTCCCCCTTGCTGTGAGTGACAGGTGATTTACATATCTTCTGCACTAGCCTAAGACATGCATTATATTTTAATTCCCTCCCACTCCTTTCTTCTGCTGCTCTGCCAGGATTGAATGTTCCACACATCAGCATGATTGGGCATGCTGAAGTCATGTGGTTACTTTCCTGTCTATTCACTGGATGTTAGAGATCATAGCAGAAGTTCAGTGTAAGAAATACACAGGAGAAAATGCATATTGACAAGGGGAGTGTAGAGGTGGGCGGGGAGTCTACTGACATCACGACTCCACCCACCGAGCTCCAGACAACAGACCCACCTACGGAATCTGCAGTTTCTCTGGTCTCATAGCAGACAGAGGGGAGACATTTGGCAGGTAAAGATACATGCAGGAGGCATGTATATCCTTATAGATAACCCCTACCCCTATGGCAGTAGTTTAGAAAGGATGACATTGGGTTTACATCCACTTTAATTGCACAAGCTGAATTCAGAAGCTGATTGGTTACTATGCACAGCTACACCAGATTCTGTGTGCACCAGTTTTCATAAATCCAGACCAGACTATCTGCATTGGAGGTATTAAGTCTACACGCATGCAGAATTTTATACCCTGGGGCTCCCGGGCACTAAAATATTCCCATTTGTGGATACTGTTTTGGTGAATGCATCCTTGTGCATGAGCCCTTAGAGTGCTGGGAGTAATTGTTTATCTGAAAGTATAAGCCCTCTTATTAGAGCCCGTTCACACTGAGGCAGCACGACTTGCAGCGCGACTGCCTCAGGCGACCGGGATCCGACTTCTGTATAGAAGTCAATGCAAGTCGCCCCAAAAGTCGTACAGGAACCTTTTTCTAAGTCAGAGCGACTTGAGTCGCTCCGATTAGAACGGTTCCATTGCATAGAGCAGGACGCGACTTGTCAGGCGGCTAAGTCGCCTGACAGGTCGCCCCTGTGTGAACCGAGCCTTACCGGATTGACCATTTAGCAAATAAAGTAGTAATACAGACAGATGACACTGTGTTGCCATCTTTCGCCCATTATATGTAATAACATGCCCTACATTGTCAAGAGTCAGCAAAACATCAATTAGGGCAAATCAGGTTTCACCGAGGCCAATCATTTTAAAGCATTCTGTACCTTCTCCACAACTTGATTTGTTCCTGATCATTGTGGGTTTTAAGGCACTCAGCTATGCGGTCTCCGATTTTTAGCAAGCAGGTCCGAGTGTGCTCCAGCTGCTCCTGGACCGCCAGACCTTTGTCAGGTTTATCCAGCTGCTTCAGAGCTTTTTTCACCGGCCTCATCTTCTCCTTACACTAAAGAATGAAAGACAAATTATTTGTTAAAAAAAAAAAAAAAAATAAAATAAAAGAAGGAGGAAAGAAGAAAGAAGAAGAAAGAAGAAGAAAGAAAGAAGGAAGAAAGAAGATTACACATTGGGCCAAATCTTACAACTACAATTTAACAACCAGTTAAATACTAGAACAGATTTTTTATACCGTCACCAGTGCAGTGCAGTACAGCGTCATCAAATAATGGTAGTGGCACTGATCAGATACACTGACTGGTGACAGTACGAAAAAAATAATATATTTTTTTTATTTTATAATTTTTTTTTAACACACTTTGACGGGAACAATACAATGTTATCCTAGTAACATTGTACTACTCTGGGGAAGTAATCGTTATTTTATCTTTTTTTTTTTTTTACACGTTTGCTTATAGCAATGAATTTCATTGCTATATGTAAGCATTTTACTGAATGAATTGATTTTATCTGGTAAAATGCTTACATATAGCAATGAAATTCATTTGTTTTGTTGCGATTGGCAACAGCTCATCACATGGCACAGATGAGAGATGATTGGCCCAGTCTGTACCATGTGATCACTGTTACCAATCGCAGCTAGCAACACAATTGCACACAATGGATGGCTTGAAAGGAAGCCATCCATTGTTTACCACTGTCATGTGATCTGCTGCGATTGGTTACAGCGGTCACATTGTTCCTGGCAGCGGGTCGGTACAGTGATCAGCCATTGCCCCACATGTGGCACGACCCGGGAGGATGTCATATGACATCCACCCGGGTCAACGAGAGCCCGACCCAGGTGTCATTTGCCCATAGGCTGGGCGGGAATCGGTTAAATAGGCCTTCAGAAGGTAACATCTCCAAACCTACTGTCAAATAGCTCAAAAACTGATCCACCACAGATTGCTTTTCAGAGGGGGTGGTAAACAATACTACACATGTACATCAGCCCATGATGTGAAAACTTCCACTCCTTCCACATTTTGATCTAATGTGGCCCACTGATGTGATTGACTACCCAAATCAATAACAGACTGTGCCAACATTGTTAATCACTGTGTCTGTAAAATGTAAAGACAATAACTGGTCTGTAGAAATGTATGAGCCTTAATGTAATGTTAATAGAAAAGCACGGATGTATAAAAGGTTTCTTACAACACTGAAGGTTTCCTGGTCCAGGTCATCTTCCTCTTCCTCTCCAATAGGAACTGGGTCATTTCCTGCTGTAATATGGACCGGTCCCTGGTTCTTTTTGCTCCGGGCACCAGACTTGCCTTCACCCCGCTTTGGCTTAATTGCAAAGAAAATGAATAGTCAGTCATTATAAACATAAAAAAAAAAAATATGAATTAAATGAGAACCAGTTTGGTTAACAAGTAGACCTTAATAAAAGGACAACATTATAAACAATTCACATGATATATTACATAGGTTCAATATTTACACTGAGCAATCAAACAGATCAATGATATCCAATGGCAAGTTCTAAATGAGCAAAAGGGTACCATTTATTGAACGGGTGGAATTCAGAAGTCCTAAAGGCACAAAACACATTTTAGTAGAATTTCTTCTACAGAACAATACTGTGACAATTATTAAACATGTGCAGTTTGTTTCGTACCAAATTCGGACAAATTTTTCGGTTTTCGGAAATTCGGATGTATCCAAATCTCTTAATTACAATAGCAACGAATTTAAACAAATCCGAAATAATGAAAAAAAAAAAAAAAACAACTTGAATAATTTGCAAATCAAATTCGAATTTCAGATGGGGATAAAAGCGAATAGAAAATAAAGGAATAGAATGGAAAAGAATATAATAGAATAGAAAAACAATAAAGGGATAGACTAGAAGTAAAACAGAACAAAATAGAACAGAAAATAAAAGAACATATTAAAGAATAGAAAATAAAGGAATAGAATAGAATAAAATAGAAAGAGTATAACCATCTTCTGAAAATAGAATTTCAAATAGAATACATTTGAATTCAAATAGAAAAGAAAAAAAAAAAAAACAATAGAACAGAATAAAATAGAAAGAATATAACCATCTTCAGGAATTTCGAATTTCAAATAGAATAAATTCCAACAGAATACAAATGAAAAATAATAGAATAAAAAATAAAATAGAAAAGAAAAGACAATAGAAAGAATATAATATAACCATCTTTCGAAATTCTAATAGTATGAATTAGAATAGAAAAGAATAGACTGGAAAAAAAAAAGAATGAAATAGAAAGAACATAACCATCTTCCAAAATTCAAATTTCAAATAGAATACATTTTATTCCGAATGAAATTCGAATCACTGAATTCAGAAAATTTGAATTGATTCAAACTCAAATAAACAAAAAAAATTAAATGAATTTAACTAAAAAAAAAAATGTATGTAAATAACGAAACAAAAAAATTGTTTTCATTCTGCCGAAGCAGTATGTATTGCACAACACAGGCTTTTCTGTTTTTGACTAGAGATTGATCACTTAGCAACGTTAATAGGATTCAGTTCAATCATCCAATCAAGTGCAAAAGAAAAAAAAAAGAAAAAATTGTTGGGGTATTCAAAATGTACCAAAGGTTTTTGTACTAAGCTATTTTGTGAAGTGAAAATTCCCTACACCCTTAATAAATCAAAGAATTGGAAGTCTGGACCACAGGCAAAACTAGAACCTTCAGGGCCCCAGTGCAAGAAACCATAAAGGGCCCCCCTGACCCCCACGGTGGTGGAACGCCAGGGCCTGGTCGAAAGTGCGACCTTTCCGACCCTGGTAGTTCCGCCACTGGTATCAGCATTCTTTTTTTTCTTTTATTATTATTACTTATTTTATTTTACCCATTTGTTTAAAAAAAAATTAAATCAGTTTTTTTTTTAGGAGCCCCGTTGGGGGGCTTTGGTGAGATATCGGGGGTCTAAACAGATTTCTGATTTTTCACCTTTGAAACAGAGAAAGGAGATTAAGGACACGGCCCTCAATCTCCATCTCTGCAGCTTCAGCTGCAAAAAACGAATGGACAGGAATAGCTCTGTACAGAGCTTAGCCCCCGTTCACGTTGAGTGTGGCTTTGAGATCCTGTGACTTCATCTGAACTCGCAAAATTTCAAAGCCATACCTCAGTGCGACTTTGGGTGCAACTCTGAAGACATCCGTTGCGACTTCATGCATAGATGTCTATTCAAGTCGCACCCGAAATCGCCAAAAGTAGTGCTTGTACTACATTTTCAAATCGATGCAGCACCACAAAGTTGGCATCGCACTGATTTTAACAGTGCAAATGCCGGCAATAGAATGCGACTTGTCATGTGATTTGACCTGTCAAATCACATGATAATTTGCTCCAATGTGAACGAGGGCTTTACTGTGCATTCATAAACTGAAACATAGTACAAACACAGTTTACTATGCTTCAGTTATGAATGGGCAGAGTCAGTGATCAGTATGGATCACTGACTCTATTCATTAAGACAAGGAAGGGGCTGGTAAATAATACATTTCCCTGCTGTCTATCCTGACAGATCCCCTGCAGCAGCCGCAGAAGAGGGAGGGGGAACCCAGCAGAGCTGTGGGGGGTAGGTGGATTGGGGGGAGGGGCTGGGTAGTACACAGGAGCTTGGGGCAGCAGGTGGTGTATAGGAGAGGAGGCAGAGCATGTAGGGCAGTGATAGTGAACCTTGGCACCCCTAGATGTTTTGGAACTACATTTCCCATGAAGCTCAACTACACTGCAGAGTGGATGAGCATCATGGGAATTCCAAAACATCTGGGATGCCAAGGTTCACCATCACCGATGAAGAGAAACCGATCTCCTCCAGTTTCCTCCTGCAGCTGCTGAAAGGTTGCAGGAGGAAAATGGAGGGGATTGGTTCCTCTACATGCCACCCCTCCTATCAAGGTGTACAGGGAGGCAGGTCACAATTGAGACCCCTGTGACCCCCTGTATGTACGCTCCTGGTCTGGAGCATGTAACGTCCAGTTTAATGGTGGGGTGGTTTGAAGAATGTAACTTACAGAACAAAGTGGATACACTTTTGTTACAATAATAAACTTTGCAATGTGAAAAGGTGTGGGTAGAGCCTCTCTCACGTCCTGTATTCTTTTCCCCCCCATTTATACAATTGTGCAATGTGGACCAGAATAGAAGTCACACCATTAGAGGTAAATTCCATTAGCCACATCTAAACCCTACAAAGCTGAAACATGTCCTAGCACAGAATCCATCCGTATATATTATACCTTTTCTTTTGCTTTCTTCTTTTCTTTGGCTCCTTCCTTTTTTTGGTTCTGTTTATCTTTATTTTCTTTGTTATCTTTTTTCTTTTGCTTTTTCTTGCTTGGACTCTTCAGCGAGCCATCCTCCTATAAAAAAAAAAAAATATATATATATCCATACTTTGAACAAATAACTTAAAAATGACAAATGAGAAGTTGTGCCTAACACCATTAACCACTTCAGCTCCGGAAGGTTTACCTCCCTTCATGACCAGGCACTGCGTTATTTTAACTGACAATTGCGGGGTCGTGCGACGCTGTACCCAAACAAAATTTATGTCCCTTTTTCCCCCCCAAATAGAGCTTTTGGTGGCATTTGATCACCTCTGCAGTTTAAATCTTTTTGCGCTATAAACAAAAAGAGACCGAGAATTTTGAAAAAAATAAATTTTTTACTATTTGCTATAAAACATATCCAAAAAAAAAAATCCAAATTTCAATTAATTTAAGCCAAATATATATATATATATATATATATATATATATATATATATATATATATATATATATATATATATTAAAAGTTTTTGTGTCACCGGTGCAAATAAAATAAAAAAATTAAATAATATATATTAGTAAAAAAAATGTATTTGATCTGCTGTGGTTAAATTGTCCTATAACATAGGTTTAGGAAAAGTTGTGTTAAAAAAAGAAAAAAGGGTAACTTATCGCAGTTACCCTTTTTTTGGTTAATCTAAAGGAGAACATAAAATCAGATGGTAGCCTGTGTGGCCAGCTCTATAAGTATAACGCACTCACCTTTGTGTCTCCATCTTCTGAATGGTTGTCAGAATTTCTGGGGGAAGAGATTTCATTGCCATGCTCATCCTTCGCTTTTACAGCCCCCTCTTTCTTCGCACGTGGCCGTCTTTTCTTTACCTTGACCTGGAACAGAACATTTATGGTTCAAAAGCTGGAAAAACATGTAGACGGAGGCACAAACACTATGAATCCAGAATGCTTCCTCATCTTCAAAATAAAGTTTAACTTTGTTCACCAAATCCTAGGAAGGATGTTCTTGAATTAAAAAGACTTCAGCGAAGGGCAACAAAATTATTAAAGTGGTTGTATAGTCATTTTTATAAGTTTAATCTACAGGTAAGCCTATAACATGGCTTACCTATAGGTAAAAAAAAAAAATATTCCCCTCGCAATGCGCCGCTGACTGCATGCGCACAGGGGATTCTCGGCTGAAAGTCCAGCAGACGCCGGACCCTGCCGGAAAGCAATCTCCCGCACGCATGCGGCTCCGGCGCTGCGAGTGTCCGGAGCCGCGATACCCGGAAGACGCACCGAGGGAACATGTCAGCTCCCTCAGCGTGGATTGGGCCAGATGTCAGGGCCTCGTTCTAAGGTACAGTACCTTGCGAAAGTATTCGACCCCCTTGAACTTTTCAACCTTTTGCCACATTTCAGGCTTCAAACATAAAGATATAAAATTTTAATTTTTTGTGAAGAATCACCAACAAGTGGGACACAATTGTGAAGTGGAACGAAATCTATTGGATATTTTAAACTTTTTTAGCAAATAAAAAACTGAAAAGTGGTGCGTGCAAAATTATTCGGCCCCTTTACTTTCAGTGCAGCAAACTCACTCCAGAAGTTCAGCGAGGATCTCTGAATGATCCAATGTTGTCCTAAATGACTGATGGTGATAAATAGAATCCACTTGTGTGTAATCAAGTCTCTGTATAAATGCACCTGCTCTGTGATAGTCTCAGGGTTCTGAGAGAGCATCATGAAGACCAAGGAACACACCAGACAGGTCCGTAATACTGTTGTGGAGAAGTTTAAAGCCTGAATTTGAATACAAAAAGATTTCCCAAGGTTTAAACATCCCAAGGAGCACTGTGCAAGCGATCATTTTGAAATGGAAGGAGTATCAGACCACTGCAAATCTACCAAGACCTGGCCGTCCCTCTAAACTTTCAGCTCAGACAAGGAGAAGACTGATCAGAGATGCAGCCAAGAGGCCCATGATCACTCTGGATGAACTGCAGAGAACTACAGCTGAGGTGGGAGAGTCTGTCCATAGGACAACAATCAGTCGTACACTGCACAAATCTGGCCTTTATGGAAGAGTGGCAAGAAGAAAGCCATTTCTCAAAGATATTCATAAAAAGTCTTGTCTAAAGTTTGCCACAAGCCACCTGGGAGACACACCAAACATGTGGAAGAAGGTGCTCTGGTCAGATGAAACCAAAATCCAACTTCTTGCCCACAATGCAAAACGATGTTTGGCGTAAAAGCAACACAGCTCATCACCCTCAACACACCATCCCCACTGTCACACATGGTGGTGGCAGCATCATGGTTTGGGCCTGCTTTTCTTCAGCAGGGACAGGGAAGATGGTTAAAATTGAGGGGAAGATGGATGCAGCCAAATACAGGACCATTCTGGATGAAAACCTGTTGGAGTCTGCAAAAGACCTGAAACTGGGACGGAGATTTATCTTCCAACAAGACAATGATCCCAAACATACAGCAAAATCTACAAAGGAATGGTTCACAAATAAACGTATCCAGGTGTTAGAATGGCCAAGTCAATGTCTAGACCTGAATCCAATCGAGAATCTGTGGAAAAAGCTGAAAGCTGCTGTTCACAAACGCTCTCCATCCAACCTCACTGAGCTCGAGCTGAATTGCAAGGAAGAATGGGCAAGAATTTCAGTCTCTTGATGTGCAAAACTGATAGAGACATACCCCAAGCGACTTGCAGCTGTAATCGCAGCAAAAGGTGGCTCTACAAAGTATTAACGCAAGGGGGCCGAATAATTTTGCACGCCCCACTTTTCATTTTTTTATTAGTTAAAAAAGTTTAAAAAATCCAATAGATTTCGTTCCACTTCACAATTGTGTCCCACTTGTTGGCGGTTCTTCACAAAAAATAAAAATGTTATATCTTTATGTTTGAAGCCTGAAATGTGGCAAAAGGTTGAAAAGTTCAAGGGGGCCGAATACTTTCGCAAGGCACTGTAAGTATTTCATTATGAGCTAGTATGCGGTGCATACTAGCTCATTATGCCTTTTCCTTTGCAGGTCAAAAAAAAATAAAAACTTCAGCGGATTTACTACCGATTTAAGGGTGCTGGGGGACCTCAGCTCTGGGCAACGATTATATAGATTAACCCTTGAACTGGATAGACCCAGGGCTTTTTTTCAGTGGGAACATGGGGGAACGCAGCTCCAGCCCCTCCAGCACTGAAATGTATGTAATGGCAAGAGGTGCTGAAGTGTTCTAGATGATCTATTGATGCTGGCTGCTGGGGAGTATATTGTTGCTGGTGAGGGATCTATTGTTGTTGGGAGTGGGAGTCAGTGTTTGCTGGGAGGGATCTACTGTTGAGAGAGGGGTCTACTGTTGAGAGAGGGGTCTACTGTTGCTTGCTGCTGGTAGATTTGTTGTATCTGGCAGACAAATCTACTGGGTGGTATTTTGTTGTGAGGGGATCTATTGTTGCTGGGTGGGGCAGTCTATTTTACTGCTTTTCTTATTATTTACAAACTCCATACAAAATTACTTAGCACCACAAAAAATATACTTGGTTCTGTATTCTCTAAAAGAGGTGGTACTGGGAGGTGGGTAGGGGGTAGAACCAAGGAACGGTGCACAGAGGTGGGTAGGGGCCAGCGACAAGGGGTGACCCAGAAGGAGGGAGTTCCTGCACCTATTCTCAGATAAAGGAAGCCCTGGATAGACTTGTGTCTTTAGTCAACCTTATCAACTATATAGTATTATCATTTTACATAGAAGACTGAAATGATCCGAAACAACAATTTCAACAATCCTGCCATTCCAGCAGATACAAACCTCATCACCCTGGCCACTCTCTTTTTTCTCAACTTCTTTTTTCAGCAGTTTTAGAAGATAGTCTGATCTGGTCTGCAAGTGTTTCGCTTGTGGCTTCTTCTCGGTTTCACCTGGCAAGATCTAAGCATAAAAAATATCTGTCATGCACATGGAAATGCTAAACACATCTTAACATATTGAAAAATGGAAAAGGGAATGGACTTTACAGGCACATATAAAAAATTATATCAAAATTTTTAATAATTCACAATGCATAATGTACAAATACACGTCAAAAGCAATACAAATTAATTAGACAATACAAAAACAAAAGAAAAATAGAGAGGACCCATTGATCAACCCTTGACATATGATACATAAAAGATTATTGAGTATGGAAAAGTTTACACTACAATCAGTTGTATGTGCGCCCCAACGGGTATTTCTGCTTTAGATATGTGCAGAATGGAAAAATTTGTTGGGTTTCGGATAGATTCGTAATGTCACTGATTTTGTTTAGTTGATTTGTTTCAGAATTCCTTTTTGTTTATTAATTCTTCTGGAACAATTCAGATTCAGTGAAAACACGATTGACTGATTCGAATTCTGTTTAACCACTTGCCGACCGCCGCACGCCGATGTACGTCGGCAGAATGGCACGGGCAGGCATAAGGGCTTACATGTACGTCCTTGCCTGCCCGCGGGTCGGGGGGGGCCCTACCCGGTGCCTGCGGCGGTCGGTATTCGTTCGGGAGCGATCCCGGACGAGGGGGACGGCCATTCATTCATGGCCACCCCCTCGTGATCGCTCCCGGCGAATGAAAATGTCCGGTGACATCATTTCCTCTCCTGTAATGTAAACACAGGAGAGGAAGTGATGTATTCTCTCCTCCGTGTCGGTATTTTTCGTTCCAGCACCGAGGAGAGAGGTTCGGTGAGTTGCACCAACACACCCCACATACAGTAGAACATGCCAGGCACACTCACACCCCCCCTTTACCCCCCGATCACCCCCCAATTACCCCTGCCCCCCCAGTCACAGTGACACCAATTGCTTTTTTTTTTTTTTGCATTGGTGTCATTTGTGACTGTAATAACTGTTAGGGCAGTTAGGGTTAGCCCCCTTTAGTTCTAATGTGCCCCCCTAACCCCCCCAATAAAGGTTTAACCCCGTGATCACCCCCCGTCGCCAGTGTCACTAAGACTGGGTTCACATTGCAGCGGTTTATGAGAACGAATGTGATTCGCACCGCACTGCAGTGCAAATCACAGCCGATCTCTGTGCGATTCGAGTTCAGCCATACAGATAGTATGGCTGAATTTGTGTCGCACCCACCGCAAATTTGCACGGGACCCTTTTTTTGGCCCGCAGCAGAATGGATGTTCACACCATGCGATCCGAGTTTGCAGATCGCACTGCGATATGCGAACTGATCTGGGGGTGTCATTAACATTTCACTGACACTCACAGCAGTTCGCATAGGGCAGTGTGAACTGCCGCCGGGAGGCATGCGATGCGGGAACCCGCCGCGGATTCATGGCGTTCCCGCATCGCTCCAGTGTGAACCCAGCCTAATAAGCGATCGTTTTTCTGATCACTGTATTAGTGTCACAGGTGACGCTAGTTAGGCAGGTAGGTATTTAGGTTCGCCGCAGCTTTTTATAGCGCCAGGGACCCCCATATACTACCGCATAAAGCCCCCTGATTGCCCCCTAGTTAACCCTTTCACCAGTGATCACCATATAACTGTTACAGGTGACGCTGGTTGGTTAGTTATTTTTTTATAGTTTCAGGGCACCCGCCATTTATTACCTAATAAAGGTTTAACCCCCTGATCACCTGGCGGGTGTCATTTGTGACTGTAATAACTGTTAGGGCAGTTAGGGTTAGCCCCCTTTAGTTCTAAGGTACCCCCCTAACCCCCCCAATAAAGGTTTAACCCCGTGATCACCCCCCGTCGCCAGTGTCACTAAGGCTGGGTTCACATTGCAGCGGTTTATGAGAACGGATGTGATTCGCACCCCACTGCAGTGCAAATCACATCCGATCTCTGCGATTCGAGTTCAGCCATACAGATAGTATGGCTGAATTCGTGTCGCACCCGCCGCAAACTCGCACGGGACCCTTTTTTTGGTCCGCAGCAGAATCGGATTGCATGGGTGTTCACACCATGCGATCCGAGTTTGCAGATCGCACTGCGATATGCAAACTGATCTGGGGGTGTCATTAACATTTCACTGACACTCCCAGCAGTTCGCATAGGGCAGTGTGAACTGCCGCCGGGAGGCATGTGATGCGGGAACCCGCCGCGGATTCGTGGCGTTCCCGCATCGCTCCAGTGTGAACCCAGCCTAATAAGCGATCGTTTTTCTGATCACTGTATTAGTGTCACAGGTGACGCTAGTTAGGCAGGTAGGTATTTAGGTTCGCCGCAGCTTTTTATAGCGCCAGGGACCCCCATATACTACCGCATAAAGCCCCCTGATTGCCCCCTAGTTAACCCTTTCACCAGTGATCACCATATAACTGTTACAGGTGACACTGGTTGGTTAGTTATTTTTTTATAGTTTCAGGGCACCCGCCATTTATTACCTAGTCTCACTAGTGTACCCCTAAATTTAGGGGTGTCTACTTTCCAAAATGGGGTCATTTGGGGGGGGTTTGTGCCATCTTGGCATTTTATGGCCTTCAAAACTGTAACGCCCTTAGAAAGCCTGAAAGCGGTGCTTGGTTTTCGGGGCCCCGTACGCGGCTAGGCTCCCAAAAAGTCCCACATATGTGGTATCCCCGTACTCAGGAGAAGCAGCAGAATTTATTTTGGGGTGTCATTTCACATATGCCCATAGCATGTGTGAGCAATATATCATTTAGTGACAACTTTGTGAAAAAAAAATAAAAAAAAATTAAAGTTTGTAATTTTCCCGCAACTTGTGGCAAAATATAAAATATTCCATGGACTCAAAATGCCTCTCAGCAAATAGCTTGGGGTGTCTACTTTCTAAAATGGGGTCATTTGTGGGGGTTTTGTGCCATCTTGGCATTTTATGGCCTTCAAAACTGTAATAGGTAGTGAGAAGTGAAATCAAAAATTTACGCCCTTAGAAAGCCTGAAGGCGGTGCTTGGTTTTCGGGGCCCCGTACGCGGCTAGGCTCCCAAAAAGTCCCACATATGTGGTATCCCCGTACTCAGAAGAAGCAGCAGAATTTATTTTGGGGTGTCATTTCACATATGCCCATAGCATGTGTGAGCAATATATCATTTAGTGACAACTTTGTGTAAAAAAAAAAAAAAAAATTTTTTTTTTGTCATTATTCAATCGCTTGAGGCAAAAAAATAAAATATTCAATGGGCTCAACATGCCTCTTATCAATTTCCTTAGGGTGTCTACTTTCCAAAATGGGGTCATTTGGGGGGTTTTGTACTGCCCTGCCATTTTAGCACCTCAAGAAATGAGATAGGCAGTCGTAAACTAAAAGCTGCGTAAATTCCAGAAAACGTACCTTAGTTTGTAGATGTGACAACTTTTGCGCAAACCAATAAATATACAATTATTGACTTTTTTTTTTACCAAAGACATGTGGCTGAATACATTTTGGCCTAAATGTATGACTAAAATTGAGTTTATTGGATTTTTCTAATAACAAAAAGTAGAAAATATCATTTCTTTTCAAAATTTGCGGTCTTTTTACGTTTATATCGCAAAAAATAAAAATCGCAGAGGCAATCAAATACCATCAAAAGAAAGCTCTATTTGTGGGAAGAAAAGGACGCAAATTTTGTTTGGGTACAACATTGCATGACCGCGCAATTACCAGTTAAAGCAGCGCAGTGCCAAATTGTAAAAAGACCTCTGGTCATTTACCAGCAAAATGGTCCGGTCTGAAGGTGGTTAAAGAATAGTTGGTTGTTAAAGTGACACTAAAGTTAATAATTTTTTTTTTTTAAATAACAAACATGTCATACTTACCTGCTTTGTGCAGCTGGTTTTGCAGAGAGTCGCCCAAATCGTCCTCTTCTGGGGTCCCTCGGCGGCTCTCTTGGCTCCCCCCTGCTTCAGATAACCCCCTGGGAGAAGCGCTCCCCTGGGGGGCTTACCTTGCAGGTGCGCTCCCGAGTCCAGCATTCGGCGTCCATAGACACTGAATGCATGACTCAGCCCCACCCCCTGCTTCATTTGATTGACAGCTGTGGGAGCCAATGGCTGTGCTGCCATCAATCTATCCAATCAACAGCCGAAAAACCCCAGAGAGATGGCATGTCCCTGTGGGACAAGTTCGAGGGGTGAGGTAAGTAAGACGGGGGGGCTGGGGGGCCGGTCACTGACAGGCATTTTTTCACCTTTGCATTGGATGCATCAAGGTGAAAAAACACAAACCTTTAAAACCCCTTTATCAGCTGAAATGTAAACAAAAGAATGCCCGTAATAGTGGGTGGGGGGGGGGGGGGAAACAGCATGGATCCCGCCCCCAATCCATGCCAGGCCCTTATAGTCTGGTATGGATTTAAAAAATAAATAAATAAATAAAAAATGTCTCCCCAAAAGCCATACCAGACCCTTATCCAGGAATGCAGCCTAGCAGGCCAGGAACCATACCAGGCCACATGCCCTCAACATGGTGGGGGCGGGGACTCTCCCACAGGCATGGGATGCCTTATCTGAGAACTGGGGGCTGTCAGAGAAGCTCTGCACTCCATGGGGGCGGGTGGCCAGGGGTAGGGAGAGAAACCCTCTCTGTCAGCTCTCCCTGTTCTGCCTTCGGGTCCTGTCAGAATGACCACTTGCTCGCGGGGAAGGCCCTAGGGCTTTTTCCCATTCAGGCAGCCGCGGGCTTCATCCCTGCATGGACAGGAGGGGAATGTGTTAGGCAATAGCTCATCACCAAGGCCTGAGCTGGCTTTTCCCTCCCCACCAGGGCACAATCGGTCATTGCCTGGTAGGCTGCAGGGTCTGCTAGGGGCTTACCGGGCTTCAACTACCGTCCTCCCGTCAAAGCTATGTTGGCTATATTTCTCCTATGGAGTGCAATATGCTCTGCACTCCTGTGACCCATTTTCAGCTGACAGCATGCTAAAGCCCAGGAAAGATCCCGACTTTAAAGTCAGGATCCGCTCAGAAGCCTGAAGGGCAGCTGGTTTAGCCTCTTAGCTAGCCACCGAGAAACTGAGCCAGTCACTTCCACCCCCGCCCTCTGCAGAGCCCGGAGCTCCAGTGAGTGCTGGAGGGGCCGGGCAGAGAGCCGATGACTGAGAGTGACCACTCACTGAAGACCAAGAACTCAGTGATCAGTTTTCAGTCTTACAGCCAGCGGGGGCTGTAAGAATAACAATGTAACAATGCCGAATCCACCTAAGTGAGCACGTATGTTGCACTAACACTGTACATCTCACATCCCCCCTCCGGTCCCCATTGTTCATACCTCTGGGGTTTGCCGAGCGGTCAGCACACCCGCAGATGCTCCAGTGGCCCGGGTAATTAAAATTCCTACTCTGCAGCACTTCCAAGATGGACCAGATTGATTCCGATTGGTCAGCGTGGTCACAGTGACTTGATCTGGTCCAGCTCAGAAACGCTGCATAAGAAGTAGAAGATTGGGATTTGCAAATCCCCATCTCGAACTCAACAACCCCAGTAGTAAGTACAGCAGGTACTGGAGGTGGGGGAGAGGGGTGGTAGTTACAAGGGTGTAAAGTATTAGTTCATCTTCACATTTTTTTCTGTAGCAAAAAGGGTTGTACCCACCGCAAAATTCTCTGCAACAGCATGCAATGCAATGGCGCAGGGGTTAAAAACGGGCGGTGAGGAGTGCCTCACCTCCATGGATCAATCTTCAGGGGGCAAAGCAAATAAATATACATGTGTCAATGGATATTTTGCATTCACTGGGGTTGATTTACTAGAACTGGAGAGTGCAAAATCCGGTGCAGCTGTGCATGGGAGTCAATCAGCTTCTAACTTCAGCTGGTTCAAGTAAGCTTTGACAATAAAACCGATCATGGACAGTACTCAATTGTCTCGTTCACAAGTGCACCAATACAATCACCACAGAACCTGGAAGCCGATTGGTTTCTATGCAGAGCTGCACCAGATTTTGCACTCTCCAATTTTTGTAAAATGATCCCCGTTAGCTTTTTAGATAGGGAACATATTTTATTATAGTGACAAGAGGCTAAAATAAACAAAAAGTGGGGTACAGCAAGCACCTTATCAGCCAACTGTAACTCTGGGTCGCTTTTGATGAGCTCCCAGTTTCCATAACCGTGTTCGACAATTCCCAGGAGTAATCGAGAATCTTCTTCTACAGTCCAATCAACATCAAAATGAGCAGCTTTGACCCGACTGGACAATCTGAACCTGGGAAAGGGAGAAGAATAAATAAAGTTACACCTGTGCGAGGCAAAACACATGTTGCAAAGACGATATAAAGGCTCTAGGGGTTTTTTTTTTTTTTTAGAAGGGTGATGAAGTGTGTTCTTCTGAACCAACCTCCAGGACTAAGCAACACCCCATTTAATATTAAAGTGGTTCTAAAGGCTCAAGGTTTTTTTTTTTTTTTAACCATTGGCTCCCGCTGCTGTCAAACACAGCCAGTAAATGGACCCACAAAGCAGAGGCTTGGGAGCGAGCCTGCTTTTGGCCCCCCCCCCCCCCCCCCATAGCAAGCGGTTTGCTCTGGGGGCACTTGGATCACCAGCCAGGGACCCGAGAGGAGGATTGGGGCTGATCTGTGCAAAACCACTGCAACAGAGGAGGCAAATATGACGTTATTTTTATTTTATTTTTTAAACCTTGCCTATAACCACTTCCTACCCGGCCACTGCATATGTACGGCCGGGTGGGGCTCTCTCCTTCTGAGTGGACGTTCAGGAACGTCCCTCAGAAGGAGCGGGATCGCGGGTGTGCGTTCCTGCACAGCGGCGTGATCCCGATGGGCTTGTGTCACCTGGACAGGGCGCATCTTGGATCGGCACGAGAGCTCTGTGATTGGCCCTCCTGATCACATGACGGCCGTGTCCAAGCATGGCCATCATGTGATGTAAACAAACCAGCGGTTGCTAGGCAATCGGCTCTTCTCTCCTCACATGGAAGTTGTCGCTGAGGAGAGGAAAGGAGAGCGGATCACTGCAGTCGGCTGGTGATCAGAGAGTATGAGCTGTTTTTTATGATCACCAACCTAGTGTCACCACACAGTAAAAACACACATGTCCCCAAAACACATGTCCCCACATATAGAACAGTAAAATCACACGTCCCAAAGATTATCTGCACACATATGTCCGTGATCACCTGCACACATCTGTACATGATCATCTGCGTACATCTGTCCGTGATCACACAAACCAACTATTATACACTTAACGGGATTTTTTTTTTTTTTTTTTAACAAAATGTAGCAGAATACATTTTGGTTTAAATTCATCACAAAATTAGATTTTATTGGATTTCTTTTAAAATAGAATAAAGAAAATATAGTTTTTTTTCCAAATTTCCGCTCTTTTTTTTGCTCTTTTTTCGCTTACATCACAAAAAAGAAAAAAAAAAAGTCGTGAATAAATACCACTAAAAGAAAGCTCTATTTGTGCGAACAAAATTATATAAATTTCATTTGGGTACAGTATAGCATGACCGCACAATTCTTATTGAAAGTGTGAGAGCGCTGAAAGCTGAAAATTGGTCTGGGAAGGAAGGGGGCGAAGGTGCCCGGTATTGATGTGGTTAATATCACTTTAAGCTTCACAGCCTAACCTGCTTATACTGCTATGAGAACAGACAATATGGAGGAACCCGGGGCTAGAAGTAGCTTCAAATATGACATGTCCACAATACATACAACTTTTATCACTGGAAGAACCCAGGCATCTTCCCTTCAACTTAAACTGTGCTACTTTACTACTAGATTAGCATGTTACAAAATACATTACATTAACCACTTGCCTACTGGGCACTTAAACCCCCCTCCTGCCCAGACCAATTTTCAGCTTTTGGTGCTATCACACTTTGAATGACAATTACTCAGTTATGTAACACTGTACCCAAATGAATTTTTTGTCCTTTTTTTCATACAAATAGCGCTTTCATTTGGTGGTATTTGATCAAAAAAAAAAACGCATTTTTCTTTGTTTCTGTGATAAAATTTTGCAAATTATTTTTTTTTTCATGAATTTTGGCCACAATTTATACTGCTACATATCTTTGGTAAAAATAACCCAAATTAGTGGATATTATTTGGTCTTTGTGAAAGTTAGTCTACAAGCTGTGGTGCAAATCATAAAAAAATCGATCACATCTGATGTACTGGTGGCCTATCTCGCTTCTTGCGACCCGAATAAGCCAGGAAAGTACAAATAACCCCCAAATGACCCCTTTTTGGAAAGTAGACATTCCAAGGTATTTAGTAAGAGGAATGGTGAGCTTTTTTGGTGTTGTAATTTTTTCCCACAATTCTTTGCAAAATTAAGATTTTTTTTTCCCCACAAAATCGTCATTGTAATAGGTTATTTCTCTCACATGGCATGTGTATACCACAAATGACACCTCAAAATAAATTCTGCTACTCCTCCTGAGTATTACGATACCACATGTGTGGGACTTTTTCACAGCCTGGCCACTTAGAGAGGCCCAACATGCAGGGAGCGCCGTCACTTATTCTAGGAGCATAAATTACACATCTAACTTGCTGATTACTTATCACTTTTGAAGGCCCTGGAGCACCAGGACAATGACGCGTGGCACTGATGGCAGATGGCACGTGACACTGATGTCAGATGGAACTAAAATGTGGCACTAATGACACCGATGTCAGATGGCACTAATATGTGGCACTGATGACACGTGACACCGATGTGGCACTGATGACAGATGGCACTAATAAGTGGTACTGATGACATCTGACAGTGATGACAGATGGCACTGATACGTGGCACTGATGGCACATGACATTGACAGGTGGCACTGGGGACAGGTGGCACTGATAGGTGGCACTGGGGACAGGTGGGCATGTGTGTGTGTGTTTCAGTGTGTGTGTGTTTCACTGTGTGAGTGTTAACTTGTTCAGTGACGCTGCAGCACAGAAGCTCTCCCTCCTCACACGCTGTCTCTGTGTGAGGAGGGAGAGCCGGTGATGAGAGATGATCTCATATGTTTACATATGAGATCACTTCTCAGTAGACACGCCGATCGAGTGCTAAATGCCCGCTGTGATTGGCCATTTAGCACAATCTGTGATTGGCTGTGTCCAAGGGACACGGCCAACACAGAACTTCCCCTATGCATACCCGCGGCGGCGTGCAGAGGGGAAGTAAACAGGAGGACGTCCAGGGACGCCCCCCCCCCGGGCAGTTAGTGTCCGTGCTGTAGCTGTCTTTTGGCTATAGCGCGGGCGCAAAGTGGTTAAGACCAAATATTATTAAGTGTGGAACCCCTCACTTATAGGACCCTTGTCATTTAGAAGGACAAAATGGGGAGATTTACAAAAATGGTGTAATAACAGAACTGTAATTGGTCATAAAACATAACATAATTATTTTGGATCAAAAGTAATGAGGAAAAATACAAAGATACAGTCAACAGACTTACTTTTTCTTTTCCTCTGCATCTTTAGGAATGGCTTTGCTGAGAATCTCAAAGTCTTCTTCATGCTGAATAATGGCTTTCACATTTACTTGGACACCAGAAATTTTTATAGTTGGACCTCTTCTTTTGCCCGGACCTTTCCCTGGGATAAAATAAACACACCTTTGTTTATTTTTTCAGAAGGAATGACTAAACTTCTGGTTATACGCCTAGAAGATGGTCAGATATCGCACCCCATAAGTGATGTAAGGTTACCACATCTCAGGAGCTCAGACTGGGTTACCATTTTCGGAAAGTAGGATACCCCACCATGCTTTATTAGAACGTACTCTAACTATTTTTTTAACCCCTTCACACCTAAGCCTTTTTCTGACACTTTAGTTAAATCCAAATTTTTTGCTAGAAAATTACTTAAACTCCCCAAACATTTATATATATATATATATATATATATATATATATATATATATATATATATATATATATATATATATATATATATATATATATATATATAGATTTTTTTAGCAGAGACCCTAGAGAATAAAACGGTGATTGTTGCAATATTTTATGTCACACTGTATTTGCGCAGCGGTCTTTCACATGCAATTTTTTGGGGGAAGAACTACACTTTCATAAGTATTTTAAAAAAATAAATAAAACAGTAAAGTTAGCCCAATTTTTTGTATAATGTGAAAGATGATGTTACCCCAAGTAAATAGATAACAAACATGTCATGCTTTAAAATTGTGGACACGTGTGGCGATAAACGACGGTACTTAAAAAATCTCCATTGGCGATGCTTTAATAATTTCTGCAGGTTACCAGTTTAGAGTTACAGAGGAGATCTAGAATTATTACTCTCACTCAAACGATCTCATCGATCCCTCACATGTGTGGTTTGAACACCGTTTACATATGTGGGCGCGACTTACGTATGCGTTTGCTTTTGCGTGCGAGCACGGAGGGAGGGGGCACTTAAAAAAAAAAATTTTTTATTATACCTTTAAAAAAAAATAAAAAATTCTGATCCCTTTTATTGCTGTCACAAGGAATGTAAACATCCCTTGTGACAGTAACGGGCAGTGACAGGTACTCTTAATGGTGGGATCTGCGGTCTACAAGACCCCAAATCCCTCCTTTGCACTTAACTGCTTGCTGACCAGCGCACGACGATGTACGTCAGCACAATGGCACAGCTGGGCAAATGGGCATACCTATACGTCACCTTTAAGATGTGGCTTAGTGGGCACGCGCGGCTCCGTGAGTGTGGCCGCGGGTCCTGCGGACTCTATGTCCGCCGGGGGCCCGTGACCGTTACATGGAGCGGCAGAACGTTAAAATGTAAAACAAGGCATATCCATGTTCTGCCTAGCAATATGACAGGGATCTACTGCTCCACGTCATCGGGAGCAGTGATCTCTGTCATGTTGTAGTGAGCCCCCCCTAGGACACACTTAACCCCTTGATCGCCCCCTAGTGTTTAACCCCTTCCCTGCCAGTGTCATTCACACAGATACAAGTGCATTTTTATAGCACTGATCGCTGTATAAATGTCACTGGTCCAAAAATAGTGTCAAAAGTGTCTGATGTGTCTGCCGCAATGTCGCAGTCATGATAAAAAAAATCGCAGATCGCTGCCATTACTAGTAAAAAAAAAAAAAAATGGCATAAACTATCCCCTATTTTGTAGATGCTATAACTTTTGTGCCAACTAATCAATATATGCTCATTGTGTTATTTTTTACCAAAAATATGTAGAAGAATACATATCGGCCTAAACTCAGAAAGAAATTAGTTTTTTTATATTTTTTGGGGGATATTTATTATAGCAAAAAATAAAAAATGTTTTTTTTTTTTTTCAAAATTGTCACTATTTTTTTTGTTTATAGTGCAAAAAATAAAAACTGCAGAGGTGATCAAATACCACCAAAAGAAAGCTCTATTTGTGTGAAAAAAAGGAAGTCAATTTTGTTTGGGTGCAACGTTGCACAACCGCGCAATTGTCAGTTAAAGTGACAGCCGTATTGCAAAAAGTGCTCTGGTCAGGAAGGGGGTAAATTCATCCCGGGGCTGAAGTGATTAAAAGCATTCAAAGTTTGACAGTTTTGAATGTTGTCATTTTTTTAACTTTGGCGCCTTTTAATCTTCTGTAAATGATGTCGTCACATCGCTTCCGGGCTACTAGATCCGAGACCCGATTGAAGCCGCTTCCGGCTTTGTTCGGGTCTCTGGCCAGCCAGCGGTCATGCCGGCTGATCGCTCGGGCCTCCAAGTGTGACAGGAGAGCCCGGGTGAGTCGCGGAAGGGGGGTTGAGGGGAGTCCCCTCCTGCTGCTTGGGATAACAGCCCGAGTGACTGCTTACCCGCATCGGTTGTTATCACGAGAAAGCCGACCACTGGCTCTAAAAAAACAGTACAAGGGTGATGTGTGCACATTACTCGGGTACAGCCCCTTCAAGCCGAGGCCGCATGAAGGGGTTAACAATGTTTTTTTTTCTAAATCAAAGTACAAATGATCAAATTACTACAATTACGTCTTCGAATATCTTCGTTGTATGAAATGGCAAAAAATTACCATCAGTGGGATTTTCCTTCAACTGTTCCTCAAACTCTTGCATTGCCGATGTGCAGCTAGAGTGCAGCAAATCTCCCAGTCTCTTCAGATCTGCCAACGACTTTTCCACAAGCTCTGCATCATGTGCGATGCATTCCAACCTGAGACCATAAAAGTAGAAAGAAGTCATTGGGGTTGATTTACTAAAACTGGAGCGTGCAAAATCCATCTCTGCACAGAAACCAATCAGCTTCCAGGTTTTAGCGTCAAAGCTTAATTGAACAAACTGAAGTTAGAAGCTTTTTGGCTTCCCAGGAACAGCTGCACCAGATTTTCTACTCTCCAGTTTTAGTAAATCAATCCCACTATATTTTGAGATAAGTAATCCTGTACAAGCATAGACAGAGGATACTAAATACAACATACCTTTCAAGTGGAGTCGGAAACTTCTTGTAGGCTTTGATGAACCTAGAATAAACAGAAATATTAAAAAAACTGATCCCCTATGTAAGCACTATGTAGGCTTCAGAGTACAGCAGGATTTACATCATGTAGTGTTACGTATACACACATGCCAATCAGTAGTACATTACAACTATTAAGTGGCCTTCTATACCTTCGTATCTCTGCATCTGTAAATCCCTCCACTGTGTCTTTGCGAACACTACGGGGACGTCCTCTGCGCTTGGGTTTTCTATCATCGTCAGAGTCATCAGTTTCACTGTCCGACCCAGAGGACCTCTGAGCCTTCTGCTTTGATTCCAGGTCAGACTCGCTGTCGTTTGCTTGTGCCTGCCAGATGAAGTCAGCATGAGTTTGTTTTAAGGATCTATACCGTGTTTTGCTAGTGATTTAAAGTAGAACTATTGGGGAAAAACTTTTTTTTTTTTTATGTCCCATTGGGGAAGATTTCCCTTCACTTCCTGTTCCATAGCCAAACAGGAAGTGAGAAGAAATTTCTGCAAATTAAGGGAATTCCTTGGGGACCCTCATGTCAACAGAACTAGCATCCTAATTGGAAGATGTCCCCCTCTATTACTTTTCTGGGGACAACCCAAAATTTGGGGTTTTCTTTTACTTTCAATTATAGTAAAGAGGACAAATGGAGAGGGAGAATCTCCTTAACGGGGGCACAGACATGTTCCAATTCCTCTCCACTCTATCCAAAACTTTGCCTTTAGATATACTTTAAGTGCACATTATTTACACATTCTGTACATTGGTTTTGTACAAACAGCACATTCTGCATATAGTCTGACCTGGCTTCCATCATTACTGTAAGCCACAACCTCTCACTTTAATACGACTGCCAGCCTGAAAGTAGGTGCAGACTACTTGGGTGGCTGTGGCATTTGTCCATCCTGAACAACGCATTTTTTTACCCAGGCATTGCATCCCATCAGCCTCTGCCAGTCTGTCTTTCATAATCTATTCCCATCATTGTCCATCAGCCTGTAAAAGCATGCTTTTTTTGAGTATTGCAAAGATTTTTAAAGATGAAGTTTATTCTGCTTATTTTTTACTGTCCCCGATCTCTCCCCCCCCTGGACATTATTGACAAACAGCGGGTAAAATAAGCAATCCACTAAGGGATTATGGCCCCAAGAGTGCTCACTGGAACATTCAGAAGTTTAGAAAATCCTTCTGTAACCAAAGTCTTCAGTATGTTTTGAAAGAATAAAGTTGCAAAGGTCTTGAGCTCTAAGGCAGGCCAATACCTGGGTCAAATTTCAAAAGAATTATTTCGAAAATCTTACTGAAGAATTTTCATTCGTATTTCACACCATTAGTGGGCTGCAGCAACAGGCGATTTTTGTGCGGCCACCGAATTTGAGTAATCGGACATGTTGGAAATTTTTCGAACAATGAGCGATTTTTCTAAATGATGGGAGAATCGTGCGAGAAATGTAACTGAAAAAGAAATGCGCAAGAAAAGAAATTTCCCGGAAAGAAAATAAGATTCGCAGCCATGGAAATTCTTTTCTGTAGCAACAGGAGGTGAAATAGAAGGTGTGGTTGGTCGAATTTCGAAAACAATGGTGGCGCCATCGGATTATAAAAACGCACAAATTGTCCGATTTTCAAAAGAAAATTCTTTCAAAATTCGGCCATGTATGGCCAGCTTTAGCTTTTACCCATGAGATGTTGCTTGTGTGAATTTGATAACAAAATACCTTTTTATAGGCCATCAGTTGAGACTGAGCCAGCTGATATTAAATTTGCACTGCCTATGAACTGCATGGGTTGTTACCAACATGTGGTGAAAAGTTCATGTCAACAGCACCTTTAAAAATATATTATATTTTATACGTATTATACGTATTTACCTAAGAAATTGTGACACGTTCAATACTTATTTTATTCGCTATACTAAAGAAATCTTTTTAGACCAGTGTTCAACTGGGGTGCTGTTCGGGTTTCCCTTGGTGCCATGAGCACAGGATACAGTTTGCTCTAGATCAGCATTATGCTCTAGGGCAGGCCACACCATGTCATTCATTGCTAAGGCATTAGGGGCCAGCCCACCCACACGGTGCCAACACATGACACTGATCTAGGGCAGGTGGCATGCAGGGTTATCTCCCCCAGCATTCAGAACAGTGTGGAAGTGTGCCTCCCCCAGACCTGCCCTGCCTTGCTGCTAGGTGAGCTCTAATATGAAGAGGGGACTAACTGATTGGGGGACTATGTGATTGAGTGGGCTCTGTGATGGGGGGGAATCTGTGGTTTTGAGGGGACTCTGATGTGATGGAGACACCCTGATATGATTGGGGCCTCATGTATAGGGGGTCTTTAATGTATTGGGCGACTAATGTGCTGAGATGTATGGAGGGGCCTCTGATATAAAGGCGAGGGTTCTTGCATGAAGAGGGGACTCTGGCATCATGGAGGGCCTCTGATTTGAAGGAGGGCTTCTGATGTGAAGTTAATTTTACCAAGGCCGTTGAGTGCATTGTCCCAGGCTCAGGTTTCTTATTGGACGAGTAAAATAGACTTGTTTTTTTTGCTTTTACACTTTAGTCTGTGGTGCCTTAAGATTTGCATATATACAGTGGGCCCCAACTGAAAAAAGGTAGATAAATTCTGATGTGATTATTATATACACCAGGGGTACTAAACCTTTTGACGAACGAAAGGTCCTTAAGCGATTAGGTAACCGGTTGCGGGCCACGATGAACCATGAGGCTTTACCACCCTCAGACCGCTATTGTAAATGAGCCCTTACTGTGGTGGGCCCCTGCTTTTACACCGATGCGCCGTGGTTTACCAGCACCACAGGTGCAGCGCAGTGCACATGCGGCTTTCCTGTGGGTAAGCTGCACTGAGCCATAGACCTCTATTACATCTTGCAGTGTGGTGCATTTTTGAAAGTGCACCAAAACTCCTGAAAGCGTACCAAACCCGCAGGATATAATAGAAGTCTATTGCTCAATCCAGCTAACCCGCAGGTGCACTGCACTCTACCTGTGGATCAGTGTGCAAGCAGCCCAATAACCCTTTTTTTATAACGGCTAATATGCCTGTTGCGAAAGTGCAGTGTATGTGATGTTTGATACACTGACCTTTTTCTCTTCCAGCTTCTGCTGGCATCGCTCTCCAGGCTGCTACAAAGGTTCCAGGCGAAGTGCACTTGGTATCACTCCACCTGGGACAGGAAGCATATGCTTAGGCGGCTCCGTCCGCCGCCGTCTGCTTCCTCCTCTGCCGGTTCCATGCACTTTGATGTTCTGGGATGGTGGGTGGGCAACCCATTGATCGTGATCTGGACTTGCTTACCCGCCATCCCAGAGCAAGGGAATGCGCTTCCCTGGTTTGAGGTCGTGGACCACATCAGTGGGCTCTGCGTGCCATGGGCTGAGCACCTCTGATACTTCAATTTTGCATAGGTCCTGATTTTGTCAAGCAGAACCAGCATCACTAGGGAGTCAGATAAGGTCATTATGAGTGTAATTTGTATTTTAAATGTTTTAAGCTACAGCTGAATTACAATATGCCTCCTTCACAAAGGAACAGTGCTTTATAAATTTTTAATGGTTTACAGGCTGCTACCTTGCATGTATACGTTTGAGTGAAGTTTTTAAATACTGTCAACTCCTACCTTCTTGTTCAAGCTTCGAATCCTGGGAAGCATGTAGATCTCTTCAAGTTCTTTCTGACGCTCCTCTTCCTCGATCTTCTTCCTTTGGTCCTCAGGAATAATATTGTCCCAATCTACCTGGCCTTGGTTTTCCAGTTGAGGCTCATCTTCCATAGTTGAAAAATTAGCCACCTGAAAAAGCAGCAACAATAAACCTTTTTAAACATAAGAATGAATGGTTTTAAAAGCCTTTGGTAATGAGCCTGCAAGTTCCTGTGCCTTTCTAGGTCATTCCATTTTTATGCATCAAGACAAATGTAAAAAAAAAGTACCAATGGCATACCTTAAACTGAGACAGCAACTCATCGGTGGCACTGGAGCTTGGCTCGTTCTCTCTAGTTTCTGCCAGCCGTAAAATCTCATCAATGTCCATTTCCTATTAGTAAAGAAAGTAGAATTAATAAAAGAAAATTCAAAAATATGTTGTAGAGTTCAACTATTTTTTTTTTTTTTTTAGGAAATTCTAGAAAAGAAATAGGAATTTCGACCAGTGGGTCCATTGTGTATACCACTTAGTGACAAATAGTCAAGACAGGAGGCAGGGTATGCGATAAATGCAAAAGTTGTGGAACCACCATGTTCTAGTCTAAAACAGAGTGGTTCCTCAACTTCCAAACCTCCCGTTCATTTCTTTTACAATCAACATCTGCCTTGACACATCCTATAGGGATTGGATTAAAGTGTCTGTGCTACCTGTATGGATATAAATATTGGGGTATGTTCCGATCACTTATTAGAACAAAAGAAGTGGGTTGGATAAACTACAAACGTTCTTCAACAATACAGAACAAGTTCAGTTGAATGTGACCAACTACTAGCAGATATGCCATGACCTGGACAAATGAGAACTTTCACAAACATTCTCAATTTCTCACCAATATCTTCTAGCTCAAGAATCAGAATAGGACAGAGAAAGAGAGGCTAAATAGGGGGAGAAATATATACAGCGTCTTGAAAAATTATTCACACCCCCTGAAATTTTCTACATTTTGTCATGTTACAACCAAAAAGGTAAATGTATTTTATTGGGATTTTATGTGCTAGACCAACACAAAGTGGCACATAATTGTGTAGTGGAAAAAAAATGATTCATGGTTTTCAAATTCTTTAACAAATAAATATCTGAAAAGTGTGGCGTGCATTTCTTTTCAGCCCCCGTTACTCTGATACCCCTAACTAAAATCTAGTAGAACCAATTGCCTTCAGAAGTCACCTAATTAGTAAATAGAGTCCACATGTGTACTTTAATTTCAGTATAAATACAGCTGTTCTGTGAAGCCCTTTGAGGTTTGTTAGAGAACTTTAAATGAACAAACAGCACCAAGGAACACACCAGACAGGTCAGAGATAAAGTTGTGGAGATGTTTAAAGCTTTGAACATCTCACGGAGCACTGTTCAATCCATCATCTGAAAATGGAAAGAGTATGGCACAACTGCAAACCTGCAAAGACATGGCCGTCCAACTAAACTGACAAGCTGGGCAAGGAGAGCATTCATCACAGAAACAGCCGAGAGGCCCATGGTAACTCTGGAGGAGCTGCAGAGATCCACAGCTCAGGTGGGAAAATCTGTCCACAAGACAACTATTAGTCTTGCACTCCACAAACCTGACCTTTATGGAAGAGTGGCAAGAAGAAAGTCATTGTTAAAAGAAAGACATAAGAATTCCCGTTTGCAGTTTGAGAAAAGCCATGTGGGGGACACAGCAAACATGTAGAAGAAGGTGCTCTGGTCAGATGAGACCAAAATGTAACTTTTTGGCCTAAAAGCAAAACACTGTGTGGGGGGAAAACTAACACTACACATCACCCTGAACACACCATCCCCACCGTGAAACACGTGGTGGCAGCATCATGTTGTGGGAATGTGTTTCTTCAGCAGGGACAGGGAAGCTGGTCAGAGTTGATGGGAAGATGGATGGAGCCAAATACAGGGCAATCTTAGAAGAAAACCTGTTAGAGTCTGTAAAAGACTTGACACTGGGGCGGAGGTTCACCTCCCAGCAGGACAACGACCCTAAACATACAGCCAGAGCTACAATGGAATGGTTTAGAGCAAAGCATATTCATGTGTTAGAATGGCCCAGTCAAGGTCCAGACCTAAATCCTATTGAGAATCTGTGGCAAGACTTGAAAATTGCTGTTCACAGACGCTCTCCATCCAATCTGACAGAGCTTGAGTTATTTTGCAGAGAAGAATGGGCAAAAATGTCCCTCTAGACGTGCAAAGCTGGTAGAGACATCCCCAAAAAAAGACTTGCAGCTGTAATTACAGCGAAAGGCAGTTCTAGAAAAGTATACAAATGCACGTCACATTTTTCACGTTTGTAAAAAATGTTGAAAACCATTTATCATTTTCCTTCCACTTCACAATTATGTGTCACTTTGGGTTGGTCCATCAAATAAAATACATTTACGTTTTTGGTTGTAACATGACAAAATGTGGAAAATTTCAAGGGATATGAAAACTTTTTCATGTCACTGTAAATGTTTTAATAGAAAGCCTACAAATACATAATAAATTGTTGACTGAATTTTCAAATTCTCCCACAATTGTGACCATTTCTTTTAAATTTTTGGCAATTGCTTTGGAACCACCTGAACAAGATAATATTTTTAATTGACTATTGCATGGATGGGAGAATCTATGACATTACATAAGGAATCCACACTTTTTTATTTTAAATGTAATCCTGACTTCTATAGAAGTTAGGACCTTCTGTACAAACTGGGCCAGGAAGCAAGGTGCTTCACAAAGAACAACTTTTGAATGCTACCACCAGTTACCCTCGGGCACTAAACTTCTTGGGTCAGGATATCTGGGGAAGAGAGAATGGAGGTGTACAAATCAGCTTCAAGTCGTACAGAAGCTAAAGTCTCTATAATATGCAACCGGGATTCAGAAGTATCATGCTATGGCTGTATTTTGGCCGTATTAGGTCTCTTCCACATGGGGTAGGCTCCATTGGAGTCCGCCTGCTCAGTGGAGAATTTGTCCGCTGATCCCTGCTGAGCAGGTGGATGGCTGGTCCATGTCTGCTCCACTTTTGCAGAGCAGACAGAGACACAGCCTGCTCTCCTCTATGGGTGGTCGAATGTGAATGGATCACCTGTCCGCTTACACCTCGCTACCATCCGATATGATCCACCAGATGGATGGAGAACAGATCCCCATACGCCTGTTTTTAGTGCATAGGATCAGATCGGATGTCGGCCATGTGAACAGACATGTCCGTTTACAGCCGCCGCCGCATAGGAGAGACTGGAGGGTCCCATCAGGTCCATCTGAAAAACTGAAAAGCTGACCTGATCGGTCCACTAGTGTGAAAGGGGCCGTATAATGATATATATTTATAAATGGGGATCTTCTCTTTACTTCAACTAAGTCTGAGGCCTTCTGGACTAAATAAAAGCATATGCAAAACTATGAAATTAGAGCGTTGCTCCTAATGTCAGTCTAAATGACCCTAAATTGTGGCAATGACCAAAACCAAATCAAGTTCGTCCCATATGCGGAAACCATAATTCAACTTATAAAAAAATAAAAAAAGTGCTTAACCTCCTTTATTACCACCACTGTAAAATAAATAAATAAAAAAGCCAGGTAGGTGGACTCTGGAGTGGGGTATATAAATGGCACTCCAGAAAATATGAACAGTCGGCAGTTCAGCCATTAAATGCTTGTGACTGAACTGTCATTACACAGCCAAAGTGGCTTAGTACCTTGTAATCGCTGTGAACCAATCACAGTGACCATAAGTGTAAACACTGCCTATGTTTCCAAACATTGAACCCTCCTCTTCCTCTTACAATGGAGGAGAGCAGAAAGGAAGGAAGGGATCGACAACAGCAGATTCATGCTGGAGGGATTAAAGTGCCACTGACCACCAAGGATGGGAGGAGAGGGGAGTAATAAAATGCTATGAACAACCAATCATTGGGGTACTGCTACTACTTGGCTTCAGTGGGCAACTTTTGAAGTCTTATGCCGCATACACACGGTCAGAAATTCCGGCAGAAAAAGTGCGATAGGATTATTTTGTCGGAAAATCCGATCGTGTGTGGGCTCTATCGGACTTTGGAACTTCTGAAGGAAAAAGTTCGAGAGCTGGATCTAAAATTTTCCGACAACAAAATCCGATCGGACTTTTTCCGATCGTGTGTAGAGAATTCCGACGCACAAAGTGGCACGCATGCTCAGAAAAAATTTGGAGTCGAAAGCTATTGGCTTGTACTTGTATAACGTGACCTCGTTCCGAACGATCAAATTTTCCGACAACTTTGTGCGACTGTGTGAATGCAAGACAAATTTAAGCCGAAATCCGTCGGAAAAAATTGATTTTGTGGTCGGAATGTCCGACCGTGTGTATGGGGCATAAGTGCACCTTAATCATCTCAATACCATCATATTTCTTCAATTCCAAAACACCGCTGCCTTCACGGTGAAGGAAAGTTGTTCCTTCAGAGCCCTGTGTCGGGATACAGCAGATCACGCGCACATGCGTGGAAGTGACATCACTGCAGCCTCTCCAATAAAAGGACCGGAGTCCTCAACTGGGAAGGAAGACTGGGTGAAGATGGAAGATGTCAGTGGACACAGCGTGCCACTAGAGGGCTTTATTTTAAGGCATGTTTCCTATAGTGTGCTAGGATGCAATGCATACTAGCAGATTATAACCTTGCCTTGCAAAAAAAAAAAAACAGTGGTTGACTACTGCTTTAGAAGACCAATACGCTGGATTAGAAGGATCTAAACCTACAGTGCATTGCCCAGTGTTACAAGGCTATCACTTACATCTTAAACAGACATCTAACCTGGGGTTCTGATTCCTCTCCTTCGGGTTCCTTAAAGAGATCTGCTGCTCCAAACTTTAAAATAGCCGCCAACTCCTCTTTGTTAAATGGATTGGAACTACAAGAGACCAAAGATCAACATATAATATAATAAATGTTATCACAGAAAAAAGGCAGCACTCTTTAACTTCACTAGATTTACTGCCATTCCTTACTTTGAACTTCCAGAGTTGTTTTCCAGCACCGTCCGCCCAGTGGTGTCCATGCGCTGGATTACGAGATGGTCAAGAACCATCTTTTTCTTTGCCCGTTCTATGATCTCTTCCTCTACAGTGCCCTTGGTGACCAGGCGATAAATGTTCACCTGTATAGAATAAACTTCAAAAGGTTAAAATATTATTTAAGCAAACACAAATTGACAATAACGGAAAGGAAAATGTAAAGGTCTATTTATAAAGGTTTTCACCCAAGGGTTACACAACTTTCAAAGATTCACACATATTTTCCAATAAATATAGTAAAATAAATGTGTACATTTTGCATGACAGCATTTATAAATGGATCCCAAAAAAGTATGTAAAAAATGTCTTCAATCCATGCACATTTCCTCTTGTTATGGCTTCTAGCTTCCTGTATTGAGGTAACACTACGGCCTTTGCTGCTCTTAAATCTCAAGCAGTGTTGTGAACCATATCCAATTTTCTTTGCACTGAACTACAACACACCTCCATGCTATGGAGCTGAGGAGAAGGGGAGATGTTCTATTGTCTAACACAGTGGTCTCCAAACTGTGGCCCTTTGCCCTTAGTAAACCATTCCATCCATTGACTCCAAGAACAGGGCACTATATTCCTCCCACTGATATCAATAATGGGGCGCTTTATACCTCCCACTAATAAGAATGACGTGGCACTATATTCCCCCCATTAATAAGAATGATGTGGCACTATATTCCTCCCACTGATAAGAATGATGTGGCACTATATTCCCCCCACTGATAAGAATGATGTGGCACTATATTCCCCCCACTGATAAGAATGATGTGGCACCATATTCCTCCCACAGATAAGAATGATGTGGCACTATATTCCTCCCACTGATAAGAACGATGTGGCACCATATTCCTCCCACAGATAAGAATGATGTGGCACTATATTCCCCCCCCATTAATAAGAATGATGTGGCACTATATTCCCCCCACTGATAAGAATGATGTGGCACTATATTCCCCCCACTGATAAGAATGATGTGGCACTATATTCCTCCCACTGATAAGAACGATGTGGCACCATATTCCTCCCACAGATAAGAATGATGTGGCACTATATTCCCCCCCATTAATAAGAATGATGTGGCACTATATTCCCCCCACTGATAAGAATGATGTGGCACCATATTCCTCCCACAGATAAGAATGATGTGGCACCATATTCCTCCCACAGATAAGAATGATGTGGCACTATATTCCTCCCACTGATAAGAATGATGTGGCACTATATTCCTCCCACTGATAAGAATGATGTGGCACTATATTCCCCCCACTGATAAGAATGATGTGGCACCATATTCCTCCCACTGATAAGAATGATGTGGCACCATATTCCTCCCACTGATAAGAATGATGTGGCACTATATTCCTCCCACTGATAAGAATGATGTGGCACCATATTCCTCCCACTGATAAGAATGATGTGGCACTATATTCCTCCCACTGATAAGAATGATGTGGCACTATATTCCTCCCACTGATAAGAATGATGTGGCACCCTATTCCTCCCACTGATAAGAATGATGTGGCACTATATTCCCCCCCATTAATAAGAATGATGGGGCACTATATTCCTCCCACTGATGAGAATGATGTGGCACCATATTCCTCCCACTGATAAGAATGATGTGGCACTATATTCCTCCCACTGATGAGAATGATGTGGCACTATATTCCTCCCACTAATAAGAATGATGTGGCACTATATTCCTCCCACTGATAAGAATGATGTGGCACTATATTCCTCCCACTGATAAGAATGATGTGGCACCCTATTCCTCCCACTGATAAGAATGATGTGGCACTATATTCCCCCCCATTAATAAGAATGATGGGGCACTATATTCCTCCCACTGATGAGAATGATGTGGCACCATATTCCTCCCACTGATAAGAATGATGTGGCACTATATTCCTCCCACTGATGAGAATGATGTGGCACTATATTCCTCCCACTAATAAGAATGATGTGGCACTATATTCCTCCCACTGATAAGAATGATGGGGCACTATATTCCTCCCACTGATAAGAATGATGGGGCACTATATTCCTCCCACTCATAAGAATGATGGGGCACTCTTATTCACTTGAATGGGCCTCATTTAGTTAGTTGTAGCGTCCCTGGCTGCCTATGCCGCTAAAGGGGGTAGCGTTAAAAGCACAGCTTAATCAGTGTTTGACCGCCTCCCAACCACCAGTAGTGGATGCCAGAAGCTTTGAGTGCCTAACCATTTAACATGTTCACATAACTATGATTATGGCTACAATTATGGTAACTTATTTTTTTCTTTTTTAATGTTGAATCTGTTTTATTAAGTTCAAAATAAGATTAAACAATCCAGAATGAAAGCATGGGAGTGTCAACCCGACTCCAACGGATCTACAAGTATACATTGATATCACAACAACAACAATAAAACAAGCGTCACATAAGTACGATAAAGTATAGGTATTTAAGGCATTGTAAAATGAGCATCATGACTGTATTAATAATTAACCCGTAGTCCACCAATAACAAGGTTGTAGAAAACCAACCTCAACATACATGGCATAAAAATATGGTGGCGCTACCATGAAGATGACCATGACCTTATGTTCTGAGCACATAAGTGAAAGAAGGGTAAGGAAAGGAAAATAAGGAAATCGAAAAAAAAGAGGGGGGGGGGGGGTGTTAAGGAGCGAAGGGGGATAGTGGAGCAAGAATAAGGGGGAAGAAACAAAAAAAGGGACGATTTGGGGGGGATAGCCATTTTACACATGAGACGGCCCAGAAGAAGCATCATTAACGGTTTCTGCTACAAAATCATCAAAATTGGAGGCAAACTGGAAGTGCAACCATACAGTCCACATAATGGCGCCCATACGTTCTAGGTGATCAATCTTGTCCATTTCACAAGCCCAATCAGCTAGAGAAGGGATCACCGTTTGGCGCCACCACATTCTAGCGATAACTGAGTGAGCAGCCGTCACAAAAATGACAGTAACAGTAAAATGACAGTAACTTCTGATATTTTTTTCTCCCCAATCCCCCAACTGCACACCACGGTTTACTCATGTTACCGATACGGACTTGACAATTTATATTGGCAGCTCCATCTATTGGCAATAGAGCAATGCAAGGAATGGAACTAGGGAGAGGTTCGCATTACTTTCCCACCAACCAGACAAACTGGAAGTTTATTTTATGTTCTGATCTTTACAGTATATACGGGTATTCCTATGCTTTTACAGTAGACTTGACCACATATTACCATGGTGCCACCTCAAGAACAGAATTCCTGTTATATTGGGCACAGGCCAGCTTGTGGCTGAAAACGAACCTGTTTCTTTTGGCCAATCCTGTGAGCTCTAGCCTGGGCTTGCAAGTCATTCTGGGGATTCCAGTCCGAATCGAAGATGACTACTGTGTCAGCAGACGCCAAGTTTATCCCAAGCCCACCAGCACGTGTAGAGAGCAAGAAACAAAAATCCTAATAAAAAAAACAACAGATGATATATTGAATATTTGATTTGTAAATAATTAATAACTGCATGAAATATAAAAAAAAACACATATAAAACAAAGCAAATGGAAGGTCTCACCTCCGAGCCTTCAGCATTAAAGTGATCCAGCGCTTGCTTACGAATCTCTCCCTTGATTGAACCATCGAGTCTCTGTAATGGAACAAAAATCAGAGGATGCTGCAGGAGAAATCCAGTATGAACAGATCATACCCTTAACGCCCAAGGATTAAAAATAACCTGACTGCGGAGTGCGGTTTGTGGACATACCCTGGAGATAGACACCCTGTGACTGGAGAGATCACTTTACAAAGCACTGGGCAGCTAGAGGATCGTCTTTTAACTATCTTGGTACCAAAACATCAACAGTCAACCCCACAGCTCCGAAGCTCACTATAAAACGCAGACATATGCACAGCAACATGGGGCAGCACAGTGCTTTGGTGTTTAGCACTTACAGCCCTTGGCTTGAATTTCCACCAGGACACGACCTGCATGGAGTTTGCACGTTTTCCCTGTGCTTGTGTAGATTTCCCCTGGCCATACACTAATAGATTATTTGTTCAGCCTAGAGGCAG
This sequence comes from Lithobates pipiens, assembly GCF_037356315.1. NCBI lineage: Eukaryota > Metazoa > Chordata > Amphibia > Anura > Ranidae > Lithobates > Lithobates pipiens. Next base: position 26,392,079 of record NW_027507903.1, on the reverse strand, counting down.
AATGAAAGAAAGCCAACAGATTCCACATCTACACAAACAGCATTGAAGGACAAATGCCCTCTCTGCCAGGCTATGGTATCCTGACTTGCGCCAGTTGTCAGAATATCTCAGCAGTGCCTGCAGTTGATTGGCCGCAAGCACTGCTGTTCAGCTGACACTTTTCCAGTTGGCTCTTTTCTCAATCAACTTTTGTTGAGGGTCACCCACTTGTTCCTATGAATCGGCTGGAATTCTAAAAGTGGATGGCCATCTTTAACCACTTCAATACAGGGCACTTTCACCCCCTTCCTTCCCAGCCCAATTTTCAGATTTCATCGCTCTAGCGCTTTCATTGACAATTGCGCGGTCATGCTACACTGTACCCAAATGAAATTGTTATCATTTTGTTCGCACAAATAGAGCTTTATTTTGGTGTTATTTATTCACGACTCAGTTTTTTATTTTTTGCGATATAAGCGCAAAAAAAGCGGAAATTTGGAAAAAAAACAATATTTTCTTTTTTCCATTTGAAAAGAAATCCAATAAAATCAAATTTTGTCATAAATTTAAGGCAAAATGTTTTCTGCTACATGTTTTTGGTAAAAAAAATTCCGTTAAGTGTATAATAATTGGTTTGTGTGATCACGGACATATGTACGCAAATGATCATGTACATATGTGTGCAGGTGATCACGTACATATGTGTGCAGATAATCATTGGGACATGTGATTTTAGTGGGACATATGTGGGGGACATGTTTTTATTATTAGGGACATGTGTTTTTATTATTTGGGGACATGTATGTTTTGGGGACATATGTTGGGACACTGTGTTTGTACTGTGTTTGTACTGTGTGGTGTGTTGTGTGTTTACACTAGACTGGTGATCAGTGAGTAAAAAGCTGTAAAAAGCAGCTCATACTCACTGATCATCAGCCGGCTGCAGCGTTCTGCTCTCCTCTCCTCAGCGATGACTTCCGTGTGAGGAGAGGAGAGCCGATTGCCTAGCAACCGGCTGTTTGTTTACATCACATGACGGCCGTGATTGGACACGGCCGTCATGTGATCAGGAGGGCCAATCACAGAGCCCTCCTGCCGATCTGAGATGTGCCGTGTCCGGGTGACACGAGCACATCGGGATCGCGTCGCTGCGCGGGCACGTGCGCGCGCGATCCCGCTCCTTCTGAAGGACGTTGCTGAACGTCCCATCAGGAGTAGACGGCTCCCACCCGGCCGTATATATGCATTGGCCGGGTGGGAAGTGGTTAAACGCATGCCTGATCTTCTGCATGCAGGGGGGGGGGGGAAGCACTAAAGAAGTATAAATTCAAATAAATAAAAATAAAATGTAGAAAATATAATCAAGTATATTGTTTACTAACCAGTCACAATTTGAACTTTTAGGTTCTTAGTATACCAAAGACATAATATTTGCAAACATACCTGAAACGGGTAGTGCTTAATGGCGAGGTATTCTGCCAAGATGTCCAACATGCGCACCATCTGAGAAAAGATGAGCACGCGGTTTCCTCTCTCACGCAGTCGTGTCAACAGTTTGTCCAGCAGAACGAGCTTTCCACTGCTTCTAATCAAAGACTGGAAGGAAAAAAATAAATGCTAGTTATTAAAAATATATACACTAAAGGCGCAAAACTAAAAAACTGAGCTCTTACCTTGTCCAGGGGGGTATATAGTGCATAAGGGGTGAAGTAACACCCTACTGATTTAGTTTTGGGTCCTACCTTGTAGAGGCAGAATCTATACAAGGGGTGTACAACCTGCGGCCCAAGGTGGCTATAAATGCGGCCTAACACAAAATTGTAAACTTACTTAAAAATGTTGGTATTAAATGGAGGTTTTTTCTTTTTTGTAAAAATGTGTTTACGCTTAGCGAACACACGCGGCTGAAGAAAAATATGACAGGGTCTCCTTACTGGACTTTTTAAAGTTTCATCTTCCCAAAGAAAAATCTCCCACTCTTCACAATAACGCCTTATTCATGCCAACAGTTTTTGGCAGCACCTATTTTTGTGAGCAACTATTGTGAAGGATGAAGCACATGAAGGGAAAATTGGAGCCAAAAAAAGTCTGATGAGCGCTTTGAGAATTCATTGAGAATTGACACTACATCCATCCAACCAGATACTGATGGGTTTGTTTATCAAAAATAACATCAGAGATTGCACTAGTTTAATGTTGCCCTCTTACTTTTATAATAATTAATAATAATAATTTATATATATAATTTTTTTTAATTACGTTTTATTACTCGGACAGGTACATTATCTATATCAGTGACCATAAATTTGTGATCTGCCCAACTTTTTCTGCTCATCAGCTGTCCTTATTGTTAGTGTATTTTATGTGTGGCCCAAGACCATGCCTCTTCTTCCTATGCAGCCTAGGAAGGCCAAAAAGTTGCACACCAGTGGCGGCTGGCGCAAAAAAAAAAAATCATCAATTCCAGCCACTGTGCCCTTCAAACGCAGCCACTGTGCCCATCAAACGCAGCCACTGTGCCCATCAAACGCAGCCACTGTGCCCATCAAACGCAGCCACTGTGCCCATCAAACGCAGCCACTGTGCCCATCAAACGCTGCCAGTGTACCCCCTGCCCGCTCGCCGTCTGTCCGCTACTTACCCTTGGTCTTGGTGGGGCAATGGGTGACAGCGACGAGCGGGGTCCTTCGTAAGTCTCCCGCCAATCTCATCTCCCATCCTCTCCTCCTGATAGGCGTCCAATAGCGGCGCCTGTCGTTTCAGCCAATCAGGTGACGGGTAACAGACACGGTCATCTGACTGGCGAAGAGGCGCTTTAGTGTTCATAAAGAGAATATTCATTCGCTTTTCTAACAGCTGATTGAGCTGTGAGCGCCCAGCAGCACAGGATGACGTCACTCCTGTGTACGCAACAGGGTTCAGTCAAACCAGCACACAGGATCTGTGCCTAAACGCACAGCTCAGTGTTAGATTCTAAAGAAAACTGCAAGCAGGCAGGCAAGTTTATATTATTGCAAAAGACACACTGCCCATCTATTCTACAATAAATAGACTGCATGCTTGCAATTTTGTTTTTGGAGACTTTAGTTCCTCTTTAAGCTATTCTATAGCAGTATTATACAGCAGTAGTGGTTTTCATTAGGACTGTGCGTCTCTGATTTAAAGTGTTACTAAACCCAGGAGCCTGTATTCACTATATCTGGTCTCCCACAGCATACAGAACATGGAAATGAAATTATTTTTGTAAATATAAACTACTAAATAGCTTTTCTCTATAGCAGTATTTAGCAGTCTTGTGACTTCTATTAGTGTCCAGCCGAGCACTGGTTAAAGCTTGTAGGAGGAGTTTTCATTCTCCTTTGACTGTCCTATGAGGCTGCATGACCCAAAATTGTCTGGACAGTACTGATTAGCTCTGTGCTGATCACATGCACCCTCCCCCCAAAAAAAATACTCTCAAGCAATACACACCAAACTGAGCATGTGCAGAGTGCCCCCCAAGGCTCTGTTCTGTCAGCAGATGGATTGGGGACAGTAAAAGCAGTGGAGGATCAGAGAAGACAGGATCAAACAGCCTTATTACACAAGTATTAACCCCTTAAGTTCCACGGTGTGTATAACAAGCATGCCTTACTGCATACACAGACTGTTGTGGGTTTAATAACACTTTAAAGTCTGTATTGTGCCATATGGAGCAAAGTGCAAGTCCCTAATCTGATTTATTGTTTTTCATGAGTAAGGGTCCTTCCACATTGGGCCATTCTGATCCTTTCAGAAGGGGATCCATGAGCAGATACCTTACTGAATCAGAGCCGAATGGGATGGCTATTCAGGGTTTGTGGCCACCATGTCATTCAGTTATTTGTCCACATTTTGACAGCGGACTGCGGAGGACCCATCATAGCTCTATGGGACTTTACATCTTCCAACCTCCGATTTGTCATTTTCAGGTCTGGAAAAATGAAAAAGGATGCAGTGCTTTTACGTTGTTTTTTTTGGACCTGGGCGGACTCAGAGGTAGGAGGATGTAAAGGAAGTCTATTTACATTTGCCTGCCCATAGACCTGCATGGAGCTCCCCATCAGGTCCACCTGAGAAACCGACAAGCGGACCTGATCAGAAAGCCAGCGAAAAAGGGGTACAGTCAAGCTTTAAGGGGAACTCCACTTAGAGGGAAAAAAAATGGCAAATATAAAATATATATATTATAGCACAAACAATTGCTACACAAGTCAAATTGTAATTGAATGTTATTAAAAAAGACCTTTCAGCATTGTGCCGAAAAGCAAAAAAGGTGCAGATAATGGCTGCGATTTTATCAAGCTTTTGGTGTTCTTTTTTATAGGTCATGTAACAAAAAATGCATCAAAAACAAAAACACGGGTGCATTTTTTATGCGTTCTAGCTGTATTTTCAATGCATTTTAATGGGGAGGACCTGACCTAATATGTACCAAAAATGTAGCAATCAGGATTATCACTGCTTCAAAGGGTGCCGATAAAGGCAGACAAATTCATATTAATTTAAATTTATGATATTAATTAAAAAGTCTAATATAAATTATATATATATATATATATATATATATATATATATATATATATATATATATATATATATATATATATATATATATATAATTTATTTTTTTTAATAAAAAAAATATATATTCAAAAACTGTCAATTTGGGCCAAGTGCATCCTGAATTTTCGGTTTCGGCACCTGAATTGTCATTTCGGTGCACCACTAGATTGGCAGTCAGTACAAAGATACAAATCAGATTTTGGGCATCCCCTGCAACAAAAAATTCATTTTTGGTGAGATACTCCCAAAGTGAAATCACATCTAAAGGGATGCAATTTTCTAAAGACCCTGCAATTCCTCATAAAAGCCCTGCAAGTGAAGCAGCCGATTGATAATTATGAAATTGCTCCCATGCACAGGAACAGAAAAACAGCTATTGCTTCAGAACAACAAAGGGTAGGAATCTGAATCAAAGTTTATTACAATCCCCACAATGTACATAGATCACCCAGAAGGGAGATTTTTTTTTCCCCTCAACAAAAGTCGAGTTACTCTTTCAGCTACTGGACACAACAAAGCTTGTAAAGAGAATCCTAGGTGTCCATCTGCTGGAAATGTAAATTTGAAATATTCATATAATATAAAAGCAATATTTCAAGTTTAGTTTGCAATAAAAAACTGAAAAAAAAAAAAAAAAAAAAAAAAAGAGAGAGAGATCGGCACAAGGAAAGCATTATTTTCATTGGGTGTGCGAACTCAATTGACTTGCATTGTTAAAAAAGGAGAACAGTAAAGCACAACCATCCTGTAGCAGGATGCAAAATCTGTGCATAGGGAGTTTCTTAACTACTTCAGCCCCGGAAGGTTTACCCCCTTCATGACCAGGCCATTTTTTTGCGATACTGCACTGCGTTATTTTAACTGACAATTACCCATGTCATGTGACATTGTAACCCAATAAAATTGATGTCCTTTCTTTGCCACAAATAGAACTTTCTTTTGGAGGCATTTGATCACCTTTACAGTTTCTATTTTTTGAGTTCTAAACAAAAAAAATGACGACGATTTTGAAAAAAAAAGAAAAAAGAAAAAGAAAAACAGTATTTCTTTATGCTATAAAACAGGAATATGCAATTAGCTCCACCTCCAGCTGTTGCAAAACTACAACTCCCATCATATCTCTGCCTCTGGGTGTCATGCTTGTGACTGTCAGAGTCTTGTTATGCCTCATGGGACTTGTTTTGCAACAGCTAATTGCATATCCCTGCTATAAAAGCATACCTAATTTTAAAAAAAAGCGTTTAAAAATCAAATTTCTTCATCAATTTCGGCAAATAAGTATTCTGCTACATATTTTTGGTAAAAAAAATCTCAATAAGCATATATTGATTGGTTTGCTCAAAAGTTATAGCGTCTACAAACTATGGGATATATTTAATGATTTTTTTTTTTTTTTTTACTAGTAATGGCAGCGATAAGCGATTTTTAGCAGGACTGCGACATTGCGGCAGACACATCTGACACTTTTTGGGGGACCAGTGACACCGATACAGTGATCAGTGCTAAAAAAACAAAAAAAAAAAATGCACTGTCGCTGTACTAAAGACACTAGCAGGGAAGGGGTTGACATCGGGTGCAATAAAAGGGTTAAATGTGCTACTAGGGAGTGCTTTCTAACTGTGTGGGGGGTGCTTTGACTGGGGGGGGGGGGGGGAGACAGAGATCCGTGATCTCGTTTAGCAGGATCACAAGATCTCCAATTTCCCCTCTCACAGAACGGTGATCTGCCTTACATAGGCAGACCGCCTTTCTGCCTCGCCTGAGAATGATCAGCATGTCCCAGTGGAGATCGCGTTTGCCGGACCCAGCGTGTGTGCCCCAGGCCCAGTACAGGTACGTGTTTTCACCCAGGAGGGCCGTCCCGACGCAGTATATCTGCATAGGGTGGTCCATAACAGGTTAAAGTAGAACTATAGGCAAACTTTTTTTTTCTATTATAAATTTTGGATTGAGTGGGGAGGAAGGGAGGATCATAACCCCTTTTCAGTAAATTTTTTGACATCTATGCCCCATTGAGGAGATTTCTCTTCATTTGCTGTCCCATAGCCAAAACAGGAAGCGAGAGAAAATCCCTGCAAATTAGGGGAATCCCTTAGGGACCCCGAGGTCACCAGAACTAGTGTTCCCATTGGAAGATTTCCCCTCTATTACTTTTCTGGGGACAACCCAAGATTTAGTGTTCTCTCTTACTCTCACATTCAGTGATAATGGTAAACATGACAATCAGATGGTGAGTCAATTACCGCATGCAGAAAACAGAGGAGTTTCCATTTTTCATTGACTTACCTGTAGTAAATCTTGTCTGGTTTCTCTTTCTGTATCGTCCGCCTTAATGAGGAAGCAGTGATTGCAGCACTTCTTCAGTTCCATTACAATGTTAAGGAAACCTGATGTGCTGCCCCTTGTGCCTTTAGACAACGCCTTAAAGTTTCTGGTTAATATCCACCTACATCCAGGACATCAAAAGAAAGCCATTGTGAGGAAAACGCTCAACGCTGCATGCAAGCAATGCCAATACATTTAATATGACCACACAGGAATCATTTATCTGTAGATAGTCTCCTGCACTAGGCTGAAATAAGACTTCCAAATAAAGTGGAAGTAAACCCTCCTATCGTTTTCAGCCAAGGAAGTTGCCATCTTGGCCTCTGTTTGATCTTCATCTGCCATGGTGTTGCACATGTGATCAGTTATTACACCGGCCATTGGATGGTTTGAAAGTTTGGTTGAAAACACAACCAATGTGACAGTTACATTCCCGGCATGCCGGGAACGTAACGATTATATAAAACCGTTAAATTGATGGGTTCACTTCTGTTTTAATAATTATGGATACCAGTTCAACATGGTTCTCTGAACTGGTGTAGCACCCACCACCTTTAGGTAGGTGCTAAATAGGATTAAGTAGGGTAAGCGTTAGGTAAACTTAACCAGGGCCTTGCACTTTAAGGCTTGGTTGTCTGTTTTGGGAGAGGGGAGGGAGAGTAGAGAGGGGAGGATGTGGCCACCTGCCTTCTGACCCTGAAAGATCTCCCTTACCTTCCATTGGAAATGTTCTGGAAGGAAAGCGGGCTGGGGACTGGGGTGCAGGCAGTTTGTATGGAGAGCCCTGGACCAATCATTAAAGTGGGAGTCCACTGGAAAAAAAAATTATTAAAAGCCAGCAGCTATAAATACTACAGCTGACTTTTAATAAAAGGACACTCACCTGTCCCAGGGTCCAGCGATGTCGGCAGCAGAGACTGATCGATCGCTCGGCTCTTGGCTGCTAACGCCGCCATTTTCGGTGAGGGAATCAGGAAGTGAAGCGTTGCGGCTTCACTTCCCAGTTCCCTACTGCGCATGCACAATGGGAATGGTCCGCGCTGTCTCTGGGAACCGTATGTGTCCCAGCAGACAGCATGGCGGGACAGGAAGAGGCATAGACTCTCATGGGAGTCTATGCCCGGAAGTGGGTGCAAATACCTTTCTTAGACAGGTATCTGCACCCCCCTCCCCCCTGAAAGGTACCAACTGTGACACCGGAGGGGGGGGGCAGGGTTCCGATGAGCGGAAGTTCCACTTTAGGGTGGAACACCGCTTTAAATTGTATTGGCAGGGGCATGACGCGCATATAAGCTGGGGGTCACATGGTCCGAGGGAGGATGGGAAGAGTCTGGAGCAGAAATGTAACCCACAAGGAGCAGGCTTGAAGGCCTGAGGGTTCAGAGACCCCAGCGCTGGATAGCAGGAAGGGGCTTGAAGGCCTGAGGGTTCAGAGACTTCAGCGTCGGATAGTCATTACAACCGCCACAATGTAATCTGCAGGAGTGGACCGGACTTCCCAGCTTAGGATGTATCCGACCATGCGGAGCAGGAGGTAGCTACAAAGAGGACTGAGTAAACTGGGATCGACTTTCGGTGGCAATCATGGACTGTCGATGGGAGAGAGCAAAGGGGGTGCAACCCACCAGTGCTTAACCGTCAGAACCTTTTCCTGAACTGACGCCGGGAGGATTGCAGGAGTCAAGATAGGCAGGGGAGGCCTGGGGCTTCCAGCATCCATATACCACAACGTCTTTCAGAGGGGCATTGGTCAGTTCACTATAGGAAAGGACATGGGAACAGAAAGGGGGAACAGAAAGGGGAACCAGTTAGAGGCAACTCATATCCTCTAACAGCAATTTAACATTCACCAAGCAAGAAATAAACGTTTTTAAAGTTGAATGGACTGTCTGCTGTTTGTGAAATTTGTGCATGGGGTGGAAGAACGGAAGCAGTTAACAGAAAGGTATGAACACAACCAAGAGCTCCCAATAGTATTGACAGACTCACTTGTAATACTGTTTCTGTAGGGCACACATCTCCACCCGCAGGATTTGCTCCACTTTAGCTGGAAGAGATTTCTCAACATCCTTCTTGACTCTGCGCAGTAGAAACGGTTCAAGGACTTTGTGAAGGCTGTGGTAACCATTATCGCTCCCTTTGCCATGGTCATCCTCAAAGTCCTCCCAATACTCAAACCTAAAACCAAGTACAGGCAAGTAACAGATTTTTAAAAAGCTTTACAGGCATACACCATTTAGTATTCACTTTAAATATTCCCAATCTTAGCTTATGGGCCAAATATGAGACATCGGGGGTTGATTTACTATAACTGGAGAGTGCCAAATCTAGTGCAGCTCTGCATGGTAGCCAATCGGTTTCTAACTTCAGCTTGTTCAATTAAGCTTTGAGAAAAAAAAAACCTGGAAGCCGATCGGTTACTATGCAGAGCTGCACCAGATTTTTGAACATGCGTGTTTTAGTAAATCAACCACAGTGGTATGTAGGACTATGAAATAAAACCCAGTACCACTCGGATGCCCCAGATAATAAGCCCAGCTAGCTGGTCCTACTTTGCTGGTTGGGATGAATATCCACTCTGAATACCAACTCGCCAAGCTCCATCTAGGCTACAGAAAAATGGCGCCCGTCCACACACAGAAATTCAACACACTATAAGTATAAAGTAAATGAGAAATGGCTTCAGCTTGGCTTTCCACCTATGGATCCCCCTCCCCCCACCACCCCCTTCCATGTGTTTGACCCATGCCACCTCTACAGGATTTTTATCAGATCAGGAACACCTGATCTGGAAGGAAGCAACACCACCTGTGCATAGATCAGCTGTCCTACAGGTGGCGCTGTTATGTGGACAACCCTTCTCAGTGAGCAGACCTGTCTGGACAGCTGTCTCCTTTATGGCTTCTAAAGCAGCTGTGGTTGCTTCTACGATTAAGCCCCACATGGAAGAAACGCGTTGGAGGTGGGGAGGTTCTTTCACGGATGGAGAGCCAAGCTGAAGCCATTTCTCATTTACTTTATACTTGTGATGTGCTGAGTTTCTGTGTGCAAATGGGCAACAATTTTCTGTAAAGCGGCACTATGTGTTATGTAATACAAGACCTGGTATTTCTGTGTCAGACACATGCCGGGGTAGGTAAATCTTGGAAGACTCCAGTACTGAGATCTTGTCAGGTCTGCACATCCACTGTGGCAGTTTTGAGGACATCCTACTCCCCCAAATGGATTTGGCATTTATTAAATATTACAGAAACTACAAACAGGAGGAAGGGAAGATGTGAAAGTAGGCAGACACTCAATACTCCAAGATAGATTGAATCACAGCAAGGCCTAGGGCAAGGAGATATTATTGCTACAGCCCCCAAGAGAAAGTCAAAAAGCCGTTGGGAGACTCAAGCAACCAAACTCCACTTACAGTGTATTAAGAATATGACCTTTTTGGCAGACCAATCTTTTATACGAGCAATAAAATTCCAGAAAAATCAGGTCACTGCTGCTTAGCTTTCCAAATTCAAAAAGATATAGTGCAGCAAGGTAGATATGTACTTGGCTCCATGCAAAGAAGCAACTGGAAACAAAGAGCCGAGAACCCCACAGGCCTCCGAAGCCAAAGATTGGTGTCAATTTGATTTTTCAGAATCAGCGAGTAATTTCTTACTTTTCTGGCATAATGAAGTGTAGCAGTGACCATAGTTCCTTCAGTGAATTCTGGAGAGGGGTCCCAGTGATCAGCAGTCGGTTGTTGGACTTGAAGTCTATAAGGGTTTTATACAGCAAAGAATCATCATTCTTCAACCGATGAGCTTCGTCGACGCCGAGAAAAGCCCAATTAATACTGCTCAACACAGCCTGCGAAAAAGATGGACACAGTATGGCTCTATGAGATTTCTTCTTGATGTAGCTTGTGAAAACGAGACTTCCACACAAGGTTCTTGATTATATGTAAATTAGGGGCCTATTTGCTCCACTCTAAACCTATTGTAATACTTTTTTTAATCAGTGAAGCTGGCAAAAGGAACTTTCCTCAAAAGTGTTAAAAATTCATTTTCATATTTGCTACCAGTTCTTGCAACAAATCCTAACCCATATTTTACTTGACTGGCCTAATACAGTAAAACCTTGGCTTGCGAGCATAATTTGTTCCAGAAATATGGTTGTAATCCAAAGCATTTGTATATCAAAGCGAATTTCCCCATAAGAAATAATGGAAACTCAAATGATTTGTTCCACAACCATTTATTCATAGGTCCTTCAGTTTCTAGTCCATATAAAAAGATTATAGCAATGTGACCAGGTTGTGTAACCATAAAATGTCCATCCACAAATGGAAGCCCCCACAAGGAGATCAGAAGCAAAATCCAGCAGGAGCTACAGAGTATAAAAGAGGAGAGGTGCCACCAAGTGTAGCAATATGTTGCTAAATGTTGTACCTTCATTAAATGTAATCATAATGATACACTAGAGGCTCCTCTCTTCTCTTTTATACTCAATTGTGACATGACACTACTATAATATCAAGACAAAATCTATTTAAAAATGTAGCTCGTCTTGCAAAACACTCTCAAACTAAGGTTTTATTGTATGGGCAAAACTTTTATTTCCCCTTTTTGGATAGAGTAAAGGAGGCTTACAACTCCTGTTGGTTTATTTTCCATCGTCTGAGCCCGATTGGGGAGTTTTTCCTTCACTTCTTGCCCCATAGCCAAAACAGGAAGTGAGAGGAAACCCTGCAAGTTAAAATGGAATCTCTTGGGGACCCCCAGGACATCAGAACTAGTGTCCCCATTGGAAGATTTCCTCTCCATTGCTTTTCTGAGCGCAACTCAAAATGTGGGATTTTCTTTAACTTCAATGATAATGGTAAACAGGACAAATAGAGAGGGTGAATCTCCCTAACAGGGGAACAAATGGCATTAAAAACTGACTAGAGTTCTAATCCATCTCTACCTTATCCAAAACTCGCATTCATACATACTAGGGACAATTTAGACAGGATCTAATTAACCTACCAGCATGTCTTTGGAGTGTGGGAGGAAACCAGAGGACCCGGAGGAAACCCACGCAGGCACAGGGAGAACATGCAAACTCCAGACAGGTAGTGTGGTGATTGGGAATCGAACCAGCGACCCTTCTTACTGTTAGGCGAGAGTGCTACCCACTACACCACTGTGCCGCCCAATCAAATCAAAACAGTCTAACGGATTTCTAAATACTGTATTTCACTATATAAGCTCAGTTTACAGGTAAAAAGAAGTGTGAAATGCAAGACTTGGGTGGGTGTAAAAAGATGTCTGCTTGCCGCCTTCAGACTGTAGGCTTACTGTGGGCAAGTGTTGGGTGTACCAAGATGGCTGCAACGGAATGTCACTTTTGTTGCATTTTATGATGGGTAGCGATATTCTGATAGAATACTGGGTATGAGAAAGGAAGTGTCGGCTTGCACCCGGAATGCTGTATGTTGCCTCCACTACATACAGTTTATACCGCACATCCAACAGCCTCACAGGTTAGTAAGGGATATAGTTTGTTTGGGCCAGCTTGGCCCAAGCAATCTATGTTAAAGTGTTGGAATTCTTTTATAAGTAAACATGTATATATTCTGTGCACCCACAGGAGGTCATTATCGTCCTTTAACACATGGGACATGGCCCAGAAATCACTTTACTAAGCTAGCTATGTCCAACCTAAGGCAATAACACACACAACGGAGTCACCTACCTTGTCCTTCAGTAAAATTTCATAGGTTGTCAGTACTGCATTAAACTTCATTTTCTTGCTCTGCTGATGAACCCATTCATACTCTCGTATCTAAAAAAAAAAAAAAGAGGAGGAAGGTTCATCAGTAGATGAGTAAATCTGTACAGATGTGATGAAGAGCCCTTTCCTGAGTAGTTGCTCTGATTCTACACATTGCTCACCGTGTTTCTGCTCCCAAGATCTCCTATATAAACCACCACATTGATGTCAGGAGCCCAGATCTCAAATTCTCGTTGCCATGAAGTAAGTGTAGATAATGGCACCACCAACAGAAAGGGGCCATAAAGAAAATGCTGGTGAAAGAGGTATGAGAGGAAGGAAATGGTCTGAATAGTCTTTCCTAAGCCCATCTCATCAGCAAGGATAACACTGTTGTTCCTGTGACAGCAAAAAAAAAAAAAAAAAAAAACACAGAGCCAGTCAGCAGAAAAAATATATAAATGATCCTTAAAACACAATTTATTACAGGTACTTATATTACACAGCGCTCTACATATAATATATATATATATATATATATATATATATATATATATATATATATATATATATATATATATATAAATATATACACACACACACACACACACACATATATATATTTGTACATATACATCAGTCCCTGCCCTCAGGGAGCTTACAATCTATGGTCAATAACTCGCATTCATACATAAAAATACTAGGGCCAATTTAGACAGGAGCCAATTAACCTACCAGCGGGTCTCTGGAGTAGGGTTGCACAGTGGCTAGGTGGTTAGCACTTCCCCCTGGCAGCATTGGGGTTATCGGTTTGAATCCCAACCACGGCACTATCTGCACGGAGTTTGCATGTTCTCCTTCGTGGCTTTCCTCCCACACACCAAAGTAGGATTGCTACCTGTTTAGGATTCACCCGGACAGTCCAGGTTTTGCTACACTATTAGATGCTTCTTTCCCTTTATTTGATTATCCTGGGAGTTCTTGGATTGACTTGTGACTGAGTGCTGTTGAGGGAAGAAGCTGGCAGACTATCCATACCTATCCATACCTGAGGCTGCTTTTGTTAACCAAGGATTCAAATTGCTTTTTTTGACCATTCCTTTGGGAGGGTCAAATCATTATGGTAAGAGGCAGTGTGATCGGGTGAAGGTGATGGGTCTTCCACTTCTTTACATCACCCCCTGAGCACCATCAAGTTTTTTACATTTTCGATACAAAGCCCGGCTCGGGATCAGGGATCAGCCCATAGGTGTACCACCTTAGGAAGCCACATCCTATGGTGGCATAAAGAGAAGAAAAGGTTTTTACATTTAAGATACACATCCCAGCTCGGGATCAAGCCCATAGGTGTACCACCATAGGAAGCCACTTCCTATGGTGGCATAAAGAGAAGAAGAGGTTTTTTACATTTTAGATACAAAGCCCGGGTCAGGATCAAGCCCATAGGTGTACCACCATAGGAAGCCACATCCTATGGTGGCGTAAAGAGAAGAAGAGTTTTTTTACATTTTAGATACAAAGCCCGGGTCGGGATCAAGCCCATAGGTGTACCACCATAGGAAGACACATCCTATGGTGGCATAAAGAGAAGAAGAGGAGCCAAGAGCACTGGTAGGGGACCCTACAGGAGGAGATTCTGTGCTGCCCTGTGCAATACCATTGTACAGAGCAGGCAAGGCTACCATGTTTATTATTTTAGGGAACAAAATACAATTAACAACCACTTTACGCTCAACAAGGTTTATAAATTTACAGCGTACAATACTTGTGAACATTTAAGACCAACCAATACAAACTTACTCAACAAAAACAACCAATACCTACTTGCACCACGAGTGAGCCAGCCAGTTTAGACCCTCTAGCTGATAGTCCCGGAGCTCGAGCCCTTCACCTCCAATGTAAGAAGGCTGTTTTTTCAATGTCACAAACCTGGGTCTTTGTCTCAGGACCTATCAAATGCACACAAACAGTAATCACTACTACAGAAATGTCAAGATTTTACTATTGTATAACATTAACTAACCAAATGAACCATTCGCTGTTACATAGAAAATGTATAAAATATGTAAAAATATATTTTCCTATGTAACATAACACCCTGTAACTGCAAAAGTCCTGTGCTTTGCTTGACAACTGTTTTATGTTCAAGTCACGTCACGTACAGCAACAAAAAACAAAAAAGGGACATTGGGTCTTGACCTTAGAGGAAGTTTATCAGACTGGCATTTGAACAGCCCAATCTTTGATATTATAAAAACATGTAATAGTATACTATAATACCTTGCAGTCTTTCACTGGAGTGTTTTTGGAGTTATTGCGGCTGTGGAAGCTGTCAATGCAGTGCTGGAATTTCTTCCCAACGAGCGATTCATTTTCCCAGCTGGAATCGGCATAGGGGAGACCCATCCACTTGCACAGGTACTCTGGTTCATTGGAGGTGGAGCTTCTCCGACTGTTGACTGCAGAACATTTTAACAGGTAAATCTTATGTCACTTAACCCATAACAGGTGAGGCATATACACTATATTGTCAAAAGTATGGGGGCCCCTGCCTTTACTCACACATGAACTTTAATGGCATCCCAGTCTTAGTCCATAGGGTTTAATATTGAGTTGGCCCACCCTTTGCAGCTATAACAGCTTCGACTCTTCAAGGAAGGCCGTCCACAAGGTTTAGGAGTGTGTCTATGGGAAGGTTTGACCATTCTTCCAGAAGAGCATTTGTGAGGTCAGGCACGAATGTTGGACTAGAAGGCCTGGCTCGCAGTCTCCTCTCTAATTCATCCCAAGGGTGTTTTTTTTTTTTTTGCAAGAGAGACTTGAATCAACTCTACCGTTCATCGTAGTCCCATCTCGTTTCAGCATCATTGTAGAATTTATCGATTACTTATATGTGTTTTTTTTTTTTGCCCCCCCTTGGGCTACAAACAAGTCATCTCACAATATCCATGTGTTTACAAAATATTATCCCGCCCAACCCCATTCCCCCCACCCACATCCCACTCTCGGTCTCTCCAAATAACTAAAGTCCTGCCCTTTCGGCCTTAATTCGTGTTATACTACTTCTGCAATCCTTTCGGCATATCTCGGTGATTGCTTGTATTTTTCACAATCTTTCCATCTCTTTTCGAACCCCACTTCTCCTATTTCTCCGCTAAACTTTAAAATGCTCAAGATTGTAAATTTTATTTATCTTACAAAACCAGCTTTTCAAAGAGGGACTCTCTGGATCTTTCCACTGGTGGGGGATTAAACTCTTCCCAAGGGTGTTCTATCAGGTTGGGCTCAGGCCAGTCAAGTTCCTCCACCCCAAACTCGCTCATCCATGTCTTTATGGATCTTGCACTGGTCCAAATCATTTGGTGGAGGGGGGATTATGGTGTGAGGTTGTTTTTCAGGGGTTGGGCTTGTCCCCTTAGTTACAGTGAAGGGAACTCTTAAGATGTCAGCATACCAATACATTTTGGACAATTTCATGCTTCCAACTTTGTGGGAACAGTTTGGGGATGGCCCCTTCCTGTTCCAACATGACTGCACACCAGTACACAAAGCAAGGTCCATAAAGACAGATGAGCGAGTTTGGGGTGGAGGAACTTGACTTAAACAACTTAACTTAAACTTAAACTTAAATAACTCGGAGATAGATTGGAGTGGAGACTGAAAGCCAGGCCTTCTCGTCCAACATCAGTAGCTGACCTCACAAATGCCCATCTGGAAGAATGGTCAAACATTCCTATAGACAAACTCCTAAACCTTGTGGACGGCCTTCCCAGAAGAGGTGGGTGAAGCTGTTATAGCTGCAAAGGGCGGGCCAACTCAATATTGAACCCTACAGACTAAGACTGGGATGCCATTATAGTTCATGTGCCTGTAAAGGCAGGTGTCCCAATACTTTTGGCAAAATAGTGTATGTATGTTCACCGAACTGTAACATTTTGAAAGTAATCCAACAGTGACTTGAAACTAGCTGGAGCCAATTAAGAAAATAAATATGGTGGATAAGAAAAAAAAAAAATCCCCACATGCAAACTCATCAATGTCTATAAGACATGCTCCTTAAAAGGCTGCACAGAGGGGGGTTTATTTACTAAGAACTGGAGTGCAAAATCTGGTGCAGCTCTGCATAGAAAGCAATCGGCTTCCAGTTTTTATTGCCAAAGCTTAAAGTACAACTAAAGGCAAAACTTTTTGCTCAGTTTTAGAGTGGAGAGGGATTAGAACACCTGTCAGGTTTTTATTGCTGTCTGTGCCCCCTATAGGGAGATTCACCCTCTCCATTTGTCACGTTTTGCTATCATCATTGAAAGCGAAAGTAAATGAAAGTACCAAATTTTGAGTTGTCCAGAGAAAAGTAATACAAGTGAAAACTTTAAAGGGGTTATAAACCCTTACAAACCACTTTGACCTACAGGTAAGCCTAGATTAAGGCTTACCTGTAGGTCCAAGAAATATCTCCCAAACCTACACGGTTTAGGAGATATTTGCCCGAAGACAGGCACCGCTATCTACGGCGCATGACGGCAAAACGCCGAGTCTCGGCTCCCTTGCACATGCGCGGGAGTGACGTCATCGCTGCTCCGGCGAATCACAGCGCCGGAGCAGCGAGACCCACCAAGAAGATGGACGCTCGGAACTACAGGGGACAGCGGTGACTCCGCTGGCTCCTGTGTCAGGTAAGTGACACATAATGGGCTACTATGCGATGCATAGTAGGCCATTATGCTTTGCCTTTACAGGGAATGAAAGAGGAAGTAAACTCATCAGGGTTTACTTCCTCTTTAAGGCTCCATTCACACCAATGCATTTTTTTTCATGCTTTTTTGCAGAAACGCAGGACATTTTTTATTTTTTTTTAACATGGGTTCCTATGGAACACGTTCCCATCAATGCATTTGTTGTGCCTCTGCATTTTTGTAAAGGGTCAGGGACTTTTTTTAAAACACAAAATGGTGATTTTTTGAGGTTCAATAGACTTCAAAGGAAGAGCTGCAGAAAAGCATGTAGTGCGCTTTTACAGCGATTTTGCCACAATTTGCATTTTTAAATCTGCCCAACAACAGCTTTTCCAAAAAATAAAAAAACATGCAAAAATACTAATTGCGGCTAAATCCCGGGAAAAAAAACACAAAACGCAGAAAGCACAGCAAAAAGCGGCACATAAACATTTAAAAGCAACATGCATAGATGTAAATTGAGCCTTAATGGGAACACTAGTTCTGATGACCTGAGGGTCCCCAAGGGATTCCCTTAATTTTCAGGGATTTCCTCTCCCTTCCTGTTTTGGCTATGGGACAGGAAGTGAAGGGACATTTCTCCAATGGACACAGATCGCAAAAAATAAACCGATAGTTAGGGCTGGGGAAAATAAAAATCGATTTAAAATCTTGAATCGAGTTGAGAGGTCAAATCGATTCAAAATTTCAGCAAATCGATTCTTTTAGATTTTTTTTTTTTTCACCGTGCCGGTCCCGAGGAGCTGCGGGCAGGAGTTTTTAGGCGAGGCCGGATGCTGTGGACAAGGCCGAAGCCTTGCCTTGCCTAAAAACTTCTGCCTGCAGCTCCCCAGGACCGGCGTGATGTGAATAAAAAAAACTTGATTCAAATCGTGAATCCTTTTTTTTTTTTTAAATCTCAGATTTTTTTTTTTTTTTTTTTTTTTAGAAAATTGCCCAGCTCTACTGATAGGTTTTATAATAACCCTCCATTACTCTATCCAAAATGAAAAAACAAAACAAAGGGTCTATAGTTCTGCTTTAAAGTGATTGTAAACAATCACCTGTAAAACAACTTCAGTTTAAAATAGAAATGAAAGGCAAAACATTTGTGTATAGATATAGAAAAACATTTTAAAACCTTTCTATCACTTTTTTATAAGTTATGTCAGGATAAGTCTGATCATTGGAGAAGAGTACACTGAGTTCCCAGCATAGCTAGAGAACTGACCACGGTTTGATCTACTGCTTACGGTGGTCAGTTTTTAATAGGAGGGCAGAGGGACTGGTAAGAAGACCAGGGATTTCACACAAAGGAAGCAATACAAAGAACAGGATATATTCTCATACAAGCACACAATACAGCAGCCACATATCAGGAATATGAAATGTTGGGGTGACAAACGCTTTAACTGAACAAGCTGAAGTTAGAAGCCGATTGGCTACCATGCACAGCTGCACCAGATTCCGAGTGCTCTAGTTTTAGTAGATCTCCCCCCCCCACTGTGTGAACAGTGTTTCAGGCTAGCTCAGTCATGCATTGTATAAAGTTTACCTGGTATGTCAGAATGTACAGTGGCGGATTTACCAGTCCTCACGGCTGAAAAACAAGGAATAATCGTTACCTTCAATACATTATTCCTTCAAAAAAATAAAAAAATCTCTGTACAAGAAAAAATATCTGTAGAGAAAATTCTAAGCTCACGGGGTAGTATATCAGAAGGTATGGATCGGGATAGGGATATGGACAGGCTGTATATCCGAACTGAAGGGTTGTAAAGTTCTGAAGGTGGCATCTAACTGCAACGGTAAGACCAGCCATTCTCAACCAGGGCTCTGTGGAATCCTGGGAGTTACCCTGGGGTTCTTCCAGAAATTGTTGGGGGTTTCTTGAGCTGTGGCTGATTGATCTCTGTTTGAAGGTGGCTGAATAGATCCAGGACAACACAACTTGGCAGAGCCAACTGCATGAAACCAGTGATCTTTTTAGCCACCTGAAGGGTAGCACTTCTGACAACCAGTGTGAGGAGTATTCTCCCCATTAGTCACCGTTGTAAGGTGCAATTTTCCGACTCCCCCACCAATTAGTTGGATTTAGAAGGGGTTCCCAAAGACCAGAAAACCTCCGTGCCCCCCCCCCCCCATCCTTGCCACCCCCTATATGCAGTGGATAATTCAGGGATAGCACGGCGACCCCCTATTCCTGTGTCTGAGCCCTTTTGGTTCACCGGGTATTTTAATTAGAGGTTGTGTGTTTTTTTTTTTTGAAGAAGAAGAACCTGATTAGAGTCATAGGCTCTAACAGGCTTCAAAATCAATTGGGCTCGGGACGCAGAGCATTGCGTCTGGAGCCCACTCAGATGTCTTGCAACAGTGAATGAATATTTGCTTTTGCAACACCAATCCTCCTCCCAGCCAATCAGGAAGCAGGTATGAAACCTGTTTCCCGGATTGGCCAAAACGTCAGGTGATCCTATTGGATACCTAGCACCGGGAGGAGGAGAGAGGAGACACTGCAGAAGCTGCTCCAGGAGAGGGCACTGGAGCAGCTTTCCCCGAGCCCGCCATGCACTCACCACCCGCATCCACGGTAAGGACGGTGAGTGGTGGTGGGGCTGTGTTAGTGCCGCGGGGGATGTTTGCGCCCCCCCCCCCCCACCACTGGCTGTGCAGGAAGATTAAGTGAAGTGTAAATAGGGAAGAAATTGTCCCTGGTTCTTTGGGCATATCCCCTCAGTAAAACAACAAAACACAAAGCTCAAGGACTGTTTTCTGTGTCTGGATGCAAGTTGAAAATGCTGTGTGACTGGCTGTGCAGAAGTGGGAAACCCTGACATCTGCAACTCCTACGGGGGGGGGGGGGGGGGGGGGGGTTGGTAGTGCTACATATAAAAAGCCGACTTACCTATGATCCTCTCAACAATCTGATACTGCTTATTCAGTTCTCCTGCTAGTTCCTGCTGGCAGTTATAATACTCTACATCTTCAGGGGTAACTTTTGATAGCCTGGAAACAAAAAATATAGCAATTGAGTCTAAATAATAATAATAATCGCCTTTAAAAACATAAATAGAACCAATAAAATTGTGATAACCTAACATAACTGAATATGCAAGGCATAAATGGACCAGGAACATCATAATGACTATATAGTGATAACGCTCTGCACTACGGGAAGTGATATTCCTGACAATTGTAGGATCACACTGGAGCGTTACCATTGCTTGATTTCATCATCCTTCTTCTTAAAGTTCTCCAGCTTCTTCAGACCTTTCACCTTCTGCAGCTGGAGGGATTCTTCACTCTCCCAAGTGCTGTGAATGTAGGACCAGCCTTTCCATTTGATAAGATACTGTTGCTCTCCTTCATCTGTCTCTGGGTTAAAGTCGGCACATGGATCTCCATTGGCTTCTGTTGCATATACAGTTGTTGAGGCTCCAGTTGCTAAAATTATTATAAAATTAACATGTTACTTCTTTTAACAAGAAAAACACATACCGCACACACCAGATCATTTCTCATGTCATTACATAGTCACATGATCACGTGTCCATCACTCCGAGCATTCTGCTTAACCACTTGCTTCCAGGGCACTTAAACCCCCCTCCTATCCAGACCAATTTTCAGCTTCCAGCGCTGATGCACTTTGAATGACAATTGCGCAGTCATGCTACACTGTACCCAAATTCATTTTTATCATTTTTTTCAACCAAATAGAGCTTTCTTTTGGTGGTATTTGATCACCTGTGCGATTTTTATTTTTTGTTAAAAAAATAAAATAAATAAAAATAATCTTTTTTTTATTTTGTTATAACATTTTAAAACGGGTAATTTCTGTCCGTCATTAATGTACGCTGATGAGGCGGCAGTGATGGGCACTGATGGGTGGCATTGATGAGCAGTGATCGGTTACACTGATAAACAGCACTTCTATGTGGCAGGCCCCTTTAAGATGAGCCGGTGATCGGCTTTTTTTTTCCTCCTCCGCTGTCAGCGTGAGGAGAAAATAAAAAAAGCGACCACCGAGCTTTTGTTTTGATCATGTGATCAGCTGTCATTGGCTGACCGGCCCCTTACTCAGATTGGTGATCACCCGAGTCTCAGTGACTTGGTGATCGTGGTGTGCTCTGGGGGGAGGCCGTCATAGGACGCCCTCCCAGGAATTCACATCCTCGATGTGGCCGTCATCTGGCCATCCTCGATGTGGCCATAGCGCGGATGTCAGGTGGTTAAACAAACACGTGGTTGGCAACCGCGCCATGAATGGGTTTTATACTTTTTTGTGGGGGGGGGGGAATTTAGAAGACCAACGAGCCCACACCCCCCCCCCCCCCATTGGATGACACTCTGATCTCCCCTCCTACACTGTCCAAGCCAGGGATTGCTGGATGTGGCTGTGGATGAGCCGTCCCTGGAAGAAGGAGCCAAGTCCCAGCTGGAGAGGACTGCTCACCTCCTGCATGCAAGCTAAGGGCAGATGGATTCCAGTAAGTAACAGCTACATGAATCATTTGCCCTTATTTTCAAGATGGCCACAGGAAGAAACGCTAGGGCAGGGGTAGGCAACCTCAGCCCTCCAGCAGGGGAGAAACTACAAATTCCATCATGCCTCTGCCTCCTGCCTCTAGGAGTCATGCCTGTGATTGTTAGGGTCTTACAATGCCTCATGTAAACTTGTAGTTTCAAAACCCCTGGAGGGCCGAGGTTGCCTACCCATGCGTTAAGCAGGGATCTCAAACTGGCGGTCCTCCAGCTGTTGCGAAACTACAAGTCCCATCATGTCTCTGCCTGTGGGAGTCATGCTTGTATAACTGTCAGCCTTGCAATGCCTCATGGGACTTGTAGTTTCGCAACAGCTGGAGGACCACCAGTTTTAGACCCCCTGTGCTAGGGGGCTGTGTTTCAAAGTGATTTCACAAAAACAGAAAGTGTATAGACATGGATGGATGGGGGGCATTTGCTTTGAATATTAAAAATGAATATAATCCTTTTTTTGGTTTATGGTGCTTAGACGCAGTGAAGATCCGCTTTAAAGCCACAATCATCATACACCAACATACTGTACACGGTACTTACCTCCTTTCTTTCCAATTCTGGATTCCAATACTTTCTCTATAGTTTCATGGTTATCTTCTGGTTCTTCTACCTCTTCTCCCGCCATTTCTATCAGATCATCAGAATCTGTTTCAAAATCATCGTCCTCTTTGTAGCTGCAACAAAATAATACATATTGAACTAAGCAGCTCAAAAAGTGCAACAACTATCCCCATATTACAATTAACCCCTTCCGGACAGCCGCACGCCGATATACGTCCTAACTTTGAAGAGGGATATCTTTGTTATGGCAGCAGCTAGCTGCCATAACCCCGGTATCCTCTTCTTTGGCCGGCAGTCCGGTTTCCTATAATAGTGCTCTCTGCGGCGGATTCGCCGCAAGATCACTTTTATCGGCGGCAGGAGAGGGCCCCCCTCCCGCCGCGGTCCGGTGCCCTCCGGCGCTTAGCGGAGCTGGCGGCAGTGGCGGAGGCGATCGGGTCCTTCTGCTGACTGGGTATGGAGACTAGTGAGGGGAAGATGGCCCCCACCCGTCTCCATACCATTGTAAGGCAGAAGCAACGTCATAACGTCACTTCCACCCATAGCTCTTAAAGGGACATTTTTTTTTTTCAAAATGACAAAATCATTATTATTATTTTTTTATTGCATTTTAGTATAAATATGAGATCGGAGGTCTTTTTGACCCCAGATCTCATATTTAAGAGGTCCTGTCATGCTTTTTTTCTATTACAAGGGAAGTTTACATCCCTTGTAATAGGAATATAAGTGACACAATTTTTTTTTTTTAAAAGAACAGTGCAAAAATAAAAAAGGTAAAATAAATAAGGAAAAAAAAATACAATTTTTAAACGCGCCCCGTCCCGCCGAGCTCACGTGCAGAAGTGAACGCATACGTGAGTAGCGCCGGCATATTAAAAAGGTGTTCAAACCACACATGTGAGGTATCAACATGATCGGTAGAGCGAGAGCAATAATTCTAGCACTAGAACTCCTCTGTAACTCAAAACTTGCAACCTGTAAAAAATTTTAAAAGGTCGCATATGGAGATTTTTAAAGGGTAAATATTTGTCGCCATTCCACGAGCAGGCGCAATTTTGAAGCGCGACATGTTGGGTATCAATTTACTCGGCGCAACATTATCTTTTACAATATAGAAAAAATGTAAAATGTTTTGCTAACTTTACTTTTGTTTTATTTTTTAATTCAAAAAAGTGTATTTTTTCCAAAAAAAAGTGCGCTTGCAAGACCTCTGCCAAACATGGTGTGACAAAGTATTGCAACGACCACCATTTTATTCTCCAGGGTGTTAGGAAAAAAGTAGAATGTTTGGGAGTTCTAAATAATTTTCTAGTTTAAAAAAAAAAAAAAAAAAAAATGTTTTTAACTTGTAAACAATAAATCTCAGAAAGAGGCTCGGTCCTTAAGTGGTTAATATTAGGAAAAGATAAACAGATGAAATATGCTATACAGCCAAAAGTTTACTTTCACAGCTACATATATGTTTCTTGGCCATCTCTGTCTAAAACCATGGACATGATGATTATAGTGCTGACCCACCCCCCCCCCCCCCACCCCCCCTCTTTGCACCTATAACAGCTTCCACTTATCTGTTAATGCTTTCAAGGAGAGTTTAGTGTGATGAGCACGTGTCAAGGACAAAAAGGCTTTGCTGGAAATTTATCTCTTAATTCATTCTAAAAGGTGTTCTACAAGGCAGGCCATACACGGTGCACATTTACATCAGTACACACAGGAATGGAGAAAGCCATTGTCCGCTCCCGGGGGTTGGGGCGTCCCCGCTGGGATTAGACAGCGATTATCAATTAAATTGGTACCTTCAGCCTGCCCATTAACGTTTTGAATCATGTATGGCTGGCCTTTGAACCATGTATGGCTGTTTTTTCCAACATTTTTGTAGTCAAAGACACTCTTTAGGATTGTGCACAGGGCCGTTTTTAAGGCAGGGCAAATGGGGCAGCTAGTGGCCCTGGGCCCAAAGCAGCTGCCTCATACTTGCCAACTATCCCGGTTTAAATTCCCTCGTCCCTTGAGGTTTTAGTCGTGTGCTGTGTCCTGATATCTCAGTGTGAAGTGCTGCTACTAATGCTGCCCAGCTCTGCCCTATTGTTGTGTACAGATGACTCCCCTGCAGACCCTGTGTTTACATGTAAATTACATCATTCATATATAAATAGCAGCGGCCGGCGGCATTGATATGTATATCATGCCCCGAGGTCATATCCACAGTAATCTTTAGCAACCAATCAACAAGCAGAAATCATGTCCTGTAAAGCTCTAGTAACTAATCAGTGAGCCGTAATGTTTGCTGTAACCTCTAGCAACCAGTCAGTGAGCGGTAATGATACACTGTAACCTCTGGCAACCGAACTCAATAACTGCCTGATCTGATCAAGTAAACGGATTTTGAGTCTAGCTGCTATTTATTGTACGTCTCAGAGCAAGTGGAGAGCAAAACTGCATTGGGCCCCCCTCCCCCCCCCCCAAGGAAATTTTTGCCCAGGGTCCAATCAACATTAAAGTCGGCCCTGATTGCGCACAACCCCGGGGTACATCAGTCTGAGGGTTGGTTCACACAAAAAGGTGCGCCCGAGCACTTCTTTTTTTTTTTTTTTTTTGCATGTTCTATTTTTATTTGTTTTATTAGGCTGCCCTAGGCTCTTGAAACATGCACAAAAAAGTGACGGCATGATTTTTTTTTAAATTGAGTCCCACTAATATTTATGGTACTGTGATACCATCACCACTAAAGTGATTATAAAGTCTTGTTTAAAAAAAAAAAAAAACAACAATAATGTAATGCCCTGTACACACAGTGGGACAGTACGACCACAAAATCCGTCCCCATCTCCCCTCTGATTGGCTAAATTTTATTTATTTCGGTTACTTATATAGCATCGTCAATTTACACAGTGCTTTACATATTCATTGTACATTCACATCAGTCCCTACCCTCAAGGAGCTTACAATCTAAGGTCCCCAACTCACATTCATATACTAGGGACAATTTAGATAGGATCCAATTACCTACAAGTATGTCTTTGGAGTGTGGGAGGAAACCGGAGTACCCAGAGGAAACCCACACAGGCACAGGGAGAACATGCAAACTCCAGGCAGGTAGTGTCATGGTTCAAACCAGCGACCTTTTTTACTGCTAGGCAAAAGTGCTACCCACTACACCACTGTGCAGCCCAGGACTTTGACAGCCGCAGGAGCCAATGGCGCCGCTGCTGTGTCTCATTGGCCCGTACTGGGTGACACCCACCAGAGGGGTGACACTGGGGCCGCCGCTGCACAGTGCACTAAACTGTTTGCACTTGCAGAGCTGCAGCTGGGCGGTGCGAGGACACGCAGCCATGCGGGGGAGGCTGCCTATAACACTCCCCCGTCATTAAATCAAGTGAAGCTGTGCCCCGGGGACCTCCAATCTCTCCCCAGGCAGCCGGAGTTGGTGGGTGGAGCAGGGGGTGCGGCTGCCTCCTCCACTCCTCCCACAGACTCCTTCAATCTGGCTAATCCCGCGGCGAAAAGGTGGAGAAAGAGGTGAGGACACAGCAACCGAGTGTCTTCATCTCTGCAACTATGCTGTAAGTTACTGCACACTGTGACTACATAGAGTCCTAACCTGCCCCACCTCATCCTACCAATATACCAACCTAAACTGCCCTATATTACCCTAACCTGCCCTAGACCAACCTAACCTGCCCTAGACCACCCCCCCACAAACTGTTCTATACCACCCAACTTGCTTTATACCACCCCAAACTGCCCTATATTACCCTAACCTGCTCTATAACCCCCCCCCCCCCCCCCAACTGCCCTATACCACCCAACTTGCTTTATACCACCCCAAACTGCCCTATACCCCCCCAAACTGCCCTATACCACCCAACTTGCTTTATACCACCCCAAACTGCCCTATATTACCCTAACCTGCCCTATATTACCCTAACCTTCCCTATAACACCACCCTAACTTTCCCTATACCACCCCAAACTGCCCTATACCAACCCATACTACCCCTAACCTGCCACTATACCACCCAATACGACCCCCACCTGCCACTATACCACCCAATACTATAATTTACAGGGGCCGGTTTGGGGTGCGTGACTGCAGGGTGATGGGCAGGATAGAGGGGGGGGTGCGACGCCAACCCTAGTGACACTGTCTATAGAAGCACAAGTTTATGCACCGTCGTGTACAGGCCCATTAAAAATTCAACAGACTTGTGTATACATTCCTCTCTCTTTCACAGTATAAAAAGGATCTCTACAATTTCATTTATTGACTTTCCACATCCACATTGCAAGAAACAAATTGCATATGGTGACAGCTATTGATAGCTATACTTATGGACGAGCAATCGGGAGATCTCACCTAACGGTTTTAGCTGCTCTACGTTTTGTCTGCCTTTTAGGTGTGTCATCGTCGTCGTCGTCGTCATCGTCATCTGATGATTCGGTCGTCCTCCTCTTACCACGCTGTGGCTTTTTCTGACTCCTCCCACCAGCCCTGGACGTACCTCTGAAAACACAGAATGATGGGTCTACATTGTGAAAAATGGCAAAACTGATGGAGACCGCTAAGGAAAATGCTAGACAGCGAAACGCATAGGAGAAAAGGTGTATAAATAGAAAGTGTACAAAGTGCACAATGACCCCTTTTCCTATCTGAAATTCATACAGTAATGCACAAGCTGATATGATCCGGCTACTTTTGCTTTGCTATACAGCTCAACTGCATAAGGGGAAAAAAACACTTTCCTTACCTTTCCCGATAGAGCCCAGGAATGCCCACCCCCAACATCCAAGTTCTTCCCCTGACTGCAAGCCTGAACTCAAATTCTAGCTGGCACATGCCAACTCAATATTTAAGCCTTAGTGAAATGGTGAACCTTGGCACTCCAGATGTTTTGGAACTACATTTCCCATGATGCTCATGCACTCTGTAGTGTAGTTGAGCATCATGGGAAATGTAGTTCCAAAACATCTGGAGTGCCAAGGTTCACCATCACCTAATTTCAGGTTTTCTCTGACTTTAACCACTTAAAGCGATTGTAAAGTCTCATTTATTTTTCATATAAAAATAACAAACATATACTTACCTCCCTCCTCTGTGCAGGTGGTTTTGCACAGAGCAGCCCCAATCCTCCTCTTCTCGGGTCCCTTTTCACTGCTCCTGGCCCCTCCCTCCTGTTCAGTGCCCCCACAGCAAGCAGCTTGCCACAGGAATGTATGTCGTCAGAATAGGCGACCCGTCAGAATTTGTAAGTGACGTTTTGTCATGGCCATCTTGGTACACCCCACACTCGGCCTCAGTAAGGAAACAGTGAGAAGGGGCGGCAAGCTGACATATTTGTACACCCACCGGAGTCTTGCCTTTCACACTTCTTTTTACCAGTAAACTGAGATAGAGAAATACAGAATTTAGCAATCCGTCTGACTGTTTTGATATTAAATTGTAAACCCCATTCAGACACTGAGCCATAAACTGCCCCTGCTCCTGATTGGCTAGCTGACTTTGATTGACAGCAGTGGGAGCCAATGGCACCGCTGCTGTGTCTCAGCCAATCAGGAGGGAGAATCTCAGATGGCTGACACACTCATGGACCTCGCCGGGCAGAGAGGGACCTCAGGTAAGTGTTAGGGGGGCTGTTGCACACAGAAGGCTTTTCATCTTAAATGTATAGAATGCATTCAGATCAAAAAAAAAAAAAACTTCTGACTTTACAATCCCTTTAATGTCTGCCCTAAAGCAATTTTACTGCTACAGGGCGGTATATTATATATATACATACATACACATACACACACACACACACACACACACACACACATACATATATACACACACACACACACACACACACATACATATATACACACACACACACACACATACACACACACACACACACACACCAGACTCTTCCAGGTAGGGGATGTGCATTCGTACCTCTGGCGGCTCGCTTCCATTGTAATTACTCACAGCAGGAGCCGCCCGGTGGGTGCACAGTACCCGATGTCCTCCGGCACCCGCCGATCATCAGGCAGAAAGACAGAACTGTGATCTGCCTATGTAAACAAGGAAGATCCTCATTCTGACAGGACGGAAGGGATGGAATAATATCCATTTCTTCTCCTAGTAAAAGCACCTCACTCAGTATAGTATAGTAAAACACTGGCTAGGCACACAGTTAACCCTTGTATCGCCCCTGAGGTTTAACCCCTTCCCAGCCAGTGTCATTAGTAGAATATTTTTTGGCTCTGATCACTGTATTTATGTCCCTGGTTCCCAAAAAGTGTCAGAACATCTGTCGCAATATCGCCGTCCCAATATAAGTCGCTGATCGCGACCATTCTTCAGTTACCTTCTGGTTTCTTGCCTAGGCAAATGATGGCCATACATCCCATGAGTCTTCAGGAGGGGAGGAGGGATTTTTTCAGCTAAGCACACCCTCCAGCTTGCATGCTTGCGCTAAAGGCAGATGAATTCAAGGAAGTAAATGGTACATGAATCATCCGCCCTTACTCAAGATGGTCATGGGCAGAATTGTTAGGGGAGTGTTTTTCAAAATAATTTCTCAACAAAATTAAGCATGGAGACATGGATGGATGTCGATGTACGCAAGCATGCGGCCTCTCGGACGGGTGGGCCTTGGCGCCAAGTGGCCACATATTTGCGTTCATTAGCGCAAATACAGCTGTGTCGAGAGCGCAGTTATCGACAGCTAACGAAAAGCTAACAATTGCTGCTTGCAGTCAGGGGCTTTCCGATCAGGTGACCCCTGCGACAGCCAATCACGGTGGTCACGTGATCCTAAACCCCACCCCTGGCATTCAAGGGGTTAAAAATGAAAGTGTTACCAACCCCACAATGCTCAGCCATTCGCATAAGCCTTTTATTTTATGAATGAATACAAGGCTTCTTCTGATTGGCAGTTTAAAGGTGGGAAGATGATGTTGCAATCTACATCTCAATCAGAAGAAGTCTTGTATTCACTCACAAAATACAAGGCTTTCTATGAATGGCTGGCAGGTTGTTCCGGGAAGGGGGTGGGAACTGCCCATACTGCTGGTGAAACACAGCGATGTATACTGTATGTAGCTTCCAGCTTGGTCCAAACAAGCTATTTAAAGTGTTACTAAACCCACAACAGTAAAATCAGCGTGTATATGCAGCCTAGCACGCTCGTTATACTCACTGTGGAACCTAAGGGGTTAATCCTCTGCTTTGTGTAAAAAGGGTGTTTGATCCGGTCCTCCCCTTCTTCCACTGTCCCCAATCAATTTTTCTGATAGAACAGAGCCGTGGGGGAAACTCTGCACATGCTCAGTTTGCTGTGCATTGCTAATATTAAAATAATAGGTGTCCTCCCCCCCCCAAAAAGAAAAAAAAATAATCAATCCTTGCTGACATTTACCTTTTTGCTGCAGCCCTCCGTGGTCTAAGCTTAGGTCTCTCTGTTTCATCGTCTTCACTGCTACTTTCTTCATCTTCCTCCTCATCCTCATCCTCAGAATCGAATATTGCCTCTCTGTCACAGTAAAGGGTTAATAAACAGAGAGCTCTCCCAGCCCCTTATTTTTAAGGCATGATAAAGGAAGCAAAAGAAAACATAGGGCTGCTTGATCCTGTCTTTGATCCTCCCCTTCTTCAAGAATGAAAACTCCTCCTACAAGCTTTAAACAGACACTGATAGAAGTCACAAGACTGCTATATACTGCTAACGAGAAAAGGTATCTTAGCAGTTTAGATTTACTAAAACCATTGCATTTCCATGTTCTGTGTACTGTGGGAGACCAGATATAGTGAATGCAGGTTCTGGGTTTAGTAACGCTTTAAGTCATAGTAAAGCTGGAGTTAAGGAATACTAAAGTCTTGTATTTTTTTTTGTTTTTGTTTTTTTAAATAACAAACATGTTATACTTACCTGCTCTGTGTAGTGGTTTTGCACAGAGCAGCTGTCGAGAACTGTCCCCCCGTACTGCGTAGGCGCAGCGCTTGCACAGTACGGATGACAAGGAGACCCCGAAAGTCTTCAAAGATGAACGGCGCCTGCACACTTAGTAGTACCTTGTGCCCCAAGTCCAGGTTCAAGCCCCACCATGCAAGTGGACATACGGTAGATGATATTAAACAGCGCTTAGTAAGACGGCCCCTCGCGGGCTCGCTTCACTCGCCATGCTCTGCAATTTTTTTATTCTAACTCTATGTCCACTTGGATGGTGGGGCTGAACCTGGCAGATGCCATTCATCTTCTGAGACCTTTGGCGTCTGTCTTGTGCAAGCGCAGTACAGGACGGATACTATCCGACGGGGGACAGTATTCGACAAGACACGACAGGCTCTCCTGGCCCCTCCCTCCTATCAAGTGCCCCCACAGCAAGCAGCTTGCTATGGAGGCACCCGAGCCGAGCTGCTGCTTTGTGTGCCCATTCAGACACGGAGCCGTAACTCGGTCCTGCCCCCTCTCCCCCCTTATTGGCTCACTGACTTTGATTGACAGCAATGGGAGCCAATAGCGCTCCCACTGTGTGTCTCAGCCAATCAGGTGGGAGAGTTTCCGACAGCTGAGTCTCTCATACAACATTGCTGAATCGAGACGGGGCTCAGGTAAGTATTAGGGGGGCTGAGGGGGGGGGGGGGTGCTGAACAGAGAAATGTTTATCTTAAATGCATGGAACGCATTAAGATCTATAAAAAATAAAAAACTCTGCCTTTATTTATTATACAGGATTTATATAGCGCCAACAGTCTGCACAGTGCTTGACAAAATGAAGGCGAACATTACAGTTACATTACGATTGTGTACAAGAGGAATCCGAGGGCCCTGCTCCTTAGAGCTTACAATCTAGAACCCCTTTTCGCTGACATTTACCTTCTTGCCGCAGCCCTCCGAGGTCGAGTCGTACGTCTCTCCGTTATATCGTCTTCACTGCTGTCTTCCTCATCGTCATCATCATCATCCTCAGAATCTTTTTTGGTCTCTCTGTCGCAGTAAAGGGTTAATAAATATAAAGCTCTCTCAGCCCCGTATTTTTAAAGGCACAATAAGGAAGCACAGATCTGCACTACCGGAGACCACAAATGTACTCACTTCTTGCTGGCGGATCGAAGACTTCTCCGCTTCGGACTTTCACTTTCAGAATCTGAGCACTGAAAAAATAAAAAAAAGAAGGGATATTTAATACATTTTGCAGACACATTGCAAATGTACACTTCTTCCAAATATGCATTATTACATATAAAAATCTTTTAACCCTGTAGCGGTACCCTCGTAGGGAATGCTGAGTGTAGTAGTCATTTTTTCCAAGCATCCTGAGACAAGAAAGCAGTCCTTGCACTTGTTATTTTTTTCAGATTTTTGGGGGATTTTACTGAGGGGAATTTAACTTGGATGGGGGCAGGAACTTATGAGATGCCCAGGTAATTGACAATCAAAGTTTGGGAACAACTATATACACCGGAGTATATACAATCTCCTCTTCTCCTCCTGCAGACTATCACTCCTCACTCCTCCAGCACATCACTTTTTTGCACTTCCTGGATCAGCTAGCACTGAAGGCCCGACACTGGCTCAATGCCGTTTGCAGGCAGGGACCGCGGGGCCCCTATGGTGTAGCAAACAAATAGAAAGTCCCAGTGCTAGCTGTCCTTGTGGCTACTATTCCCAGTACCACCTCTTCGGACACTGCCAGGCCTCCTGGCTGAAGCTGCCCCTTTCCTCGGCCCATGCCACCACCATCCCATCCTCCAGACTGGCTCTGCACCCATCCCAGACTGCTGCATATCGGTTGTGCCTCCCTGTCCTCCCGACTATGTGAACACTCGCCTGCCCTCTTGGCTGCCTCTGTGGAACTCCTGGAGACTTGCCCAGCAGTTTTCTCCCGCTGTCCTCTCTTGCTCCTCCTGTGCCTCCTGGTCAGGATACCTCTGTGGGTTGGAAAAGGGTCCTGTCTGTACCCAAGCCCAGGCCAAAGGTCACCCCACTCCAAACTGGGGAGCTCCCTCAAAGGCCCCAAAAGCCTAATACTCCACCTTCCACCTGATCAACTCCTCCACCCAGCTGGGCTGACCTTGGGTATTAAAGGAGGCCTGCCCCCTGCCAATTCAGATTAGGGATTGGTCAAAGCTACTCAGAATACCCTAGGCAGCGCACCTCTCTTTCCAGAAAACACCAGAACATTCTGGAAAGAAGTGGGAGGTCATGGTGATGATACCTGGGAGTCACCCAGCACTACTCTGAGCCACTCCCAGCCCAGATCAAAACACACCAGCCAAGCCTGGAAATGTACCCACTCTCACAAAATGTACCACTCTTCTAGCACACTAGAGGGCGCTACAACCCTTTCACTACAACTGATGTACAGCATACATCGGCAGCAGCCTAACAATTTACACACATTCCAAAGTCTGTAAATCTGACAAACCATCTCTTGGGTGGAAGTAATCAGGCAGCTTCCATGTACCAACCTCCAACCCCCCCCCCCCCCCCCCCCATACATTCACACCCCAGGTATATCTGTGCTCCATTAGCTTCAGTTTAAGGCAGGCAAGACCACCTTTTGTGGGGGGAATTCATGTGGTTGGGTTTAACTTTGTTACAATTGAAAAAAAACATTTTTGTTCATCACATAGGGGACAAAATGTCCCCTATGTGATGTTTTTTTTGGTGACAGGTTCCCTTTAATGAGACATCTAGGGTCTACAAGACCCACATTTCTCCTATGTGCTCCGTTGATTGTAATGCAATCCCACTGCATTACATTCTTTTCCGGCCTTGATGGCCTGGGAGACTGTCAACGGGGACCTGGAAGTGACGTCACACGTCAGTTATGCGACAACAACTAGAAGGGGAGGAGAGTGGATGCGTGTTTGCTCTCCTCCTCCCACCCATTTACCTGGCGGCGGCATATCTTAATGGACCTAGCTTTGTGCACTGGTTCAAATCATTTGGTGGAGGGGGGATTATGATGTGGGGTTGTTTTTCAGGGGTTGGGCTTGGCCCCTTAGTTCCAGCGAAGGGAAATCTTAAGGCGTCAGCATACCAAGACATTTTGGACAATTTTATGATCCCAACTTTTGGTGATGGCCCCTTCCTGTTCCAACATGACGGCACACCAGTGCCCAAAGCAAGGTCCATAAAGACATGGATGAGCGAGTTTGGGGTGGAGGAACTTGACTGGCCTGCACAGAGTCCTGACCTCAACCTGATAGAACACCTTGGGGATGAATTAAAGCGGAGACTGTGAGCCAGGCCTTCTCGTTCAACATCAGTGCCTGACTTCACAAATGCGCTTCTGGAAGAATGGTCAAACATTTCCATAGACACTCCTAAACCTTGTGGACGGCCTTCCCAGAAGAGATGAAGCTGTTATAGCTGCAAAGGGCGGGCCAACTCAATATTATACCCTACCGGGCTAAGACTGGGATGCCATTAAAGTTCATATATGTAAAAGCAGGAGTCCCAATACTTTTTGTAATATAGTGTATATTGAACATTATGTGCAGCCTTTTGGCGATGTCATGGGCCGCATTTGAGGCTCATAAAATTACAATCACTGATTTACTAACGTCAACCCTATCTTTGTTTAACCAAAAAAAAAAATAGTAATCTATTGCGTTTGTGCGCCCTAAATTTAGCATTTGTGTACTTTTTACTGAAAATTAGCACTCGACAAATAACTGTGCTAATATTCCGAGACATATAAATTTGGAACTACCACCATTTTATTCTCCAGAGTCTCTGCCGTCAGAAATCACATTTTACACTCCCTGCGCTGCCATTCTTGGTTGGTGACATTGTCCTACAAAATTGGCCAAATACATTTCCACAAACATTTATTTTTAATATTCAGATATTAACAGTTTAAAACAGAAATATTGAAGAACATCCTAGAAGTTTACTGCTCACCTCTGCTTTAATATTAAACCTTGAAGGTTCTTGTCTACTGCGGTTGGACCTCCTGACTCCGTACACATCGGGGTATTCCTCCCACATCTGTAAAAGGAAAGCAAATGTAAGGAGATCTCTGATTCACATTCTGTTACCCCCTCCGCTCATCTATCAGAATCCAAACAGCTAAAATGACCACAGCTCAAAATATAGTACAAATACTAAAGAGAAGCTACACTGTATCTGAGCACCACGTTCCAAAAGAGCCATTTAATTCATTTTATATATACAAAGAAACTCCCACAGCCATCCACGTCCCCATGCTTCTTTTTTTGCTGAGAAATCACTTAAAAAAAAAAAAAATAAACACAACCCCAGCATTTCTGGCCGCAACCATCTTGAGTAAGGGCAGATGACTCATGTACCATTTGCTTCCTTGAATTCATCTGCCCTTAGCTCAGGCATGCAAGCAGGAGGGTGTGCTTAGCTGAGAAAATCCCCTCCTGAAGACTCCTGGGATGTATGACATCATGTTCCCAGTTATAGAAACCAGGAAGTAATTAAAGAAATGTAAAAAAAAAAAAAAAACAGTTTAACCACTTGCCGACCACCGCACGCCAATATACGTTGGCACAATGGCAGCGGTGGGCAAATGGGCATACCTGTACATTCCATTTAAGATGTGAGGATAGCAGGTGCGCGCTGAATACAGCATGACCGTGCCCGCCGGACCAGCGGACCCGATGTCTGCCGGTCTCCCAACGATTGTGTCGCTGAGCCGCAGAACGGGGAGATACCTATGTAAACAAAGCATTTCCCTGTTCTGTCTTGTGTCATGACAGAGATCACCGCTCCCTGTCATTGGGAGCAGTGATCGCTGTCATGTCAGTGGTAGCCCATCCCCCCAGTTAGAATCACTCCCTAGGACACACTTAACCCCTTCCTTGCCTCCTAGTGGTTAACCCCTTCCTTGCTAGTGTCATTTACACAGTAATCCGTGCATTTTTATAGCACTGATTGCTGTATAAATGTCAATGGTCCCAAAATAGTGTAAAAAATGTCCGATGTGTCCGCAATAATGTCGCAGGCCCAATAAAAATCGCAGATCGCCGCCATTACTATTAAAAAAAAATGTTTTAAATAAAAATGTTATAAATCTATCCCCGATTTTGTAGACGCTATAACTTTTGCGCAAACCAATCAATATACGTTCATTGGGATTTTTTTTAACCAAAAATATGTAGAATACATAATCGGCCGAAACTGAGGAAAATAATATTTTTTTTTTTATTTTTTTTTTGGGCAATATTATAGCAAAAAGTAAAAAATAATGCGTTTTTTTTTTCAAAATTGTCGCTCTTTTTTGTTTATAGCGCAAAAAATAAAAACCACAGAGGTGATCAAATACCACCAAAAGCTCTATTTATGGGGGAAAAAAAAGGACATCAATTTTGTTTGGGTGCAATGTCGCATGACCGCGCAATTGTCAGTTAAAGCGACGCAGTGCCAAAGCACAAAAAGTGCTCTGGTCAGGAAGGGGGTAAAATCAAGTAAATATGGATATACCTTCCTATCTATTTGCTAATGTTAGCAGCATAAGGATTCAAAATACCGTATATACTCGAGTATAAGCCGAGATTTTCAGCCTCTTTTTTGAGGCTGAAAGTGCCCCCCTCGGCTTATACTCGAGTCATCGCCGTCTGACTGCTCGATCAGCGTATCGAGCAGACAGACGGCGGACATACTACAATTCGAAAGCCGCGCCTCCGCCTCCGCCTGTGATAGGCGGAACACTCAATTTCCCAGCAGTCAGTGTTCCGCCTATCACGGACATCCGCTCATCCTCGTACTACGGACGAGGATGAGACGATGTCCGTGATAGGCGGAACACAGGCTGCTGGGAAATTCAGTGTTCCGCCTATCACAGGCGAAGGCGGAGGCGCGGCTTTTGAATTTTAGAATGGCCGCCGAGGCGCCGACGAAGAGCGGCGATCCTGGCAAGGCACGGGACGGAGGCAAGGCAAGGCACGGCACGGGACGGGATGGAGGCAAGGCACGACACGGGACGGAGGCAAGGAGGCAAGGCACGGCACGGGACGGAGGCAAGGAGGCAAGGCACGGGACGGAGGCTCGGGACACAGGCTCGGGACACAGGTAGGCTGGACACACACACACACACAGGGATGGATGGATGGAGACACACACACACAGGGATGGATGGATGGATGGACACACACACACAGGGATGGATGGATGGATGGAGACACACACACACAGGGATGGATGGATGGATGGACACACACACACAGGGATGGATGGATGGATGGACACACACACACACACACAGGGATGGATGGATGGATGGACACACACACACACAGGGATGGATGGACGGACACACAGGGATGGACGGACACACACACAGGGATGGACAGGCATGTCTCACCCTCGGCTTATACACGAGTCAATAAGTTTGCCAGTTTTTTTGGGGGTAAATTGGGGGCCTCGGCTTATATTCGGGTCGGCCTATACTCGAGTATATACGGTAGTCAATGTTGATTGAGAGAGTGAAGTTCTACTTTAAATAAAAAAGGGAGCCTTGGTTTTACATTGTATGCAATCAAAGATACACTATATTGTCAAAAGTATTGGGACACTTGCCTTTACATGAACTCTAATGGCATCCCAGTCTTAGTCCGTAGGGTTCAATATTGAATTACGCCCCCCCCCCCCCCCCCTTGCAGCTATAACAGCTTCAACACTTCTGGGAAGGCTGTCCACAAGGTTTAGGAGTGTCTCTATGGGAATGTTTGACCATTCTTCCAGAAGAGCATTTGTGAGGTCAGGCACTGATGCTGAACAAGAAGGCCTGGCTCGCAGTCTTCCCTTTAATTCATCCGAAAGGCGTTCCATCAGGTTGAGGTCAGGACTCTGTGCAGGCCGGTCAAGTTTCTCCACCCCCAAACTCGCTCATCCTTGTCTTTATGGACCTTGCTTTGTGTACTGGTGCGAAGTCATGTTGGAACCTGAAGGGGCCATCCCCAAATTGTTCCCAGGAAGTCAGGATCATGAAATTGTCCAAAATGTCTTAGTATGATGACACCTTACGATTTCCCTTCACTGGAACTAAGGGGCCAATCCCAACCCCTGAAAAAAAATCCCACACCATAATCCCTCCTCCACCAAATGGGTTGGACCAGTGCACATAGCAAGGTCCATAAAAGCCATGAATGAGTGAGTTTGGGGTGGAGGAAATTGACTGGTCTGCACCGAGTCCTGACCTCAACCTGATAGAACACCTTTGGGATGAATTAAAGTGGAAACTGCAAGCCAGCCCTTCTCGTTCAACATCAAAGTCCTGAGCTCAACCCGCCAGAACACTTTGGGATGAATTAGAGTCTCGTCCAACATCAGTGCCTGACCTCACAAATACACTTCTGGAAGTATGGTCAAACATTCCCATAGACACACTACTAAACCTTGTGGACAGCCTTCCCAGAAGAGTTGAAGCTGATAAAGCAGCAAAGGGTGGGCCAACTCAATATTGAGCCGTCTGTGTCAACAGAAGCAGACCGGGCAGCTCAGGAGCGAGCTTGCACTAGTGCCCCCATAGAAAGCGGTTATGGGGGCACTCACTGAGAAGGTGGAGCCGGGAGCGCCGACGAGGGCCCCAAAAAAGGAAGATCAGGGCTTCTCTGTGCAAAACCATTGTAAATGAACATGTTTATGACTTTATTAAAACTTATCAATCACTTTAAATACAGGTCTAGGCAATAGCGTTAGGCATAGAAAACAGAAGGTAACATCAATGTACAAATGGAACAATGTTGTATCAGTTTGTAACCTTTTTAGTATTCTGTGTGGAACAGAAACTGAATATGAAAACTGAATAGTGTTATTACCAATGGCAGTCCTTCATTTTCACACCTTCACAAGAACATCTAAATTCCTACTGGTTACAATGGGAAACCCTTCAATTTCCTTTTTGCACCTTTCTTCTAAATGGACCTACACTGAGAGCAAAGAGCAATGAGGATGCACCACGGGGCAGCAACTCCTAAAGATAAAAATCTGGTGGCCATGGGTGAGCGCCCTTCCAACATCACCACCGTCCTTTGTACTGCACTGGTGATGAGCCCATATGCTTGTAAGCACACAGGAATTGCTGAGACTTCCCAAGATTCACAAATCCCCTCAAGAACGTCTTGCCTTTTTTACATCCGCCAGTCTCTCCTTTTTGGGAAGATTCTTCTGTTTTGGGTCGGCCGATGCTTCCTGGGTTTTGGAGCCTGCTGATTCGCATTCTGATTCAGAATGACTCTCTGAAGACTCAGAGCTGCTATTGGATTCACTGGCCTGCCCACTTGCCTGCTCACTTGCTTGTTCACTTTCTGATTGGCTGCCTGACTCAGAGGCGGAGTGATTGGACTCTTCAGAGGCTGAATGGCTGAAAAAGAAAAATAAAAAGCAATGAGGGGAAAAGCGTTATAAGATGAATCCTTCATAGGCGAATCACTTATCTGACATTTGTTGTTTAAAAGTTTAAATCTCTATCTTTTGCTAGAAAATATTACTTAGAACCTCCAAACATTTATATAATGTATATATATATATATATATATATATATATATTTTTATTAGCAGAGACCCTAGAGAATAAAATGGCTGTTGCTGCAATATGTTTTGCTAGAAAATTACTTAGAACCCCAAACATATTATATATATTAGTCCAGGGGTTTCCAAACTATGGTTCTCCAGTTGTTCAGGAACTACAATTCCCATCATGCCTCATCATGTCTGTGAATGTCAGAGTTTTACAATGCATCATGGGACGTGTAGTTCCGCAACAGCTGGACAGTCTTAGTAGAGTCATTCCAGACAAAATCGTTACAATCATCTGTTCAGACCAAGATTACGCTTCGGCCGATTTGTTTGCGCCCTTAGATCAGACAGAAAACATCTATCTCTCTCATATATATATATATATATATATATATATATATATATATATATATATATATATATATATATATATATATATTTAGCAGAGACCCTAGAGAATAAAATGGTGGTTGTCGCAATATTTTAAGTCACACTGTATTTCACAGGAGTGTTTCAAACGCGTTGTTTTTGGAAAGAAAATATTTTTTGCTAGAAAATTACTTAGAACCCCAAACATTATATATATATATATATATATATATTTTTTTTTAGCAGAGACCCTAGAGAATAAAATGGGTGTTGCTGCAATATGTTTTGCTACAAAATTACTTGGAACCCCAAATATATTTTATAATAAATCTATCTATCTATATATCTATATCTATATATATCTCTATCTATCTATCTATCTATCTATCTATCTATATATATATATATATATATATATATATATATATATATATATATAGAGACCCTAGAGAATAAATTGGTGGTCACTACAATATTTTATGTCACACTGTATTTGTGCAGCGGTGTTTCAAACGTATTGTTTTTGGAAAAAAATACACTTTCATGAATTAAAAAAATAAATAAAATAAAAACAGTAAAGTGAGCCCAATTTTTATGTAGAATGGGAAAGAAGCTGTTACGCTGAGTAAATAGATACCCAACATGTCATGCTTCAAAATTGCGTCAGATTACGGCACTCCATAGGTGACACTAACATTTTATACAGTTTACTTGTTTAGAGTTAAAGAGGAGGTCTAGTGCTAGACTACACTCGGGGCTCCAGCCCATGTCAGTGCCCCCGACGTCACTGGCAAAAAGCGTGGTGAGAAGTAGACAACTGTTGGATGCAAGATTTCGCCTCATGGGGTAAGGATGGTCAAGTGAGGGATCAGCCCAGAACTACATGGGAACAGCTCGTAAATGATCTCTAAGCAGTTGGGACCACAGTCACCAAACAAACTATTAGTAACACAATATGCTGCCATGAACTGAAATCCACCCACAAGGTCCTTCTCAGGAAGACACATGTACAGGCCCGTCTGAAGTTTGCCAATGAACATCTAAATGATTAAGAGAATAAGTGGAAGAAAGTTTTGTGGTCAGATGAGATCAGAATTGAACTCTTTGGCATTAACTCGACCGTGTTTGGAGGAAGAAAAATGCTGAC
Organism: Lithobates pipiens; assembly: GCF_037356315.1. Taxonomy (NCBI): domain Eukaryota; kingdom Metazoa; phylum Chordata; class Amphibia; order Anura; family Ranidae; genus Lithobates; species Lithobates pipiens. The sequence continues at coordinate 26,351,647 of NW_027507903.1, read as the reverse complement.
TTTGACCCCAAGAACACCATCCCAATAGTCAAGCACAGAGGTGGAAACATACTTTGGGGCTGTTTCTCTGCTAAAGGTACAGGCAGACTTTGCCGCATTAAAGGACCGAAGGACGGGGCCATGTATTGTAAAATCTTGGTTGAGAACCTTCTTTCCTTAGCCAGAACACCGAAGATGGGTCTTCCAGCATGACAATGACCCAAAACATACTTCCAAGGCAACAAGAAGCATGTTAAAGCCATGGAGTGGCCTAGCCAGTCTCCAGACCTTAATCATATAGAAATCAATCCTATAGAAAATTTATGGAGGGAGCTGAAACTTCGAGTTGCTAAGTGACAGCCAAGATACCTTAAAGATTTAGAGAAGATCTGTAAAGAGAGGACCAAAATCCCTCCTGAGATGTGTGAAAACCTGATCACCAACTACAAGAAATGTCTGACCTCTGTGCTTCCCTACAAGGGTTTCTCCACCAAGTACTAAGTCATGTTTTGCTTGGGGATCAAATACTTAATTTATTGTTTTATAAGTTTTGTTCTGGATATTTGGTTGATATTGTGTCTCTATCATTTAAAATACACCCATGATAAAAATTATAGACCCTTCATTTCTTTGTAAGTGGGCAAACCTACAAAATCTTCAGGGGATCAAATTATTATCATCCCCACTGTAACTTTTTGATTTTATCTCTTCTCGCGCATGCTATCGAGCAGGGTCCTCCGATTCCTCCTGTATTGAAACTGTACTGTCTGTCCTCATTTGGTAAAGCACTGCACAAACTGTTGGCGCTTTATAAATCCTGTATTTTAATAACTATTTTAATCCTGTGACCCAACATACATGGTCCAACAACAAATTCAATAAAAGATGGTCATCATTTAAATCGACAACTCTGCCCCCCCATGAGTAACCATATCCATACATCTCCTTAAGTCCTATCTCAAAGGTGTCGTCTGTCTCCTAGATGCTGTTTAGATGCATTCATTATACGCAAAAGCGTTTCTTGTTAGGTTCAATACCATTAAGAAAGTTTCCTATAGTTTGCTGTTTTTTTTTTTTTTTTTCTCAGGTCTTCATCTGGGGTTACCGAGGGGGGGGGACAGGCACCAGATGTTCTCAATCCCCTCTCACTTCTCACGTAAAATGTCCTCCCTTCCTCTCTTTCCCACTCCTACCCACTCTCCTCTCTTCCAAGTTCCTCTCCCCCTCTTCCCTTTTGAAAAGGAGTTATTGCCTTCACTGAGATTGTATACCCTACACCAGTGATGGCGAACCTTGGCACCCCAGATGTTTTGGAACTACATTTCCCATGATGCTCATGTATTCTGCAGTGTAGTTGTGCATCATGGGAAATGTAGTTCCAAAACATCTGGGGTGCCAAGGTTCACCATCCCTGCCCTACACGATGGCAATGTATGTAATCTATTTTTGGATAACGCCAATAAAATATATTTGAAAAAAAAAAAAAATTTTTTTTTATTATTATAAATAAAAATATACAGATATCGAGAGAGAGAGAGAGAGAGAGAGAGAGAGAGAGAGAGAGAGAGAGAGAGAGAGAGAGAGAGAGAGAGAGAGAGAGAGAGAGAGACAGAGAGACAGAGAGACAGAGAGACAGAGAGAGAGAGAGAGAATATAATATATAGTATTATGTATAATAATACACACACATAAAAAAAAATAACAATAAATATAATAATCATAATAAAACAATTCATCCTCTGCTTGTATCTGCTGCTAATAAATGTGATCACATTTTGGAACCACTGATAATAATATTCTGTTCTCTCCCCGGACTCACAGACCAGATTCACAGCAATAAAATGCACAGTCAGCAGACCATATTTTGGGATGCGACACGTTGCAGCGAGCGAGCGTCATGCGATACAGCGTGTAACTCTGTACAGCGGGATGATGCTGCGTACCAACAAATAACGACGTGGGAAAATCAGATTAGAGAAGACAAAACGCACACACACACACACACACACACACACAAGCCAAATAACCATGACACCGAACAGGACGTCTCCTGCCAAAGCCATTTCCCGGGTCACCGCCCTGTCCTGACATTTATATTTCTAGGATTGCAAATTGGCTACAAAAATTTGACATTTCCATAAACCCAACATACAAACGAATGTTGCTCTCTATTCTGTAATGCAATCTAACAATCTGATGACGGAGCTCATTTTGCATGTCATTATCCTGAAAGCGACAGCAGGGGGCAGCACCAACAAGCCGAGATCTTTTCTCTAAGAGGATTAAAGGGCTGCCGGCTATTCGCCATTTTGTAATGTAATCCTGTGACACGCCGTGTTCCAGCAGCTGCTGCACTGACCCAAAATGGAGAATCGCAAAAGGCATGCCTGCAGTCCTGTGTGGGTGGAAAAGACGAGGACAAATCTCTGCAACCGAGAAATTTTTACAAATAAAAAAAAATAGAAAAAGTAATCAGAAACTTCTAAACCTTTTCTCTGGGAGCTGCACATGTTCCCATAATAAAATAGTGGAAGTAGTTTTGTGTCCCTAGGACAGGGTAAATATAGTAAGTGATGTTCCATATCCGCGGGGGGGGAGGGGAGAGAAGGCTCCAAATTCTGATCCGTCTGAGTCACTCTGATTACAGAAGTGTGAAGAGCTGAAACAGGAACTCACTGCTAATGTTGGAATATTTCTCATCAATGTGTTCATTAATCTGTACCCAAATAAAATATATAAAAGATATTTATTTCATGTATAAGGTTTGGTTCACACTAGCACACGCTCTGAAAAGCGATCTGCAATGGATCGTTTTTCAGAGTGCTAAGCAACCGCTATCCTGCCACCTTCTGAATGCCTGTTTGTTTATTTGCCAAATGGCAATTTAAAAAGTAGTGCAAATGCCACGTTTTGGCTTGCAGTTGTGCCATGCCCCCCCCCCCCCCCCCCCATTGACCTTTATGGCTGAGTTTGACAAGAGGTGCCACCTGTCAAGGTCGCCACACAAAGGGGTCTATTTACTAAAACTGGAGCACTCAGAATCTGGTGCAGCTGTGCAGCCAATCAGCTTCTAACTTCATCTTATTAAATTAAGCTTTTACAATGAAGCCATGTTCACACCGCTTCGAGACGACATTGGCCTGCGACTTCGGATCCGAATTCAATGCGACTTTAACCGCTGCACACAGATACAGGTCGGCAGAATGGCACAGGCAGGCAAATTGGCGTATAGGTACATCCCTTTAAATTTGCCGCCCCCGGAACTCGATGTTTGCCAGCGGCCCGCTATAGCGGTGTGGAGAGGCAGAACGGGGAAGTGCTTATGTAAACAAGGCATTTCCCTGTTCTGCCTAGCAACATGACAGAGAACACTGCTCCCTGGGAGCAGTGATCTCAGTCATGTCCTAGGTAGCCCACACCCCCGCCCCCCCACAGTTAGAATTACTCCCTAGGACACACTTAATCCCATGATCGCCCCCTAGTATTTAACCTCTTCCCTGCCAGTGTCATTTATACAATAATCAGTGCATTTTTATAGCACTGATCGCTGTATAAATGACAATGGTCCCAAAATAGTGTCAAAAGTGTCTGATGTGTCCGCCATAATGTCGCAGTCATGATAAAAATCGCAGATCGCCGCCATTACTAATAAAAGAAAAAATAATAAAAATGCCATAAATCTATCCCCTATTTTGTAGACACTATAACTTTTGTGCAAACCAATCAATAAACGCTTATTGCGATTTTATTACAAAAAATATGTAGAATACATATCGGCCTAAACTGAGGGAAAAATTAGTTTTTTTATATATTTTGGGGGATATTTATTATAGCAAAAAGTAAAAAATATTGCTTTCTTTTTTCAAAATAGTTTTTTTTTGTTTATAGAGCAAAAAAATAAAAACCTCGAGGTGATCAAATACCACCAAAAGAAAGCGCTATTTGTGGGGGGGGGGGGGCGTAAATTTTGCTCGGGTACAATGTCACACGACTGCGTAATTGTCAGCTAAAGCGACGCAGTGCCGAATTGCAAAAAAATGCTCTGGTCAGGAAAGGGGTAAAATCTTCCAGGGCTGAAGTGGTTAATGAACAGGATCCACTTTTGAGATTAGTGCGACTTGTCCTTTGACCAATCAAAACAATTCCTTTGGCTCTGGAATGCAGCGGCGGTCCTTCCATAGAGAGGGTGCATGGGCGCCGCCACCCCTGAACTACATATTAGGGCACCCGACCATGGATTCCAATGGGCGGGGGGGGTTTTAAGCACCTGATTAGAGCCAGAGGCTCTAATAGGCTTAAAAAGAGCACTGCCCACCTAGTTGTGCGACGATAGCGAATTAATTTTTCGCAATTTTAACACCAAAGTTCCTCTCCGCCAATCAGGAGGCAGGTCGTGAAACCTGTTTCCCGATTGGCCAAAGCGTCAGGCGATTCTATTGGAGACACACGGTGCATGCAGGAAGCATTAGGCACGGACACCAGAGCCGCTGTGGCCTGCACTCCAGGAGAGGACACCACAGCCCCGCTACACGAGCGGGTAAATGCCGGACCACCCGATGGGGGGGGGGGGGTGTTAGTGTTGTCAATGCCATGCAACCGGGGGAGTTTGTTTGCCGCACCCCAAAAGAAGAACCCACCAGCCGTCACTTCCGATTGCCCAGCAAATTAAATTCACATCTCTCCTTCCCCAAAGCAATCCCCCCAAGTTGAGATCATGTGGCCTTCAGAAGGGGGCACTCGCTCCCCCCACCTGGCTGCATGCTTGGATAAGGGACTGGTATGGATCTTGACTAGGGATGAGCTTCGAGTTCGAGTCGAACTCATGTTCTACTCGAACATTGCCTGTTCAGCGAACAGTGAACAATTTGGGCTGTTCGCAGCAAATTCGAAAAGCCGGAACACCCTATACAAGTCTATGGGAGAAATCTAAATTTTTTTAAAAAAAATTCAAATTGATCCATGTCCCCTGGGGCAGGACCCGGGTCCCCAAACACTTTTTAGGACAGTAACCTGTATATTACCCTTTAAAATGAGCACTTTAGATTGTGAACGTTCGAGTCCCATAGACTTTAATAGGGTTCTAAAGTGACGTGTGGGTGACCCCGCCCCCTCTGATGTAACGGAAACCTGCGTTTTTGATGCGGGGTTCCCCTTAATATCCATATCAGACCTGAAGGGTCTGGTTATGGATATTTAGGGGGTCCCCCACGTCAATTTATTTTTATTTTTTAATTTGACACGGGGTTCCCCTTAATATCCATACCAGACCTGAAGGGCCTGGTAATTGAATTTAGGGGAACCCCCACGCTTTTTTTTTTTTTTTATCAATGAATGGATGAATTGTCGGCTAATGCAGAGAACACTCATTGAGTGTTCTCTGTATTACGGGACCCGACAATAGCTGCAAGTGATTTTAAAAGACTGTGTCATTTGTGCACAGGGACAGTTCTAAGCACCAGAAACATGCGCCCCTTCACAGGCATACTATAGACACCCCCCAGCTACGAAATTTAAAGGAATATTACACTTTTATTGTTCCCCTCTAATCATTATTAAAATCACTGCTCCTGAAAAAACGGCCGTTTTTAAAACTTTTTTTTGCATTGATACATGTCCCCTGGGGCAGGCCCCGGGTCCCCAAACACTTTTTAGGACAGTAACCTGCATATTACCCTTTAAAATGAGCACTTTAGATTGTGAACGTTCGAGTCCCATAGACTTTAATAGGGTTCTAAAGTTCACACAAAGTTTAGGTCTGTTCGCAGGTTCTGGTGCGAACCGAACAGGGGGGTGTTCGGCTCATCCCTAATCTTGACCCATCGTTATGTAAAAAAAAATATATAAAATTATATATAATGCCGGCAGTCATCCTTGGTGATCAGCTTGTGCTGTGACCAACGGCATCGCCGGCACACATCCCTTATGGGGAAAGGCAGAAGTTTGTTAGGAATTTGCCTGGCTTTAGTTACAATTTTCATAAGAAAACGGAGCGGCAGAACGGGGAGATGTAACCGAGGAATTTCCTTGTTCTGCCTAGAAACATGACAGGGATCTATTGCTCCCTATCATTGGGAGCAGTGACCTCCGTCATGTTCTAGTGAGCCCAGCTACAGTTAGAACACGTCCCAGGAAACACAGTTAACCCCTTGATCGCTCCTCTAGTGTTTAACCCCTTCCCTGCCAGTGTCATTTACACAATAATCAGTGCATTTTTATAGCACCGAGCGCTGTATAAATGTCAATGGTCACAAAATAGTGTCAAGAGTGTCCGCTGCTATCATGACAAAAATCATAGATCGCCGCCATTACTAATAAAAATGCCATAAAACTATCCCCTATTTTTTTAGACACTATACATTTTGCGCAAACCAATCAATATTCGCTTATTGCGATTTTTTTTAAACCAAAAATATGTAGAAGAATACATATCGGCCTAAACTGAGGAAGAAATTTTTGGGATATTTATTATAGCAAAAAGTAATATATATATATATATATATATATATATATATATATATATATATATATATATATATATATATATATTTTTTTTTTTCGAAACTATTTTTGTTTATAGTGCAGAAAATAAAAAGCGCTGAGGTGATCAAATAACACTAAAATAAATCTCTATTTGTGGGGGGGGGAAAAGGACGTCAGTTTTTTTTTTTGGCGTCGCATGACCGCCAAATTGCAAAAAGTGCTCTGGTCAGGAAGGGGGTAAATCCTTCCGGGGGGCCGAAGTGGTTAAGGCTACTGCCAACAAGCAGTCAAAGCAGAGCTCCACCCAAAAGGGGAAGTTCCACTTTAAGGATTCGTTACCCGCTCTTCTTGCACAATTGGCACTTTTGAGGAGCGGGGGGGGAGCAGGTACCCGCTTCCGACTTCCATTCTGAAAGCCGCGGGTACAGAAATTCTCCTCCCTCCCTCCTGCAGTCTTCTAGGAAACCGACAGGTCCCAGAAGATTGCATCCACCATTCACGAAGCGCAGAGCGACTCGGGCATGCGCAGCGGGCACCCGGGTGTAAAGCCGCAAGCTATCACAGCCAGGAGCCCATAGTGAAGATGCCGGGGACCGAAGACAGCGAGCAAGACCGACTGAGGTGAGCACTCCACTGGATCCTGGGACAGGAGAGTCGCCGTTTTTTTTTTTGTTTCTGTACCTGCTGACTTATTTTTGTGTGTGGAGCAGATGAATGGAAGGCACATGACCAAACGTTTGCATCAAAGTCATACGGTTTATTCTTGTACAGTAAAATACATACATAAAAAAATTCTATATAAATAAACCGCATGTCCACATGTCATAAAAGTTAGGTTACAGAATATACACGAAAAATTTCCTCTTTAAATCTCTAAGTAGCAAAGAGATTTAGTCTCCATTGTAGCTGTAGCCTTGTACAGTCTCAGGATGTTTTTTTCTGTATCTATTTGCACACAAATGGATTCATCTCTGCCGGTAGATACATTTACATGGAAAAACAAGAAAGATACTCGGATGGAATAACCCGAGCTCAGGGCTGATAACCTGTGCATGTAAATGTCGCTGGTCCAATGATTGCAAATCTAGCGTTCCCTCATATGCAAATATATACAGATGAAGGAACACAAGGCTAGAAAATCCCGCAGACACACATACTACATTAGCATAACATATAATGCTCTGCTAGTCTGTATGAAAGCTGGAAAAGTAGATGAATGGATCATATGGATGACACTTTGCAGACTAATGCTGGCCATACACTATATGAAAAATCCATCAAAGCCATTTTCGAAAAAAAAACGAACATTCGGCCGTGAGAGCAAACGATAGTGCCATCATGTAATGACCAATAAATCGCTCAGTGGACATAAATGAATCAATTTTTTGTTTTTACGTATACCTGTATTTGCCCGCGTATAACACGCACCCTAAGTTTAGGAGGGAAGTTTAAGGGGGAAAAAAAAAAAACGTACATTTAAACGCCCATCAATGCAGCATTATCAGTGTCCAGTGCAGCCTTGCCTCCGGTGTCCATCGCTTGGATGAATTTAAAATTGGCGCTGCCGGAGTGAACGCCGCCGAGATTGCAGGGACTGGGCGGAGCCAAGATACACATAGCCGAGTGTACTCGGCTCTGCTCACAGGGACTGGGCGGAGCCGAGATACACATAGCCGAGTGTACTCGGCTCCGCGCAGTCACGCCCAGTCCCGCCCTATGATGGACATAACGCAGGTCCAATGGCGGGACTGGGCGTGACTGTGAGCGGAGCCGAGTACACTCGGCTATGTGTATCTCGGTGGCGATCGCTCCGTTCCACTCACAGTCAGCGGAGATAGGCGGGGATCGGCGTATAACACGCACCCACGATTTGCCCCTGATTTTAAAGAGGGAAAAAGTGCATGTTATATGCTGATAAATACGGTACCTAGGGCAGACAGCTCGGACAGGAAACACATTAACCTTTCAATTTATCGTTCGTTCGGCAGAAAACTTCCAAATTTGGCCTTCATATTTTGGGTGAAAAACGTCCCAACGATTATCGATTTCGTGCATATCAACTGGCCGAATAAGGAACGAACTGGCTAAATCCCCGTATATCGGCAGATTTTTTGTATAGTGCAGTCAGTGATGGGGAACCTTGGCACTCCAGATGTTTTGGAACTACATTTCCTATGATGCTCAACTACACTGCAGAGTGCATGATCATCATGGGAAATGTAGTTCCAAAACATCTGGGGTGCCAAGGTCGCCATCACTGGTCTAGTGTAAGGCCAGCATTAGAATGTGACTTCTGTGGATGGAAATGTACAGACTGTTGAATAGGAACCTATTGGTTTGCAGTTTTCCTCACAAGCTTAACACTCATGTTACAATCCAACTGTACAATCAACTACAGGTCTACCAAAACGATGTAATATGAGGGCCTACCTAAAAGTATCAATCTGCCAACCTCAGAACGCCATTATGCAGTGGCAAAGTGGCTCTCATTCCTGTGCCCGATCAGGGATCTAGTACGTATTCTGCCAGTTCCGGGTAGGTGGCACATGCCATTTGTGCTGTGATCAGTCACAGCTGGAGCCGATCAGCAGGTGCCAACCAATGGATGTCCACTGACATCCACGGATTGGCGAGGAGAAAATAGAACAAAGACAAGGCGCGCCAGTGCAGCATTAAGATAATCATTTAACAGAATAATACAAGCTAAATAGCTCCTCATAAGAGGGGAACGATTTCAGGCATATATGTAAAAAATCCGGGTCACTCTCAGGTCTGGGCTGCTGTCCGTGTGGTAACAAGCTGGCTTAGTCACAAGGCACATGGATGGTATGCCACTGAAGGATGAAATAGCGGTTAAGCCTCTGTAGGTGCCTGGGACGTAGAAAAGCCAGGACGCTGCAGTTCTCTATGGAAAGCACCGGATAACCGGAAGTGCGTGTCAGCCTGGAACGCAAGCTACAGACCGGAAGCGACGTATTCCGGTGGCCAATCAGACGATGTGTTTCAGTCTCCACTGTTTCATCAGATCTGACCGTGTTGATCAAATACTACCAAAATAACGCTTTATTTGTGGGAAGAAAAAGTATATACGCTTTGTGTGTGTACAGCGTTGCATGACCGTGCAATTGTCAGTTAAAGTAACAGAGTGCAGAATAACAAAAAATGCTCCATTTATGGTGGGGGGGGGGGGGGGGGGGGTTGGTATATCTTCCAGAGGTCAAGTTTTGCAATTACATTTTCATTCAATTAGTAGACCCTTGCAATACATACATGTTGATCTAAAGAAGATTGTACAATCAGATTGGAACATGTGTGGTGAGCCTTAGGCCTCATGCACACGGACGTTTTTACAGCCGCTTTGAGCGTTTTTTGCAGCTTAAAAAGGCCTGTCCATGTTAGTCTATGGCTTCATGCCCACCTAGGCGTTTTTGAGCTGCAAATGGCATAGGCGTTTTTAAGCTGTAAAAAAAAACCCAGGACCAGTGCGTTCCCTGGCGCGGAGCTAGAGCTGTAAAAACGCGAATCGCGGGAAAACGCGCAAAAACACGCAAAACCGCGCAACATATTTTCTTTGTTTTCTGAGTGCTATAGCCAAGAGATGTGTTTCTTTAAAAACGCTACTTAACGCTAATGCTAAAAAACGCGCAAAAACGCCAATGCAAAACGCGGTAAAAATCGAGTTTTTAACGCTGATTTTTCCAAGCGTCCGAGCTAGCTTTGCAGCCAGTTTTTTTAAAACGTCCGTGTGCATGAGCACTTAAAGTGGCTGTAAACCCTTACAGACCACTTTGACCTACAGGTAACCCTAGATTAAGGCTTACCTGTAGGTCCAAGAAATATCTCCTAAACCTAACGGCTTAGGAGATATTTGCAAAAAGACAGGCACCGCTGTCTATGGCGAGCATGCTAACGGCGATATGCTGTTAGTGGTGGCTCCCATGCGCGACGTCATCGCTGCTGTGGCGCTGTGAGTGGCTGGAGCAGCGATACCCGGAAGAAGATGGACGCTTCATGCTACAGGGGACAGAGGTGACATCGCTGGCTCCTGTGTCAGGTAAGTGACACATAATGATTATGCTTTACCTTTGCAGGGAGACAAAGAGGAAGTAAACCCATCAGGGTTTACTTCCTCTTTAAGCCGAATATCGGGCGGCATCAGCCGGTTCAATAGAAAGCTGCTGACATTTGGCCCGTGTGTACTGGACGCGATCCGACAGAAGCCGGCCATTTAGCCGGCTTCTGTCATAAGATCGTGCTCCATAAAGCCATAAAAGTTTTCCAATCGGCTCCCGATCAGCACTTTCAGCCAATGGCGGTTTGTAATTTACACGCAGCCCCACACCCACATAGATGTGACCCTAGCCTAAAGCTTTATGTGATTTTCCTGCAATTTTAGAAAAGGCATGGGGACCTTTTCACTTTATTTTCTAAAGATACAAGCAGCCCATCCAAATGAATGAGCCCCTGCAAACTCGGGGATCTGAATTGGTGTGAACATAACCTAATGCCGCGTACACACGATCGGAATTTTGGTCGGAAAAAGCTCTGATGGTTTTCCTGATGGGATTTCGCTCAAGCTGTCTTGTATATACACGGTCACAGACAGTCAATAACGCGGTGACAGACAACACGTACGACGGGACTAGAAAAAGGAAGTTCAATAGACAGTAGCCAATAGCTTCCGTCTCGTAGTTGCATCTGAGCATGCGTGAGTTTTTGCGTGTCGGAATTGCATACACACGATCGGAATTTCCGATAGAAAGTTTTTCCGGCTGAAAAATTGAGAACATGCTCTCAAATTCTTGCTGGCGGGAATTCGGCCAGCTAAATTCCGATGGCGCATACACACACGGTCGCATTTTCCGATGAAAAGCTCTCATCGGTCTTTTGCTGGCCGGAATTCCGATCGTGTGTACGCGGCACAAGGCTCGGTTCACACTGAGGCAGCTTCAGTCGCCCAACTCTGAAGCCGCCCCGCACAGCGTGACTTCAGCGTGGCTTGCAAATGACTTCTATAATAGCAAGCGGCTCTAAAGTCGCCCCCAAGTAGTACAGGAACCTTTTTTCTAAGTCGGAGCATTTTCAATTTCATTGCACTGCATGGAGCGCTGACAAGTCTCCCTGGTGTAAACCGAGACGTAGACAAGCTGGCACCTGCTTCTCCATTATCCACTTTGTCTAGGCGCAGACACGCATATTTACCCAAAAGGTGAGCTTGTACATTTGTAGATCAGTCTGCCACCTATTATCTGTAGGCAGAAATTGATTGGTTGCTGTTCCTCCACTCTGTACATGTTAGCCTGGCTAATCATTACCAGCCACGTCTCACTAATGAGGAGGTTAAAAGTAGAATTACATGTTTATGGTCACTTCAAATAGTTTGTCCAGGCCAAGCTGGCCCAAGGCTTAGTTCACAATTAGAGGTGCGATCAAATGAAGGCTTGTTTCCATGTATAGGGCCCTACATGCGAGAAATGCAGAAAAGAAGTTCCTGATTCCTTTCCAAAAAATGTGCAGCACCAAACCGAATGGTGTTGTAGCAGCATATGATTTGGCGTGCTTTGCCAATGCGTAGGAGTGGCACCAACACTTAATGGCACTACCACGCATGTGCTAAATGGCCGCACATGCATGTCAGGATAGTTTTGTCATTTTTGTCCCCCCCACCCTCTAGTTTCACATTTGCCACCTTTCAGGGGGGAGGGGGGGGGGAGCAGATACCTGTCTAATACAGGCATTTTCCTCTCACTTTCATGCATAGATACCGAGCCACCTGCGGGCATCTATGCCACTTCACCCCCCCGCCCACTGTATTCTGGGAAGCACAGCTCCAGAAAACAGCAGGGACTAGTGGGAACGTGCAGCGCGAGTTGCGCATGTGCAGTAGGAAACCAGGAGCCGCAAGGCTTCACTTCCCGATTCCCTTACCAAGGATGGCGGGAGCCGAGGGACAGATCAGCTTTGGGTGTCGACATCGTGGGCGCCCTGGACAGGTGAGTGTCCATATTTTAAAAGTCAGCAGCTGCAGTATTTGTAGCTGTCCACTTAAAAAAAAAATTAAAAAAACGCGGTGTTTCGTCACATTCGGCGACCCATCACATTTGGCTACGGAAGTGACGTTCCGCTGAGAAATTTCGCACTGCGCATGCGTAACTTGCCCATATGATTCATCAGATTAAGCGACCCGTCAGAATGCGTAACGGAAGTGACCATTAGTCTCCGCCATCTTGCTACACCCCGCACTGCTCTACAGTAAGGATATATTGAGAAAGGAAAACGGACATCTTGTTACATCCACTGGAGTTTTCCATTTTACACGCATTTTTACCAGTAAAGCGAGTTTATATAGTGAAATACAGGACTTACAGCTCCGTCTGCCTGGTCAGACGTTCAATTTTAAAAACAGCGAACTTCTGTCAGATCAGCAAACCTGTGAGGTGAGCAGGCTTGCTGCTGCTTCTAAAATTGAACATCTAACCAGTCAGATGGAGTTCTAAGTCCCGTATTTCACTATAAAAACTCACTTTACTGGTAAAAATAAGTATAAAATGCACAACTCTGGTGGGTGTAACAAGATGTCCGCTTTGCCCCTTCTCAGTGTACGCTTACTGTAGAGAAGTGCAAGGTGTAGCAAGATGATGGCGGCGACGGAACGTCACCTCCGTTACACAATCTGACGGGTCGGGGAATCTGGTGTCGCGCATGTGCACTCCAGCGGGTAAACAAAGTTGATGGGTCGCCATATGTGACAAAACATCGGAACTCTGCTTTAAGGTTCCAAAGTATAACAAGCGTGCTTTGCTGCATACACAGACTGATTTTACTGTTGTGGGTTTAGTAACACTTTAACATGTATTATATTAGAACAAAAAGGTCAACAAGTATGAACATGCCTGCCGATAAAAGCTCTGGAGATTTATCTACAAACACAAGTCAGGAGTGGAATGTCACGTCGCGTCTTTTCTGACAGATGTGCTTTCTAATGCGCGTCCTCCGGTTCTGTCATCCCGCTACAGCCTCTGAAGTCAGAAAAGCCTGAACTCCCATCCTCCGGGCTTTTTCTGGCCTGGATCTTACCAAAGAAAAAAAAGAAGAGAAACACAATACCAGCAACTCCCTTATTTCTATCCTTTGATATTCTCTTGAAATAAAGATTTATGCTCATTTTACACAATGCATTGGCCGGTTACGCCTTTCGAATTGGTAGGCATTGTCCTGTGTTATCTGCTTTGTCAGGTCAAGAAGTCCAAAGTACACAAAACACACGTACCTTGTGGTCATAGTTTCATCACAAGTCAATGTACATATTTACCAGAACGGTATATATATAGTAATTTTCTAGCAAAACATATTGCAGCAACACCCATTTTATTCTCTAGGGTCTCTGCTAAAAAAAAAAAAAAAAAAATTATATATATATATATATATATATATACACATATACATATACACACACACACACACACACACACACACTGTAATGTGTTACAGTGCAGTTCCTTGCAGCAAAAAATGCAACATGTTCTACATTTGCTGACAGTACTTATATTGGTGTGTGAACGCCGACATTGAAATCCATGTAACCTACTGCACCGACGTTTGATGCAGAAAAAAAAAACAACGTTGCATGTGGTTTGAACTTGTCCTCAAACTGCATGTTATTTCCAAATGGCCTGTTCTCTGCCTGCTTTAGTCAAAAACGTCCTTACTAAAAACTTTTGACGTCCCCCCTGTCAGAACCGAATCAGCGAGGGAGATCGCTGGACCTGTCAGATTTTATTTATATATATATATAAATAAATAAATGTAGGCCTCTTTCACGCGGACAATCCGGTCAGGACCCCCTGTCAGTTTTTTCAGGCGGACCTGAACGGATGCTCCATAGAGGTCTATGGAGCGTCGGATGTCAGCGGTGACATGTCCGCTGACATCCGACCCCCTCCGATCTGAAAAAGTGTGACGGAGGAAAAACCTACTTTTCCATTCATCTGCGGATCGGGTGAGGTGACGACGGACTCTGCGGTCCGTCATCATCCAATCCCCCATAGGGGAGAGCGTCGCTCTGACGGGTCTGTCCTGCGCAGAGACGGACCTGTCATCTTCCTGCTCAGCGGAGATTGGCGGGGCGATCCCCCGCTGAGCAAACGGATATTCACTGGGCGGATCATCACTGATCCCCCCCCCCCCCCATGTGAAAAAGGCCTTAGGCTGGGTTCACACTGGAGCGATGCGGGAATGCCGCAAATCCGCGGCGGGTTCCCGCATTGCATGCCTCCCGCCGGCAGTTCACACTACCCTATGCGAACTGCTGGGAGTGTCAGTGAAACCTTAATGACACCCCCAGATCAGTTCGCATATCGCAGTGCGATCTGCAAACTCGGACAGGAATCGGATCGCATGGTGTGAACACCCTTGTGATCCGATTCTGCTGCGGACCAAAAAAAGGGTCCTGTGCGAGTTTGCGGCGGGTGCGATGCGAATTCAGCCATACTATCTGTATGGCTGAACTCGCATCGCACAGAGATCGGATGTGATTTGCACTGCAATGCGGTGCGAATCACATCCGGTTCTCGCTGCCGCAGCGGTGTGAACCCAGCCTTAATGTGTAGCTTAGGGATCCATTCACACCTGATTGTATCGATTTACTGGCATTTTCAGGCTTTTTTTTTTATTTTATTTTTTATTTAAGCGTTTTGAAGCATTTTAAAAACGTTTTTAAAGAGTTTTAGAAACGTATTACAAGCGTTTTACAGCTTCTGTGTTTTTGTTTAGTCAATAGAAAACACTGGGGGGGAAGAGAGGAAATTGGGGATGGAGAGCTGCCTTTTGAGCAGAAAACGCTTGTAAAAATGCTCAAGTCAGGCATTTCTATTGAAGTCTATAGGGCCAAAAAACGCTTGTAGTCTGCCATTTTTTGAGCGACTGGCGCTTTGCTTCAGGCAACAGAACGCTCAGATGTGAACAGGGGCCATTGAAATGTATGGGATTTGGCTTGTTTTGCGCGTTTTAGAGCTTTAAGCAGAAAAATCGCACAGGTGTGAACGGGGGCCCTAAGGCCTGGTTAGCACCTATGCATTTTTTTTTTTGTGAATTTTTTGTGTTTTGCAGAAACTACACTACCATCTAAAACCTGCAAGCTGATTGGTTGTTACCATGCACAGCTGCACCAGATTTTGCACTCTCCAGTTTTAGTAAATCAACCCCTTTCGGTGTAAATTATTTGTTTTGTAAGCAAAGTGATATTTTAACAAATGTCTGGTTCAATGGGAACTGTAATATATATATATATATATATATATATATACCTAATAATGAACAAAAACAGGTCATTATCAGGTTTGGCACAACACGAATGTGTAGATCTTATGGAGGTCTGGCAGGGTAAATGTCACAACACACGGGAGGAAACCGCGGTTTATAAATATTCTTATCTCGGGGAACAATATACGCGTGGAGCGGAAA
This sequence comes from Lithobates pipiens, assembly GCF_037356315.1. Taxonomy (NCBI): domain Eukaryota; kingdom Metazoa; phylum Chordata; class Amphibia; order Anura; family Ranidae; genus Lithobates; species Lithobates pipiens. The sequence goes on along the minus strand of NW_027507903.1, from coordinate 26,335,726 downwards.
TAGAATGTGTGTGTGTATGCAAAAAGAAAAACCTCCTAGAATAAAGAAAGCATAACACAACCGCAGGACTACAGAACACAACAAAGAGCCATCAAATGGAAGGAGATAAACTGCTGAAAGATCTCATGGCTGAGAAGACCGGGGGAGGGGGAAGATTTGCTTAAACTGGAGAGTGCAAAATCTGGTGCAGCTGTGTATGGTAGCCAATCAGCTTCTAATGTCAGCTTGTTCAATTAACCACTTCAGCTCCGGAAGGTTCCCCCTTTACGACCAGGCCATTTGTTTTTGTGATACAGCGCTGCATACTGGTTGGCCATGCGATTTCAATACATGCTGCATTTTTGAACAATTACATGCGCTTTCTTTTTTGTAGAAATGCATGCACAGCAGCCCATACATTTGAACGCAGCCGCACCAAACACAACTAGGGTTAGGCTCAAAAATAAATAAAAATAAATAAATGGTTAATTTTTGTTTCTTTGCCCTAAAACTTTGCATTTCAGTACTCAAAGTTAGCCCACTTGCGTGTCAAAAGACAGACGATCGAGTGTATCGAACGCTTTTTCTAACAATTTTCTAACCGTGTATGGCCAGCTTAAGGGAAGGTTATACCACCCAGGTCAGATTTTTTTTTTTCCCCCTCCATCTGTGTCCCTTTGGGGAGATTTTCCCTCACTTCCTGTCACATATCCAAAACAGGAAGTGATAAGAAATTCCTGAAGAATAAGGAAAATTCACCAGGTCGCCAGAACTAGTGTTCACATTGGAGGTCTCCCTTCTATTTCTGGGGACGACCCAAAATGTGGGTTTTACTTTCAATGATCATGGTAAACAGGACAAATAGAGAGGATGAGTCTCCCTGATGGGGGCACAGACAGCAATAAAATCTGACATATGTTCTAATCCCCCCAACCCCCACTCTATCCAAAACTATAGACAAAAAAAAAAAAAACACACACACAAATTTGACTTTAGTAAAGCCTCGTACACACGATTGGATTTTCGTCAGGGGATTGTGTGATGACAGGCAGTTGGCCTAAAATCCAACCGTTAGTACGCTCCATCAGACAATTGTTGTCCAACCTTCCGCTAACAAATGTTGGATGGCAGGCTAGTAAATTTTTGCCGGACAGCGGTCTGTTGTCAGATTTTTGTATCATATGTACACAAGTCCGTCACACAAAAGTCCAAGGTACAAACACGCATGCTCGGAATGCTCACCAAAACACATTAGCAGAAGGTGCCCAAAAGGTGGCGCACAAGAGCTGAAATTCCACATAGTACGTCACTACATTCGTGTTTGTTGGCTGACAATTGTGTGCCATTTGTACGCAAGACAAGTTCCTGGCACACGCCCTTCGGGGAAAAGTCTGACGCTTTGTCCGCCGAAAATCCGATTGTGTGAACGAGGCTTTAGACCCCTTTCACACTGGGGCCGCCCGAGAGTTAGCGCTAAAGCCCTGCTCGTTTTAGCGGCTTTAAGGCAGCACTTTTTCAGCCACTAGCGAAGCTTTTTACCACCCCCTCCCAGCAGCCGAAGAAGGGGTTAAAAGTGCCCATGTTGTAGCACTTCCAAAACACTTTTTAGGCGCTTAAGAAGCACTGCCCATTCATTTCAATGGGCACAGCATTTTGGGTGTGCTGCATACAAACGCTCCCAAACCGCCCCAAAGATGCTGCTTGCAGGACTTCTCCCAACGTCCCGCAATCGCACCGCCCCAGTGTGAAAGCACTACGACTTCCACATTCAGGCGGCATTAGAGGCAGTTTTCAGGCGCTATTTCTAGAGCTAAAACGCCTGAAAACTGCCTCGGTGTGAAAGGGGTCTTATACTTTAAGCTGGATTCACACCTATGCGAATTAGATGTGGCTTTCTCCGCATCCAATTGGCATTGTAGGCGATTGTGACCGGCTTTCTATAGAGGCGGTTCGCATATCTCCGCTGTGGCTCCAGTGCGAATTTTAACGGGGCCCTGTGCGTCTTTTGGTCCGTTTCAGCCCAAAAATTCAAGCCAAAATCAGTTCCCGCTGCTGTCAAGCAAATCAAATGACACAAGCTCCGGGGCTTGAGTCCGGCATTCGTGTCTATGAACGCAAATGCTGGACTCGGGAGCGCGCCCGCAAGATGAGGGGAGCAGCCGTGAGAGCCGCCGGGGGACCCCAGAGGACCAGGTTCGGGGCCATTCTGTGCAAAACAAGCTGCACAGTGGAGGCAAGTATGACAGGTTTGTTATTTTAAAAAACCCTTACAATCACTTTAAGCTTGGACTTTGGCGCGGTTTTAGCTGTGCTTTTTGGGTTAAAAAAACTTCCCTTTGCTGCGCTTTCAAAAGCGATTTGGAATCGATGACCATTCATTGCAATAGGCAGGGCGTTTTGGGAGTGCTAAATACAGCGCTACCAACCCGCCCTAGAGACGCTGCTTGCAGGACTTTTGGTAACGTCCCGCAAAGCGCAGCGCTCAGTGTGAAGTCACAGTGAAATGAATGACTGGCGGTTTTCAGGCGCTTAACAGAGGCGCTATTTCTAGCACTAAAGCGCCTGAAAACAGCCCCCAGTGTGAAAGGCATCTAAGTAAATCAACCCCCAGATGTCCTTCATTGCAAATAGAGAAATCTCATGGCAGGTGGACTGGAAATAAAGAAATCAAACGAAGTGTCAGTTCACACGGATGCGAATTTGCTGTGAATTTGATGCGCTGCACACAGCCTAGATTCACGTCATCCAAAAACACATAGAGTTTCCATGACTGTTGTTCACATCTATGCATTGCGAATGCGGCAACAAAAAGGGTCCTGTGCAAGTTTGCTGTGGTGCGATTTCCATCTCCATAGATATCAATGGAAACTGCACTGAAATCCCATCCTGTGTTCAGATCTGTGCGAATACCGCTTTTTCTGTGTAAATTTTTACATATTCCCCCCCCCCCCCCCTCGCGTCCCATTTCCTATCTAATGGCCCAAAAACGCATTCCACATAACAAATCGCACTGAACGCCAACAAATTCCGCATGAGAATTGCATCCGCTCGCATCGCATCAGTGTGAACCCAGACTCAAAATAGACTAGCAAAGCTTATTAGAGTGGGGAGGGCTCTAATACATACTAGGGGGTTGATTTACTAAAACTGGAGCATGCAAAATCTGCTGCTGCTCTCTGCACAGGAACCAATCGGCCTCCAGGTTTTATCCCTCGTTCACATTGAGCACGGCTTTGAAATTGTGCGACTTCATCAGAAATCACATTTTTCAAAGCCGCATTTTCAGGTCTGACTTCAAAGACATCTGTGCGGCTTCATGCACTGACGTCTGTTGTAGTCACATCCAAAAATCGGCAAAAGTAGTGCAGGAACTAGATTTGCAAATCAGTGCAGCACCGCAAAGTCGGCGTTGCACCGGATTGGAATTGCCATTGCCGGCTTAGCCCCGACTCACATCGATGCGATTTGACATGTCAAATAGCAGCCTATTCCCGGCACTGTCCCAACTGGTGTGACGCCAACTTTGAGGCACCGCACCGACTTCCAAAAGTAGTTCCTGCACTACTTTTGGTGACTTCAGGGGCGACTGCACGAACCCGCACAGATGTCTTTCAAATCGCCCCTGAACTCGCACTGAAATGCAGGTTTGAATTTGTGAGTGTTCAGCTGAACTCTGAGTCATTTTCCGAGCAAAAAATAAATAAATTGTGATTTACATGTAGAATCGGCTTGGTAGGGAAGTAGTTAAAGTAAAACTATAGGCAAAACTTATTTTTTTCCATTTTGGATAGGATGGGAGGGTTATGAACTCCTGTCAGAATTTTTTTTTTTTTGCCATCTCTGTCCCATTGTAGACATTTCCCTTCACTTCCTGTCACATAGCCAAACAGGAAGTGAGAGGTAATCCCTGCAAATTAAGGGAAATTCCCTATTTTTCATCCGTCTGGCGGATCGGATGAAAAACAGACAGGCGCGGTCCGTAACCATCCGAGCCCCCCCCCCCCCCCCCCCATAGGGGAGAGCGGAGCTCTGACAGGTCCGTCCTACACAGAGTGCAGAGGCGGACTTGTCATCCACCGGCTCAGCGGGGGGATCAACAGATCGATTCCCGCTGGGCAAGCGGAGGAGTAAAAACTGATCCTTAAGTCTGAAATGGTGCGAAATACGAACGAAAATTCTTAGATAAGATTTTCTAAAGAAAATTCTTTCGAAAATCGACCCATTAAGGCTTGATTCACACTAACGCGTTTTTTGATGCATTTTGCAGAAATGCAGGGAATTTTTTTTAACATGGGTTCCTATGGAACATGTTCACATCAATGCATTTTTGTGCCTCTGCGTTTTTGGAAAGGGGTTGGGGACTTTTTTTTCCATGCAAAATGCAGCGTTTTGCCTGTAATAGAAGTCAATGGACCCGCATCAAAAACGCAAGTATCGCGTTTTTACTGCGATTTTCGCTTTGCGTTTTTATCACTGTATATAGCTGGTTGCTAAGAAACCACAGTGTAAAAAAAAAAAAAAAAAAACGCAAAATCGCGCGTCCAAAAAGGCGACAAGCACCGCAAAAACGCTCAAAAGCAACATGCATAGATGTGAATCGAGCCTTATGGCCTGCCTAAATCGAACAAGCTGAAGTCGAAAGCCGATTGGCTACCATGCACATCTGCACCAGATTTTTTTTTTTTTTTTTTTTTTTTTTTTTACTCTTTCAAGTTTTAAGCTGGATTCACACCTAGGCATTTTTGTTCTTTTTGCATATTTGCTCTACAGAACGAGTTCCATAGGAAACCATGGTAAATGGACTGCAGTGCAAATCTGTAAAAAGCACTAAAAATGCATAGGTGTGAATCCAGCTCTAGTGGGCTGCAGCAACAGCTGATTTTCGTGCACCAATCAAATTTGAGTAATCAGACATGTTGGAAATTGTCCAGTCTTAGTAAATCAACCCCCCAGATGTCCTTAATTGCAATTAGAGAAAAATCTTATCACAGGTAATGTGGACTGAGGCTTGGTTCACACCGCTGCGGCTGGGAGACCCGGATGTGATTCACACCGCACTGCAAATCACATCCGATCTCTGTGCGATGCGAGTTCAGCCATACAGATAGTATGGCTGAATTCGCATCGCACCCGCCGCAAACTCGCACAGGACCCTTTTTTTTGGTCTGCAGCAGAATCGGATCGCATGGGTGTTCACACCATGCGATACGATTCCTGTCCGAGTTTGCAGATCGTACTGCGATATGCGGACTGATCTGGGGGTGTCATTAACATTTCACTGACACTCCCAGCAGTCCGCATAGGGCAGTGTGAACTGCCGGCGGGAGGCATGCGATGCGGGAAAACGCTGCGGATTCGCAGCGTTCCCGCATCGCTCCTGTGTGAACCTAGCCTGAAAAGAAAGAAATTAAAAAGGAAAACTGCTTAGAACATGTGATTAGCAAAGCTTTGTAGAGGGAGGGGGAGGGGCGTGTGAACACATCCTATGTCCCATCCTCGTAGAGATGACTGAATAGATCTCCTGTGTTTGGAGACTGAAGCACAACCCCCACTCCATTTGTTAATCTCATGTGTTTGCAGACGGAGGCCCAACCCCCACCCCCATTTATTGTTAGGTAGAATACAGGATTTATAGATGGGCCACAGGCTGCTTGCTGAAGAGTTGGCTGACCTGTTTTTCCAGCTGCTGTGACAAGTCACAACTTGGGAGACGCGGGTCTTCCTCAAATGCAGTAATGTGTTACTATGTATAGTATTTTGATGTTTCGTTTTTTTTTTTTTTTCGTTTTTTGTTTTTAAATACAACCTGCCCTAATGTTGTAAAGCACTGCATAAACTGTTGGCGATATATAAATCCTGTATAATAATAATAATAATAATAAATAAAACCAGAGACATGCTGGGATGTGTAGTTCCACACGCACCAGGAAGCTACAGATTGTTTACTAATCTGCTATAAAGTGGGATTCACACGATAAGAATATCGGCTGAACAATCGTCTGATTTTCTTCGTTTTGCAGCAGCAAGTCGGAACGGAGGAAGGAAATAACGTATGAAAATTCTCACACGACAAACGTTTTTCTTTTTTTTTGTTTGTTTCTGATCACACACAGTCTTTCGTTTCTGATTTTTCTAATCCGAAAACGATAAACATTAAGCGGAAGTCGTTCCCATACAAGAACAAAAAAACCTTGTGCATTTTTTCTCGGAATCATCGGCTGTGGAAAGGCGTGTACACACCATCAGAAAATCGTACGATCGTTCCTCAAACAAAACCATACGATTTTTTTATTGCATGTACGACCCTGAAGACCGCTTCACCTATTTGATTTCTTTCTATCTGTATTTAAGACGGTTGTTTTGTGTTGGCCATCAATGCAGTCAGATACCCAAAAGCTACAAGAGCAGTAACAATGTTTCAGATATGAGTAGTTACAAAATAAAGATGATATGTTGCAAAAGAAGCTGAACATTTCCCCTTTCATGTGAAAGGAAAGCAGGCTGATCTCACACAGAGTCTATTCCCGGCCAGCTGGGGCTTTCTTGCCAAAAAGGGAGTGCTGTGCAGCACTGACATCACACCCGGAGGGGGCGGGGAGCAGCCCAAGCCAATGACGCTCACGGTAACCAAGGGGGCCGACCAACCAATCGGATCCCACGGAAGGCACAAGATGGCCTTTGAACTCCTAGAAAGCAATTTCCTCCTCCTGCTTGTGGAGAGCACACAGAGCTCGCAGAATGTCAGCCAGGCATTGCAGCACAAAGGAAAAGCCATTTTGTGACTCGAACAGAAAACGATAAAATCCTCATTTTTATATCCTCTGCCTTCAAGTTTTTACACTGCATTCAGTTCTATTTACTGATCTCATCATACGGCTCCGCGTCGTGTCTTTATATATATATCATAGGTGCAAAAAAACACAAGTATTTAATGTGAGAGCTCCTATTTTATCCAAGGCATTTTCCCAAAATGGCTGCCAGATACAAAATGTACTTCAAGCAGAGTTCTGCGAGGAAGAAGGCAGCGCCGTGGGCTCCGCTTTTCTTTCTTTCTTTTTTTTTTGGAACCCTTATAGTGCGGCAGATCATCTGAATCTGCTTGTCAATAAAAATGGTGACAGCTGTGAGTTCAATTTGTTTTATAATGTGAATGTTTAAAAAGAATGCACCTTTCTAACATGGCTTTTTACAAGAGTGTGTGTGTGTGTGTATATATATAATATATACACACACACATATATCCCAATAATGAAACCCTGTATAACAATGCATGCACACCAATATACATACATATAGTCCCTATAGATCGGTTAAATTGTCAGAACTTTTGTCTGCTGCACAATAATAATTTCCCTTTGGGATTAATAAAGTATTCTGAAATTCCCTTCTGTATTGTAGTTGTACTGTCCCCCCTCCACATTGTAAAGTGCTGTATAAATCCTGAATAATAATACTTCAACCATTAACCCTTTAGCTCCATGAAAACAAATTTATATATAAACACACACATATAGATAGGGGTTTATTTACTAAAGCACTAGCGTGCAAAATTAAGCTTGTCTCTGCTCAGGAACCAATCAGCTTCCAGGTTTTATTGCCAAAGCTTATTTGAACAAGCTGAGTTTAGAAGCTCATTGGTTTCTATGCAGAAGTGAGCCTGATTTTGCACTCTCCAGCTTTAATAAATGAAGCCCCATTGTGTCCTTTGTACCTGACCCTCCAGGTTCACAAACCCCTATAACAGCTCACAGGTGATGTTAGTCGAATCACATGTGATTGGAAGGTGTGGAGTCTGAGAAAATGAGAGGTACCACAGGAAGCAAACTACCACAAAACACAATGCTTTCCCCTCAATGCAAAATGCTTAAATCAAAACAAGTTGAAACTTCAAAACATTAATCTAGGTTGCCTAGATTCTCTCTCTCTCTCTCTGATATTATATTATATTATAATATATATATATATATATATATATATTTTTTTTTTTTTTATAAAAATGTTCAAAAGAAAACAAAAAAATAAATAAAAGCAAAACCATGCTGTTTAATATTTTTTATTCAGTGAACATACATTCTAAAATAAATTTTAATCAATAAACTCTTCTCGAAAAAAATTCCCAAATATAAATTCCTCCTTAAATAAACTGTAGAGGTGGACTACAACTATTTAGATATATACAAACTAATGGAATAACAGAATATGTCCAAAACAGGTAAAATCTCTTAAAATGGTAGGTGGAAGTGTGTATGACATGAGATTATATATATATATATATATATATTTTTTTTTTTTATTTTGTGGTACCCATATACTAGCAATATATATTGCACATTTTTTTATTTTTTTAAACATGTTTTTCCATGTACAGGACACCCTGTTTTTTTTTTATTATTATTATTAAGCATATACAGGGCACCCTTTAATACACATTAACTGGACATCCCTACATATTTTTATTTAATTTTTTTAAACACCCATTTTTATTTTTTATAAAGCATCCTTATTTTTTTCCCTTTATTACACATATACTGGACCCCATTTTTTTTATCTTAAATACCAGTATATAAAGCACCTTTATTTTTAAATACCCATGCACCGGGCACCTTTAATAAATAGTTTAATGGTGCCCAGTGTATGGGTATTTAAAAAAAAAAAAAGGGGGGGGTGCCTTGTCTAGGGGTATGTAAAACACTTTTTTGTAATACCCATACACCGGGCAACATTAAATTATTGTTTTAAAATACCCATATATTAGGAACCTTTAAACTATTTTTATATGCACGTATATTGGGCAAACTTATTGTGCCTGACAAACTTCCACTAGGACAGTGGTTCTCAACTCCTGTCCTCAGGGCCCACCAACAGGCCAGGTTTACAAGATAACTGAAATACATGACAGGTGATATCATTTGCTGCTCAGTGATTGCAGAATTCTAGTCTGCATCTCCCCCCAAGGTAATACATAAAACCTGGCCTGTTAGTGGGTCCTGAGGACAGGAGTTGAGAACCACTGCACTAAAAGGTTATAAAAAATAAAATAAAAAATAACTTTAAAAATAGTAACAAATTATAACCACTGTTTGATGCTTTAAGTTCTAAATGTTGTAGGACAGGCAGAAAAATATCACAAAACTGTAAGCAAATAACATATCCATGTGTAGCGCACATTATAATATATATAAATATATATATATATATATATATATATACACACACATTCATTTACATTCTTGTTGATTGTTTTGCATTATGTTATTACCAATGCACACCTATACATGTACATGGTATATATATATATATATATATATATATATACACACACACACATACACCATGTATATGTACTTAAGTGTGCATTGGTAATAACATAATGCAAAAAAATAAACAAGAATGTAAATATTAATAAACGTATTAAAATTTGTAACTGAATGGACCATAAGGAAAAAGAAAAGGGGAAAAAATAAAAAATAGAGCAGCTCGGTGACTGGGGAGCAAAGGCAGATCCTGTTCGTCCCCAGAGAGCATCCGATGGATTATTTTGAAATAATTTACACCGAGGCTTCATTGTGGCCTGGTGTGTGAAATAAAACTTCTGAAATTGTGAAGTGAACAAAAAATGGTGCAATGCAGTGGAGGCTAAAAAAACACAAGGTCACATATACAGAGGCATGAAAAAGGATGAAAATGGGAGAAATTGATGGTAAAATAGGAGAAATGTAAGCTGGGGACTCAGTGTAAGAGTCTATCAGGGGCCCTTTCCTAGGCTTACCAAGTTTCAGAAATTAGCAGGAAAAAACTAGGGTGTGGCAATGGGAGAAGTCAAGGTCAGAGCTGGAGAGGATAAAAAAAAAAAGAAAAAATGTGTAATAAAATATTGGGGTGTCCTTAGGAGGAAGTGGGGGAGGGGGTCAGCTGTGTGATCATATAGAACAAGAAAAAAGTTACAAAAGTTATACATTTCCTACCTGGATACATTGCTGTGAGCAGACCCGTCCTCCTCCTCTCCGGATTTCTCTTTATTGCTCATCATCTTCTATCAGTTTATGGATCAGGTGTGCAGATGGATGGGGGATGGGGGTCCAGGTATTTGCTGTCAAAAGTTGAAAGAAAGGTGAGATCCCCACCATGCTACAAAAGTTTCCCTTTGCATGGATCGGGGCTGACACACACAAAGCAAACCACCAAGGGGGACAAAGATAGGGAACCCCCTTACAAAAAAAAAATAATAATAATAATAATGGGGGGTCCAGGTATTGGCTGTCAATTTGAATGAAAGGTGAGATCCCCCCTAATGCTGCAAGGTCTGCCTTTGCATTGGGCTGACACACACAAAGCAAACCACCGAGGGGGACAAAGACAGGGGAACCCCTTAAAAAAAAAAAAAATCATGGGGGGTGGGGTTGGATTTCCAGGTATTTGCTGTCAAAAGTTGAAAGAAAGGTGAGATCTCCCCATGCTACAAAGTCTTCCTTTGCATGGATCTGCGATCGGGGCTGACACACAGACAAAGCAAACCACCGAGGGGGACAAAGACAGGGGAACCCCTTAAAAAAAATCAAATAACCATAGGGGATCCCCCAAATCACAACTTTAATGCCGGATCACACAGCCGGCCAATGCAAAAGTTTGCTGCCTCGCCCCGGAAAAATAAATATAACGATTGCGTCATCGGACATAAAAGTGATCAAAACCCCCCGAAAATACCCCAAATCTTGCAAAAAAAGGGGGGTGGGAAGTGTTCGGGAGCTCACCTGTTCAATCCAGGAGAGGATCGGCTCCCGGAAGCATTGTAAATCCTATTAGCGGTAAATGCCCGAAAACGGTGAAAAATCGGAAAAAAAAGGATAAAAATCGGGTGCGGTGGTGGTTAGTGGGGTGCAGGGGAGGTAGAAGAGGGGTGCAGGGGATGGAGAGAAGTCGAAGATCCGAGTCGGGCTGCGCTCAGAGCAGACAAATATGGAGGTACGCCATGAAGCTGGGAAAACAACGAGCACACTCCTCGCCTCTCCTCTCCGGATCGGGGAGAGAGGAGCAGAAAAAAGGTCCAAAATGCGCGGATTTGAGGGGTGCGGAGCTCCCCGAGGAGCACAGGGGGGGTGCTGGGGGCCAGGGGGGTCCCGGGAGGGGCCCAAAGTTCAGCAAAGTTGAGTAGAAGTGGTGAAGGGAATGCGGAGAGCTGAGTGCGCTCTCTAAGGCACAGCCGCCATCTGTAGCTTCCTTCCCAGCTATGAGCTCTGCCTGTGATTGACACTCTCTACATTTACCCCACAACTCAGGTGATGTACTAAGACCCACCCCCTTCTTCCATATCCACCATCAGACATGGGGTCACTGGGAGAATGGCAATGGGGACACCCTCAGAGATTGGGGAGACTTCAATGTCCAAAGCTGGGGGGGTGGTGAAGAGGGGGGCTGAACACCCTTTAGGAGCCAGACAGGAAAGACTCATTAATAGCCTTTGTCTTCATTGCATTAGCATGCTGCTGTCCTGGAGATAAATCACTTCCTGTTTGGACAGGAAGTGGTTCAAAAAAGTAAGCCATTTTGTGGAGATGGGTTTTAAGATGGCTCCAGCCATAGACTGAAGTTTTGACCCTCTTTATGGGAAGTCGGGTGGGAGGCAGATGGGGATGATAAAGGAGCAGGTGACTACCTACAACCTGGTGTTGGAAACCATTACTGGAAGAGCCAATGTTTTATTTGATAACTCCAAGACTATTTAACTGGGTGAAGTAAAAATTGCTTTGACTCAATGGCGCCACTCTAGTGGTTGACACTGAAATTCATTGAAATAAACATGATGGTGAGATGCAGTAATGCCTGACCAACATAACTAAACCCATTCATTGACATCCATGTGATCAGATGCCAAAGTGGTTGACCAAATGTAACCAAACCTAAAATGTGATGATCAGACGCAATAGTGGCTGATCAACATAACCAAACTCATTCATTGGCCGTGTGATGATCAGCTGACCAATGTAACCAAACCCATTCATTGACAATGCGATGATCGGACATCAAGGAGGCTGACCAAACCCATTCATGGGCATCAGTGTGATGAGCAGACGCCATAGTGGCCGACCAACATAGCCAAGCCCATTTATTGACAGGGTGATGATCAGATGCCAGTGGCTGACCAACTTAACCAAACCCATCCATTGACGTCAGTGTGATGACCAGATGCCATGGAGGTGGACCAACATAATCAAACCCTTTTGACATCAGTGCGATGGTCAGCCACTGGGATCTGATCAACTAAACCAAACACCATCCATTGACATCAGTGTAATTATCAGACAGCATGGAGGCTGACCATTGTAACCAAACCCATTCATTGACATCAATGTGATGATCAGATTCCATAGAGGCTGACCAACGTAACCATTCATTGGCATCAATGTGATGATCAGATTCCATAGAGGCTGACCAACGTAACCATTCATTGGCATCAATGCAATGATCAGACACTATGGAGGCAGACCAACGTAACCAAACCCATTCATTGACATCAATGTGATGATTAGATGCCATAGTGGCTGACCAACATACCTAAACCCATCCACTGACATCCATGTGATGATCAGATGTTATAGTGGTTGGTTGACCAACGTAACCATTGACATCAATGTGATGATCAGACGCCATAATGGCTGACCAACGTAACCAAGCCCATTTGACCTTAGTGTGACGATCAGATGCCAGTAGCTGACCAACATAACCAAACCCATTCATTGACATCAGTGTGATGATCAGATGTCATAGTGACTGACTGACAAAATCAAGCCAATGTGCTGGTAAGACTCCATATTACCTGACCAACACAAACAGCAAACAACCCATCCATTGAAAATCAATGTGATGATCAGACACTATGGAGGCTGACCAACGTAACCAAACCCATCCATTGAATCTATGTGATGACCAGACTTTTTGGCTGACACACAGATACGCCCATTTGTTTAAATCAATGTGATGAGACACCATGGAGGCTGATCAATGTAACCAAAAACGCATCCACTGAAAATCAATGTGATGATCAGACACCATAGTGGCTGACCAACATAGCCAAACCCATTCAGTGAAATTTATGTGATCAGACTCTGTAGAGGCTCACTGACAAATCAAACCCAGTCAATGAACTGAAGTGTGATGGGCCAGCCCCTCCTTACTTGTTTTACCCAAGAATGTCAAAATAGATACATCACTAATGAACTAAAATTGGTGGCTAAAGAAGCTTGTTTTGCCATTGCCAAGATTAAATGTATACCAATAACGGCACAAGAACCCCAAGGATATTGGTTCAATAATTAGGTCACCATTTTGTAGTGGTATACATTGGAATTACATCTGGATTATTTTAGGGCAAGAGTATATTATGTATATACTCGTGAGGGGAAAAAGGGGGGAGACTAGAAACCAAAGTGTGCAGATAAGCATTGAAATAAGTGGCACCTCATTTAAGAATGTTGAAGACTTGGGTCTGAAGTACCATATGCAAGTTTGGGATGGTCAATGACAACCACAAGGAACCCTACTGTACTAGTTTTATGCAAATGGCATCATTTTATAGCTTTGTTCAGTACAGTATATTACCACCTATATACATATGCATTTCCCATCAATTCATTTTGCGGGTTCTACAAGCAATTTGCACACTTTAGATTTAAAACAAAATGGAGACAAGCTGTTATTTAAAAAAACATTTACTTTATTGAAGAGAATGTTGACAATTTGCATCATAAAAAAACAGTACAAAATGTAAATGCAAAAAGGTGATTAGCATTCAAAAAGTTTCCAGAAATCATACAAACAGGTCATAGTAAATACATTTTAAGTCAATATTAGCACTTCAGCAGTGAAGTCCATTTTCAGTATGTTCTTGAATTGGAAAGCCTAAGAAGAGTTCATTCCAGTCCATAAAGCTTCAAGCAATTCACATAAGAGCGCTCATCTTACTTCTCAGTGAATTCCATTTCCAATTGCCAAGGAGTTTTGAGTCTTAGAAAAATCAAAAGAGAAAAATCTATTGGCATCATCTTTTGAATAAATATATCAGCTTTTATTTTTTTTTTTTAATTATAAGCATTAATTTCAACCCCATTCCATGGTTCTAACCCATCTGATCTCAGCCCCAGTCCATGGTTCTAACCCATTTGATCTCCACCCCATTCCATGGTTCTAACCCATCTGATCTCAGCCCATGGTTCTAACCCATCTGATCTCCACCCCATTCCATGGTTCTAACCCATCTGATCTCAGCCCATGGTTCTAACCCATCTGATCTCCACCCCATTCCATGGTTCTAACCCATCTGATCTCAGCCCATGGTTCTAACCCATCTGATCTCAGCCCCATTCCAAGTTTCTAACCCATCTGATCTCAACTGAAATTCCATGGCTCCATCCCATAGGATCGCAACCTAACTGCACGGTTTTAACTCGTCTGTTATCTCAACCCTATTCAAGGATTCTAACCCATCTTTGATTTCAACCCCATTGGTCATTATTGATGAAGTTTGGCATAACTGAGTGTTTCCAAGCATCAGAGCACACCAAGAATTAAGAGGCGCCCCATTTCACATTTTGAATAGAAGACCTCCAACAGTTGGAGAGTTTGTCAGTTAAAAATAAATAAATATGGTGAAACCTCGTTTTCATTTTGCAGCTGACAAAATAGTTTCTAGCACACAATGGAATAATATTTCAAGCTGTCCAAATCTGGACAGCCACCCTTCTCAAATATAAAAAAAAATATGTTATATGACTGCATTTCAAGAAACACTATAACCCAAAGAGTTTAGGTTCTCAACATTAGGTCATAAGACGAGTCCCGCTTTTTGGTCAGTGTGGACTGAGTACAGCTACATATTGGACCACATCTACAAACTGCAATCTACTCTTACCAGGCTCTCTGGTATCACTAGGAACACAATGTCACAGTATACCAGCTTGAAATGAGCTCAAGTCTCTTGCAGACCCATTAAAGTAAAGATGGACATAACTTTTCTTCAAGATTAAAAACCTGAAAGCCCATATTTTTTCTAGTTTAAAAACAAAACAAAACATTCCTTTATGATACAATGGAGGGAGCAGGAAGAAAGCCATAGTGCCTGCAGCTACCAACTTCAAATGGATACAAGAGCTGGAATTGATGCAAATAAGCAATCACAAGATAGCTCCAGTTTAGGCATAAGAAACATTTCACCTCCATATGGGATACTGCAAAAAAAAAAAAATAAATAAAAAAAAGAAGGGCAGAAAAAGCTATGGAGAGGCCTTACATTTACTTTCTGCCTCTTAAGCCTGGTCACCACAGGAAAATATTTATATATAAAAATGAAAGCAGGTTACAGATATTTGTGTGTCTCAAGGGATGGCGCTCCAAACTATTCAGAGACCACAACTTAAGAGGAACGGTCACAAGAGAATAATGGAGGCTTGCACTGATAAGCTCCCCTTTTGAGAATGCCATTTACCTAGCTGTCATGCTGATGACTTGGATTCAATGTCTGAATGCTGTCCCACAACAAAAACAAAAAAACACAATTTAGAGCATACTCGTTCTGGGGTTGTGAGACCTTTGAGGAAACCAGCATTTCCAGGAGCCCATCTAGGAGCCACATTGTGTTTGAGGTGGGTTGCTGCTCAAAAGTGGACTACCTAATTATATTTGAAATATGGACATAATCTGTACTACTATAAATACAGAGTGGGTTAGAACCATTCGTTGAGGCCTACATACACATGAACACCAGCATAGCATCCCGCTTCACAATGCACCTGCTGTTGTGGCCATAAAAGCCTTCCACCACCCCCATGAAGGATGGGGAAATTTTCTCCTTTACATAAAAAAGGGCCAGATGTTATTCATTAGGGCAGCAAAGCAAACTGCAACATTGGAGCCATGAATGATGACTTAAAATCATTTTAGGCAACCAAAGACATTTTCATTTGTTCTTGAAAAGACATATCAGTTTACCACTAAAAACCATTCATCCTGAATAGGAACATTTGCTTGAACAATGGGGCATATGGCCTGAATGAGGTGGCGTTATACTTTATTTTTTTTGGTGTCAGACTGAACAATCTCTATTCTATCTAATCAGAAGACAAGATGACAGCTCCTCCTAGGAAGAGCATAATAAATTGGAGTACAATAAAAAAATAAAAAAAAGAAGGGGACAAAACAAGAATCTTCAATCTTTTACAGCAATCATGCAACAAAGTCAGTTTCACCAACAAATTCACATTTGATAATTTCTCATACATGAAGAGGGCTTAACGCAGAACTAGCCCCTCTATACCAAAGCAAACGTTTTGGCTACTGATACAATAAACCACGGGTGCTCAAACTGTGGCCCTCCAGCTGTTGCAGAACTACAAGTCCCATGAGACACTGCCAGGCTGACAGTTACATACATGACTACTAAAGGCTGAGGCATGATGCGACTAGTAGTCTCACAATTGCTGGAGGGCTACAGGTTAAGCACCCACGCAACAAACATATAGCACTACTTGACATCTTTAAAAAAAATTTGCCATAATTCCCGACACATCAAAGTGCCGAAACTGAACCAGAGATAGTACTGCTCCAACATGTCCAAGGTTAGAGACGCACTTCATTTTCTGGTGCGTTAAGGCAGCTCATCCATTAGACTGCCAACACACCAACAGATTAAAACAAATACACAATAACTTTTTTTTTCTTTGCACAACATGTGATGTGCATAGTGGTGCGCTGAGGTGTGTAGAGTTCAATTTTCATTGGTGTGCCATTCACAATGCATGACACATCAACTCCCTACGAAGAATATGTGCATTGGCAGGCATGGTACATATTAGTGCAACACAAGAGTGAATAGGCCCTAAGGCATTGGTATTTAGGCAGGCTTCCAGGAAGAAGAAAGCATACAAAATGGCATCACCAATTTAGCAGGTTAAAGGCAGTAAGATTGACATGGAAGCTAAAGACAATAGTCTAGTTCCTTCTTGATATGTATGGTGGCGTGGGGTGTGAAAAACAATACATTTGAAATCCTGTAGGCAGATAAGTTCCTGTGTATATTTCAACCAAATACTTATATAAGTTTGGCCAAAGTTCTGCTTTAAAAAAGGGGCATTTCCATGTAAAAGTTAGGTTTCTCAAAGAACCCCTGCTAAATATTGCTACATGGACAACTCTGGATACTTTAGCGAGATAGTCACTGGAAAGCCTAATGCCGCATACACACGATCGGAATTTTCGGCCAGTAAAAAGAGATGAGAGCTTTTCATCAGAAAATGCGACCGTGTGTGTATGCTCCATCAGAAATTAGCTGGCCGAATTCCTGCCAGTAAAAATTTAATAGAAAGTTTTTCCATCTGGAAAATTGTGAACATGCTATCAGAAATTCCAATCATGTGTATGCAATTCCGACGCGCATAAACTCACACATGCTCAGATTCAACTACAGATAGATGGGAGCCATTTAACTTCTTCTCTAGTCCCGCTGTACTTGTACGTCACCACATTCTTGGCGGTCGGAATTTGGCGTGACCGTGTGTAGGCAAGACAGTTTGAGTGGAATTCAGTCGGAATTCCGAAGGGAAAACCATCAGAGCTTTCTCCTACAAGAATTCCGATCGTGTGTAGGCAGCATTACCCTCTTATAGATAGCTAAAAAGATCAATGGCGTCAGTGGGAACTTATCTGAGAGGCAAAAATTGCTCATTGCTCAAGGAACCCGTAGAAACTTCTGAAAGAACACTAGGGTTCCATGAACCCTGATCTACATGTTAGCTTCCTGTTTGTGGGGCTCCCATTGGCAGAATAATTAATAACTGCTAGTTCTGGTCAATATAGGCATTAGAAAAGTAAAAATGATGGGGGTCACCCAACTCAAAATGGAATTTACATTACTGCTTAGTTCAGAGAGCTCCAGTATTTTACAGTACAATTATGACCGCCTGGAATTGTTGCCAATAACAAACCATATATAAAAATGATGATGGTGACTTTGTAGTTAGTGAAAAGCAAAAAAACTACTCGTAAATAAATGTCTTTTATAGCAAGCAATTATTGGTTACTGGACCACAGCAAATACTTGATAAAAAAAGGGTGTATAAATTTAAAAATCTGAGACATTTGTTACACTCATTTAGAAATAGGAGTTATAAATCTCAAAATGAGATTCAAGAGTTGAGATCTTTGGGATGACTGCTGCTTTGGGTGGAATTGCCATTCAAGTCTTATGCATCTCCAAAGCGTCAATGTTCTCAATCTCCATTATGGGGACCAATCTCGTACAAATAACCATACCAGTTTTCAAAGAACTACATCCAAGAATGCCTTCTACATAGGAGAAACCTTTTCTGCGAGAAACATGAAAGCCGCCATTGCTTTTCATTCTCCAGCTTGCCTTAATATTGGGAGTCACTGATCCAGAACAGAGTATTTTTTGACTCTCCCAATCTGCATACTTTTTCTGGGTCACCAAACACCAAACCTATTGAAGCCAAGGGGTTCAGTATAAAAACCTGTTAACTAGCATTTTCACAGATGCTGGCAATGGCAGCCTCCACATTTTTATGGAGGACAGGTTTCCAAAAAAATAAACATGTAGAGCACCTCCCCATCTGAAAAAGGGATTGCACAATGATTAGTGCACCAAATTAAGGACTTTTTGATGTACCGTATACGCTTGTTCCAGGTCACCGACATAGGACCTAAACACATTGGCTGTAACAGGAACAAGTGGGGTCAGCCATAGCAGCTTCCATATTTCTCTCACTAAAGTTTTTCCTCCATTGCCTCTGTGCCATATTCCTGCCATCTTAGGTATGTTGTTGGATTTACACAACACTATGAGGTCTCATTCACATGGACAGGAGGAAAGAATGAGACTGCATACCCTGTAGCTGGGGATGTTCAGCCTGTACCAAGCAATGACAGGCTAACAGAAACTGCAGCTGTCCACTGATCTTCACACGTATCTGCACATTGAGAAGTAACCTGCTGTTAGGGGCAAATGTCCATCCCTAGACACATTTGTACCAGACATCTGCCCCTAAAACATCAGATAACTACTCAGTACATGGATACATGCAAAGATTGGAGGACAGCTGCGGCTCCTGTCAGCCTGTCATTGCCTAGTACAGGTAGAGTATCTGCAGCTGTTTGCAACCATCTGTCAGTCCTGCCACAGTATAGGCCATCTCCTGCCACTGTCCATGCCCATTAATCTGTGTGAATGGAGGCCACACATTAACATTTGTATTTTAGGAAAAAAAAAAAATCTTGAAAACTAATTTTATCGTTCATAAAAAATAAAATTGAAAAAAAAATAAAATGTAAACAAGGTTTACAAACCTGAAAATGGAACAAAAATAAAAATGAATGCAAACTTGTGCAGAGCACAGCAGGGACATTCACAACATAAAATTAAGTGGAACCTGTCAGGATGAAGAAAATATGTGAGCTGCCATTGCAGACTAACTTTTAAAAAAGGTACAAGCTTTAAGGCCACAAGCCTTATCTAGACTTCACTATTAAAGCAGAAGTAAACCCATTGATTTGTTTCAAAAACCAATTAGATTCCCGGCATGCCGGAAATACGTTCACATTGGTTGTGCTTTCAAACTGTCAAATCATCCAATGGCTGGTGTCATAACTCATCACATGTGCAAGATCATGGCAGTTGAAGATCAAACAGAGGCCAAGATGGCAGCTTCCTTGGCTGAAAACCATGAGGGGGGGGGGGGGTGAGGGGTTGTTTACTTCCACTTTAATGTCACACACCAAGAATGCAGTTCAGGCATCACTGGTTGCCAAACTGATCAAAATCAGCAATTAAGCATAAAAAGGCCCAGAGCTTGTACCTTCAACCCAAGTTGCCAAAGGAATTCTACACACTGCCATCCTGACAGGACAGAAAAAGTTGAGGGTGGTGTAAGAAACGTATATGCCAAAGTCTTGCAGGATCTGGCAGGTGGAAGAACTCAAAGAGCGGTATGGTGCAAGGATCAAGGTCTACGCCTCAGCCCTCCCTACAAACTGCTTTCCACCTTTCTAACCAAGAACTAGACAAGAAGTGAATCTTTAACCATGGAAAAACCCAAAAAGGGTAAAAAACAAACAATTAACTTCTGCTACTTGTATATAGGAACACCACTGCTGCAATACTGAAAAGTCCAGCAAATATCAGAACAGAAAGATGTGAGGATATAATGGCATAAAAAAAACAAAGAAAAAAAAAAACCCCACACACACCCCCACACAACACAACAATTTTGACAATTTTCTACTGCAGGGAAGCAGCGAAACCAAACACTACGTGACATTTGTTTTCTAAAGACATCCTCAAACCACCTCAAAATATAAATTTGAGCTACTGGTCACATTTTTGTGAGTAGAGGGTAAACACAGGACGTTATCCATTCAACAGACAACCATGGCCCATGTCTGCTACCAGTAAACCTCATAATACTTTGCTTGAATTTACAGATTCAAGGAGCACCTTATAACCTTAGCTGAAGAACAATCTCCATAAAAAAAGTGTGATGGCAAGGAATTCATACCAAGGTTTTGCCAACATATTAAGCCCAAAGTAACCAAAACTGTGAATTTTGGATAAAAACTAAAAATAAAATAGTGAATGCTAAAAATCGTATGACCGCCATTAGTGAATACTACTAGGAGATGGGGGTAATATAGTATGTAAAGTTCATATTTCCTGGGAATACCCCTTAAATACAGTCATGTCCAGAAAAATAAGGACTTACCATGTAGTTTTGCCATCAATGCCATGGTATATAAAAAAATTCTTTATACCTTTTTAAAGTCTGACATCAGAAGAAAATAGACTGAGGGCCCATTCACACTTGTAGGTTGGATAACACATGACAATGACCTGCTTTAAAGGGCAGCGAATCGCAGTGCCATTCATTGAGAACAGCACCCCTTTCTACTGTGCAGTGAGCATTATATTGCCCATTGTGATGGGCTGCTTTGATAAAGGGCCATGTACATTTTCATCTGCTGTGGCGCACTGGCAGCCCACAAAACAGAATGCTTAAAGCTGAACTCCAGACAAAAATAAAAAAAACAAACACCACACAACTACAACAACTAGAATAGATTTTTTCAATGTCCAGAAAGATGTAAATCTACTGCATGCACCAAATCCTTCTGCTAACCTGGATTTAAATGTGGTATTGACATCATCATTCTATACAAAGTCTATAGGAGGGACCCGGTATGCACACCCACTACAGACTGCTTGCAGAAAGCTACAGGAGGGGGTGGAGACAAGACCAGCGACCCTGCACAAGGAGGGAGCAGCAGTGAACGGTCTTTATTACAGGAAGTTCCTGCACAGAGGTAATGTCTCACACTGGATTACTGCACAGATATGGAAGTAATACACAAAAGCACACCAAGATTCATGGAAGAAAACACATGGCTCACAATAATTTGGGCAATGCTTACTTATCCTGCAGTTCAGCTTTAAGTGTGAACAGACCCTAAAACAAAATTTCTAACACTAAAGCTCAATAGCTTACAAAAACCATTAAAAATATATGTTCAATAGTCTCTCAGACTTCACATACTTATGTTTTTCATGATCTCCAACATTTTGTCCACACATCAAAAATATTGTCAGTGTCCAGCACATATGGGAACATTTTATATTTCTTCTTTATATGAAGAGCAGACTGGACTGAAAGTGGCCAGAAACTGTTGCAAGATTCTTTGCATACATCAGAGTGGGGCTTAAAGTGGAAGTAAACTCATCGATTTAAACAGTTAAAAAAAAATAAAAAATAAAAGTCATGTCGGGAGTGCTAACTGCACATTGGCTGTGCTCGCAGCCAAACTATCAAACCATCCAATGGCTGGTGTCATAACGAATCACATGTGCAGCACCATAGCAGTTGAAGATTAAACAGAGGCAAAGATGGCAGCTTCCTTGGCTGAAAACGATAGGGGAGTTTACTTCCACTTTAAGAGAATAAAGGATGCACTGCATGTGGGTCTGACCCAAGTTCAGCCTCTCAATGTCACCAAACGTGGAATTATGTGGCTGCACTTTTAAAAAGCTTTCAGAACAACCAGTTGATACACAAAACAGCCCAAACTACTAACTGTGCCAGTTTTAACATTGTTATTAAATTCTAATTTACAGAAGCCAATAAGAGTTCACAAGCACTGCAGTCAAAACTAGAAACATTTTAGGAATAGTTAAATACAAAAAAAAACACAACTTACCGTTGTACGTTTCAAACAGGTTACCTGGCCTGTAAAGATAGAATTATTGAAAATGATTACAAATCTACAACTGAACAAATCAGTGGTCTGCCAATTAATTTCAGTACACAATCATTTAAAATAGCATCTCTTTCATCAAGGTAGATCATTTGAAACAAAAGAAATAAAGTTACTATATTACCACCATGCTAATCTTAATGATACATCAAAAAAGTTCCCACAACTCCCACGGAGCTCCAATTCACATCACATGAACAAATGCTGCAGCAGCCTTGCATAGAACTGCTGACCTCAGAATCTTCAAAGTAAAAAAATAAATAAAAAAATAAATAAAAAACACCACCTTTGCCAAAATAAGTGGTCCCCCAATGCAATGTTGCTGCAGGTCATGACTTGGAAAGCAGGTGTGCCCCCCATATTTGTAAATCACAGCACATAGGAATGATTACACAAACACCCGCCGCGCAGAAGATACAATTTGAGTTTGATGGTACACCAAGTATGCATTTATAGCAGTTGTAAAAAGTTACCAACACTGAACTAAACATAGGCAGGCCTTTTACAAGGCAAGCCATAAAAGAAGCCTAAAATAAAATGGATGAGCTTGGATGTCCTTTGAGTTTGACTCCTTTTTTATTACAATAAGCTTTAGGTCACGCAGGCAAATAAGTGGGCTAGTAATGGCCTGGCTTGAAAGCTCCCCCCGCCCCCCCCCCAAAAAAAAAAAAAAAAAAAAAACACACACAAACTTTGAGCACAAGTTCAGAGGGCACTAAATCTCACCTGTGACCTCTGCTGGCCCTTTCACCTTTTTGTCCCTCCCAGGAATGGCAATTTTGCACCTTTTCACAGTTTAAGATGGAAATCCATCCTTTTAGTTTATACTACAGACATTTTATACACCATTTAAAAAGGAACCATTTTAATGAATACAGCATCAAGTCAATTAAACCCATGGGATATCTGGTCAGTTGGGGTTGTTAATCAGTTTCAGCTGCTTTGGTGTATATGAAACAGGTGCACTAGATGGGCAACAATGAGACAACCTCCAAAAACGGTAATGGTTTTACAGGTGGAGGTCAGTGGCCATTCTCGCCCCCCCCCCCCCCGCCCACTCATCTTTTCTGATGATTTTTCACTAGTATCGCATTTGGCTATGGGTTAGTGTCACTACTGGTAGCATGTGACTAAACCTGGACCCTAGAGGAGGTTGCACAGACAGTCAAACTCGTCCAGGATGGCACAGCAATACATGCCATTGCCAGAAGAGCATAGAGGAGATTCCAGGAGACAGGCAGTTCCTCTGGGAGAGCTGGACAGGGCCATAGCAGGTCCTTAACCCATCAGCAGGACTGGCATCTGCTCCTTTTGCAAGGAGCAGCAGGATGAGCACTGCCAGAGCCCTACAAATGACCTCCAGCAGACCACTGGTGTGAATGTCTGACCAATCACAGACTTCACGAGAGTGGCCTGAGGGCCTGATGCCCTCTAGTGGGCCCTGTGCTCACTGCCTGACACCATGGAGCTTGGTTGACATTTGCCACTGAAAACCAGAATTGGCAAGTCCGCCACTGGCACCCTGTGCTTTTCACAGATGAGTGCAGGTTCACCCTGAGCACGTGACAGACGTGAAAGGGTCTGGAGAATGTTATGCTGCCTGTAACATTCAGCATGACCAGTTTGGCGGTGGGTCAGTTATGGTCTGGGGAGGCATATCCATTGAGAAACCCACAGACCTCTACAGACTAGATAATGGCATCCTGACTGCCATTAGGTATCTGAATGAAATCCTTGGACCCATTGTCAGACCCTACGCTGGTGCCCTGGGTTCCTCCTGGTACACAACAATGTCCGGCCTCACGTGGAGAGAGTATGCAGCCAGTTCCTGGAGGATGAAGGAATACCATTGAATGGCCCCCCGCACTCCAGTAGAACATCTCTGGGACATTATGTTTCAGTCCCTCTGACAGGTTACACCTCAGTCTGTTCAGGAGCTCAGTGATGCCCTGGTCAAGGTCTGGGAGGAAATACCCCAGGACAACATCCGTCTCATTAGGAGCATGCCCCATGCCAAACATGTTCAGGCATGCATAAAAAATAAAAAAATACTGAGTATCATTCTAAGTTGCTGCAATGAAATTTCAGCAAAATAGACTAGCCTGCTGCATAATCTTTTAACTTAGATTCTCAGGGTGTTTATTTCCATCAAACGGTGTGGCATCCTTTTGTTCTTAACACATTACCCAGTCCATATCAGTATAGTTAACCAGCATGATATTTATTCCCAATTGAGATTTGATGCATTTTCAAAGTGTTCCTTTATTTTTTTGAGCAGCGTATTTATTTGTATTTATTTATTTTTTTTAAACATGAAAGATTTGTTTGTGATCAGGGGCAAAAAAAAAAAAAAAAAAAGTAAGCGAGGTTGACTGGGGCAGTATAGCCATGTCTAAATGAAGACAATTCGGCAGTTGCATGCATGAAGCAGTTTCATGATTTAGGGAACAATTCAGTGTTTTTCGCAAACAATATTGCCTTTTTTTATATCGCATTTGATAAGTAAATTCAAAGTAAAATTCCCCATTTGTTGTAAATATGAGGTTAAAACAAAAAAAATAAAAATAAAAACCTCACTTAAATGCATTATTTCATGGAGCATCATATAGGAATGTGCAAAAACAATGGAAGGAAATTTGCACTGGTTATTAAGTTCCATATGAAATGTTATGCACTTGAGACAGATCATTGTGTGAAAGAAGACAAAGAAGGTTTTCAGTGTCACAAAATGTATGTGTTCCTTTATTCACAAAACAATCTCCTTCGGACGCACAGTATTAGCCAGAGAAGAGGGGGAAAAAAAAAAAAGGAGTTACAAAAACACTAAGCTTTAGGTGCTAAATATCTCAAAAACAAATATTTAACTAATTTGTTAAATAAGGCATTTGGGGGGCGGTCGGACTACTTTTAGCCATTTTAAAAAAGTAAAAAAATCCTGTGTTATGTATCTTCATGATTTGTCCCCTTTAATTGCCTACTAGGACTGCTGTACTGAGCCACAATTTTTCTCTGAAAATGTTCAGAAAGTACAGAAAATACCTGTTGACCTTGACAGAAGTGTAGTGTCCTTGTGACTTCAAGCTCTGTAGACTAAACTCCCCAACCCCCATGTATTGAAGTGTGAAAGGGCAGGCATGTCTAGGTAACAGCCATGACTCCTTCCACAGAGACAGTGAAGTGAGTGAGTGTAGCCACACTGGGACAGAAATTGGGTTAGAGATTACTAGGGGGAAAAAAAAAAAAAAAAAAACCTGCTCAGCCAATCTATATGACATTTTAAATGTTGGCTTTATATTAGCAGGTTCTTGGAACTTTAATATAACATTCAGAAATGTGCATTTTTAGCAAAATAATCAGCCAGATGCAACTTATTTACAAGCAAAAACAGAAGGGGGGATTCTTCCTTGCAACAATGGCAATAGTACTTGAGGCAGATTTCCAAGAATGCAGAACTCTTTCTCTTGATATTTATTCTCTGCCTTTTTCATGGGGCCGTACAGGATATAAGCAAGGAATATAGAATCCCCCCCAACTCCTTAGGTTTACTGCACTGGAAAGGTTAGGTTTGATATTAAATTTAGTTGTGCACTTTCAGAAATATGGAGAAAGAGGCAGATTAAGTGGCATAGCCAATGTCAGTACTGTTTACAGAACAGAAATAGGAATGGACCCAAAAGGAGCTTGCAAATACTGAATAAAGCTGACCTGGACAGAACTTTTTTTTATATATCTCCTACTTGATTTCTTAACAAGTCATGAATGTCCAAATATACATACTATCAGCCGTCAAAAGGCAAGCCTAACTATATGCCATCAGCAGGCTGACAAATGCCTTTAGATTAGGGTTGTGGTCACAAAATTGTGCATGTCAAAATAACTAAAAGGTGACATTAAATATGACTCAGCAATGGGTTACCATATTAGGTGAATGGCTGTGACAAAAACATGACTGAAATTTTGCAGACCAACCCAGCAGCAATGAGCTACCAGGAGGGGAAAAAAATAAAAATAAATAAATAGTGCCTAGGTGGAACATTGTTATAGCTTGGAGCTGTGCGGTCTTTTAAGTGATCAATCAATTTCACACACATCGCATCCACATTCCTAGAATGAAGGGTGTCCATTTAATAAAGAACCATATGGTTAGGTTTGATGGCATCTCTATAGTCAAAGGCAAAATATGTTTAACATATTGTTCAAGTTCATTTGTGAAGAAATACACAACTTGATTGTTCAGACATCTCTTGAAATTTTCTGAAGATGACATCTTGGTGTCATATTGTACAAATTTGAGTGTGGTTATGCTGATGATCAAAATATTCTCATTTCAAGAACCCAACGTACATTAAAAAGCATACTTTGATCTCGGTGAATACTTACAGAAGTTAACTCAACATGATAGGTCAGAACTTCTCATCAAGAAAGACTGGTTGTTTTTAACAAGTGAAAGGCAGGCTGGATTTTTAGCAAGTGATTAGTGTCCATTCCAGATAGTTTATTAAATGTACACCTATGATTGACACTGAGTTTTTTCACAGTTTGGTTCTCAGAGGAAAGTTCTGTGCAGTTGGTTTATGAGGCTGAGAACTTCAGTTCTGAGAGAGAACAGAGAAGCGCTTCCTCTGAAAACAGCAAAAATCTGTGTAAAAGTGGATGGGCTGCCTGTAATCTCGTGAGATTACAGTGCAGCCGAGTTCAAAAAGTGAAACTAGTTTAAAGTTAAAATTAAAAAAAGGACATGCAATTACATGTTTTCAGACATGTGAGTATAATATATATATATATATATATATATATATATACACACACACATATACACACACACACACACACTTGTATATATTTATATGTTAATCATTTTTAACCCACTGGCGCCATTAGGAAGAAAGCCTTCTTTCTTCCTCCAATTGCACCAGCTTCTCTCCCAGATTCTCCATCTCTGAGCTGGTGAATCTGGAAGGGAGATATTTCAGTGGAACGCCCTGTGATCTTCAGATCTCACTTTTATAAAACTTGTAACAAAACGGTCCTGTACTGTGATGAGAAGCGGAGAATATGTTCTCTGCTCCTTATCTCAGCTACATAAACCGGTACACCCCAGAGATCAGCCGTGATCCTCTCGGTTTTATAAAATGGACACCATTATTTGAAACTTGTTTTTTTTGCCTACAAACATTTCCGCTTTTGAATAATTCAAACAGTTTTTTTTTGTTTTGTTTTTTTTATAAACCAAAAACCAAACACTTTTTGCCCACTTCTGAAAAAACACCAATTATGTTACGGAATTTAGAATATATTTTCTTTACACAAGAAAGGGTTTTTAAAAATGGAGCGATTTCGGCACCAAAGCAAATGCTAATGCATTGATAACAGATCAATTACTGTCTCTAAAAAGTTTGAAGATTTTTTATCACCACATTATAATGGTTTCTTCCACCACTGCATGCAAATAAGTGGGCAAGGTGCTTTTGTTATGGCAGCAGGGTCAGGTGTAACCTGTCAGTGTTGCTTTTCTCTCGGTTGAATATTAAATTTTTGGATACCTGTTGTGCTGCTCAAAGCCCTTGCCAATTTTTGTACACTTTTTTTCGGTCGAACATAAACATTTAATGAAAATAATTTACCAAGTGGGACATTTACACTTATGAATTTGTGCAACATATTCATTATATTTTGTAATGCAAATGAATCCTTTATGCATGCTGCCTACGCAAATTAAAAAAATAAAAATCTAACTCTAGTAACTGGTACATGTCAAGGTTATATTGGTAAAATGTAGCTGAAAAGTAAATGCATTTACAATCAAAAATGACAAAGTAAACCATCTCCACTCCAAGCAGTCAATCCCACCCCCATTTTCTGCAGCAAATAAGAGGAGCTGCAAGATTCCAAATTCATGAAAAATTTCAAGAAATGTATAAATAGATAGAGATATATCTATCTATATATACCTTCCATTTTCTGTTGCATAGGAAAAACAGCAGACATTTTCCAAGGTTGTGCAACCTTGTGGTTCTAAAATTTACATTAAAACCCTATCACTTCTCAAATGCTTGTAAAAAGAAAGTAACAATTCATAGTAAAATTGACATTTCCTATGAGGCAAAATAAATAAGTTTAAAAAAAAAAAAAACCCACACAAAAAGGTGGTGCTTAAAGTGTAAACATTAGCGTAAAAGCATTTACTTAAAAATTGTGTTGTCACAAATCTGTTGTGATGGTGCATTAAATTAGCAGTCCACAAGAAACAGAAGAACAGATTTACACAAAACAGTAAAGCTACCTTTCAAAACTAATCCTTGTTCAAATAATTAATGGCGACTGCTGAGCCAAGAAGCTTTACATATTAATCTGTATTTCCCCATAATAACTATCGATTCACAATTTTTGTTGTATTTAAGTGATATATTCATCTGTATTTTATGTTTACTAGAAGGATATATCAATCAATATTTCACATTAAACATTTCTGCAGTATTCCTTGTTTATTATCCATTCTAGGTTTCTTCTATACTAAAACATTTTATTTACAAAGTAGTAATAAAGGTTTGAGAAAGATACTTACTTAAAAACTGCTAACTAATGCCCAGTTTCAAAAGACCGATCAAAACCTGAAAATTAATAAAATGAGTCGTTAGGAGTTAACACCTTTTACACATTGGTCTAATTGATAGTAAAATGCATACGTCATTATTCAGTTTTATAGGCTTACCTCACTATATATGTTTTCTTTGCTGTTATATTTGGCATGGTTCATCATACCTGTTTACCTGTAAATAAATAACACAAATTAACGATCTGGGAATTTTCAGCAGCATTTAGCATTCGTTTGGACAAAAGTTCACACCAAAATTCCAAACAAATGCACATTATAACAAAGAGAAAAAGCATTAAACAAAAACCAGACTTACTTTAAAAAGTCAGGAACTGGAGCCTCAAAGCAAACGTGTATCTGAAAACAGATCGAAAATTGCATTTTAGAAAAAGGAATAGCTGTATCCAACTCCTCAAATATAATATTCCATAAAATAAATCATATTGTCTTGAAAAAGCAAATATTCTTGTGTTACATCTATTTTACCTCATCTATAAAATAGAATATTTGGGTATTAGATCTTTATTTTCTATGGTTTTAAACCTTATGCTGTAATACCAAATTCTCGCATTAGGACACAACACAACGTTTTTCCAAACACCAACCCTACGAATAATATTGTAGAATGTCTGTATTGTATATTTGTATGCTTTTCTTCAAAAGAAATACTAGACTGAACCAAAATATAGTATCCTTCGCTGCCAACACACCCTGCCTGTATAAGAATATACACTCTTCATTCCCGCACTCTATAAAAGTCTACCGTCTGCAATGTTCATAGTGTCATACCACTTCACAACACCATCCCATCCTGGTTGGCTCATGTTTAAATTTGATGTACAATAGTTGCGCTATTTCCATTTACTGAAGGATGAAATCACATACTATACATTAAAATACATGTATAGCAACGCCGTAGTGAGTACGGCAACCTTGCAACATTGGGGTCCTTGGCTCAAATCCCAAGCAGGACACTAGCATGGCGCTGGCATGTTTCTGTAGTTGCATGGATTTCCTTGGGTTTTTATCCAGCACTCCATGTTGGCCACAGTATGTTATTATGTATGCAAGATATGGAACTTTGATTGTAAGCTCCTTGGCCCTAGCATGCGAGACAGGGTGCATAGATTGCAAGCTCCTTGGTCATATTGCGTGCGTATGCATGCAACATAAGGGCCTTAGATTTGTAAGCAGAGATTTTTAAACAGTCAAGAACTGCACAAGCACCAAGAAAATATTAAAACATTTTATACATGATTGTAAGCTCCTTCGTCCTAGTATACGTAGGCATGCGAGACAGGGAGCCTAGATAATAAGCTCCTTCGCCCCAATATGTATGCAAGTACTTCATACAGGGACCTTCGATTGCAAGCTCTTTGGCCCTATTATGTATATGTGAGATAAGGACTTCGATTGTAAGCTTCTTTGCCCCAGTGTGTGTAGGAATGCAATATTGGGCTTAAGAGAACACTCTCCTTGGTCCTTGCACGTGTGTATGCATGTGAGAGAAACCTTAGATTGTAAGCTCTTTAGCCCTTTTATGCAAGATAGGGTCCTTAGATTGTAAGCTCCTTGGCCCTAGTTATGCATGCATGCGAAAGCAGGCACATAAACTGCATGCTCAATGGCCATATTGCAGAATATGGACCTTAGAGTGCAAGCTTTGTTGCTTGTGTGTGTGTGTAGGCATGCAATACCGGACTTAATATTGCAAGCTCCTTGACCCTAGTATGTGTGTAAGAATGTGAAGTACAGACCATAGACTAATTTCTTCAGCCCTAGTAAATTAATCCGTATGCATGCATAATAGAAACAGATTGTAAGCTCTTCAGCCCAGTATGTGTGCATACATGTGAGATGAGGACCTTGGAGCGCAAGATTTTGACCCTAGATGGAGAATCTGTATGCATGCAAGGTAGGGAAAAGATTGTAAGCTCTTGTGTGTAAGCACACAAATAATAAGGACCTTAGATTGTAAGCTCTTTGGACCTTGTGAGAATCTGTATGCATGCAAGATAGGAAATGGATTGTAAGTTCTTTAGCCCTAGTATGTGTATATAGGACCTTAGAGTGTAAGCTCTTTGAACCTAGTATGAGAATATGTATGCATGATAGGAAATGGATTGATTGTAAATTCTTCAGCCCTAGTATGCATGTGCACACATGTACAATAAGGACCTTAGATTGTAAGCTCTTCAGCCTAGTATGTGTGCGCACACATACGAGACAAGAACCTTAGAGCGTAAGCTCTTTGACTATAGTATGAAAATCTGTATGCACGCAAGATAAAAAAAATTATATATATATAATTGTAAGTTCTTCAGCCCTAGTATGTGTATATGGGACCTTAGATTATAAGCTCTTTGACCCTAGTATAACAATCATGCATGCAAAATGGATAACTAATTGTAAGTTCTTCAGCCTAGTATGTGTGTTCACACATGTGAAAGAGGGACCTAAGATTGTAAGCTCTTTGGCCACATTATGAAAATCTGTATGCATGAAAGAAAAGAAACAGATTGTAAGCTCTTCAGCCCTAGTGTTGTGCATACATGCGTGATAAGGACCAGGATGCGTATATAGGACCTTAGATTGTAAGCCCTTTGACCCCAATATGAGAATCTGTATGTATGCAAGATAGGAAACAAATCTTAAGTTCTTCAGTCCTATTAGGTGTATATAGGACCTTAAACAGTAAGCTCCTTCATTTAAGACACTGATGTAAACATACACTCTGTAAAGCACTGCATAGATGATCAGTGCTATATCAATACTTATAATAATCCCCCCCCATAATAAACACTCCAGCACCTAAACTTTAGTTATGGCTGACACACAAAATGGTAGTCCTTGTAGAATTGTTGCTTCACTGAATATGGCGGTGGTGGTGATGGTGGGGGGGGCATAATATGTAGAACCCCACACTGCAACCTATAGTACCATATGGCAACTAATGCACCCTTCATGGGCTAATGGGACTGTACAGTGCTGTGTACACTGTTGGCACTCTCAATACATCCCTTTAATTAACAAGTCCCCATAATAAATAAGTCAATGAGAAGAGATCTGTAACATTGTATCCGGCAAACACTGAGCAGAGCAGGTTGGATACATTTGAAAATCTAAAAAGAAACATTGTATCCAATAATCCCAGGTGTGAAAGGTCCAAAGAAAATAAAAGGCATCAATGGAAGTCTATGGAGGATGACATCTGATCCATTGTATCCAATACACTCCCAGCAGACTGGATACATTTCAGAGGAGGAAAAAAAAAGAAAAACATTGTATCTATGGGTCTTCCCTCCATAGACATCTGGAGGAATCTCCTGACAATTATTAATATCAAAATAAAGGCTTCTCCTATTAAACATCTCCAGGAGATGAATACAGAATTATCACACATCTGATGATTGACCCCTGGCACAGATGATCAGATATCGATTAAATATAAAATAATCAATGAGTGGTGAGGAGAGGGTTAACAAGCCAACACCCTATAGAGAGGACAAATGTTTATAAAGAGTAGAAATGTCCCCCAATAATAAACAGAGGGACGAGATGAACAGAGCTCTGGTATAGGTGAGTGATATCGAGGAGGAAGGGTGGGGGCAGGGTGTTTGTGTGTGTGTTGGGGGATGGTGGACAGAAATCCGGGGAAAATTCTAGAAATGTCCAGGAGATGTATGGGGGACCCCCTGAGTGTGATGATGGGGGTCAGGGGCCCCTGAGGGCCCAGGTTCCTGGTCTTGTTGATGTTTTTCTCTGAAGGACAAGGCTTGTTTCCTCTCCCCACCCCCTCCAAGGACAAAGAAGAAGAAGGAGCCGCCATACTCACCATTCCCCGCCGCCATTACAGGGAGGATCTGTCATTCGATGTTCAGGGCCACAGGGGCCCCTCAGCCGGCCCGGGACTTCACCCCCCGACTTCTCCGAGGGGCACCTCACCCCACCGTACCGGAGGGGCCCCGGGGAGCGGACCGTGCACACCCACCCCCGGGCTCCTCTCTTCCCTCTCCCTCCTCCATATTGGAATGACTTTACTGGGAGCTCCGCTCACCCTTCACACCCGCTACACTCACCCCACACCCGCCTGTACACCCCAAATATGACAGCCGGGAGCCCGCCTGACTCTCCCCTCAGAACTCCGTCCCGCCATCGTGTAACCTCCGCTCTCCTCCGCCGCTCTGCACCCTCTGCCGCTCTCCGCACACAGCACCGCTGCCTGACACTCCGCACCTCACAGCGTCATGTGACCGGGGGGCGGGGCCACGGCAAGGAAGGAAGGCTGGGTGTCCCCCAATGGCTGCAGTCTTATTAACCCTTCCATGTGTCACAGAACTCACTGAGAGCAAGAAATACCATAGAACATAATATTCACATATAGACCATAAATAATCACATATAGTCCATAAATACTCACATATAGTCCATAATTCTCACATATAGACCATACATACTCACACATAGACCATCATATTCACATATAGACCATAAATACTCACATATAGACCATCATATTCACATATAGACCATAAATACTCACATATAGACCATAATATTCACATATAGACCATAATATTCACATATAGTCCATAATACTCACATATAGACCAACATACTCACATATAATCAATAATACTCACCTATAGACCATAATTCTCACCTATAGACCATAATACTCACATATAAACCATAATTCTCACAGAGGAAGAAAAAAACAGCAATACCAAAATACTCTCAGGGAAGGAAAATACTGACAGAGAAATAATTTTCTAAAGTATAATACAGAGGAAAAAATACTCACATATAGACCATAAATATTCACATATAGACAATAATTCTCACATATAGACCATAATACTCACCTATATGGACCTTTAATACTCACCTCACCTATAGACCATAATACTCACCTATATGGACCTTTAATACTCACCTCACCTATAGACCATAATACTCACCTATAGACCATAATACTCACAGAGGAAGAAAATACAACTATTGCATAATACAGAGAAAGGAAATAAAGCTAAACCATAAGGACCATACAATACCAGAGAAAGAAGCACTCACATATAGACCATAATACTCACAGAGGAAGAAAAAAACAGCTATACCAAGATACTCTCAGAGAAGGAAAATACTAACAGAGAAATAATATACTAAAGTATAATACAGAGGAAAAAATACTCACATATAGACCATAATACTCAAAGAGGAAGATACTACTATAGCATAATATTCAAATAGGAATAATACTAATATATTACTATATGATCATAATACAGAAGAATACACAGCTATACCATAATACTTCCAGAGGAAGAAAATACTCAAAACTATACCAAAATACTCACAGGAATAATATACTACTAGAAAAGATGAAGAAAATACTGTCATACAATACTGACCACTTCACTACTACTACAGCAAAAAGCACCCACAGCAATACTATACTACTTCTAGAGGAATATAATACTGACAGGAATACTATAATACATCTATAGGAATGTAATACTGACAGGAATGCTATAATACTTCTATAGAAATATAATACTGGCAGGAATACTATAATACTTCTACAGGATGTATATTGACAGGAATACTATAATACGTCTATAGGAATATAATACTGACAGGAATGCTATAATAATACGTCCATAGGAATATAATACTGACAGGAATGCTATAATACATCTATAGGAATATAATACTGACAGGAATGCTATAATAATACGTCCATAGGAATATAATACTGACAGGAATGCTATAATAATACGTCCATAGGAATATAATACTGACAGGAATGCTATAATAATACGTCCATAGGAATATAATACTGACAGGAATGCTATAATACATCTATAGGAATATAATACTGACAGGAATGCTATAATACATCTATAGGAATGTAATACTGACAGGAATGCTATAATACATCTATAGGAATATAATACTGACAGGAATGCTATAATAATACGTCCATAGGAATATAATACTGACAGGAATGCTATAATACATCTATAGGAATATAATACTGACAGGAATGCTATAATACATCTATAGGAATATAATACTGACAGGAATGCTATAATAAATCTATAGGAATATAATACTGACAGGAATGCTATAATACTTCTATAGAAATATAATACTGGTAGGAATACTATAATACTTCTACAGGATGTATATTGACAGGAATACTATAATAGGTCTATAGGAATATAATACTGACAGGAATGCTATAATAATACGTCCATAGAAATATAATACTGATAGCAATACTATAATACCATCATCCACATGACACATCACATGAAGCGCCATGGTTAACAGAGGACAAAATTACAATTAGATTAATGCCGCGTACACACTATCAGACATTCCAACAACAAAATCCATGTTTTTTTTCCGACGGATGTTGGCTCAAACTTGTCTTGCATACACACGGTCACACAAAGTTGGTCGGAAATTCTGAATGTCAAGAACGCGGTGACGTACAACACGTACGATGAGCCAAGAAAATTAAAGTTCAATAGCCAGTGCTGCTCTTCTGCTTGATTCTGAGCATACGTGGAACTTTGTGTGTCGGAATTGTGTACACACGATCAAAATTTATGCAAACAGATTTTGTTGTCGGAAAATTTGAAAACCAGATCTCAAATTTTGTGCAACGGAAATTCCGATGGAAAATGTCCAATGGAGCCTACACACAGTCGCAATTTCCGACAACAATGTCCCATCGAACATTTTCCGTCTGAAAATCTGACCGTGTGTACGGGGAATTAGGAAACTTAACATTAATAAATCACCGGGACCAGATGGCTTGCACCCGAGGGTACTTAAGGAGCTCTGTCAAATAATTGCCAGACCGTTGTTCCTAATTTTCACTGACAGTCTACTGACTGGAATGGTACCAGCTGATTGGAGAAAAGCCAATGTAGCACTGATATTTAAAAAGGGACCAAAATACATCCCTGGGAATTACAGACCAGTTAGTCTAACATCAATAGTATGAAAAGTCTTGGAGGGGATGATAAGGGATTATATACAAGATTTCAGTAATGAGAACGGTATCATTAGAATTAATAAGCATGGATTCATGAAGAATCGTTCTTGCCAAACCAATCTATTAACCTTCTATGAGGAGGTGAGTTGCCAACTAGATAAAGGAAGGCCCGTAGACGTGGTGCATCTGGATTTTGCTAAAGCATTTGACACAGTTCCTCATAAATGTTTACCGTACAAAATAAGGTCCGTTGGCATGGACCATGGTGGATTGAAAACTGGCTACAGGGGCGGGTTCAGAGGGTGGTGATAAATGGGGAATGGTCAGGGGTGGGTAGTGGGGTCCCCCAGGGTTCTGCGCTGGGACCAATCCTATTTAATTTGTTCATAAACAACCTGGAGGATGGCGTAAACAGTTCAATCTCTGTATTTGCGGACAATACTAAGCTAAGTAGGGCAATAACTGGATGTGGAAAGCCTTGCAAGAAGATCTGTACAAATGAATGGGGTGGGCAACTGCATGGCAAATGAGGTTCAATGTAGAAAAATGTAAAATAATGCATTTGGGTGGTAAAAATATGAATGCAATCTATACACTGGGGGGAGAACCTCTGGGGGAATCTAGGATGGAAAAGGACCTGGGGGTCCTAGTAGATGATAGGCTCAGCAATGGCATTCAATGCCAAGCTGCTGCTAACAAAGCAAACAGAATATTGGCATGCATTAAAAAGGGGATCAACTCCAGAAATAAAACGATAATTCTCCCGCTCTACAAGACTCTGGTCCGGCCGCACCTGGAGTTTGCTGTCCAGTTCTGGGCACCAGTCCTCAGGAAGGATGAACTGCACATGGAGCGAGTAAAAGAATGGCAACAAAGCTGATAAAGAGTCTGGAGGACATTCGTTATGAGGAAAGGTTGCGAGCACTGAACTTATTCTCTCTGGAGAAGAGACGCTTGAAAGGAGATATGATTTCAATTTACAAATACTGTACTGGTGACCCCACAATAGGAATAAAACTTTTTCGTGGAAGGGATTTTAACAAGACACGTGGCCACGTTTAACATTAAAATTCGTTGAGGGTTCTTTACTGTAAGAGCGGCAAGGATGTGGAATTCCCTTCAACAGGTGGTGGTCTCAGCGGGGGGCATCAATAGTTTAAAAAAACTATTAGATAAGCACCTGAATGTCCACAACATACAGGGATATACAGTGTAATACTAACATATAATCACACACATAGGTTGGACTTGATGGACTTGTGTCTTTTTTTCAACCTCACCTACTATGTAATACTTCTATTTATAATATTGACAGGAATACTATAATACTTCTATAGGAATATAATACTGACAGGAATACTATAATGCCCTGTACACACGGTTGGACATTCCGACCACAAAATCCATCGGATTTTCTCAGACGGATTTTGCCCTAAACTTGTCTTGCATACACACAGTCGCGCTAAATTGTCGGAAAATCCGATCGTTCTGAACGAGGTGACGTCGGGACTATAAACGGGCCAACGGCCAATAGCTTTAATCTCTTAGTTTATTCTGAGCATGCGTGGAACTTTGTCCGTCGGAATTGTCTACACATGATCGGTATTTATGCGATCAGATTTTGTTGTGGGAAAATTTTAGATCCTGCTCTCAAACTTTGTGCGTCGGAAAATCCGACAGAAAAAGTCCAATAAAGCCCACACATTTTTCCAATCGGAATTTCTGACCGTGTGTACAGGGCATAATACTTCTATAGGAATATAATACTGACAGAAATACTATAATAATTCTATAGTTATATACACTCACTGGCCACTTTATTAGGTACATCTTGCTAGTACCAGTTGGACCATTTTTTGTCTTCAGAAAAGCCTTCATTTTCTTTCTTTTTAAAATAATTTATTGAGAATGATACAATACAAAATACAAGTTTTCACATTGTATAGGGCTATCAAACTTGAATAAAGGAACTTCTCAGTTATTGATTTGGAATAACAATAGTACAGTTACCGTTATGCCTCATGGGACTTGTAGTTCCGCAACAGCTGGAGAGCCACAGGTTGAGCACCCCTGGTATAGAGTAATATGGGAATCTTTTATCAGTAAATAAATTATTATTATTATTATACAGGTTTTATATAGCGCCAACAGTTTGCTCAGCGCTTTATAAATGTGAAGAATATAATCTTAATAATGATATTAATAAACCTGGTATAATTTGCATAAAGGAAAATGAATAATATGTCATATATTAAAGAATTAGACATAGAGATATAACTATTTTGGATAAATCGGTCTGTATTGGGATGTCCTGGAGAGACACCCACCCAACCAGGGCCAAGGTCCGGCTATGTGGCCCGGCTTTTCCCGGATGAATGGACGTCTCACCAAAACATCCCCAACATTACTTTGGGTAGATTGTTTCTAAAGCGATCATTTACTTTCTTCAAAGGTTAATTCAATATAAGAATAGAATAATACATTCCCACTATTATACATATCTAAAAATGAAGTTTAATAAGTAATAAAAAAAAAAAGGGGTGGGATCTAAAAGGAGGCTGGAGGGAATGAGGGGTCTAAAAGAAAGCCTTCATTTTCATGGCATAGATTCAGGTTGGCTTCACACTGGAGATCACAGCAGCTCACAGCAGGGGTCCGAATTTTGGGCTGAATTTGCACCTGAAACAGACCAGAAGATGCACAGGGCTCCTGTGCAATTCGCATCGGAGCCGCAGTGGAGATGTGTGAACCGGCTCCATAGAGAGCCAGTTACAATCTCCTGCTATGGGAATTGGATGTGGAGAAACCTATCCAATTCGCATAGGTGTGAACCCAGCCTCAACAAGGTGTTGGAAACATTCCTCAGAGATTTTGGACCATAGTGACATGATAGCATCACACAGTTCCTGCTGATTTGTCGGCTGCACATCCAGGATGGCAAATCTCCCATTCCACCACATTCCAAAGATGCTCTATTGGATTGAGATCTGGTGAGTGTGGAGGCTATTGGAGTGCAGTGACCTCATTGTCCTGTTCAAGAAACCAGTGGTGAGATGATTGGAGCTTTGTGACATGGTGCATTATCCTGCTGGAAGGAGCAATCAGAAGATGGGGACACTGTA
Organism: Lithobates pipiens; assembly: GCF_037356315.1. Classification (NCBI taxonomy): domain Eukaryota; kingdom Metazoa; phylum Chordata; class Amphibia; order Anura; family Ranidae; genus Lithobates; species Lithobates pipiens. The sequence continues at coordinate 26,296,716 of NW_027507903.1, read as the reverse complement.
GTCATAAAGGGATGGACATGGTCAGCAACAATACTCAGGTAGGCCGAGGCATTTAACGAGTTCCCGACCGGCGCACGCCGATGTACGTCGGCAGAGTGGCACAGGCAGGCATATTGGCGTACAGGTACGTCCATTTTTATATGCCGCCCTGCCACCGCGCTTGTGTGCCGGTCCGGACCCCCGTGAGTCTGATCGCGAGTCCCGCAGACTCGATCGCCGTGGGGATACCCGCGATCGTCTCACGGGGCGGCTGAATGGGGAGATGCCTTTGTAAACAGCTTCTCCCTGTTCTGCCTAGCAACAAGTGACACTGATCTCTGCTCCATGTGATTGGAGTAGTAATCAGTGTTCCCTAAAACAAAGCCCCCCACAGTTAGTAACACGCCCCTAGGAACACTTAACCCCTACACTGCCACCCCCTGGTTAACGCCTTTACTGCCAGTGTCATTTACACAGGAATCACTGCATTTGTATAGCACTGATTGCTGTATAAATGACAATGGTCCCAAAAATGTGTCAAAAATGGCCGATGCGTCCGCCATAATGTTGCAGTCACAATAAAAATCGCTGAACGCCGCCATTACTAATAAAAAAAAATTATTAATAAAAATGCCATAAAACTATCCCCTATTTTGTAAACGCTATAACTTTTGCGCAAACCAATCAATCGCTTATTGCGATTTTTTTTTTTTTACCAAGAATATGTAGAAGAATACGTATCGGCCTAAACTGAGGGAAAAATATTTTTTTTATATACTTTTGGGGGATATTTATTATAACAAAAAGTAAAAAATAATGCATTTTTTTCAAAATTCTCGCTCTATTTTTGTTTATAGCGCAAAAAATAAAAACCTCAGGGGGGATCAAATACCACCAAAAGAAATCTCTATTTGTGGGAAAAAAAGGACGTCAATTTTGTTTGGAAGCCACGTCAGACGACCGCGCAATTGTCAGTTAAAGCGACGCAGTGCCGAATCGCAAAAAGTGGTCTGGTCTTAAGCCAGTAAAATGGTCCGGTCTGAAAGTGGTTAAACGATGCTCTATTGGTACTAAGGGGTCCAAAGTGTGCCAAGAAAATATCCCCCACACCATTACACCACCACCAGCCTCTGGAACCATTGATACAAGGCAGGATGGATCCATGCTTTCATGTTTACACCAAATACTGACCCCACCATCTGAATGTCACAGCTGAAATCGATGTACATTGTAGTACTGACAGGCAGGGGAGGACTGACAACTCATGGGGCCCCCGGGCAATAGGAGACTATGGGGCACCCAGGCTATAGATTATGGCCACACAGTATACACACACACACACACACACACACACACACGCACAGTATACACACACACACGCACACTATACACACACAGACACACACTATACACACACAGACACACAATATACACACACAGACACACAATATACACACACAGAATACACAGATTTTTTACATACTGTCCCTGGTTTTATTGAGGCTGGCAAACCTGATGGGGCCCCTTAGTGGCATGGGGCCCTTGGGCAGTGCCCGAGTGCCCAAATGGTCAGTCCGCCTCTGCTGACAGGGTTACTATACTACTTATATACAAATATAAAACTATGTAATGCTAACAGGGATACTATATTACTTCTATAGCAACATAATACTGACAGGGATGCTATACTACCTCTATAGGAATATACATTGTAATACTGACAGGATTACTATACCACTGCTAATATACAGTAATACTGACAGGGATACTATGCTACTTCTATAGTTATATAAAACTATATAAAACTGACAGGCATGCTATATTAGTTCTATAGGAATATACCGTACTTTGTAATACGGACAGGGATACTATATTACTTCACATTACAATTCAATACTACTCATATACATATAAAATACTGACAGGAATGCAATACTACTCCCATAGTAGTACAATACTGACAGGAATACTGTACTACTTCTATAGTATTAAAATACTGTTGGGAATATAATACTAAAGCCGTGTATACACGGGCGGACTGTCTGTCCAACTTAGTCCGCCGAAACACATTTCAGAGGACAGTCCGCTCGTGTGTGGGCTTCAGCGGACTTTTTCAGGGTGCAGTCTGGCGGACTAAGTATTTCGGAATTTCCGTAATATTGTCCGTCCAACTTTGGTTTCAGCGGACAGTCCGCTCGTGAGTAGGCTAGTTGGACGGACTAAGTATGGCGCATGCTCAGAAAGGATTTACACGGCGGAAGGTTGCATTGCAGTGTATTGGACTTCCTATTTCTAGTCCCGTCGTACGTGCTGTACACGTCATCACGCAAGCTTTCAATGGACTGTTTGTTCATCGTGTGTGGTCAAGTCCGTTCATTCGAAAGTAGGACGGACTGTCCGTCGGATTGTCTGACGGACTTAGTTGGCCAGACAGTCCGCCCGTGTGTACGCGGCTTTAGATTTAATGTAGCTATAAAAGTCATACAAAAAAACAAAAATAACCATCTGAGTATTCCCCGTTCATCGCTAGAACATGTTTGGGTTTCCAGTGCTGTGATACTTTGACTGACAATTACTCTGTCATACAACACTGTACTGAGTCAAATAGAGCTTTCTTTTGGCAGTACCTACGGCAGAATTCTACTTACCTCCATTCCAACGATGAGGTGTCCAAGAGCTCCCTCAATCTTTGGGGTTTTCGATCTTTTGCTGTTTTGATTGGCTAGGCTGAGATGACATCACTTTCCAGGCATGCGTGGGAGTTCATTCATCTCAGCAGATGGTGGAATTGTATTCTGAGCACAAGCAGGCAGGTTGGAGGACTGTAATAATAGAGGAGTTGGATGTCTCTGGTGTATAGAGCAGCCAGCCTATTCGCAATGTTCTACTTTAACCTCTTGGCATCCGCGCTATAGCCGAATGATGGCCACAGCGCGGACCTGAATTTCCGGGAGGCCGTCACATGACGTGAACACAGCAGGACCGTGGATCTGTGTATGTAAACCCACAGATCCACGGCCTGTCAGAGGAGAGGAGACCGATGGTGTGTTCCCAGTACAGAGGAACACCGATCGGTCTCCTCCCCTTGTGAGTCCCCTTCCCACTACAGTTAGAAACACTCCCTAGGAAACATAATTAACCCCTCGACCACCCCCTAGTGTTAGGCCCTTCCCTGCTAGTCACATTCACACAGTAATCGTTGCATTTTATAAAGCACTGATCGCTGTATAAATGGGAATGGTCAAAAAATAGTGTCAAAAGTGTCTGAAGTGTCCACCGCAATATCGCAGTCACGATAAAAATCGAAGATCACCTCCTTTATAGTGATGGACGAACGTTTCGCCCGGCGGTCGTTTCGCGGCGAATTTCCGACTTTCGCCGTCCGCGGGTTCGAACGCCTTTTTCCGTCGTTCGCCCCGGCGGACTTACGTGTTTAATGTATACAAGAACTTTAACCTTTCGTGACACGTTTATCATGTGTTACAGGACAACCAATTGAGACATGACAGCTCATGGACACTTGGACATTCCCCCTAACCTATAAATACACCCGATCCGGTGGCCATTTTACATTCTTTCTTCTGTCACTGTAGGGAAAGGATCCTGTGTGGAGTAGGGACAGAGAAAACGCTAGCTATTTGGTACACAAAAGTTCTTTTCAGGACTGGTATAGGTGTTAGGTCAGCAGCCTGAGTTTCTTTTGTCAGTTTAGATAAAGGGACAGAGCGCTGTATGCTGCTATTTTAGGGACAGCTCAGCCAGATTAGTCTTTCTTCATCATCATCATCATCATCATCATTAGCTGTTACTATCAGGTCCACAAAAGAGCTGTTCCAGCTAATCGTTCCAGCCTACTCTTTTTTGCCAATTTGTATAGGGACAGGCAGGAAGCAGTGTGTCAGGCAGTGAGGATAATTTTAAAGACTTGCTGTTACTATTAGTTCCACAAAGGTTCTTTTCAGGACTGGTATCAGTGGTACGGTAATAGGCTTGTACACGTATAATATTCTTTCTTCCAAATATAGAAAGAATATTATACTTGACTGCTGCCCTTCTGCTGCAGTCTGCTAATCATTCACAACTCACTTGTTCCACAAAGCTCTTTATCAGGACTGGTAACTTGGTCTGTCTAGGGTGCTACGGTACATAGGCTTGGGTGCGGTACAGTCTGCTGTTCTGTAAGGACCGCTATCGGTCCACAATACATAGGGTTGCCGTGCACTACTGCTGACCGCTGCCCTATACTGCAGCAGTCCTTCAGCGGTATAGGGACTGACGCACAGTCTGCTAAACACTAATACACAACCTGCTTGGTCCACAAAAGTTCTTATAAGGACTGGTAACTTGGTATAGGGTGCTACGGTACATAGGCCTGAGTGCGTTACAGTCTGCTGTTCTGTAAGGACCGCTATCGGTCCACAATACATAGGGTTGACGTGCACTACTGCTGACCGCTGCCCTATACTGCAGCAGTCCTTCAGCGGTATAGGGACTGACGCACAGTCTGCTAAACACTAACACACAACCTGCTTGGTCCACAAAAGTTCTTATAAGGACTGGTAACTTGGTATAGGGTGCTACGGTACATAGGCCTGAGTGCAGTACAGTCTGCTGTTCTGTAAGGACTGCTATCGGTCCACAATACATAGGGTTGCCGTGCACTACTGCTGACCGCTGCCCTATACTGCAGCAGTCCTTCAGCGGTATAGGGACTGACGCACAGTCTGCTAAACACTAATACACAACCTGCTTGGTCCACAAAAGTTCTTATAAGGACTGGTAACTTGGTATAGGGTGCTACGGTACATAGGCCTGAGTGCAGTACAGTCTGCTGTTCTGTAAGGACCGCTATCGGTCCACAATACATAGGGTTGCCGTGCACTACTGCTGACCGCTGCCCTATACTGCAGCAGTCCTTCATTGGTATAGGGACTGACGTACAGTCTGCTAATCACTAACACACAACCTGCTTGGTCCACAAAAGTTCTTATAAGGACTGGTAACTTGGTATAGGGTGCTACGGTACATAGGCCTGAGTGCGTTACAGTCTGCTGTTCTGTAAGGACCGCTATCGGTCCACAATACATAGGGTTGCCGTGCACTACTGCTGACCGCTGCCCTATACTGCAGCAGTCCTTCAGCGGTATAGGGACTGACGCACAGTCTGCTAAACACTAACACACAACCTGCTTGGTCCACAAAAGTTTTTATAAGGACTGGTAACTTGGTATAGGGTGCTACGGTACATAGGCCTGAGTGCAGTACAGTCTGCTGTTCTGTAAGGACCGCTATCGGTCCACAATACATAGGGTTGCCGTGCACTACTGCTGACCGCTGCCCTATACTGCAGCAGTCCTTCATTGGTATAGGGACTGACGTACAGTCTGCTAATCACTAACACACAACCTGCTTGGTCCACAAAAGTTCTTATAAGGACTGGTAACTTGGTATAGGGTGCTACGGTACATAGGCCTGAGTGCGTTACAGTCTGCTGTTCTGTAAGGACCGCTATCGGTCCACAATACATAGGGTTGCCGTGCACTACTGCTGACCGCTGCCCTATACTGCAGCAGTCCTTCAGCGGTATAGGGACTGACGCACAGTCTGCTAAACACTAACACACAACCTGCTTGGTCCACAAAAGTTTTTATAAGGACTGGTAACTTGGTATAGGGTGCTACGGTACATAGGCCTGAGTGCAGTACAGTCTGCTGTTCTGTAAGGACCGCTATCGGTCCACAATACATAGGGTTGACGTGCACTACTGCTGACCGCTGCCCTATACTGCAGCAGTCCTTCAGCGGTATAGGGACTAAGAGTTTTGTCACAGGGTGATTTAAAAAATGACAGGCAGAGGAAGAGGCAGGCCCTTCCGCAGGGGTGGTAGGGGTAGGGCAGGAGCAACAGCCTTGAGCCAAAGTGGGAAGTTGCAGAAGGTGCGTTCAATTACTTTAAAGGACGCACCAGACTTGGTTGAGTGGCTCACTCAGCCTTATTCTTCTGCACCCTCCTCATCCTCTCGATCTGCACCCTCTTCTTCACTCTCTGCTATGTGCACCCCCAAAGACACTACCACCAACAACACCACCACCACCACATACCTTCCGCTTGAGTGCAAATGGGGGCCTTCATGCTCCAGTGTTTTAATAGGGACCCCCGTATAAAAAGCATGAGGGTCAAGGACCAGTACTGGGTGGCAACGTACTTAGATCCCCGGTACAAACACAAAATGGCGGAAATGTTACCGCCGTCGCAGAGGGCTGTCAGAATGCAGCACTTCCAGGCCTTGCTTCGAGAAATGCTGCATTCTGCTTTTGCGTGCGCTGGCAGAGGAGCAATTCCCACTCCCAGAGAAGGATTTGCGGGTACCAATCCAACAGCGCCTGCAAGAAGAGGCCGGTTTGAAGATGTGTTGGTGACTTCGGATATGAGGTCATTCTTTCAGCCGACCCATCGACAGGTGTCATCCGGATCCAGCATCAGGGAACGCCTAGACCGTCAGGTGTCCGACTACATTGGGTTAACGGCCGATGTGGACGCTCTGAGGAGTGATGAACCCCTAGACTACTGGGTGGGCAGGCTTGACCTCTGGCCAGAGCTTGCCCAATTTGCAATCGAACTGTTGGCTTGCCCCTCATCCAGTGTCCTGTCCGAAAGGACGTTCAGCGCAGCAGGGGGGATTGTGACCGATAAGCGTACTCGCCTAGCTCACGACAGTGTTAACTACCTCACATTTCTAAAAATGAATGAGGCATGGATCTCGGAGGAATTCAACACATGTGATCAGTAGACCATGTATATGTCTATAAACAATTTTTGGAATCAAGCACACAGACCTTCTTAATTCATTTGGCTCACTTCCCTGACCCAAAAAAGCACACCGTACTATATGCCCCTACCCTCCTCTTTGAAGAGGTTGAGCGGTGTCATATTTCTACTGGGGCTGCTTATTATGAGGGGTTCCCACCATCCCTGTGCTGTGCTGACTTCCTCCTGGGTGTTCTTATTATGAGGGGCTCCCACCATCCCTGTGCTGTGCTGACTTCCTCCTGGGGGTTCTTATTATGAGGGGATCACACCATCCCTGTGCTGTGCTGACTTCCTCCTGGGGCTGCTTACGGTGCTGCTGTCAGCGCTGTATGTCACGGAGCTGCTGTCAGCGCTGTATGTCACGGAGCTGCTGTCAGCGCTGTATGTCACGGAGCTGCTGTCAGCGCTGTATGTCACGGAGCTGCTGTCAGCGCTGTATGTCACGGAGCTGCTGTCAGCGCTGTATGTCACGGAGCTGCTGTCAGCGCTGTATGTCACGGAGCTGCTGTCAGCGCTGTATGTCACGGTGCTGCTGTCAGCGCTGTATGTCACGGAGCTGCTGTCAGCGCTGTATGTCACGGAGCTGCTGTCAGTGCTGTATGTCACGGAGCTGCTGTCAGCGCTGTATGTCACGGAGCTGCTGTCAGCGCTGTATGTCACGGAGCTGCTGTCAGCGCTGTATGTCACGGTGCTGCTGTCAGCGCTGTATGTCACGGAGCTGCTGTCAGCGCTGTATGTCACGGAGCTGCTGTCAGCGCTGTATGTCACGGAGCTGCTGTCAGCGCTGTATGTCACGGAGCTGCTGTCAGCGCTGTATGTCACGGTGCTGCTGTCAGCGCTGTATGTCACGGAGCTGCTGTCAGCGCTGTATGTCACGGAGCTGCTGTCAGCGCTGTATGTCACGGAGCTGCTGTCAGCGCTGTATGTCACGGAGCTGCTGTCAGCGCTGTATGTCACGGAGCTGCTGTCAGCGCTGTATGTCACGGAGCTGCTGTCAGCGCTGTATGTCACGGTGCTGATGTCAGTGCTCTGTATTACGGTGCTGCTGTCAGTGCTCTGTATCTCCTGCACCCTCTTGTTTGCCTACCCTGGTCCCTGACCTTCCCTCTCCTCCATTGCCTTCATTAGCTCCATAGTCCTGAATTGTCAGAACAATTTCCCAAATAAAAAAAAAATGCTTGTAGTTATCGATCCCAAATTCACCTCATACATGTATTATGCTATTGTCCAGGTGGTGGGACTACGTGCTACCCCCTAATAATTACCCCGTGGCCGCAAATTCGACCTAAAGGTTTGCGAAATTCGCCTCCCATTGAAGTCAATGGAGCCCGCGGCGAACGGTCGTTTTCGCGAACGTTTGTGTCCGTTCGCGTTTCGCGTTCGCGAAACGTCCCGTCGGAAGTTCGTCCATCACTACTCCTTTACTAGTAAAAAAAGTAAATAATAAAAATGCCATAAATTTATCCCCTATTTTGAAGACACTATAACTTTTGCGCAAACTAATCAATATACGATTATTGCGATTTTTTTTTTTTTTTTCTACCTAAAATCTGTAGAATACACATCGGCCTATACTGACAAATTTTTTTTTTTTTTTAATGGGATATTTATTATAGCAAAATTAAAAAATATTGTGTTTTTTTTCAAAATTGTCGCTCTTCTTTTTTTGTTTATAGCGCAAAAAATAAAAACCGCAGAGGTGATCAAATACAACCAAATTAAATCTCTATTTGTGGGGAAAATGTTTTCAAAATTTCATGTGGGTATAGTGTTGCATGACCGAGCAATTGTCATTCAAAATGTAACAGCGCTGAAAGCTGAAAATTGGTCTGGGCAGGAAGGGGATGAAAATGCCCGGTATTGAAGTAGTTAAAAGTCAGCAGCTGCAGTATGTGTAGCTGCTGGCTTTTAATTTCTGCAGCGGTGGCCACTTTAAGTATGGATGGATTATTTTTGGAGAATAACAATATTACTTAGTGCCACATTAATATGTTCACCTTAGTAAGATAAAAAATAAATGCACATCTTTTTGCAGGTAAAAAAAGTGCATTTATTACTTTTCTTTTACTAGGAACCTGCAAAGCATTTCACCAATGATGCAATGTGTGGCTCCTGCAGACTGTCAGTGTAACTGTCTGTTCATATGGACAGGCAGATGCACACTGACAGGAAGCTCAACAAGACCCCGGTAGTTCATTAAGAACTACAAGCCGCCAGCCGCAAAGGCTGTTGGTACTTGTAGTTTCCCATTCACAGAACACTGTAAATTAATGACGTGGCTGGGTGGTCGGAGCCCGGAACAGCGTTGGAGCGGGGACTGCTGCAACAATAACATGTTACAAAATGTGAACTTTTAGGGTAAAGTCCTGCAAGCAGCATCTTTGGGGTGGTGCGGGAGCGGTGTATACGCAGCTCCCAAAACACCCTGCCCATTGAAATTTTATCATAGTCCCACTATAAATCACTGATCACCAAAATTAGTAGTAAAATAAAATAGAAATTCCAGTATATATACCATAGTTTGTAGACGCTATACAGGCAACCTTTTTGAGCACAGTGTGCCGAAAAATGTTTTCAAAGAAATTGAGCGTGCCGATTTTATAAAAATTATACTATACTATACTATACTATTAGCCTGAGGAGACAGCGGATCATACATTCCGGCTCTTCCCATTAATATTTTCATAGGAGTCTACACCCATAGGAGATTTTTGGGAGCCTAATTTGGGTCAGCCGCGGTGCTAGGGGGTCATTCTTACCCCCCAATATCCTTTGGGGACAGTGGATGTAAATTCTACATCATTTATTTTGAAGTACTTATGGAGGACTGCGCTGTTATTTACTATCTCAGTTAAAGATCTATTATTATTGCGGCTAAGTGGTCTCGGCACTTACATGCGTTTCCACCTTATATGGAGGAGCGCATCCGATATGAACTACCACGATATTGTTATCTCCTGCTCTCTACCCCTGATGAAAGTTTTGTAACAACAGAAACGCGTCGGGTTATGGGATACCCATGAGAGTATTAGTGGTCTTTGTATATATAGTCCATTGTGTACTTTTTGGCTGTATATTTTATTGGAGACATAATTTGTTTGTGTGCCTCTTTTATTATTTTTGTATTCAACTAATAAAATTCTATGTTTTATTCGTATATTTGGTGGTGTTGGTGGTCTGACAAAGTATCACTAAGGGGGTCTACTTTTTGATTTCTAAAAACAAAATGTCAACTTCGCATTCTCAATCACGAAAAGGATTTTTATAAAGTAAATGCTGTAAATGACTTGAGTAGTAGTGAGAAATTTACATACCACACTCAGATCAGCCCCAATTCCTGCACCTTCACACCTCAGATCACCAACTCCCTGCACATCTCCCCCCATCACAGTACTCCCCTGCACATCTGCCCCACCACCGTACCACCCTGCACATCTGCCCCACCACTGCAACCTCCTGCACATCTGCCCCACCACTGCAACCCCCTGCACATCTGCCCCACCACTGCAACCCCCTGCACATCTGCCCCACCACTGCAACCCCCTGCACATCTGCCCCACCACTGCAACCCCCTGCACATCTGCCCCACCACTGCAACCCCCTGCACATCTGCCCCACCACTGCAACCCCCTGCACATCTGCCCCACCCCTGTACTACCCTGCACCTCTGCCCCACCACGTACCACCCTGCACATCTGCCCCACCAATGTTCCCCCTTTCTCATCAGCCCCGCCACTGTACCTCCCTGCTAATCTGCTCCCCCGCCATATCCCCATGCCCCTATGTCTCACCGCTGAACCATCTTCTCATCTGTTCTAACACTGAACCTATCTGCTCATCTGCCCCACCACTGTACCTCCTGCACATCTGTCCCACCTCTGTTCCCTCTGCTCTTCTGCCCCACCACTGTAACCCCCTGCTCATGTGTTTCCCAAATGCATCTGTCCCTACCTTCTTTCTTCTCTGCACATCTGCCCCATCTCTGTACCCCCCTGCTCTTCTGCCCAACCAGTGTAACTCCCTGCTCATCTGTCCCACCAATGCACCCCTTTCACATCTGTCCCACCACTGAACCCCCCTTCTCATCTGTCCCACCACTGTAACCCCCTGCTTTTCTGTCCCACCGCTGAAGCCCCTTCTCATCCCTCCCACTACTGTACCTCCTGTACACCTGCCCCCACTGTATCCCCTTGTTCTTCTGTCCAACCACTGTAACCCTGCTGTTCGTCTGCCCCATCAATGTACCCCTTTTCTCATCTGCCCTACCACTGTACCTCCCTGCACATCTGCTCCACCGCTGTATTCCCATGCTCTTCTGTCTCTCTACCGAATCACCTTCTCATCTGTCCTAACACTGAACCCATTTTCTCATCTGGAAATGGATAAATAGAACAAAGAACTTAGACCATCTGCTCATCTTCCCCACCACTGTTGCCCGCTTTCTCATCTGCACCACCTATGTACCTCCTGCACCTCTGTACCCCCCTGCTCTTCTGCCCCATGTCTGTTGCCCCTGCTCTCCTGCCCCACCACTGTAACCCCCTGTCCATCTATTCCACCAATACACCTCCTTTCACATCTGCCCCATTGCTCTAACCCCCTTGCTTTTCTGTCCCACCGCTGTAACCCCTTTCTCATTTGTCCCAACACTGAACCCCCCCTGCTCTTCTGTCCCACTGCAGAACCCCCTTCTCATCTCCACCACTGTACCTCCCTCCACATCTGCCCCACAGGTGTACCCACCTGCTCTTCTGTCCCACCTCTGAACCCCTCCTGCTCATTTTCCCCACCACTTTACCCTCATCTGCTCCACCACTGTACCCTCTTCTCATCTATGATATATGTGATATGCAGAGTGGTGAAAGGAAGCAGAGATGAAACACATCTACCTGTCCTGGCACACTCATCCCGCTGACCCACCCCTCACATCCAGCCCTGTGCTTGTATGGGATGTGAATAAAAAGCATCTGGAATGGATGCACAGTGATGAGCTCAGGTCAGGGGCATTTTCTGAAGGGAATGGGCCTGTGTGCAGGATCATAAGTTGGGCCGCCGCAGCTGAGAAAAAGTGCAGCGCTCGGTGCCGCAGCAAAAGTTTGGTGTGATTTTCATTGCGTTGAATACTGGCTATGACTTAAAGGGACACAGAGTGCCGGGGGTCAGTAGTAAGTGACACAAAGGTTCAGCAATAATTTCAACAATGTTATCAGAACTTGAAGCTCAATAGTAATCCCACAAACTGTCACCTGGTTGTGGTTTTCTCAATCACAGTGAAATCCCTTCTTTCTGAGATTGGTAGTGGCAACCAAGCAAGTCATCTTCCTCCAGATGGTGGATGGGGCTAGCAGGATTGTGATTGGCTTAAGCAGTGGCCAATGACAGTTGTCCTCCTTCTAGAAACAGGGAACCCCCCCCCCCCCCCCCCGCCCCTAGCAGGACTATACCCAATCTCTTCCCCATCACAAAAGCTGATGATCCCAATTACAGCAAAGTTAGAGAACCGAACAATGTTTCCCATCTTTTACATTGTGTGGCTCCCCCTCAGTGCAGGAGCGGTGCGGGGAATTCCATAGCTTCCAAATGTCCCTGATTTCGGGGGACTGTCCCTGATTTGGAGCAATGTCCCTCTGTCCCTCATTACTCCTCATTTGTCCCTTATTTTGGTCTGATTGATATAGTTGAATATAAAATGCACTTTTTATCTATTAAAACATTTTCCAGCGCTCAACCTTTCATCTGATTTCTAAATTGCTGCATTTGTAAATTCCAAAAGCCAATAGAAAGGAATAGTAGTGGTAAAAAAAAGCACCATTCTCCTTAACCAATCTTTTTTTTTTTGTACAATTCTCCTTTAAGGGGGCGTGGCAAGGGGTGTGTCCTATGCCTGTGTCCTATGCCTGCATACTTATGCTGATAGGTGTCCCTCATTCTCATCTCAAAAAGTTGGGAGGTATGGAATTCTGAAATTGGAATGCATTAGTGCAGTGATGGCAAACCTTGGCACCCCAGATGTTTAGGAACTACATTTCCCAGAGTGCATGAGCATCATGGGAAATATAGTACCAAAGCATCTGGGGTGCCAAGGTTCACCATCACTGCATTAGTGTCTCACTGACACTTCCCTGCGCTGCTCTGCTGATGGGGAGGGAGGTGAGTGCTATCAAAAGATGCTTTGCGTGTCGGGGGATACCTACCCTTGTGCTATAACTTTCACACAAACCAGTCAATATACACTTATTGTTTTTTTTTTTTTTTTGTATCACAAAATGTAGCAGAATAAATTTTTACTAAAATTCATGAATACATTTTATTTTTCCATTTTTTATTGTTTTGTAGCAGAAAGTAAAAAAATGTATTTTTATTTTTTAATTTTAGGTATATTTTGATTTATATATCGCAAAAAATTAAAGAAACCCAGTGGTAATCAAATACCACGTAAAGAAAGCTTTATTTGAACGGAAAAAATAAAATAAAAATTTCATTTGTGTACAGTGCTGCATGACTGTGCAATTACCAGTTAAATTAGCACAGTGCTAAATAGCAACAAATGGCCTGGTTGTGAAGTGGATAAAATCCTCCGGAGGTCAACTGGTTAATCACGTCATTCAACATTGCAGATCCATGTCAATCATGATGCTGGAGAAATAGCGATCCACCAAAAGAAAAAAGTTATTTCCGAAAAACACGATCTGCACAATCACTTCCTGCCAAATGGCAAGTCCAGTGGATGAGAGCAAGCTCTACCGGGTGACGTCTTTGACCACAAATGTATATATTTGGGGGATTTTTATTTTTATGATTGGTCATGTGTTTGGGTGCCTGTTTCTACATTACAACGTTTTTCTTTTGTGAATGAGTATGAGTACTATGTACTTCCAGATCCTCTTAAAGCGGAGGTCCACCCTAAAATGGACCTTCCGCTCATCGGAATCCTCCCCCCCTCCGGCGCCACAATTGGCACCTTTCAGGGGGGAGGGGGGTGCAGTTACCTGGATAATCCAGGTAAATGCACCCACTTCCGGGATAGCTCTCTGCGGAAAGGGGCGTAGATTACACCCCTTTCCGCAAGTGTCCGCCCCTTTCCGCAAGTGCCCCGCTGCCTGCTGGGAAAACACACAGATCCCAGAGGCAGCGGGGACCGTCCTTATTGCGCAGCGCGGCTCGCGCACGCGAAGTAGGGAACCGGGAAATGAAGCCGAAAGGCTCCATTTCCTGATTCCCATACCCAAGATGGCCACGGCAGCATCCGAGAAACGATCTACAGATCGGCTTCGGGTGCCGACATCGCGGGCGCGCTGGACAGGTAAGTGTCACTATTTTAAAAGTCAGCAGCTGCAGTATTTGTAGCTGCTGGCTTTTAAAAAAAAAAAAAAACGCGGAGTCCCGGCGGACTCCCGCTTTAAGCCCCCCCACCAGCAGACCCCCACATCCACCGGGCCAGGGTTGTGGGGAGAGGCTCTTGTCCTCATCAACATGGGAACATGGTGATTTGCCAGGGGTTCCCCCGGCCAGGCTGCATGCTTGGATTAAGTATCTGGTATACATTTTTAGGGGACCCCTATGAGTGAGTGAGTGACTTGTATAGCGCTACCTATGCGAACTGAATCGCCTCAGGACGCTTTCTTGCCACCAGAGTCCATCTGCGGCTTTGCGTGGTCTTTTACCCCATGATGCATTTTTTTTTGTCTGTGAGATACCATTTAAAATCTGTATTAGATCCAAAGGGTCTGGTATGGATTTTCTGGGGGGAGTTCTCCCTTAAAATCCATACCAGACTCGAAGGACCTGATATGAAAAGGGGATGACCCCACACCTTTTTTTTTTTAATTATTAAATTATCCCCGCCCTATTGTCTACATGGCTGGGAATTCCCAGGCCTTGTAAATGAATGGGGTATCATTGGATGTTAGGGACTACGTAATGCCTTCACTCACCGTACATCCGTAGCCTCCCTGGCGGTATTCCTGAGTCTGGCTCGGGGTAAGATTTAAATACCATAAGCGGTATTCCCGAGCCAGACTCGGGACCGCATCGCTGGATTCATGGAGGGGTTTACTTACCTTGTCCCCTGGATCCAGCGATGTCCCCCACGCTGTGATCTGCGAGCCATCCTCCGCTCGATCTGTCACAGTGCCGAGCTCCGTTCCTTGCGATCGTTGCGACGCACGGGGATGGAGTTCAGCGCCAAATTCAAAAAGTAAAATACACAGTATAGATACAGTATAATGTAATCTAACAGATTACAGTACTGTACCAAATAAGTACACATCCTCTTTGTCCCTAGTGGTTTGTCCAGTGCCCTGCATGCAGTTTTATATTATAAATACTGTTCTTTATGCCTGGAAACTGGAGATTGTCCATAGCAACCAAAAAATGTCCGTTTACGTCAAAAGTGGTTATAGACCAGCTAGAAAACAGCGATAATACATTAGAATCACTCGCAGAATTGAGCGATAGTAATTTGTGGGGAAATTCGTCACACTAAGGCCGCGTACACACGGGCGGACTGTATGGCCTACTTAGTCCGTCGAAACACATTTCAGCGGACAGTCCGCTCGTGTGTGGGCTTCAGCAGACTTTTTCAGCGTGCAGTCTGGCGTACTAAGTATTTCGGATTTTTCGAAATTCTGTCCGTCATACTTTGGTTTCAGCGGACAATCCGCTCGTCAGTAGGCTAGTTCGACGGACTAAGAATGGCGCATGCTCAGAAAGGATTTACACGGCGGAAAGGTGCATTGCTGTGTATTGGACTTCCTATTTCTAGTCCCGTCGTACGTGCTGTACACGTCATCGCGCAAGCTTTCGACGGACTGTTTGTGCATCCGTGTGTGGTCAAGTCCGTTCATTCGAAAGTAGGATGGACTGTCCGTCGGATTGTATGACGGACTAAGTAGGCCATACAGTCCGCTCGTGTGTACGCGGCTTAAGGCTGGATTCACACCTATGCATTTTTAGTGCTTTTTGCATTTTGCAGATTTGCACTACTGTCCATTTAACATGGTTTCCTATGGAACACGTTCTCTAGTGCAAATCTGCAAAATGCAGATCTGGTGCCGTCTCATCTGTGGAGAGGCCCAGCAAATGAAGAAGCAACCAGGGGAGGACTCTTCGGGAGAAGACCAAGCGGAAGGCTGGCTTCCCAGAAAGAGCCTGGAGGCTTAGTTAAAAGACCCAAAGCGAATCTACACTCATACGGTATCACTGAACCGGCTGCAACATACTGGTACCGTATAAGGGCTCTCTAAGTTTGTCTACATCATTCACTTAATTCAAGTGTTCTACAACAAGTCTATGGCAGATACTTTGCTTTGTCTGAGTACTCTATCGGCTGCTAGGCCTAGTGAGAGAAGGTCTATCCGGTAGCATTGAGAATTCAGTTGTGAATGGCTATTTTCTGGATTTCTAAAGTAAGAGACTTCATATTTAACTAAGTTCCAAGAGTACCTGAGCTTTGTACCTATAACCCTCCAGCCCTCATTGAGAGACTGTGTTTTGTCTACTCTCTTTTTTGCACAATAAAAATCCTTGAATGGGATCCAGTGTCAGCTTCTGCAATCCTTTGGGCCATCAACCTCGGGAAACCCCTAGACATACACGAGGTCAAGAAGGTAACGGTAAGCCCAATAAAATCAGCAGCTCCTTCGGGGGTCAGTGCTACACATATCTTGTGCACTAGCCTAAGACATGCATTATTTTTTAATTCCCTCCCACTCCTTTCTTCTGCTGCTCTGCAAGGATTGGCTGTTCCACACCTCCGCATGATTGGGCATGCTGAAGTCATGGGGGGACTTTTCTGGGTTTTGACTGGATGTTAGTGATCATAGCAGAAGTTCAGGGTAAGAAATACACAGGAGAAAATGCATGTTGATAAGGGGAGTGTAGAGGTGGGCGGGGAGTCTACTGACATCACGACTCCACCCACTGAGCCCTGGAAAACAGACCCACCCACAAAATCTGCAGTTTTTCAGGTCTCATAGCAGACAGAGGGGAGACATTTGACAGATAAGTATACATGCAGGAGGCGTATATATCCTTCTAGATAACCAATATTGCAGTAGTTTAGAAAGGATGAGAGTGGGTTTACATCCATGTTAACCACTTGCCTACCTGGCACTTTTACCCCCTTCCAAGCCATTTTTCAGCTTTCAGCGCTGTCGCACTTTGACAATTGCGCAGCCATGCTACACTGTACCAAAACAAATGTTTTTATAATTTTCCTCACACAAATAGAGCTTTCTTTTGGTGGTATTTAATCACCACTGGGTTTTGTATTTTTTACAAAAAAAAAATTATTTACAGAGATCTGGGTCGCGCTGTGGCCGTTCTGGAACGCTGTCATATGACGTCATCCCAGAACGAGAGCCGCACTGCACCGCTGTCATTTGATGGTGGGGCGGCCGGCAACTAGTTAAAGAGGAAGTAAACCCTGATGGCTTTTACTTCTTTTACTTCCTCCTTATTCCCCTGCAAAGTAAAAGCATAATGGGCTAGTATACTGCATACGAGCCCATTATTTGGTACTTACCTGCAAACAAAGCCCGCAATCTCCCTGCTGGTAGAATCATCCATCCATGGAGGAACCCTGGTTAAGGAAGGCTGTCACAAATTCAATCTAGACAACAGATATGTGGAACTTTATTGCAGTTACTACAAAGTGCTAACAAAGTCAATCTTCTGCCCTTTATGTATGAAGATTCCATCAATCACACATACAGATTACTTGTACTTGTTACATTCAGCCTAGGTTCACACTACTGTGATGAGATGTACTGCGAATTTCATCCGTTTTTTTTCTGTGTGAGGTGCGAATTTGCCTTGCATTTTGAGGTGGACAGGTACGAATTCACAGCGATTTTACCACAAATTTACCACAATTTTACCGCGAATTTCAGGAGGCAGACAGTGAAAAATTTGCAGAGATGTGAACTGTGTGCTGTGAGTTTACTCCAAGTTCATTTGAAGCCTATGAAGATAAAATTCGCACTGCACCATAAGAATTCGCATTGCACTTGCAATCAACACGCACAGGACCCTTTTTTTTCTTTTTCTAATACCAAATTCGCAACGCATAGATGTGAACCAAAGCCATGAAATACTATACTTTTTACATGACCTGCGAATCCGTGTGTTCCTAAACGCATCAAACCCTCTGTAAGGCTGGGTTCACATTGCAGCGATGCGGGAATGCTGCGAATCTGCTGTGGGTTCCCGGGGGCAGTTCACACTGCCCTATGCGAACTGCTGGGAGTGTCAGTGAAACGTTAATGACACCCCCAGATCAGTTGGCATATTGCAGTGCGATCTGAAAACTCGGACAGGAATCGGATCGCATGGTGTGAACACCCATGCGATCCGATTCTGCTGCGGACCAAAAAAAGGGTCCTGTGCGAGTTTGGGCCGGGTGCGACGTGAATTCAGCCATACTATCTATATGGCTGAACTCGCATCGCACAGAGATCGGATGTGATTTGCACTGCAGTGCGGTGCGAATCACATCCGTTCTCATAAACCGATGCAGTGTGAACCCAGCCTAAAGGTAGAAGAAATAATAAGGATACATCTGTCAGAGTCTGGAAGTATAGCTGTATTTTTCTGGCCACGAATATACAGTAGACTTCACAAATTAGACTCAGAAAAGAAGGCTTAGGATTCTGACACATTTTTGGCAGGCATGCACCCTTGAAATATTCATTGAGAAGCGTTTCCAGTGAAACTTTTGCTAGCACTATGCGACAGGCTCTTAGGCTCCTCATTGTAGGAAGAACATATTGGAAATATCTATCACACAACAGCAAAGTAATTGTGCCTCCTCTTCATTGCATTCCATCCACAAAGCCAATGATTGGACACCTTTGCTATTCAGCAAGCTACTGAGGCTTTTATTGCAGTATGCACATCTCCTGTTCTCTCTATAAAGGCAAAGTCAAATAAATCTGCTGGGAATTTCCTCAATTGAGATTGCAGTTTTCAAAGGGTTGAAAAAGATGCAATGTGAACTCACTGTGAGTTTGAATAGAAACCCCCCCCCCACCCCCCCTCCCTGCCGCACAAACAGGGGGGCAGCGCGATCCACTCCAGAATACATACAATACTGCGTGTGTTATGTTCTGCATCACTCTACCCCATGCAGTTCTGAGAACAAATAGACAGCATGGGAAGGATAGGACTCTAAAGCAGTATTGTAAGAAACACATTTTAACTAGTCGCCTTTATATTCTGAAGATCAAAATCTACTAAACCTAGATCTACACTTACATTTTATAAATTAATTCATGTGGAGACTGAAAAATACTTTTAAAAAGTTATACCTGTAATGGCGCGTACACACGATCGGACTCTCCGGCAGACTAGGTCCGACGGTCTTCCCGATGGACTTTCAAGGGAGTTCCAACGGACTTTCCGAACGGACTTGGCCACACACGAACAGACTTAGCCCTTGTACACACGGTCGGAGATTCCGATGGAATGTGTCCGATCGGACCGTATTGTCGCATAATCCGACTGTGTGTGGTCTCCATCGGACTGTTTCTGTCGGAATATCCGACGGACCAAGTTTTCCAACTTGTCTATAAAATTTTCCGACAACATGCTCCGATTGGACATACTCCGATCATGTGTAGCCTACTCCGATGGACAAAGTGCCACGCATGCTCAATCAAATTCCTAGACCAAAGCTATTGGCTACTAGCCTGAACGTAGTCCCATCGTAACGAAATAACGTCAACACGTTATGTACAATCTGATTTTCCGACAACTTTGTCCGACCGTGTGTATGCAACAGTTTCGGACAAAATCCAATGGATTTGGTTGTCAGAATGTCCGACCGTGTGTACAAGGGCTAAGTCTGCTTGAAAGTCCATTCGCTTTGAACCTGATGACGTAAGACGGGACTAAAAAAGGAAGTTCAATAGCCAGTAGCCAATAGCTGCTCTTGCGTCGTATTTGGTCCGTCAGAACAGTATACAGACGAACGGTTTTCCCGATAGGAATTGAGTCCGTCAGACAGATTTGAAACATGTTCTATTTCTAGGTCCGTCGATTTTTTTAAAACGAAAAACAATCGGATTAGCCCACACACGATCGGACTGTCCGATGGACTGATTCCGTCGGGCCTAGTCTGCCGGAAAGTTCGGTCGTGTGTACGCAGCATTATGTTATATCTTAAAGTGGTTGTAAACCTCAGACATGAAATATGAACAAAGCATATCCCTCCATAGTGCGCATACCTCCCAACTGTCGCTGATTTTGAGGGACTGTCCCTGATTTGGAATAATGTCCCTCTGTCCCTCATTCCTCCTCATTTGTCCCTTATTTTGATCTGATCTATATAGATGTATATAAAATGCACTTTTTATCTATCAAAAAGTGTTTCCCAGTGCTAAACCTTTCATCTGATTTCTAAATTTCTGCAAATGTAGATTCCAAAAGCCAAAATAAAGGAATAGTAGTGGTAAAAAAAGCACTTGTGGGTTTCACCAATCTTGTTTTTTATTTTTTTGTACAATTCTCCTTTAAGGGGGTGTGGCAAGGGGTGTGTCCTATGCCTGCATACTTTTGCTGATAGGTGTCCCTCACTCATTCCCACCTCAGAACTTTGGGAAGTATGATAGTGTGTACTTTTCCTAATCCAGAGTATTAATTGTCATTTATGTCCAAAGCCTCATTCCTCTGCTATCTGCATGAGTCACTTCTGACAAGTTCTCTTGACACTAAAAGAAAAAGGGTGACAGGGGAGGGACCTCCAGCACACAGTCTGTGAATGACAGCCTCAGCTCTGTTCCTGTGTTTTGTGGGAAGGGGGTTGTGTCCCTTCCCTCCAATCAGCTCTCAGAGCTCTCCTCACTGAGCTCTTAAAGTGGTTGTAAAGGCAGAAGGTTTTTTTTATCTTAATGCATTCTATGCATTAAGATAAAAACCCTTCTGTGTGCAGCAGCCCCCCTCAGCCCTTCTAACACTTACCTGAGGTCCATCACTGTCCAGAGATGTCCACAAGTGTCTCAGCCGTCCAGATTCTCCTTCCTGATTGGCTGAGACACAGCAGCGGCGTCATTAGCTCCCGTTGCTGTCAATCAAGGTCAGCTAGCCAATCAAGGGAGAGAGGAGTGGGGTTTGGTGTTTGATGGGACTCAGCTTGGGTGCCCTCATAGCAACCTGTGTGCTGTGGGGGCACCTAACAGGAGGGGAGCCAGGATCACAGAAGAAGGACCCTAATTTGATCTACCACCATGCATGTCTGCAGCTCTTCTCTCCCCTCACTTCCGGGTCTCACTGGCTTTGCTGGGGCACCATTGGCTCCCAGTGCTGTCAATCACAGCCAGTGATGAGGGAGGGGGGGGTGGTGCCGAGTCCCGCTATCTGTGTCAATGGACACAGGAGTGGGTTCAGGAGTGAGCACACAAGCAGCTTCCCATGGGTGCACTGAACAGAAAGGAGGGGCCAGGAGCGCAAACTTTATAAATTCAGGACTTTGAACTGATGTAGAGAAGACCGCAGATAAAACAAATCCTACACAAGTTGTACCTGTTTATCTCTATGTATCATCTGAGGCCAGTCACTTCACTGGGTATATAGAAGTGTTTACAAGGTTTGCAACGATATATCGGGCACCAAAAATGATCAGTTGATGGGGACAAGGGCTTCATCCCCACAACCCTTGCCCGGTGGTTGTGGGGGTCTGCGGGCGAGGGGGGCTTATCGGAATCTGTAAGCCCCCAGATCCTGCCCCCCCCATGTGAATGGGCATGGGGTACATTGTACCCATTTACCAAAAACGTGTCAAAAAAGTAAAAACGACGGACAGTTTTTGACAATTCCTTTATTAAAAAAAAAAAAAAAAAAGTGTCCCGTGATGTCCATCCATCTTCTTCTTCTTCTTTTTTTTTTTTTCAACTTTCTTTATTGCAAAAATTTTCATTAAACACCTTTAACATACAAACAGCCATTACCATTCATCTTCAATCACAGCGCCGACTGTCCCAAGAAAAAAAAAAAACGGGAAAAACTCTGCCTCCATGGGAGGTGTCCCGCCGACTGCAGCCTCCCTGTAGTGACAGCTGTTATATAGCCAAGGGCGGGGCCACTCGGTGACGCAACCGGGTGACCCCGCTGCTTTTGACGTCATGTCGTTTTTACGTTTTTAAAACTTGGGGGGGGGGGGGGGGGGTGGCAGGATCTGGTGGCCGACAATACATTACAGCCACAAGCAATTTTAAATTACATTTTTTCCTTTAGAAATGTCATTTTGCTGTGGTACTGTTATAAACATCCAAAGACATTCTGGTAGGTTAATTGTGGCTTCTGTCTAAAATTGGCCCCAGAATATGAATGTGAGTTGGGGACCTTAGATTGTAAGCTCCTTGAGGGTAGGGACTGATGTGAATGTACAATGTATATGTAAAGCGCTGCATAAAATTGACGGCGCTATATAAGTACCATAAATAATAATAATAAACATAGGAAAGAGGCGCTACTTTACAGGCAGACCAAGGGGATCCCCAGGCACAATGTTAAAAGGAATATTTCATTTTTATTGTTTCACTTTAAGCATTATTAAATCAGTGCTCCTGAAAAAAACAACTTTTTTTTACATTTATACATGTCCCCTGGGGCAGGACCCAGGTCCCCAAACACATTTATGGCAATAACTTGCATATAAGCCTTTAAAATTAACACTTCCGATTTTTTCACATTCGTGTCATAGACATAGAATTTGACGGTGTTTGCACACATTTTTTGTCTATTCGCATGTTCTGCTGCGAACCGAACCGAGGTTGGTTGGGGGGGTTGTTAAGCCCATCAGTACTATCCAGCATGATATTTTTCCCCATTGAGATCTGATGTGTTTTCAAAGTGTTCCTTTAATTTTTTTGAGCAGTGCATTTATTTCCTGGCTGTTAGGACTCCATGCACACATAGGAACTGTATTACGGGTGTTTAGAGGCAAAAAAATCACTTGTGCAGAGAGGCATACAAAAAAAAAAAACGTGTTAAACGCATTCACGCATGTTTGCCGTTCGTGCATTCTATCGGGCAGAATACATTTATTACATGTGTTTAACACGTTATTTGTCTGCTGCAAAGAGAAAATACGTCTGTACACACGGTCAGACATTCCGACAACAAAATCCATCTGATTTTTTCCGACGGATTTTGTCCGAAACTGGTGTTGCATACACACGGTCGGACAAAGTTGACGGAAAATCCAATCGTTCAGAACGTGATGACGTTTTTTAGTTACGACGGGACTACGTTCAGGCTAGTAGCCAATAGCTTTGGTCTAGGAATTTGATCTGAGCATGCGTGGCACTTTGTCCCATCAGAATTCTCTACAAACGATCGGACAAAGTCCAATCGGATCGTGTTGTCGGAAAACTTTTATATCCAGCTCTCAAACTTTGTTGGTCGGATACTCCGACGGAAACAGTCCGATGGAGCCCACATACGGTCGGAATCGGATTATCCGACAACACAGTCCTATCTGACATTTTCCGTCGGATTTTACGACCGCGTGTATCAGGGGCTAATGCTGACCCTCTGGCTTCTGAGCTTTTTTGTATTGCCAAACTGGTCCAGGTCTGCTGATCAGGTAAATCAGCGTGTAAAGCTAGCTGTATGCTAGTAGGATTTAGTATGACATTTTTCATTTTAAAGGGCTAGGTCACTTTTTCAGAAAAAAATTAACATTGTAGACCCCCACCACCAGATGTGGTGGCTGCATTCGTTTTCTTTTTTTTTTTTTGGGTATTTTTTTTTTGCCTCCGTTTTCACATTGTGTTCTAGTCAGTAACATACTGTATTTGTGAGACACAGCCCTAGAGGAATGAGAACAGGAGGCACAGCAGACAGCAGCATTGTCAGTCTGGGGGAGGGGAGTGCTAAATGTATTAGTAGGTTTAATTACACTAACGAATTGAACTCAAACTCTAGTTCACACTTTATAATCAGTTACAGAAAACGGCTTGTTTGTCTTTTTTGGGATAAATATTTCATGTGAAAAAAATAAAAGCTGATCATTGTAAGCACCACTGTCAGTGTTAAGTGGCTTGTCTCATCCCTGTAAACTGATACATTCTGCTGGAGAGCTTGAGCTTGTGAAAAGCAACAGACTTGCTGACTGGATCAGCAGATGAAAATAGAAGAAATCCTAAAAAAAAAAGGAAATGAATGCAGCCATCACATCTAAGAATTTGTAAGCTGCAATAAAATAAATGCCTGCTTTTGGGTTTAATACATGACCCGTCCGTCACTCCCCTCCTCTCCTACTGGCTGACGTCAGGGGGAAATCTCAACCCCTTCCA
Organism: Lithobates pipiens; assembly: GCF_037356315.1. Classification (NCBI taxonomy): domain Eukaryota; kingdom Metazoa; phylum Chordata; class Amphibia; order Anura; family Ranidae; genus Lithobates; species Lithobates pipiens. The sequence continues at coordinate 26,272,630 of NW_027507903.1, read as the reverse complement.
CTGCATTCTGCCAACGTATATGTACATGCGGCGGTCGGCAAGTGGTTAAACACAAAACCATAAATGTAATACATTGCAGCTTATCAACCATTAGATGTGATGGCTGCATTAGTTTGCTTTCTTTTTTTCTAGGCTTTTTTTCCTGTTTTTACCTGGTGCCCTGGCTAGAAACATACCTCCTGTTTTTTTTTGTTTTTTGGGGGGGGGGGGGGGAGCGGCAGCAAGCAATCCATATGCTGACACCCCCCCCCCCCCCCGATCGGATCTCCTTTTGGCCAATCGGGTGATGGATCTTATAACCTGATTCTTGATTGGGTGGGAGGAGAATCAATGTTACAATAGTTGATATTAATTTGCTATTGTCACACAACTGGGTGGGCTTTGGGCGCAGTGCTCTGCGCCCCGATCCCACCCTTTTTTTAAGCCTAATAGAGCCTCTTGCTCTAATCACATGCTGCAAAAAAAAACCCTGATTGGAATCCATGCATCCGGCGTCCTGCATGTAGATTAGGAGGCCAGACGCATGGATAGGGGGGGCGGCGCCCGTGCGCCCCTAATGGATGGGCCGCCAATGGCCTCCACTCTGGATGAAGGAGAACCTTTGGACAACAGCCTTGTTAATCAGGGGCAGGGGAGTGTTAGATGGACTAGCAGATTTCTATACACTAATAAATTGAAGCCAAAATCCAGCTAACAGTGCAGTTACACAAGCAGTTACAGCAACAGTTTTTTTTTCCTTTTCAGGATAAAGGTTTTACATGAATAAATAACATCATTGTAAACACCTCTGTTGCTGGTAAATAGTTTGTCTCAGGACTCTTAACCACTTGCCTATCGGGCAATTTCTCCTCCTTCCTGCCCAGGCCAATTTTCAGCTTTTAGTGCTGCCACACTTTGAATTGTGCGGTCATGCAACACTGTGCCCATATGACATTTTTATCATTTTCTTCCCACAAATAGAGCTTTCTTTTGCTGGTATTTAATCACCTCTGGGCTTTTTACAAACAAAAAAAGACCTACAATTTGTAAAAAAATTGTTATAGTTTGTTGCATTTTGCAAACAGGCAATTTTTCTCCTTCACTGATGTGTGCCCATGAGGTGGCACTGCTGGGCATTAATGAGGTGGCACTGATGAGGTGGCAATGGTGGGCACTGATAGGCGGCACTGGTAGGTGGCACTGTTAGGCAGGACTGATATGCGGCACTGGTAGGCGGCACTGATGAGCACTGATAGGTGACACTGATGGCCACTCATTGGCAGCACTGATAGACGGCACTGATAGGCACTGATATGTGACACTGAGGAGGCACTGATGGGCACTGATTGGCAGCACTGGTTGGCACTGATTGGTAGCACTGGTGGCTCCCCCCCGCTCTTTCACTTATTCCACCCTCCTCTCTTACTAATGCCACCCCCCAGCTCTCTCAGCAACTCCCCCTCCTCTCTTACTAATGCCCCTTCCTCTCACAGTAATGCCCTCCAGCTCTCACCAATGCTCCCCAGCTCTCTCACCAACTCCCCCTCCTCTCTTACTTATGCCCACCTGCTCTCTCACAAATTCCCCGCTCCTCTCTTACTAATGCCTCCCCTCCTCTCTCACCAACTCCCCCTCCTCTCTTACTTATGCCCACCTGCTCTCTCACAAATTCCCCGCTCCTCTCTTACTAATGCCTCCCCTCTTCTCTCACCAACTCCCCCTCCTCTCTCTTACTAATGCACCCAGCTCTCTCACCAACTCCCCCCTCCTCTCTTACTAATGCCCCCCAGCTCTTTCACCAATTTCCCCCTCCTCTCTTACTAATGCCCCCCTCAGCTCTTTCCCCAATTCCCTTCTCCTCTCTTACTAATGCCCCCTCAGCTCTTTTCCCAATTCCCCCCTCCTCTCTTACTAATGCCCCCGCCAGCTCTCTCACCAACTCCCTCCTCCTGTCTTACTAATGCCCCCCAGCTCTCTCACCAATGCCCCCTCCTCTCTTACTAATTCCCCCCCCCCACAGCTCTCTCACCAACTCCCTCCTCCTCTCTTACTAATGCCCCCCAGCTCTCTTACAAATGCAGAATGGTATGTATTCTTGTGCTTTTTTTTAAGCACAGTGCTGCTGACAGCTCAATGTCAGGACTGTAGACATGGAGCTGAGGAGAAGTTTCACAGCACTTCACTGGCTCCATTCTACAGTCCTGGCAGGTGGGGAAAGACACCTCCGGTACCCCAAATGTGGGCAGTTGTGGTGCCGGAACCCGGGGCACTAACCAGCAAATGTGGGCCATGTCCCCCCCACTGGGTGCCTTGCGCAAACACACAAAAGCAAGTGGAGTGCTTCTGTGTAAGAAAGAGTTGGTGTGGTAAAACTTGGTGTGATATATATATATATATATATATATAGATATATATATATATATATATATATATATATATATATATATATATATATATATATATATTACACACACACACTTTTTTTTTATTAGGGTTACAATCGCTTTAAGTAGTAAATGTGTATGGATTTTGTTTAGTATCACTGTAATGCCCCGTACACACGGTCGGATTTTCTAACGGAAAATGTTTGATGGGACCTTGTTGTCAGAAATTCCGACCGTGTGTAGGCTCCAATTGGAATTTCCGTCACACAAAATTTGAGATCTGGATCGCAAATTTTCCGACAACAAAATCTGTTCTCGTAAATTCCGATCGTGTGTTCACGCACAAAGTTCCACGCATACTCGGAATCAAGCCGAAGAGCCGCACTGGCTGTTGAACTTAATTTTTCTCTGCTCGTCGTACGTGTTGTACGTCGCTGCATTCTTAATGTTCGTAATTTCCGACAAGATTTATGTGACCATGTGTATGCAAGACAAGTTTGAGCCAACATCCGTTGGAAAAAATCCATGGATTTTGTTGCCGGAAAGTCCGATTGTGTGTATGCTGCATAACACATTACATTTTTGTTCTTGGGTTTAAATAAGTTTTACAATTTTAGATGTTTTCTATAATATAACAAATCTTCACTGTCTAAGTTCATGTTCACTTTAAGTAACAGTGGGACCTGTATCCAGTCTCTATACTGTAGTATCAGGTTTGTGTTACAATGTTGCTATTGGCACAGCCTGCTTCATGTTTCTGCTACATTGCTGCAAAAATAGCAGTTGGATGGGGAACAGGAGGGTTCCAATTACTGCAGCATCACTATATTTTACAAAGTGTCAGCAATATTAGAATACCAAGAGCCTTATGTATCAACAACTGGAGCTATTTATTTTTAGCAACCAATCAGCATCAGACCTGCATTGAAAGTTGGAATCTGAATGGTTGCTGTAACGAAATAAGTGGCCATTCCTGGTGGTGGTGGATATACAGAAGGCTCTAGTATGTGTATGTATGAATGTGAGTTAGGGACCTTAGATTGTAAGCTCCATGAAGGCAGGGACTGATGTGAATGTACAATGTGTGTGTATATGTGTGTGTGTATGTATGTGTATATATATATATATATATATATATATATAAGTATTGCGTAAATTGACGATGCTATAATAATAATATTATATATACACAGTGCTCAGCATAAACGAGAACACCCCTTTTAAAAAGTTATGCCCTGTACACACGAACAGAATTTCCGACAGAAAAAGTCAGACGGAAGCTTTTCATCGTATATTCCGACCGTGTGTATGCCCCATTGGACTTTTTACGTTGAAAATTCTGACAGACCTAGAAAGAGAACATGTTCTATAGCGGGAAAACCGCTCGTCTGTATGCTGTTCCGACATACCAAAAACGACGCATGCTCTGAAGCAAGTACGAGACGGAAGCTATTGGCTATTGGCTATTAAACTTCCGGTTTCTAGTCCCGTCGTACGTGTTGTACGTCACTGCGTTCTTGACGGTCGGACTTTTGTGTGACCATGTGTGTGCAAGACAGCTTGAGCGGAATTCCAAAAACCTTCAGAGTTTATTCCGACGGAAAAACCGGTCGTGTGCACAGGGCATAAGATTTTAATCACTATCTCAATGAACACAAGATCAATTTCCAAACATTTGACAAAACTGAGTTTTATAGAACACGAGTTCATTACATGAATGTAAGGTTAATAATATAACATCGATTACAAAATCTTCAGTTTTACTCCAATTAGTTGATGCAAAAATGAATACACCCCACAACAAAAACTACTACATCTAGTATTTTGTATGACCGCCATGATTTGTAAGGACAGCACCAAGTCTTCTAGGCATGGAATGAACAAGTTGGCGATATATTATTGCGACATCGATCTTTCTCCATTCTTCAAGAACTACCTATTTTAGAGCCTGGATGCTGGATGGAGAGTGATGCTCAACTTGTCTCTAAAGAATTCCCTAAAGATGTTCGCTTGGGTTCAGATCAGGAGACATACTTGGCCACTGAATCACTTTCACCTTGTTCTTCTTCAAAAATGCAACAGTCGCCTTAGATGTTGTTTTTTCTTTATTATTGTCATGTTGGAAAAATACTTAACGACCAAAGGCCACGGAGTGATGGTAGCATCTTCTCGCAATATATGGACAGTACATCTGTGGATTCATGATACCATCAATGAAATGCAACTCCCCAAAACCAGCAGCACTCATGTAGCCCCACAGAAGGACACTGCCGCCATCATGTTTCAGTGAAGGCGCCATGCATTTTTCTTTGTACCACTCACCTTTGAAAAGCCATACAGTTTTGAAGTCATCAATTCAAAAAACATTTATTTTGGTCTCATCACTCCAGAGTACAGAGTCCCAGTAATATTCTTCTTTTTCTTCTTATCCCCTGGCAAACTCTAGGCAGGATTTTTTTTGCATGGGCTTTAGGAGAGGCTTCCTTTGTGGACGAAACCCATGCATGCCATTCCTCTGCAGTCTACACTGTATTGTGTCACAGGAAACAATCACCCCAGTTTGGCTTTCTACTTTTGTTAGCTAACTTGCATGGAGATTTTCTTCACCCCTTCTCATCAGAAGCTCTTGATGAGTTGTTAAACTCCATGGACAGCTTGGATGTCTGTGAGATAGTTGCAGTTTCATCTTTGTTAAAGTTTTGTATCACTTTTCCTACAGTATTCTTACGGATAACAAAGCTTTGCTAATCTTCTTGTAGCCTTCACCTCTCTTGTGTAAAGAAATTATTTTCTTTCTCAGGCCTTGTGGCATTTCTCTTCCATGTGGTGCCCTTGCTGGCAGCAATAAATGGGAGGGGTTTTCGTTAGGAAATGCCCTTTTATAATCAACTGTCCACTGGAGACCTGTTTAATGAATAATTAGACTCACCTGTAGTCGAATTCTTGTTAACCACTTCCCGACCAGCGCACGACGATGTACGTCGACAGAATGGCACGGGCAGGCATATTGGCGTATAGGTACGTCCAATATTAAATGCCGCCCTGCCATCGGGAGCGCGCCGGCGGCGCGCTCCCGCGCTGGTCGGGACCCCCGTGAGTCCGGTCGCGGGACCCGCGGACTCGATCGCCGCGTGCATCCCCGCGATCGTCTCACGGAGCGGCCGAATGGAGGAAATGCCGAGTAAACAGCATTTCTCCATTCTGCCTAGCAACTAGTGATGCTGATCTCTGCTCCATGTGATTGGAGCAGAGATCAGTGTTCACTAAATGAAAGCCCAACCCCCCCACAGTTAGTAACACACCCCCTAGGAACACTTAACCCCTACACTGCCACCCACTGGTTAACCCCTTCACTGCCAGTGTCATTTACACAGGAATCACTGCATTTATATAGCAGTGATTACTGTATAAATGACAATGGTCCCAAAAATGTGTCAAAAATGTCTGATGGGTCCCCCACAATGTCGCAGTCACAATAAAAATCGCTGATCGCCGCCATTACTAGTAAAAAAAATAAATAATAAAAAATTATTAATAAAAATGCTATAAAACTATCCCCTATTTTGTAAACGCTATAACTTTTGCGCAAACCAATCAATAATCGCTTATTGCGATTTTTTTTTTTACCAAAAATATGTAGAAGAATACGTATCGGCCTAAACTGAGGGAAAAAAATGTTTTTTTATATATTTTTGGGGGATATTTATTATAACAAAAAGTAAAAAATAATGCGTTTTTTTCAAAATTGTCGCTCTATTTTTGTTTATAGCGCAAAAAATAAAAACCGCAGGGGTGATCAAATACCACCAAAAGAAAGCTCTATTTGTGGGAAAAAAAGGACGTCAATTTTGTTTGGGAGCCACGTCGCACGACCGCGCAATTGTCAGTTAAAGCGACGCAGTGCCGAATCGCAAAAAGTGGTCTGGTCTTTGACCAGCAAAATGGTCCGGTCTGCAAGTGGTTAATTAGGATTTTGTTGTCTAAAATGTAGCTTTGCTCCTAAAACTTTCACTTGGGTGTATTCATTTTTGCAGCATGGTCTTGAATGAATTTGTTAGGAAAAATACTTTTTTGTGTGTGCAAATTACCAAATCTTGGTTGCAATCAATGGCCCACATTTGTGGGAGTATTTTGTAGTATAATGTCCTATAGAAAATGTTGATTCTGAAAGGAAAGTAAAGGTATTCTGACAAATCTGTTGGGGTGTACTCATTTATGCTGAGCACTGTGCATATATATATATATATTTACATTATCTCATAAAAGTGAGTACGCCCCTCACATTTTTGTAAATATTTTATTCTATCTTTTCATGTGACAACACTGAAGAAATGACACTTTGCTACAATGTAAAGTAGTGAGTGTACAGCCTGTATAACAGTGTAAATTGTATGTTCCCTCAAAATAACTCAACACACACTAAACCGCTGGCAACAAAAGTGAATAAGTGAAAATGTCCAAATTGGGCCCAATAAAGCCATTTTCCCTCCCCGGTGTCATGTGACTCGTTATAAGCTAGTGATAGGACCACAGATACCAGGGTGCTGTGACGGGGCTCTGTGGCTTACGCATGTATTTGCAAATGTGTGCAGACTAAACCCCTGTTTTAATGCATACTTTAAGGCCCATACGCGATCAGACTTTGTACAAACTTTCCTGTGGATTTTTGTATAAAGGGCATCAGCCATGAACTTGTATTGCATACACACAGCAGGACCAGTGGCGTAACTAGAACCTTCAGGGCCCCGATGCAAGAAACCATGAAGGGCCCCCCTGAACCCCAGCCAGGGCCCTTCCCTCTGAGTCCGGCGGTGGAACTCCAGGGCGTGGTCACAGGTATGACCTTTGTGAGCCCTGTAGTTCCACCACTGGTATCAGAAGTTTTTTTTTTATTATTTTTTTTTTATTTTTAGGTGCCCCATTGGGGGACTGTCCCTAGCCAGGATGGGGTCCCCGTCCCCGGAAGAGATGAGGTCCTTTTCTCCAGGGCAGATGTAGTTACTGCTCCCAGGTGAGAAGGGGTCCCTGTCCCCAGGGGAGGTGGGGTTCCCTGTCCCCACGTGAGAAGGGGTCCCTGTCCCCAGGGGTAGATGGAGGGGGTATGTAATGGTGTGTGGGGGATGGAGTCCTCTCACTCACCATGACCAAGCTGTAGGCTGTGCACTCATCCATGTTGGCCTGGGCTCCATCCAGTGTGCTGGACGGGCGATCAGCATATCTCCCAGAAAGACCTTTCATCATCTGTGTATGACTGGGGAGGAGGAGGGCTGGCAGACAAGCCTGCAGTGTCCTCTGGCGAGCCGGCTCTCATAGGGCTGCACTGCATCTGTGTGCTTAAAGTTTGTTTACCCGGGAGAAGTATGCAGTGCAGAGTGGGGCGGACTCGGGGGGGGGGGGGGGGGGGGGACTCTGGCTGGGGAGCCGGCCGAGGACACAGGTCATGCGGGGAATGCACAACTAAAGCGCAGCCAGTGCGATAGTCGAGCATGGAGCTCTGCTAGTCACCCTCCACCTCCAGCCACCCGTGTGCATGGTGCACCTGGTACCCCTAGCTGCCTATGCCACTGCCGGCCATATGTAGAGGGGGCTGCATGGGCCCCCTGCATCACAGGGCCCGGTTGCGGTCGCGACTGCTGCACCCCCTATAGTTAAGCCCCTGAGCAGGACTTTTTCAGCCAACTTTGACTAAATCACGTGGTTTTTCTGCTCTTTACTGCCACCTGTGGTCAACTTCTGTATTGTTGTCTGATCATTTACATTGGTTCTGAGCATGCGGAATTGTACTGTGTACAAAAGTCGTATGGTTTTCTGTACATCGGACTTTGCTCCATTGGACTTTTGTTGCCGGAAAGTTTGTCCGTTCACACAGCCAACGAAAGTCAGATGAAAACCGAAAAAGTTTGTCCGATGGAGCGTACACACAGTTGGATGTTGCCTTAAAACAGCTATTTTGCATGTTTGTTGTCAAAAAGTCTGATCGTGTGTATGGGCCTTAAGCTTAGAGATTTCCTTGAATTTGTCCATGGCCATGCTTATATCATATGTTGCCTTCCAATGCTGCTTTCTGCAATAGCCAGTTATAGGTGGGGGGCATTGTACACTTTTTTTGAAAGTGATTATTTGCATGATTATTGTAAATTTTGCTTTCATAATTTTTGAATGTAGCAGAATACAAATTGACTTAAATTGATGAAGAAATTTGATTTTTAAATATTTTTATTGCATATCTTTTATAGCAGAAAGTAAAAAATATTATTTTTTCAAAATTGTTGCACTTTTTTTGTTTATAGTGCAAAAATAAAAACCACACAAGGGATCAAATACCACCAAAAGACAGCTCTATTTATGGGGAAAAAAAAGGGCATCAATTTTGTTTGGGTACAGTGTTGCATGACTGTTGTTATGAATTGTTAGTTAGAGTAACGCAGTGCCGTATCGCAAAAAATGGCCTGGTCATGAAGGGGGTAAATATTTCCGGGACTGAAGTGGTTAAAGTGGAGGTCCACCCTGAAAAAAAAATACATACAAATGCAACATAAAAAATGAAAAAAAAAAACATTTTTACTCACCAGAAATGCCTGTTGCTAGGCAGATCGTCCTAATATGCCACTTCTTATTCCGCGGTGATCTTCAGTCTTCTCCTCCTCCCGCTGATTTCTGGGAAATTTGGCTGCGTGTCTTCTGGGACCTGTGTGTGTCTCAGAAGACAGCCGCCCATTCAGAAATTGCTGGGGCACTTGCGCATGCACAGTAGGAAACAGGCAGTGAAGACGCAAGGCTCCTCTGCCTGTTTCCCTTAGTGAGGATGGCGACACCGGGACACGATACGAGGGACGGATCAGCCGACATCGTGGGCACCCTGGACAGGTAAGTGTGCTTATTAAATGTCAGCAACTACAGTGTTTGTAGCCGCTGACTTTTAAAAAAAAAACATTTTTACGGCTGGAACACTGCTTTGAGAGAGAAAACCCTCTGCCTTTACAACTCCTTTAAGGGGTTAATCCTCTGCATTGTGTAAAAAGCCTCTTTGATCCTGTATGCACAGATCCTCCCCCTCCTGCACTGTCACTTGACGAGTCCAGATAAGACACAGTCAGAGTAGTCTGGCTGCACATGCTCAGTTTGGTCTCTTTTGCTGGAGAGAAAATTTCCTGTTTGAGCTGAGCTAGTCAGGTCACATGATATTGACATCACACATGTGGGTGTGTATACAGATCCTAAATGACAGCCCAGTCCCTCCCTCCTTACTAAAAAAGAACACAGTGGGTGAGATGTCACATCTTGATTCATGGATGATCCGCCTCTCATAACAGAATCAGGACACGGGCTGGAATGGATTTTAAGAAGCAGTGATTCCCATAAACGAGATAACACCATAGCTCCCAACTGTCCCTGATATGGAGCAATGTCCCTCTGTCCCTCATTTCTCCTCATTTGCCCCTCATTTTTATCTAATCTATATAGTTGTATATAAAATGCACTATTTATCTATCAAAAAGTGTTTTGAAGTGCTAAACCTTTCATCTGATTTCTAAATTGCTACATTTGTAAATTTCCAAAAGCTCGTATTATTATTATAATACAGGATTTATATGGCGCCAACAGTTTGCGCAGCGATTTACAACATGAGGACAGACAGTGCAGTTACAATACAAATCAATACAGCAGGGACTAGAGGGCCCTGCTCGTTAGAGCTTACAATCTCATATAAAAGAATAGTAGTAAAAAAGCACTCGTGGGCATAACCAATCTTTTTTTTTTTTGTACCATTCTCCTTTAAGCAGGGTGTGGCATGGGGTGTGTCCTATGTCTACATACTTTTACTAATAGGTGTCCCTCATTCCCATCTCAGAAAGTTGGGAGGTGTGGATAACACCACTCTACATGGGTTTGCAGTGTTATTTTTTGACCTCTCAACAGCATCAGTTACATCCTGCAGATATACATACAGAGGGAATAGATATATCTAAACTTTCAAAAATACATTTATTTTCCAATTTCTAAATTCATAAATAATACAGATAGTGCCAAAATGTGTTTTCTTTTTTCATATTTGTAATCCTTCTTTCTTTTTCTGCCTTTCCTATTTTTCTCTCTCTCCCCTGTCATCCTCATCCCACCTGGCACCCCACTGCCACCTTCCTAACACACCAACCCCTGTCATCATCATCCTCATCCCACCTGGCACCCCACTGCAACCTTCCTAACACGCCACCCCGTCATCCTCATCTTCATCCCACCTGGCACCATACTGCCACCTTCCTAACACACCAACCCCTGTCATCCTCATCCCACCTGGCACCCCACTGCCACCTTCCTAACACACCACCCCCTGTCATCATCATCCTCATCCCACCTGGCACCCCACTGCAACCTTCCTAACATGCCACCCCGTCATCCTCATCTTCATCCCACCTGGCACCCCACTGCCACCTTCCTAAAACACCAACCCCTGTCATCCTCATCCCACCTGGCACCCCACTGCCACCTCCCCGAACACACTACCCCCTGTCATCCTCATCCTCATCCCACTGCCACCTTCCTAACACACTACCCCCTGTCATCCTTATCTTCATCCCACCTGGCACCCCACTGCAACCTTCCTAACACACTACCCTCTGTCATCCTCAACCCACTGCAACCTTCCTAACACACTACTCCCTGTCATCCTCATCCCACTGCTACCTCCCTAACACACTACCCCCTGCCATCCTCATCCCACTGCCACCTTCCTAACACACTACCCCCTGTCATCCTCATCCCACTGCCACCTCCCTAACACACTACCCCCTGCCATCCTCATCCCACTGCCACCTTCCTAACACACTACCCCCTGTCATCCTCACCCCACTGCCACCTCCCTAACACACTACCCCCTGGCACTTTGATGGGGCACTGACAGGCACTACTGATGGGGTACTAATTGGCACTTTTTGGGCACTGATCTGCACTTTCATGGGCACTGACAGGCTTTATAGAGGGGGACAGGCAGGCAGGTGATGGGCATTGATTGGCAGCTGATGAGCACCTGTTGATGGGGGCTGTGCTGATAATCAATTTTCTGATTATCAGCACAGACCCCCCCCCCCCCTATAGGGAGAGCTGCTGATCGTCTCTCCCTGTTGATCGCTGCGTGCCCCTATGGGAGCTCGTCGGCTCTGTTATCCTGATCATGTCATATAACATCCAATCAGGATAACTAAACCACTTTGCCGCCGTCATTTTTGCTATACAGCTACCTCTTTTCTATTTCATTAAGAATCGTTATCACAATTTTTCTCCGTTGCGATCTTGAAAAAAGTATTTCCCCGATTCTTTCTATGCAGAGAATTTGACAGCCTTCAAAAGAAAGAAAAAAAACAAAAAAACAGGCAGTCTGCCAAGAATCACAACATTCTTTAGCAGTGAAACTTAAGTATAAACATTGTAACAATTTGTCCTTTATATCAAAGGAATACACTTTGGTGTGAAAATGAGGGAAATGAGGGAAGTTTAACCACTTAGGCTGCTTTCACACTGCAGCGGGAGCGGCGTCGGCGGTAAAGCGCCGCTATTTTAGCGGCGTTTTAGCGGCGGTGTGCGGGTGCTAGCGGGGTGGTTTTAACCCCCGCTAGCGGCCAAAAAGGGGTTAATCCCGCCCGCAAAGCGCCGCTGCAGCGGCGCTTTGCCGGCGGTATTGCCGCGGTGTCCCATTGATTTCAATGGGTAGGAGCGGTTTAGGAGCGGTGAATACACCGCTCCTTCACCGCTGCAAAGATGCGGCTAGCAGGACTTTTTTCACCGTCCTGCCAGCGCATCGCTCCAGTGTGAAAGAGTTAAAGGGGCCGGTTTTTTTTCAGGCGTTACACAGGCGCTATTTTTAGCGCTGTAACGCCTGAATACCGCCCCAGTGTGAAAGCAGCCTTAAACCCTAAACCCTTTTCTGACATTTGTTGGTTTCAAGTTTTTTTTTTGCTATAAAATTGCTAGAAAATTACATAGAACCCCCAAAAATTATATATATATTAGGGCTGTTACTGATTAAAATTTTCATGTTGTATTAATCAATTTTTTTTTTTAAATCGATGAATCGACTAATTTCGATTAATTATAATGCACATACAGATCCAACTACTTTTAGCTGATTTTCTTGCATTGCAACTCTGCATTAGTCAGTGGTAAATGTGATATACACTATATACAATCCCCCGACACTAGTTAGTTTTCACAGTTCACACAAATAACACAAATACGTTTTAAATTCAAACTGTAGCACTGATGTCATTTTTTTTCCACAGTAGCGTGACAATCCCTCTGTCAGGTCATCTGAGACCAGGTGACAGATGCACTCCGTAGGAGTCGGAAGTGCACCGCTAGGTAGTGGACCTTAGGACTGACTGCTGCGGATTGTACCCAGGGAGATTCAGGACACAGATCTACTGGATCACTAACACAGATCCCAATGGGAGCTAGAGCATAGATTCCCCAGGGCGCGGAGTCTAAGAGCCAGCAGGTGTTCACCAGAGCCTCCAGTGGTGAGGATGGACTTCGCTGCAGTCTGGCTCCAGGTCGCGGCCCCTAGGGTCTCACAGCTCACACTCACAGTAGACTACAGGAGAAGGAAGCAGCAGGCCGGAACAACAAGAATAGTAAGGGGATAAGGCAGAGGTCAGGGCAACTAGCAGACAGGAACAACAGAGTACACACCAAAGGTTAAGGGTCACAGGCAGACAGGGATGTTCGGGGACATGCCAAAAGGTCAAGGTCACAAGCAGACAGGAATCGTAGGGAACACGCCAATGTCCGTACCAGAGACAAACGTAGAGCACACGGCAAGCAGGAACCAGGAAGCCAAACACACAATGGATACACAATGGTTGATCAGCACCGCTGACTTGCGGTGCACAGGTTAATATAGGGTTCCCTGATAGGGCCTGGGGTGGAGCCACGCTTAGAGGACAGGTTATAAAAACCACCAGGTGGAAGTGGCTGGCCTCTTAGTCTGAACACATGAGGGGAGGTAAGCAACCAGAGGAAGATCACTACATAACCATGACACCCTCCACCTCCGGTCTAACTAATCACTCTCACCTTACGGCATGGTCCCCTGTGCAAACAGGTGGTCATGCAAGCGGGTATCAAAAGGGCTAACACGGACCATAAACTTCTCTCCCGTCTCCTTAGATCTCAGCAAGGACGCCAGGTCATGGGTAGAAAGAAAAGATCTAAGTGCTCACCGCTTAAGTATAAGATTTCATTTTTGTGTTCAAACACAAACTACTCACATAAAGATGATAAAAACACAGCATGTAAAGCAGACAGTAGTGTTAGTTCCGTAGGGCAGCAGCGGGTGACGTCATGCGTAGCTCCTCCCCCGTACATGTTACGCTCAATCAAAGCGTCAACATCACTGGACTCCTCCCCCCTTCCCTTCTTAAGCAGACAGAGGCACTTGGGGAAGGGGGAGGAGTCCGGTGACGTTGATGTCCATGGCCTCACTGGATCTCCGGAATTCCCTGAAGACCCGGAAGCCGGCGGAGTGGTGAGTACCGATCAAAAGAATTTTGATCGATCAAATAAATTAACGATTAATCGAGGAATTAATCTTTATTAATTTCCACCCTAATATATATATATATATATATATATATATATATATATATATATATATATATATATATATATATATTGTGACAGAGCGAGGCTCTGTCCCTGTGAAATTGGAGGAAAGAGGGATCTCCAACCCTGTGTCCAGGTCTTGGTGATAACGAGCAGGGTGTGTGCCCAGCTGCACACAGCCCATAAAACAAAGGGGCTGTTGGGAGTAGAGAGAAGGATGGTGGAGTGGAGTAGCTTGCTGCTGTGCATGTCCAAAGAGCCCAAAGCTGTGTGCGTTGAAGGGTTGAAGCTGTGTGCATCCAAAGAGCCCAAAGCTGTGTGCGTTGAAGGGTTGAAGCTGTGTGTATCCAAGCAGCTCGTTTGAGGGGCAAGTACTTATAGCAGCACTACTGCTGAAGAGTAGCCAGGTGGGCTAGCATTTTCATTTGGATTTTTCTGTATTTAATTTAAGCTTGGACCCCTGCGTGGGATTGCTGGATGGACTAATATTTCGTTTTTCTTATAATAAACGTGGGCTACCAGGCTCTTAACCATCAACGCCTGCCTGATGTGGACTAAAAAATGCATCTACCAATTGAGCTAAACACCCCAATATCACAATATATATATATATATATATATATATATATATATATATATATATTTTTTAGTAGAGACCTAGAGAATAAAATGGTGGTTGTTGCAATATTTTATGTCACACTGTATTTGCGCAGCAGTCGTTTAAATGCAATTTTTTGGGATCAAAAAATTACACTTTAATGAGTAAAAAAAACCTAACCAGTAAAGTTAGCTCATTTTTTTTATAATGTGAAAGATTTTACGCTGCAAGAATCATCATCTTTTTATTCTAAGCAAAAAAATCATGATTCTCATTTTGGCCAGAATCGTGCAGCTCTAGTATTTAGCAGTTTATATTTACTAAAACTGTTGCATTTCCTTGTTCTGTGTACTGTGAAAGACCAGATATAGTGAATACAGGTTCTTGGTTTAGTAACACTTTAATTGTTTTTTCTTTTATCGATTTACAAAATGCAACATAAGCAAATAGAAGACAAATCTAATGCCGTGTACACATGACCGGACTTTCCGGTAGAAAAGATATTCCGATCGTGTGAGGGCTTCATCGGTCTTTTTTCTTCAAAAATTCAGATGGACCTAGAAATAGAACATGTATCACATCTGTCCGACGGACTCAATTTCTATCGGGAAAACCGTTCGTCTGTATGCTGGTCCGACGGACCAAATACGACGCAAGGGAAGCTATTGGCTACTGGCTATTGAACTTCCTTTTCTAGTCCCGTCGCACGTCATCACATTCAAAACGAACGGACTTTGGTGTGATCGCGTGTAGGCAAGTCTCGTTCAGTCGGCACTCCGTTGGGAAGACAGCCGGACCTTTTCTGCCCGGAAAGTCCGGTCATGTGTACGTGGCATAAATCAAATTAATATTTGGTGTGACTACTAGAGATGGGCGCCGTCAAAAAATGTGTTTTGTTTCGTTCCGTTCCCTATTTTTTAAAAAACGCATTTCGTGCCCAAAATTCAATTTGGGTTCGTACGAAATACGAATTTTTGTTAGATTCATACACTTTTCGTTAAAATAACTAAAGTTCGTTATGATGAATTTATCATTATGAGGGGGTCCCACCATCCCTGTGCTGTGCTGACTGATTGGTGAACAAAACACCAGTCACGTTTCCATTATAACGGAATTTGGATCCTAAATTCCGAAATACGTTAATGAAATTTCGTATTTCGTATAAAATTCATAAGCATAGAAATTCCTGGGTCTGACTGTATACCCGCTTGCCCATTATGAGGGGTTAACACCTTCTCTGTGCTGTGCCCATTATGAGGGGTTCCCACCATCCCTGTGTTGTGCCCATTATGAGGGGTTCCCACCATCCCTGTGTTGTGCCCATTATGAGGGGTTAACACCATCCCTGTGCTGTGCCCATTATGAGGGGTTAACACCATCCCTGTGCTGTGCCCATTATGAGGGGTTCCCACCATCCCTGTGCTGACTTCCTGGGGTTTTAATTTTTAGGTTCGTTAACTTTTCGTAACAATTACGAATTTCGTTATGAATTTGGTTTCAAAATTCGTAAACAAAATTTTGTATTTCGTACAGAATTCGTATGCATAAAAATTTGTATTTCGGATTCATACAAATGTATGCATTTCTGGAAATTCGTACGAATTTTCGATTTGTACGAAACTAATCACACATGTGATTACCCTTAGGCTTCAAACCAGCATCAATTCTTATAAACTTTGTACATTTTGTACACTTTGTACTGGCACATCCTCTACATACACTTTATAGCTAAACAAAAAGACAAAACCTTTAATACTGTGCTTCTGTGATCTTTAATTTGCAGAGGATGCTGGACTCTCTCCTAAGAAAGCCCAGCACTGTCTGTGTACTTATTTGTAGCCATACGCAACCGGCTAACCGACAACCTTGCTATCACTGGCAGCAGAGACAGAAGGGGTAAATCTTCATTTCTGTCTGTTTTTAAAGGGTAGCTCCACTTTCTTGGGGTAAAAAAAAACAAATAAGAAAAAATAATATACCATATATACAGTTACAATGCAAGTCATATTGTAATTGAATGTTATTAACCACTTGCCGACTCCCTTCTGCATATATATTCTGGCAAGGCGGCTCGGCTGCGCAAACTGACGAATCTGTCCATCAGTCCATGCATGAGATAGTGTGAGCACACACACGCTGGCGGACTCGATGCCAGCCACCCGCAATCGCGGTGCAGAGAGGCAGAATGAGGACCTGCCTATGTAAACAAGGTAGATCCCCATTCTGACAGGAGACAACTCTGAAATCGTTTGTTCCTAGTAATCAGGAACAGCGATCTCTGTGTTGTCCCAGTGAGCCCATTCCCCCACGCAGTTAGAACACACCCAGGGAACACAGTTAGCCCCTTGATCACCCCCTAGTGTTAACACCTTCCCTGCCAGTGTCATTTAAACATGGATCAGTGCATTTTTTAGCACTGAACACTGCATTGGTGTCACTGGTCCCCAAAAAGTGTCACTTAACTAAAAAGTGTCACCACAGTGGGGGGCCATTCTGCCGATTAAACGTCGGCAGAATGGTGCAGATGGGCAAATGGGCATACAGGTACGTCCCTTTAAATTTGCCGCCGTGCCATCACGTTGGCGGGGATACCCACGATCGTCTCAAGAGGAGGAAGAACAGGGAGATGCTAAAGTAAACAAGCCTCTGCCCATTCTGCCTAGTGACACTGTCACTGATCTCTGTTCCGTGTGATCGGAGCAGAGATCAGTGACGTGTCATAGACAGCCACGCCCCCCCCCCCCCCACACAGTTAGAAACACGCCCCTAGTACACACTTAACCCCTACACCTAGTGATTAACCCCTTCACTGCCAGTGTCATTTACACAGGAATCAGTGCATCTGTATAGCACTGATTGCTGTATAAATGACAATGGTCCCAAAAATGTATCAAAAATGTCCGATGTGTCCGCCATATTATCGCAGTCACAATAAAAATTGCTGATCACCGCCATTACTAGTAAAAAAAAATATATTAATAAAAATGCCATAAATCTATCCCCTATTTTGTAAACGCTATAACTTTTGCGCAAACCAATCAATAATCGCTTATTGCGATTTTTTTTGTATTTTTTTTTTACCAAAAATATTTAGAAAAATATGTATCGGTCTAAACTGATAAAAAAAATGTTTTTTTAATATATTTTTGGAGGATATTTATTATAGTAAAATGTAAAAATGCTTTTTTTTCAAAATTGTCCCTTTTTTTGTTTAAAGCGCAAAAAATAAAAACCACAGGGTGATCAAATACCACCAAAAGGAAGCTCTATTTGTGGGGGAAAAAAAGGACATCAATTTTGTTTGGGAGCCACGTCGCACGTCTCACAAATCACAAAAAGTAGTGTCTTTGGCCTGCAAAATGGTCCAGGGCTGAAGTGGTTAAGGTCAGATTTGTCCTCTGCAATGTCGCAGTCCCGCTAAAAATTTCAGATTGCTGCTATTACTAGTAAAAACTATTTAAAAAAAGTCCCTATACCTATCCCTTACTTTGTAGACACTATAACTTTTGCGCAAACCAATCAATATACCCTTATTGGAATTTTCTTTTTACCAAAAACATCTAGCACAATACATATTGGCCTAAACGATGAAGAAATTTGATTTTTAAAAAAAAAATTGGATGTGTATAAAAGCTGAAAGTAAAAAAGAAAATTTATTTATTTATTTTTTTCAAAATTGTTGCTTTTTTTGTGTATAGCGCAAAAAATAAAAAAAACGCAGAGGTGATCAAATACCGCCGAAAGAAAACTCTATTTGTGGGAAAAAAAGGACATCAATTTTGTTTGGGTACAGTGTTGCACGATCACGCAATTGTCAGTTAAGGCGGCACAAAAAATGGCCTGGTCATTAAGGGGGTAAATCCCTCCAGGGCCGAAGTTGTTAAAAATGACCTTTCCTTTTCAATCTGCAGCTCTGTAATTTTCTGTAAAATGCAATATGGCTATAACAGAATGTGTACAGAATGCCCCCCAGATACGTAATTTCCTGCTTGTGTGGCTCACTGATTTTCCCAGAAGTCTGCACTAAGATACAAGTCAGATTTCAGACATCCCCTGCAACAAAAATGTCATTTTGGTGAGATACTCCCAATAGGAAATCACATCTAAAGGGATGCAGACCCTGCCACTTTCCTCACTAGAGCCATGCAGGTGCAGCAGCTGCTTAATATTTATAAAAATCACTCCCATACAGATTCACTGAACACATGGACACAGACAAACAAATAGCTATTTCTGCAGCACTGTAATTTTCTGGCTACCTGGAAGCGTTCTGTATACAGATGGTATACAGAGAGACCCCCCCAGAAAAATAATTTCATGCTTGTGTGGTTGGCTCACTGATTTTCCCAGAATGCCACACTAAGATACAAGTTAGATTTCAGGCATCGCCTGCAACAAAAATTATATTTTTGGTGAGATACTCCCAATAGAAAATCACATCTAAAGGGATGCAGACCCTGCAGCTTTCCTCATTAGAGCCCTGAAAGTGCAGCAGCTGATTGATAGTTATGAAATCTCTCCCATTAGATTCACTTTCCACTTGGACACCACCACACACTGATTTCTTCAGAATAACAAATAGGTAGGAATCTGCAACAACATTTGTTGAAATCTCTGCAATGTATATAGATCACCCAGAGAGGAGATAAGACTGCTGTAAGGAAGAGACACAAGAAAGCACAGGTTTGCGATCTGCTCACTGCTGGTGGGGGGCTCAGGGCTGTAGATATAACATATCTCTATGTAATATTTCATAAACTTTTTAAAATATGAATATTGTAATAGTAATGTGCATAGTAATAGGGTGGATTTGATTTAAAAAGGCTTGATTTAAATCAACTCGATTAAATCATAATTTTTAAAGAACAACTGTCATCTCTGTCCCGCAGCTCCTCCTCCTCTGACCCCCTGGTGACTCACCGACAGTCTCATTCACTTTAATGGGGTGGCTGGTGATGCGGCAGTGACACAACAAGGTGAGGGGCATGGTGGCAGCAGGTGAGTGGGTGCCCAATAACAGGCACTGCCATGATGGATATGGTAAGGACTTATTCTTGCTGGTAGTAAGAATCTTTAATATTTGCAAACAAATGAAGGGTTCCTATTTAGAATAATAAGATGTCAGGTTGGTAAAACAGAAATATCAGAACCGATCCAATCATATAGTTTGTAGAGTACATAGATTTGCAAAACAATGGGATAAAGGAATATTCTTGTTCTCTTTGTTTTATCTCATGGTTACTGTGAAATTGTGTGAATGCATCAATGCAGTGCATGTTATCTTAGCTTGCAGAGCTTGGATTAAATGAGTTTACCAAAAATGTAAATACAGTGGTAATGGATTACGAGCATAATTTGTTCCAGAAGAGTGCTTGTAATCCAAAGCATTCGTATATCAAAGCAAGTTTCCCCATAGAAGTCAATGGAAACCCAGATAATTTGTTCCACAGTGACTTCTATTGTATGCAGTACCGCTTCTGGCCAGAGGTGGGGGGGGGGGGTGCCGGAAACACTCAGAAACCGATCCTGAGTATTTCTGAGTGTCTCCCAGTGGCTCTGAGTGTCTCCCAGTGGCTCTGAGTGTCTCCCAGTGGCTCTGAGTGTTTCTGAGTGGCTCTGAGTGCATCTAAGCATCTCCGAGTGTCTACAAGTGTCACTGGCGACCCTGCACCTCTGGCTAAATGCGATACTGCACACCACAGAGCTTGAATCCTGCTCGTTTTGTGAGACAACACTCTCAAACTGAGTCAGGATTTTAAAAAAATGATAGCTTGTATTGCCAAATCTGAGGTATTACTGTATTGCAGAATATAAAGCTTAATTTCATGCTGAATATACAAAATTATCAATTTATCTTAACCACTTCAGCCCCGGAAGAATTTACCCCCTTCCTGACCAGAGCACTTTTGTAATTTGGCACTGCGTCGCTTTGACAATTGCGTGGTCATGCGACGTGGCTCCCAAACAAAATTGATGTCCTTTTTTCCCCACAAATAAAGCTTTCGTTTGTTGGTATTTGATCACCTCTGCGGTTTTTACTTTTTGCACTATAAACAAAAAAATAGCGACAATTTTGAAAAAAAAAATGCATTATTTTTTACTTTTTGCTATAATAAATATCCTGAAAAAATATATAAAAAAACATTTTTTTACCTCAGTTTAGGCCGATACGTATTCTTCTACATATTTTTGGTAAAAAAATTACAATAAGCGATTATTGATTGGTTTGTGCAAAAGTTATAGTGTCTACAAAATAGGGGATAGTTTTATGCCATTTTTACAATGTTTGTTTTTTTTTTTTACTAGTAATGGCGGCGATCTGCAATTTTTATCTTGACTGCGACATTATGTCGGACACATCGGACAATTCTAACACATTTTTGGGACCATTGGCATTAATACAGTGAACAATACTAAAAAATTGCATTGATTACTGTAAAAATGTCACTGGCAGTGAAGGGGTTAACCACTAGGTGGCGCTGTAGGGGTTAAGTGTGTCCTAGGGAGTGATTCTAACTGTGGGGGGGCGGGGCTGTGTGTGACACAACGCTGATCACTGCTACCGATTACAGGGAGCTGTAATCAGTGACACTGTCACTAGGCAGAACGGGGAGATGCTTGTATACATTAGCATCTCTGTGTTCTTCACAGGTATCCTCACGGACATCAAGTCCACGGGACCCGCGATCACGGTCACGGAGCTCCCGGTGGGCTCCCCCATGCCGCCGCCTCCTAAAGGGCAACGTACAGGTACGTTAATCTGCCTGTACGTGCCCTTCTGCCGCAGTATGACCCCTTTCACACTGGGGCATTTTTCAGGCGTTTTTCAGGCGCTTTAGTGTTAAAAAAAGCGCCTGCAAAGCACTTGAAAGAAGCCTCAACTGCAATCCCAATGTGAAAGCCAGAGTGGTTTCACATTGAGATCCCTTTCACACTGGGGTGTTTTTCAGGTGCTTTAGCTTAAAAAAAAAAGCGACTGTAAAGCGCCTGAAAGAAGCTGCAACTGCAATCCCAATGTGAAAGCCCGAGTGCTTTCACACTGAAGCGCTGAGCTTGCAGGGCATCAAAAATGTCCTGCAAGCAGCTTCTTTGCAGCGCTTTTGGAGAGGTGAATACACCGATCCTAAAGCGACCCTTCCCATTGAAATCAATTGGAAGCGCCTGCAAAACGCCTGAAAAGCTCCTGCAAAACTCTTTTGGCAGCGGCGCTTTGCGGGCGCTGTTAACCCTTTATTTGGCCACTAGCAGGGGTTAAAAGTGCCCCACTAGTGCTCGAAAAATGCTGGTAAAGCGCTGTTAGTTTAAGCGGCACTTTACGAGCTTTTTACGGGTGCTGGCAGTGTGAAAGGGCTCTTAAAGCACTCGGGCTTTCACATTGGGATTGCAGATGAGGCTTCTTTCAAGCACTTTACGGGTACGCCTGAAAAACGCCTGAAAAATGCCACAAAAAACGCCCCAGTGTGAAAGGGGTCTATATCTGCGTGAAGTGGTCGGGAAGCTGTTAAATACAAAACTATCTTCAGATAGATTTTTACTCCAAAAGCATTTTATTAAAATAAATTTAATAAAAATCTAAAAAATCGATTTAAATAAAAAAAATCAGATTTTTTATTTTTTTATTTATTTTTTAATCTGAATTTTATTTTTTATTTTTTAATAATTGATTTATATCCACCCTGCATATTAAAGAAAAATATTTCAAATAACAATATTCAGTACATTTCCCTTTAGGACATAAGAGGCCTGCAGTTTCCACCTTTTGCAAAACAAGATTTAATCTTTTTAATCTATAGAATTTACATTACAAATATCACCTTGTGAAAGTATATGATGTTTTATATTTTTTTCGTCATTCACAGCTAGGACCCTTAGTAATATTAGATTTGATTTGGGGTGTCCTTTTAAAAATTGTTGATAACCTACTTTTATTTTTTCATGTACCAGCAGTTTATCAGAAAATTTCCTGTACACTGAATATGTGAAATTGCAACACAAAATTATTTATAGGTTATTCTATTTATTTGGGCCTGTTTTATTATAAATTTTTTAAGGTTGGGCCGTTGGGGACTGTAAAAACACGTCTCAACAGCCTGTTTTTACCCCCCCCCCTCCCCCCAAACTGCAAGTGTAAACAAGCGCTAAAAGGCTGGAATTTCCAAAGTCCCAGCAATCATGGCACTCCTGTACATGGCTGACCGGTTCCACAATTGCTTTAACTTACTGTATAATGAGACGTTTCCATTGAAAGAGATGCGGAGGGAGTGGAGGTTCCAGTATTACCGGTTCTTTTCTCTCTCATTAACTAAACGCACCAATTTACAGATATTTACGGTGCTGTGACACGCTACATACAATGTATTCAGCGTGTCACATTCTTATGAGTATTTCTATTTAACCATTTCTCCTCTAGAGCAATTTATTTTCATTTTGTGCACTCATGGAAAAATCAGCATTTTTGGTCATGAAATTACTTAAAGTGTTACTAAACCCACAACAGTAAAATCAGTCTGTATTTTGCAGCAGGGCTGCCCCCCCCCCCCCCAATTCACATGCAGGGCGCCGGACGCATGGATTTCAATGGGTTTTTTTTTTTTGAAGCGCATGATTAGAGCCTGAGGCTCTAATTGGTTTAAAAAAAGGGCGGGCTCGGGGCGCAGAGCACTGCGCCCTGAGCCCACCCAGTTGTGTGACAATAGAGAATTAATATTCGCTAATGTCTTCCTGCTTTTTCTCCCGGCCAATCAGGAAGCGGGTCTTCAGGCCTGATTCACACCTATGTATTTTTAGTGTTTTTTGCATTTTGCTGATTTGCACTACAGAACGTGTTCCATAGGAAACCATGTTAAATGGACTGTAGTGCAAATCTGTAAAATGCAAAAAGCATTAAAACTGCATAGGTGTGAATCCAGCCTAAGACCTGATTGGCCGAGAGGAGAAGCAACCGTATTGGCCACCGAGGAGGAGATACAGGGGGAAGCCGGCAAAGCTGCCTGCGACCTAGATGGGGTAATGCCGCGTACACACGGTCGGAATTTCAGACAGAAAAAGAACGATGAGAGCTTTACATCGGAAAATGCGACCGTGTGTATGCTCCATCGGGATTTAGCTGTCCGAATTTCCGCCAGCCAAAAACTGATAGCATGTTCTCAATTTTTTAGACGGAAAAACGTTCTATCGGTAATTCCGATCGTGTGTATGCAATTCCGACGCGCCAAAAATCAGGCATGCTCAGATTCAACTACGAGATGGAAGTTATTGGCTACTGGCTATTGAACTTCCTTTTTCTAGTCACGTCGTACGTGTTGTACGTCACCGCGTTATAAATCGTCAGAACTTGATGTGACCGTGTGTAGGCAAGACAGCTTGAGCCGAATTCCGTCAGAATTCCTTCGGGAAAACCATCAGAGCTTTTTCCGACGAGAATTCCGATCGTGTGTACGCGGCATAAGTGCGGTGGATGGGCGAGCTTCAGTTGGTGGGTGTCTTGCCGGTCGACCGAGTCGGGGGGGGGGGGATTTTGGCAGACCAACCGACCCAGGGCGGGGGAGGGGAAGGTTTTACTTAGGGACCGGACCGACCAAACAAGCTACCCCAGTCTATTTCTCTGCAGCCTCAGCTGCACTGGACAGTGAATGAATGGGAAGTGGTCTGTCCTGAGTGGCTTCCTGTTCATTCACAACCTGAATCATAGCAAACAGTTTGCTATGCTTCACTTTAGAATGCACACAGTAGCGGCCGATACAGATCACTCACTGTGTTCATTTAGAACATGAAGGTGCTGATAAATTACATATTTACCAGCCCCTTCCCCACTCTTCATCCTGAAATGTCCCCCACAGCAGCCGGCGGGAGAGGAGGATAGCTGGTAGCCATGCAGGGGGGAGACAGGGGATGCCAGAAAGCAGGGGAAATTGGCACTGTGCAGGGTGATTAGGGTGTGCCCAGGCACAGCTGGCACACCCTGTTGCGCACGCCTATGAGTGGGAGATATGCACAGAGTGCCACCTGTGTGAACAATTGGTATTTGAGCAGTGTTAAAGTGAGCGGGTCATCGAAATCCCTGCATAACTTTTATCTCAAAGCTGAGGTTAATGTGAGTAGATTCACGCTTTTAATAAACATCTATATTTTTAGCTCCAGTGCACAGTAGAACGCGGCGAGGGAAATCTGTGATCCGTGTGCATTTTCCGCACCTCGTTCAGAATGCTCGGCAGCGGGGTGTCAATGTTAAGTTAGTGACACTCCAAATGCAGGTTGCATTAAATTCATTATTTTCCTCCAAATTCTACAAACAATACCCCATAATGACAATGTGAAAGACGTTTGTTTGAAATCTTTGCAAATGTATTAAAAATAAAAAAGGAAAAAATCTCATAAGTATTCACAGCCTTTGCCATGACACTCAAAATTGAGCTCAGGTGCCTCCCGTTTCCACTGATTATCCTTGAGATGTTTCTACAACTTGATTGGAGTCCATCTGTGGTAGATTCAGTTGATTGGACATGATTTGGAAAGGCACACCCCTGTCTATATAAAGGTATCACAGTTAACAGTGCATGTCAGAGCACAAACCAAGCCATTAAGACCAATGAATTGTCTGTAGACCTCCGAGACAGGATTGTATCGAGGAACAGATCTGGGGAAGGGTACAGAAAAATGTCTGCATCATTGAAGGTTCCAATGACCACAGTCACCTCCATCATCCGTAAATGGAAGAAGTTTGGAACCACCTAAATTCTCTGGTCTGAAGAAAAAAAGATTGAACTCTTTGACCTGAATGGGAAGCGTCATGTCTGGAGGAAACCAGGCATGGCTCATCACCTGGCCAATACTATCTCTACAGTGAAGCATGGTGGTGGCAGCATCATGATGTGGGGATGTTTTTCAGTGGCAAGAACTGGGAGACTAGTCAGGATTGAGAGAAAGATGAATGCAGCAATGTACAGAGACATCGTTAAAAAAAACCTGCTCCAGGCCGCACCTGTTCATCTTCCAACAGGACAAGAACCCTAAGCACACAGCCAAGATAACAAAGGAGTGGCTACGGGACAACACTGTGAATGTCCTTGAGTGGCCCAGCCAGACCCCAGACTTGAACTCGATTGAACATCTCTGGAGAGATCTGAAAACGGCTGTGCAACAATGCTCCCCATCCAACCTGATGGAGCTTGAGAGGTCCTGCAAAGAAGGATGGGAGAAATTGCCCAAAAACAGGTGTGCCAAGCTTGTAGCCTCACACTCAAAAAGACTTGAGGCTGTAATTGGTGCCAAAGGTGCTTCAACAAAGTATTGAGCAAAGGCTGTGAATATTTATGTACATGTGATTTATTTTGTTTTTATTTTTAATACATTTTGCGAAGATTTCAAACAAACTTCTCTCATGTTGTCATTATGGGGTATTGTTTGTAGAATTTTGAGGAATAATAATAAATAATGAATTTAAAGTGGTGTTTCCACCAAAAAAATAAAAATATGAGTAAAATTCCCCAAAAAATGTAAAAAAAAAATTGACAATTTTTTTTTTAACTCACCTCTAAATGCCTGTTGCTAGGGGGTCCCTCGTAGTCTGCATACTTTAGTGCCCAGGCACCCGACGTCACGTCTCCTCGGTACAGTCAGTCACCTGGGACACGTGACAGGTCCCAGATGACTGTGTGGCGTATCACGGCATGCGTAGTGGGTGCCCAGCTGTGAAGCCACAGCCGGGTGCCCACAGTAGGAATGCCGGTGCCACGGAGCGTAGGGGGGGGGGGGCAAGCGGAGCTTCATTCCCCTGCATCGCTGGACCCTGGGACAGGTAAGTGTCCGATTATTAAAAGTCAGCAGCTGCAGTATTTGCAACACTGCAACACTGTACTCATATAAAATGTGCATCATTTTTGTCTCACACATTGAGCTTTCTTTCACTGGCATTTAATGAATGAATGAATGAAATACTTGTATAGCGCACAATGCGAACTGAATCGTCTCTAGGCGCTGTGGCGAGCTTTGATCATCTGCTAAAAGAGGAAGGTCTTGAGTTTTTTCCTAAAAGCCAGGTGATTTTCTTCCAGACGGATGTTGATTAGTAGAGCGTTCCATAGCCGACCAATCAACATCCGCCTGGAAGAAAATCACCTGGCTTTTAGGGAAAAAACTCAAGACCTTCCTCTTTTAGCAGATGATCAAAGCTCGCCACAGTGCCTAGAGGCGATTCAGTTCGCATTGTGCGCTATACAAGTATTTCATTCATTCATTAAATGCCATTGAAAGAAAGCTCAATGTGTGGGTTTTTTTTTTATTTTCTGCTACACAAACGAATAAAGACCATAAAATGTGGTAAAAAATATTTTTTCTTAGTTTCTGTTATAAAATTTTACAAACAGGTAGTTTTTCTCCTTCAATGATGTGTGCTGATGAGCACTGATAAGCTGCACTGATGAGAAGGCACTGATAAAGCTACACTGATATGCGGCACTGATTGGCAGCACCAATGGGCACTGTTGGGGCTGCACTGATCTTCAGGACACTGAGGATCAGTGCCCTGATTATCAGTGTGGATGTCCCCTTTCACAGGTAAGTGTCCGATTATTAAAAGTCAGCAGCTGCAGTATTTGTAGCTGCTGACTTTAAATTTTTTTTTTTTAAGGGGCACCCCACTTTAAGCCATTTTGGAATAAGGCTGTAGCATAGCAAAATGTGGAAAAAGTGAAACGCTGTGAATACTTTCCGGATGCACTGTACTATCCTGTGCGATTCATAATGTGAATCGGGGCTTACGGTTTTACACTATTTGGTCCTTTATTTCTTATTGGGAGCTTTAGCTGGTGTCATCCGGGTTCCAAATAGGGATGAGCCGAACACCCCCCGGTTCGGTTCGCACCAGAACTTGCGAACGACCCCCGCGTTCGGTACGAACGTTAGAACCCCATTGAAGTCTATGGGACTCGAACGTTCGAATTGGAAAGTGCTAATTTTAATGGCTAATATGCAAGATAGTGTCCTAAAAAGGGTTTGGCGACCTGCCTCCTGCCTCAGGGGACATGGGTCACTGCAAAAAAAAGTTTTAAAAACTACCGTTTTAGCGGGAGCACTGATTTTAATGACGATTAAAGTGAAAAAAAAGTGAAATATTCCTTTAAATATGGTGCCTGGGGGGTGTCTGTAGTATGCCTGTGAAGTGCCACGTGTTTCCCGTGTTTACAACAGTCCCTGCACAAAATGACATTAAGCGGAAATAACACCATTTAAAACTGCTTGCGGTTTTAATGTTATATCTGGTTCCTGCAATATGGTTGAAAATCATTCAGAAAAATGGCATGGGTAGCCCTCCCTGCCCATTACCAGCCTATTTGGGTCTTGTACGCATATTAAGGGGAACCCTGTACCCATATTAAAAAAAGGAAATACGTGTTGCCCCCAGGCCCTATATACTCAGAACAGCAGTATACAGGCGGTGCAAACAAGACAGGGACTGTGTAGGTTTGTTGTGTTAAGTTGAATCTGTTTGTAATTTTCAACTGGTACATTTTTAAAGTGTAGCTCCAGTCAAAAAAACTATTTTTAAGCTTTTTGGAAAACATAGGGAAGGGTTATCACCCCTGTATAATTTGTTTTGTCGTCCATCTTTTTTCATCTCACTTGCTGTTGTCTCCTTCCGTTTGCAAGTAGGAGATGTTTGTAAATTGGATGTTTGAAAGTAGGGGCCTGCCCTATATGCTCTGCAGAAATGGCGGAACAAGGTGTTGGTTTTGCAACAACATTGTAAGCCCTCAAAGTGACTCTTGGTGGCCGCTGGAGAGCCCTGCTGTGAACGATTATATCAAGAATTGTAATTACATGCCATTGTTGAACAGTGGTAGAAAAATTGACCTTTGGTGGTTGTGGTGCTGGTGCCACAACACTATAAGTCCTCACAGTTACTCTGGGTGAGCACAGGAAGGGGCCCTCCTGTGAAATATTATATCAAGAATTGTAATTACATGTCCCTGTTAAACAGGGGCAGAAAAATTGGGCCTTAGGCACTGGTGCCATCACACGGCAACCTCTGCCATATACTCTAGTTTTTTTGCAGGAATTAGCCCTGCTGCAAAGCATTGCATCAAAAATTGTACTTAAACGCCCCTGTTAAACAGGGGCAGAAAAATTGGGCCTTAGGCACTGGTGCCATCACACTGCAACCTCTGCCATATACTCTAGTTTTTTTGCAGGAATTAGCCCTGCTGCAAAGCATTGCATCAAAAATTTTACTTAAACGCTCCTGTTAAACAGGGGCAGAAAAATTGGGCCTTAGGCACTGGTGCCATCACACTGCAACCTCTGCCATATACTCTAGTTTTTTTGCAGGAATTAGCCCTGCTGCAAAGCATTGCATCAAAAATTGTACTTAAACGCCCCTGTTAAACAGGGGCAGAAAAATTGGGCCTTAGGCACTGGTGCCATCACACTGCAACCTCTGCCATATACTCTAGTTTTTTTGCAGGAATTAGCCCTGCTGCAAAGCATTGCATCAAAAATTTTACTTAAACGCCCCTGTTAAACAGGGGCAGAAAAATTGGGCTGCTGGCATCACCCAGAACCAAAAATGTTCTTCCAACATATCAGCGGAGGAGGAAGAGGATAGACAATCAACATAACAGGACAGTCACTCAGCATCAGCATAGGCAGTCTTGAAGGGATGTGGTATTTCAAAAAAAATTATTCGGTTACATCAGCTTCAGGTGCTTGGTAGCTGTGGGTGATCCAAGACTGATTCATCTTGATGAAGGTCAGTCGATCAACTGATTCGGTGGACAGGCGCACCCTGTGATCGGTAACGAAGCCACCAGCAGCACTGAAGGTGCGTTCCGAAAGAACGCTGGATGCAGGACAGGCCAGTAGCTCAATTGCATACTGTGCAAGCTCTGGCCAGTGATCCATCCTCAAGACCCAGTAAGCCAGAGGATTTTCAGTGGGAAAGGTGTCCAAGTCTGACCTTGCCCCTAGGTATTCCTGCACCATGTAAATTAGACGCTGGCGATGGGTGCTGGAACCAATCATACCTTGGGGCTGCGGACTAAAAAATTGTCTGAAAGCATCAGTCAGACGGCCACCTTCTCCACCGCTCCTTCTGACTGATGCCTCAGCAACACGTTGTCCAGGACCAGGAGTTTGTGACCTCCCAGTCTCTGGGAACGCATTGCACAGAGCTTTCTGCAAGGCCTCCCGGAGATGTCTCATCCTCTGCTCCCTCTGCGATGGCAAGATAAGGTCGGCAACCTTACCCTTGTACCGTGGATCAAGGAGAGTGGCCAGCCAGTAATGGTCCCTCTCCTTGATCCGAAGAATACGAGGATCCTTCCGCAGGCTTTGCAGGATCAGGGAGGCCATGCAGCGTAGGTTAGCTGAGGCATTCGGTCCGGAGTCCTCTGGGTCACTAAGGACAACATGATCCGCAGCTACCTCCTCCCAGCCACGTACAAGTCCACGTGTTTCTTGGGACTGTAAATCATCCCTATAAGACTGCTGCTGCTGATGTTGAGTGCCAGCCTCCACCTCCATGCTGACACAATCATCCTCCTCCTCCTCTTCCTCCTCCTCACCCTCTTCCTGTGTGATGGGTGGCACAGCAGGAACACTGTCTGGATAAAGGGGGCCTTGAGAGGCAAGGAAGTCCTCCTCTTCCTGCCTCTGTTCTGCCTCAAGTGCCCTGTCCATTATTCCACGCAGCGTATGCTCCAAGAGGTGGACAAGAGGTATAGTGTCACTGATGCATGCACTGTCACTGCTCACCATCCTTGTGGCCTCCTCAAACGGTGACAGGACAGTGCATGCATCCCTGATCATGCCCCACTGGCGTGGTGAGAAAAAACCAAGCTCTCCTGACCCTGTCCTGGTGCCGTAGTCGCACAGGTACTCATTGATGGCCCTCTGCTGCGTGTGCAGCCGCTGCAGCATGGCCAATGTTGAGTTCCATCTGGTGGGCATGTCACATATAAGGCGGTTCTTGGGCAGGTTCAACTCCTTTTGGAGCTCAGCCAGCCGAGCACAGGCATTAAATGATCGGCGGAAATGCACACAGACTCTCCTGGCCTGTTTCAGGACATCCTGTAAGCCGGGGTACCTGCCCAAGAACCGCTGCACCACCAGGTTAAGGACGTGAGCTACACAGGGCACATGGGTCAGTTGTCCCTGTCGGAGGGCGGAGAGGAGGTTGGTGCCATTGTCGCAAACCACCATTCCTGGCTTAAGCTGGCGTGGCGTCAACCACCTCTCGGCCTGCCCCTGCAGAGCTGACAAAACATCCGCCCCAGTGTGTCTCCTGTCCCCCAAACAAACCAGCGCAAGCACGGCATGGCATCGTTTTGCCTGCGTACTTGCGTAGCCCCTGCAACGCCTACGGAGCACCGCTGGTTCTGAGGACAGAGCACTGGAAGAGGCCATGGAGGAAGAAGAAGAGGTGGGGGTGGAGGAGAGAGGTGTGTCACAACCAATAGTAGCATTTTGGAGGCGTGGTGGCGGAACAACCTCCAATACTACTGCACCTTGTCCTGCATCCTTCCCAGCAGCCAGAAGAGTGACCCAATGGGCCGTGAAAGACAGGTAACGTCCCTGTCCATGCCTGCTGGACCATGAGTCAGCGGTAATATGCACCTTACCGCTGACCGCCCTGTCCAGCGAGGCAAGGACATTGCCTTCCACATGCCGGTAGAGAGCCGGAATTGCCTTCCGTGAGAAAAAGTGGCGTTTGGGGACCTGCCACTGAGGAACCGCACATTGTACAAACTCACGGAAGGGGGCCGAGTCTACCAACTGAAAAGGCAGCAGTTGAAGTGCTAGCAATTTAGCCAAGCTAGCATTCAACCGCTGGGCATGTGGATGGGTGGGAGTAAATTTCTTCCGCCGGTCCAGCAGCTGGGGCAGGGACATTTGTCTGCTATAATCGGACGTGGATGTACCACTAGCAGAGTTCCCGGAAGCACTTGGCTGTGACACACCTAATTCTACACCTTCATTCCTCTCAGAGCAGGTTTCAGAGAGGACTGAAGGTCTAGTGGGGTTGGAGATGCCAGCTGATGAGGAGCATGGAGAGGTCCGCTTTGTTCTTTGGTGTGGGTCTTTGAGGTATGCTTGCCAACGAGCTGCATGGCAGGTCAACATATGTCTGGTCAAGCATGTGGTGCCCAAGCGGCTGATGTTTTGGCCACGTGAGATACGCTTGAGACATATGTTGCAAATAGCAGCGGTGCGATCTGATGCACTCGTCTCAAAAAAGGCCCACACCAAAGAACTTTTAGAATAACGCGCAGAGGAAGCGCTCTGCGGTGTGATTCAGTCGGTGTGCTGCCCCTAAGCTGGCCCCCGGAGGGCATCCTGCCTCGTTGGACATGTGCCTCCTCCTCCTCCTCCCTCCTTCCAGGCACCCACGTGGAGTCAGTGCCCTCATCATCCCCTCCCTCTTCATCGCTGTAGCAAACCTGGCAGTATGCTGCAGCTTGTGGAACATGACTGCCAGATTGCTGTCCTTCTTGAGCATCCCCTCTCTCTGTGCTCACGCTACTGCCTTCCTCTAGCTGAGTGTCATCATCAGAGCCCACCAAACACTGGGCATCCTCCTGGAGCATGTACCCAACACTGTGCTCAAAGAGTTCAGGAGACTCCTCAGGAGGACGTGGTGGGTCTAGGGAAGGAGTCACTGATGATGACATTGAGAGGAGGGACGACGATGTGTTGGCAGCTGCTTTTCTACTACCCTGAGACTGGGTGAGAGAGGATGAGGAGGATGAAGAGGGCTTGGTCATCCACTCTACCAAGTCGTTGGCATGTTGCGGTTCAACATGTCCAGCTGCAGAAAAGAAGGACAAGCATGTCCCATGGCCACGTGCTGATGACAATGCACCGCGTCCACGACCAGCACTGTTGTCTCTAGACACAGAGCCTGCTTGCCCTCTTTTATCGGCTCGCGCCTGTCTGCCTCTCCTTGCTGGCCTTCCAGACATGGTAATGGCCTGAAGGGAGTTGGGTAAAACAGTAGTTGGGTAGTTTATATTGTGCTGGAGGCACACAACACCCACTAACTCCTGCAGATGCCTTTTTTATAGAACAGCAGAGTTAAAGGGGTATATACAGATGTATACTGTGCTGTGCTGGAAGCACACACAACTTCCAATAACTCCAGCAGATGTCAATCGGGCCCAAATAGAGAACAGCTATGTAGGTGGATAATAGCGGTATGTACTGGGTACAGAGAAGGCACACAGCACGCACTATCTCCTGAGTGACACTACTGACTGCAAGCTCTATTGTTAAAGATGGACCACTAGCTATATAGGTGAGGTGAATATCACGGTGTATACTGCGGTCAGGGCACGCAGACAATAACAAGAAAACAGCAGAGTTAAAGGGGTATATACAG
Organism: Lithobates pipiens; assembly: GCF_037356315.1. NCBI lineage: Eukaryota > Metazoa > Chordata > Amphibia > Anura > Ranidae > Lithobates > Lithobates pipiens. The sequence continues at coordinate 26,239,698 of NW_027507903.1, read as the reverse complement.
ATGTATACTGTGCTGTGCTGGAGGCACACACAACTTCCAATAACTCCAGCAAATGACAATCGGGCTCAAATAGAGAACAGCTATGTAGGTGTATATAGTGGTATGTACTGGGTACAGAGCACGCAGACAGCACGCACTAACACTACTGACTGCAAGCTCTATTATTAAAGCTAGATCACTAGCTATATAGGTGAGGTGAATATAGTGGTGTATACTGCGGTCAGGGCACAGACAGTAACCACTACACAAGAGCAAAATAGTAAATCAGCCAAAAACGATTGGTGTGTAACTGTGTTGAAGGTACACAGAACACCCACTGCTTCAGATGCTAACAAACACTACACGAGGCCGCCTGAAAGGCAGCTTTATATAGTGTGGGGCGTGCACTACACAGTCTGAGCTATGATTGGCCACAGGCAGGATGCCTGTGGCCAACCATTGCTCTTCCCGCTACTGGCGCTGCGATTGGCCAAGCATGCGGGGTCACAGTGCATGCTTGGCCAATCGTGAGACAGCAATGCATTGCGCCATCGCAGTGCATTGTGGGCCACACGAATTTTGCCGCGAACGGCCCAAACGTTCGGAATTCGGCGAACGCACGAACGACCGATGTTCGAGTCGAACATGCGTTCGACTCGAACACGAAGCTCATCCCTAGTTCCAAATCACTGAAGAACCATCTTTGCACTGGAGACGGGTTGCACCAAAAATTTCCGTATTGGGCGGCATCATTCCCCAGCATAGCCCTGTGTGCAGTTTATTACATTTTTATTCATGGGTTTTGATAGACTTTAGTGCCAACATTAAACACTTGATTAATCCATATGACAACCATGAGGCATGATATTTCAATAAGAAGCCTCTGTGCGGTGATGTGGTTGTTCTCCGGATTATTTCTGTGTGGCTCTCGGGTTGAGTTCTTCATATATTTGCTCTGGTAGGAGTTCCTCCACTATGGAGTGTCAAGTTACTACAGACGTGTATTTGCTCAGTCAGCTCTTGGTCACGGGTGACAAGGAAATTTTAACAACCGTATTTTACAGAGGAGAGAAGATATGAGCAAGGAATAGAGAGGAGTAAAATGTAGATTTAAAGGCAGTCCACCTTTTGATAATTAGCCACCTCAGCTTTGGAAGGTTTTACCCCCTTCACGACCAGACCATTTTTTGCTATTCAGAACCAGTACTGCACTACTTTAACCACTTCAGCCCCTGAAGATTTGGGCACTGCGTCGCTTTAACTGACAATTGCGCGGTCGTGCGGCGTTGCACCCAAACAAAATTGATGTCCTTTTTTCCCCCCCACAAATAGAGCTTTCTTTTGGTGGTATTTGATCACCTCTGTGTTTGTTTGTTTTTTATAATCAAAAAAAGAGTGACAATTTTGAAAAAAACTGCAATATTTTTTTACATTTTGCTATCATAAATATGCCCAAAAAATATATAAAAAAACAAATTTCTTTCTCAGTTTAGGCCGATATGTATTCTTCTACATATTTTTGGTAAAAAAAATTGCAATAAACGAATATTGATTGGTTTGCGCAAAAGTTATAGCTTCTACAATATAGGGAATAGATTCATGGAATTTTTATTATAATTTTTTTTTTATTATTAGTAATAGCGGCGATCTATAATTTTTTTATCGTTACTGTGACATTATGGCAGACACATCGGACACTTTTGACACCATTTTGGGACCATTGACATTTATACAGCGCTCAGTGCTATAAAAATGCGCTGATTACTGTGTAAAGGGCACTGGCAGGGAAGGGGTTAAACACTATGGGGTGATCAAGGGGTTAAGTGTGTCCTAGGGAGTCATTCTAACTGTGGGAGGGATGGGCTATCACTGACATGACAGCGATCACTGCTCCTGATGACAGGGAGCGGTGATCTCTGCCATGTCACTAGGCAGAACAGGGAAATGCCTTGTTCACATAGGCATCTCCCCATTCTGCCTCTCCGTGACACGATCGTGGGACACCAGCGGACATCAAGTCCGCGGGACTTGTGGGCCCGGTCACGGAGCACGCGGCAGGTGTGCGCACCCACAATGCCGCGTCTTAAAGGGGACGTACAGGTATGCCCATTTTTCCCAGCCGTGCCATTGTGTTGACGTATATTGTCAGCACGATGGTCAGCAAGCGGTTAACTGACTTTAGTGCGGTCATGTAACACTGCACATCAATGACATTTTTAGCATTTTTTCACACAAATAGAGCTTTCTTTTGGTGGTATTTGATTACCACTGTTTTTTTGTTTTTTTTTGCTATATAAACGCAAAAAGACTGAACATTTTGAAAACAATATATATATCTATTTCCTTCTTTTTTGTTATGTCCAATAAAATCTAATTTTGTCAAAAATTTAGGCAAAAATGCATTCTGCTACATGTTTTTTGGTAGCCCAGGCCAATTTTTAGCTTTCAGTGATGTCACACTTTAAATGACAATTGTGTGGTCATGCAACATTGTACTCATATAAAATGTGTATAATTTTTGTCTCACACATTGAGCTTTCTTTCAATGGCATTTAATCACTGCTGGGGTTTTTTATTTTCTGCTACACAAACGAATAAAGACCATAAAATGTGGGAAAAAATCGTTTTTCTTCGTTTCTGTTATAAAATTTTACAAACGGGTAATTTTTCTCCTTCAATGATGTGCACTGATGAGCACTGATAGGCTACACTGATGGGCACTGATGAGGAGGCACGGATGAGGCTGCACTGATTGGCAACACTGGTGGGCACTGATGGCCACTGATTGGCAGCACCGATGGGCACTGTTGGGGCTGCACTGATCTTCAGGACACTGAGGATCAGTGCCCTGATTATCAGTGTAGATGTCCCCTTTCACACTTGCTGATTACTGGCTCTCCTCACGCTTTGATAATGTGAGGAAAGGAACGCTGGTATCAAGTATGTTTACATAGTAATCAGCTGTGAGTGGGCACAGCTGATCTCGCAGTAAAGGGCAGCTGTGATTCGCCCTTTTCCCCCCAATCTGTAATCGCTTTGTCCAAAGGACACTGCATTGGGGGTACGGTTCCTAGATGTCCACCCAGAACTGGACGACTGCGCTGTAGCTGTCATTCATCTATAGCGTGGTCGGCAAATAGTTAATTGATTTGTGTTTAAAGTTATAGTGTCTACACTATGGTATATAAATTTGAGGATGCCTTTCCCCAATGGTTGCCCTGACCTTGCAAGCCTCCCAAAACCTCAGAAACTCTGGGTTGAGACATATTTCAGACTATAGATAAAAATGCAAGAGACACAATTCTTTAGTGACACCTCTAAAAGTTTTCACTCAAGAATAGGTAGATCACAAGAATGATGGTATTAATTTTCACAACCCCAACAAATGTAATTGTAATAGACACTAATATAGTGACAACAGTAGCATAGTAATACCAATATGTTACAAACAGTTATATCAAGTAAGATTTAACCAATGAAATTGCAACTCTGGCAGCAAGAGGGGGAAAAGGAGACTTATCAGTTAGTTAGCACCCTCTGGAACCTAATGTTCCAAAGGCGGTGTGGAAAACACTATATACATATATATATATAGGAGTACTCCTTTGTTTAAATAGTTATGCCCTTAGAGCAGAGATATGCAATTAGCAGACCTCCAGCTGTTGCAAAACTACAAGTCCCATCATGCCCCTGCCTCGGTGTCATGCTTGTGGCTGTCACTCTTGCTATGCCTCATGGGATTTGTAGTTCTGCAACAGCTGGAGGTCCGCTAATTGCACATCCCTGCCTTAGAGCATGAGTGCTAAACCTGTGGCTAAACCTGTGTGCTAAACCTGTGGCCCTCCAGCTGTGGCAGAACTACAAGTCCCATCATGCCTCTACCTTTGAGAGTCATGCTTATAACTGTAAGCCTTGCAATGCCTCATGAGACTTGTAGTTCCGCAACAGCTGGAGGGCCACTGTTTTTCCCTGTACACACGATCAGACTTTGCGATGGAAAATGTGTGATCCGATCTTGTTGTCGGAAAATCCGATCATGTGTAGGCTCCATCTGACTTTTTCCATCGGAATTTCCCACACACAAAGTTTGAGAGCTGGCTTTAAAATTTTCAGACAACAAAATCGTTTAAATTCTGATCGTGTGTAGACAATTCAGACGGACAAAGTGCCACGCATGCTCAGAATAAATTACAAGACGAAAGCTATTGGCGACTGGCCTCTTTATAGTTCAGACGTACGTGTTGTACATCACCTCGTTCTGAACGATCAGATTTTCCGACAAATTTGTGCAACCGTGTGTATGCAAGACAAGTTTGGGCCAAAATCCGTCTGAAAAAATCAGATGGATTTTGTCGTCGTAATGTCTTCATGCTCTTTCAAAGTCTTCCAGAAGATTATGATGTAAAAGTTCACCAAGAACTCAATCAGGTTCATGCCTCCAACTGTACTCTCTATCAGCCTTTAGAATGTGGAAAGAGCCCCCGATAACCTTTGAGGCATCCAAGTGAACTCGAAGAACCCCAATGGACAAATGAACGCCGTCTTCTCCCTATCATCAGGATGCATAGGAATCTGGTAGTACCCACTTTTCAGATCTAAGACACTGGACCATTTTTCTCCTGACAGACACTGAAGGGGAACTTCGATTCGAGGAGCTGCAAGAATCTCTGCTACGGTATGGTTCCTGTCCCCTAAACACCCCAGCTGAAGCACTGCATGGCACCTTTTAGCCTAACTCTGGGAATAGCCATTTGAGCGCTTAGGGGGTACATAATGTTCATAGGACAATTCTGCAGAGGAGGGCATGGAGGTGGCGGAGGAGGAGGTAGAGCTCACAGGTCTGGCATCATCACCACCAGCTGTATGGAGACGTGGGGGCACAACAAGATGCAGCACCGAGCCCTGTCCTGCATCCTCCAAGTTGCAAGCAGCGTTACTCAGTGTGCTGTGAACAAAATATATTGTCCCTGTCCATGCTTGCTGGACCATGTGTCAGCAGTAAGATGGATTTTATGGCTGGCTGCCTTGCTCAATGATGCCAAAACATTCCCTTCCACGTGAAGTTAAAGAGATGGAACAGCCTTACGTGATAAGTAGTAGTGACTGGGAACCTGCCATTGTGGTACAGCACATTGTGCAAATTCACGGAAGGGGGCAGAATCCAACAGGCTGAAAGGCAGAAGTTTGGGAGCCAACATCTTTTACAAGCTTGCATTTAGACGCTGGGTATGTGGGTGGCAGGGACTGTATTTGCAGATGGGGCAGAGAAATTTACTGCCTACAGTCTACAGTTGGTGGTGTGCTGCTGGCAGATGTGCTGCTAGGACCTGGGACACACTGTGCTATACCATCATCCCTGTCAGTGGAGGCTGCTGAGAGTTAATGACTCAGTACAGCAGGGGCAGCCTGAAGTGGGTAAGGAGGAGGAGGAGGAGGAACAGATTTGTGTCCCTTTTGTATGGCTTTTAGGTGCTCTTGCCTTGTTAAGCATGTGGTACCCAAATGGTTAGTGTTTCTTCCACGATTGATGTGCCTCAGTTACAGTTTTCAGATAGCAATAGTGCGATCTGCTGCAGATGTGCTGAAAAATGCCCAGACAGCTGAGCTTTGGGGAGCGGGCCAGGAGATAACAGCTGCAAAATGTGATGGAATAGGGTGACTGCTCTCTACTCTTTCTTGTTGTCGGCCTCCTTGGGGTTGTGCCGCCTCACCTTCAGTATTCTCCTCTGCTCTATCTGGCACCCAAGTCACATCAGTGACCTCATCATCATCATCTCCATCTCCTCCATCTTCATCATTAGCACTGGAGACAACTTGGCAATACGCTGCGGCTTGGGGAACATGAATGCCAATTTGTCTACCAGTGTTCCTCCCTCTCTTTAGGATCATGTTCCTGGCACCTTCAACCTCAGAACCAACATCTGAATCCAGTAATGGCTGGGCATCATCAAGGAGCAAGTGGCTGACACTGTGGTCAAATAACTCCGCTGACTCCTCAATGGCTGATGTTGGGGCTATGGCAGGAATAGATGTGGACAAGGAGGCAGGTTTATCCACTCTGGTAACTGCAAGGGACTGCACACTTGTCTCTGCTTGCATGACAGAGGATGAGGAGGATGAAGAAGGTTTCGTAAGCCAGTCCACCACCTCCTCTGCATGCTGTGGCTAGATAGCACGGGCAAACTCACTAAACAGAGGAAATTATGCCCTGCCTAAGGACTGACCACCACGTCCACCTTTGCCTGTGGACACATTTGTTGCTAGCTCCCTTAGTGCCAAAAGAACGTCTGCCTCTCCATGTTGACCTCCCAGACATTATTGTGAGGGAGGGGGTGGTCAGAGGCGTAACTAGAAACCTCAGGGCCCCGATGCAAGAAATCAGGAAGGGCCCCCCCCCCCCCCCCGAAAAGCATGATTTTGATACTATATTTTTTTCCACTGTAGAACAAAGTAAAACATTTCTGTGCAGCCTGTGTCCCGAGTGAAACCTGTGTCACCAGTGCAGTGGTGGTACTGGAGGGGGGTGGCGGTGGTACTGGAGGGGGATGGTGGTCCTGGAGAGGGGTGGTGGTCCTGGAGGTGGGTGGCGGTGGTGGTACTGGAGGGGGATGGTGGTCCTGGAGAGGGGTGGCAGTGGTACTGGAGGTGGTGGTACTGGAGGTGGGTGGTGGTGGTGGTACTGGAGGGGGGCTGGTGGTGGCACTGGAGGTGGGTGGCGGTGGTGGTACTGGAGGGGGATAGTGGTCCTGGAGAGGGGTGGCGGTGGTACTGGAGGGGGATGGTGGTCCTGGAGAGGGGTGGCGGTGGTACTGGAGGTGGGTGGCGGTGGTGGTACTGAAGGGGGGTGGCGGTCCTGGAGAGGGGTGACGGTGGTACCGGAGGTGGGTGGCGGTGGTACTGGAGGGTGGGTGGTGGTACTGGAGGAGGGTGGCGATGGTACTGGAGAGGCATGGTGGTCCTGGAGAGGGGTGGCGGTGGTACTGGAGGTGGGTGACATGGTGGTGGTACTGGAGAGGGGGTGGCGGTGGTACTGGAGGGGGGGTGGCAGTGGTCCTGGAGGTGGGTGGTGGTGGCACAGTCTGGAGGGGGGATGGTGGCATTGGAGGGAGGGGTGGCGGCAGTCTGGAGGGGTGGTGGTGGCACAGTCTGGAGGGGTGGTGGCAGTCTGGAGGGAGGGTGGTGGGCTGGTGGCACTGGAGGGGGGATGGTGGCATTGGAGGGAGGGGTGGCACTGGAGGGCGGTGGTGGAACAGTCTGGAGGGGGGGTGGTGGTGGCACAGTCTGGAGGAGTGGTGGTGGTGGCACAGTCTGGAGGAGTGGTGGTGGTGGCACAGTCTGGAGGGGGGGTGGTGGTGGCACAGTCTGGAGGGGGGGTGGTGGTGGCACAGTCTGGAGGGGGGGATGGTGGCATTGGAGGGAGGGGTGGCGGCAGTCTGGAGGGGTGGTGGCACAGTCTGGAGGGGTGGTGGTGGCAGTCTGGAGGGGTGGTGGTGGTGGCGGCACAGTCTGGAGGGGTCTGGAGGGGTGGTGGCACAGTCTGGAGGGGTGGTGGTGGCACTCGAGGGGTGGTGGTGGCACTAGAGGGGGCTGGTGGCACAGTCTGGAGGGGGGATGGTGGCATTGGAGGGAGGGGTGGCACTGGAGGGCAGTGGTGGCAGTCTGGAGGGGTGGTGGTGGTGGCACAGGCTGGAGGGGTGGTGGTGATGGCACAGTCTGGAGGGGTGGTGGCACAGTCTGGAGGGGGGGTGGCACTGGAGGGGGGGGTGGAGGGCTGGTGGCACTGGAGGGCGGGTGGTGGCACTGGAGGGGTGGTGGCACAGTCTGAAGGGGTGGTGGTGGCACTGGAGGGGGGGTGGTGGGCTAGTGGCACTCGAGGGGTGGTGGTGGCACTAGAGGGGGCTGGTGGCACAGTCTGGAGGGGTGGTGAAGGCATTAGAGGGGGGGTGGTGGTGGCACTGGCACAGTCCGGGGGGGTGGTGGCAGTCTGGAGGGGGGGCGGTGGGCTGGTGGTACTGGAGGGGGGGTGGTGGCACTGGAGAGGGGATGGTGGCATTGGAGGGAGGGGTGGCACTGGAGGGCGGTGGTGGCAGTCTGGAGGGGGGATGGTGGTGGCACAGTCTGGAGGGGGGGTGGTGGCACTGGAGGGGGGATGGTGGCATTGGAGGGAGGGGTGGCACTGGAGGGTGGGTGGTGGCAGTCTGGAGGGGTGGTGGTGGTGGCACAGTCTGGAGGGGTGGTGGTGGCACTGGAGGGGGGGTGGTACGCTAGTGGCACTCGAGGGGTGGTGGTGGCACTAGAGGGGGCTGGTGGCACAGTCTGGAGGGGTGGTGAGGCACTAGAGGGGGGGTGGTGGTGGCACTGGAGGGGTGATGGCACAGTCCGGGGGGTGGTGGCACAGTCTGGAGGGGTGGTGGTGGGCTGGTGGTACTGGAGGGGGGGTGGTGGCACTGGAGGGGGGATGGTGGCATTGGAGGGAGGGATGGAACTGGAGGGAGGTGGTGGCAGTCTGGAGGGGTGGTGGCAGAGTCTGGAGGGGTGGTGGTGGGCTGGTGGCACTGGAGGGCGGGTGGTGGCATTGGAAGGGTGGTGGCACTGGAGGGGGGTGGTGGTGGCACTGGAGGGGGGTGGTGGGCTAGTAGCACTCGAGGGGTGGTGGTGGCACAGTCTGGAGGGGGGGTGGTGGCACTGGAGGGAGGTGGGGGTAGCGGCACTGGAGGGGGATGGTGGTGGCACTGGAGGGGGGGTGGTGGGGGCACTGGAGGGGGGGTGGCACAGTCTGGAGGGGTGGTAGTGGCACAGGAGGGGGGGTGGGCTGGTGGCACTATGGTGGCACTGGAGGGGTGGTGGTGGCATTGGAGGGAGGGGTGGCACTGGAGGGGCGGTGGTGGCAGTCTGGAGGGGAAGTGGTGGAACAGTCCGGAGGGGGGTGGTGGAACAGTCTGGAGGGGTGGTGATGGCACTGGAGGGCGGGTGGCACAGTCTGGAGGGGTGGTGGTGGCACTGGAGGGGGTGGTGGGCTGGTGGCACTGGAGAGGGGGTGGTGGCACTGGAGGGGTGGTGGTGGCACTGGAGGGAGGGGGGTGGTGGTGGCACTGGAGGGAGGTGGTGGCACAGTCTGGAGGGGGATGGGGTGGAACAGTGTGGAGGAGGATGGGGTGGAACAGTCTGGAGGGGGATGGGGTGGAACAGTCTGGAGGGGGATGGGGTGGAACAGTCTGGGGAGGGGGGGATGGGGTGGAACAGTCTGGGGGGGTGGGGTGGAACAGCCTTGGGGGTATGGGGTGAAACAGCCTGGGGGGGGATGGGGTGGAACAGTCTGGGGGTGGGGTGGGGTGGAACAGTCTGGGGGTGGGGTGGGGTGGAACAGTCTGGAGGGGGATGGGGTGGAACAGTCTGGAGGGGGATGGGGTGGAACAGTCTGGGGGGGGGATGGGGTGGAACAGTCTGGGGGGGGGGGATGGGGTGGAACAGTCTGGGGGGGGATGGGGTGGAACAGTCTGGGGGGGGGATGGGGTGGAACAGTCTGGGGGGGGATGGGGTGGAGCAGTCTGGAGGGGGATGGGTGGAACAGTCTGGAGGGGGATGAGGTGGAACAGTCTGGGGGGGATGGGGTGGAACAGTCTGGGGGGGGATGGGGTGGAACAGTCTGGGGGGGGGATGGAGTGGAACAGTCTGGAGGGGGATGGGGTGGAACAGTCTGGGGGGGGATGGGGTGGAACAGTCTGGGGGGGGTGGGGTGGAACAGTCTGGGGGGGGGATGGGGTGGAACAGTCTGGGGGGGGGATGGGGTGGAACAGTCTGGGGGGGGTGGGGTGGAACAGTCTGGGGGGGGGGGTGGGGTGGAACAGTCTGGAGGGGGATGGGTGGAACAGTCTGGAGGGGGATGGGGTGGAACAGTCTGGGGGGATGGGGTGGAACAGTCTGGGGGGGATGGGGTGGAACAGTCTGGGGGGGGGATGGGGTGGAACAGTCTGGGGGGGGGATGGGGTGGAACAGTCTGGGGGGGGGATGGGGTGGAACAGTCTGGGGGGGGATGGGGTAGAACAGTCTGGGGGGGTGGTGGGCTGCTGGCACTGGAGGGGTGGTGGTGGCACTGGAGGGGCACTGGAGGGCAGGTGGTGCACTGGTGGCACTGGAGGGGGGTGGCGGGCTGGCACAATCTGGAGGGGGGATGGCGACTTACCGCCAATCAATCGATGATGATCGATTTTCCCCCTCCTCAGAATCCTGCAGACTGCAGAGTGACACAAAGTTCCTCCACGAAGCGTGCCTCCGCTCCTCCAGGAAAGCCTTGCTTCAGAGAGCTCCTCCCCCGCCTTCACTGAATTGGCTGTTTTTTTTGTGTTCGCCCCGCCTCCCTTACAGTCGCTCTGGATAGGCGGGGGCGGAGCCAACGGAGCACTTCTCTCACGCTGGTGAAGGAAGCCCCCCCCCCTCTCACCACGGCATGACAAGCGACAATGAATAACACCACACACGCACACCCCCGGCCGGACAGTCAGGTGGGCCCCTCGGGCGGCGGGCGGAGGGCGGCGGGCGGGCTGCCGGTGGGCCCCCTGAAGTGGCAGAGAATTACAGGGCCCAGTCGCACTTGCGACTGTTGCGACCCTGATAATTCCGCCACTGGGGGTGGTGCTTATAAGCAAATGTAAAGAAGAAGTTGAAATCTGTACGATGCACTTTAATCAATGTAAAGAGATGTTTGGTGCTCTTTAATTTGAGTACTCACACTACACAGATACACTATAATATACTGCAATATAATGCGCCAAACGTACAGTGTTGCATAAAACTCTACGGCTTTAAACTGACAGTAACACAGACAGAAATACATGGCATTAAACTGCCAGTAAGGCACTCAGAACTATACAGTTGTGCTCATAAGTTTACATACCCTGCCAGAATTTATGATTTCTTGGCCATTTTTCAGAGAATATGAATAAGAACACAAAAGCTTTTCTTTCATTGTTAGTGTTTGGCTGAAGCCATTTATTATTATTCAACTGTGTTTACTCTTTTTAAATCATAATGACAACAGTGGGGACTCTGATCCAACATTTACATACAGAGGCGTACCTAGGGTCTCTAGCGCCCTTGGCGAGAATCTGTATCGGCGCCCCCCCCCCCCCCCCGACTTTGGTCCCAATGTGATTTGAATTCAGCTATACAATCTGTATGGCTGAATTCGCATTACACAGACATCACATGTAATTTGCACTGAAGTGTGGTGCAAATCCCATGCGATTTCGGACATCACATATATGTGAACCAGCCCTAAATGTACATTAGTTTATGCATCATAACATGTGTTTTTTACATTTGATGTTTCCACCAGAGTCTCTCTGTCACAAAGGTGTAAATTCAAATACAATTGTCAGTTCAGTTGTGACCTACCTAACTTCACAGCAGTGTATAATGTAGGGGTCCCTTCCCTTCCTATAACAGTACTGACCTACCCAATTCCTAAACTGACCTACCTGATTCCTACATTGGCCACTACACTACAATGTACTGGGCAGTGTGTAGTTGGCAGTGTAGTGGTCAGTGTGCACACTGACCACTACACTGCCCACTGACCACTACACAGCCCCTGACCACTACACACTCATCACTACACACTGGCCACTACACACCCCACTGCCCACTACACACTCACCACTACACACTCACCACTGCCCACTACACACCCCACTGCCCACTACACACCCCATTTACCACTACACACATCACTACACACTGGCCACTACACACCCCACTGCCCACTACACACTGACCACTACACTGCCCACTGAACACTACACTACCCACTGACCACTACACACTCATCACTACACACTGGCCACTACACACCCCATTGCCCACTACACACTGACCACTACACACCCCACTGACCACTACACACCCCACTGACCACTACACTGCCCACTGACCACTACACACTACACTACACACTGACTACTACACACCCCACTGACCACTACATACTGACCACTACACTACACACTGACCACTACACTAAACACTGACCACTACACACCCCACTGACCACTACACTAAACACTGACTACTACACACTCCACTGACCACTACACACTCCACTGACCACTACACTAAACACTGACCACTACACTAAACACTGACCACTACACTAAACACTGACCACTACACTAAACACTGACCACTACACTAAACACTGACCACTACACTAAACACTGACCACTACACTAAACACTGACCACTACACTACACACTGACTACTACACTAAACACTGACCACTACACTACACACTGACTACTACACACCCCACTGAACACTACATAGCCCATTACACACCCCACTGACCACTACACTGCCCACTACATACCCCACTGACCACTACACTATACACTGCACCCACCACTACACACTGACCACTACACTGAACAATGACCACTACACACTGACCACTGACACTACAATGAACAATGATGTGTCCTATGATCTCATGTCTCTGCAGTCACACACAATCACATACAGACACACACACACACGTGTTGTAGGACATCTCCTCCTCCTCCGTCCATACCGCACACACAGCCCAGCTTCTCACCTTCAGCAGCCAGCAAGTCCAGCGGGCATGTGTGCAGCAGGCCGCCCCGTAGGAAGTACTAGTACTGACAGTACCACCACAGCGTATCTTGCCACCGAGACACCCTCCGCTCCGCAATCACCCCCCCCCCCGGCTCTTCTTCTCTCCCAGGAGGGAGCGCTGCACAGTTCAAGGGTCAGGGGCGGAGCCGGCGTCCGGGAGAACGAGAAGAGCTGGGGCCAATCAGGTTGCAGCGTAAGACAAGTCCCCCGCTCCAGCCAGCGCTGCCAAACTACTAGATGCGGCTGCCTTAAAGCGGCGACGGGGAGGTGTGGGGGGCCCGGGGGAGGAGGAGGGACTACACGTGCTGGAAGTGGGTGAAAGGGTGTTGGAGGGTGTAGGACCCTGCCAATTTGTGCCCCCCGGCGGGCGCCGGTTTCGCCAACCCCTTGGTACACCCTTGTTTACATACCCCAGTTCTTAATACCATGTATTGCCTACTTTAACATCAATGACAGCTTGAAGTCTTTTGTGGTTTTTGTGGATGAGGCTCTTTATCATCTCAGATGGTAAAGCTGCCCATTCCTTTTGGCAAAAAGCCTCCAGTTCCTGTAAATTCTTGGACTGTCTTGCATGAACTGCACGTTTGAGATCTCCCCAGAGTGGCTCAATAATATCAAGGTCAGGAGACTGAGATGGCCACTCCCAGAACCTTCACTTTATTCTGCTGCAGCCAATGACAGGTCGACTTGGCTTTGTATTTTTTTAATTTATTTTTTTAAATCAAATAAGTTTTTATTGCAAAACATACATGGTACAAACCAAACATAGACAGGAAATGCAGTCGTACAGCAGTATTGTTTTTTACGGATAAAGAAATACTGGTAATACAAAGTACAAATTAACCCGGATTGTAGACCGCTGAGACATAGCAAGTGCAATCAAAACTTAAAAAAAGAAAAAAAAACAAGAACATAAACAAAAGTGGCGTTCTCTCTGAGACCATATTGCATTTTGTAACAGCTATATAAGTACAGTGTTATGCACAACGTCCAGCATCCAGGTACCTAGTCCTACTGGTCCCTACTCCTACCCCACATAAATGCCGGGAGAGAGAGAAACATAGGACTAGCCCCATTAAGAGTTTAATATTGTCTATGTGCCTCCATGCACATGCCCCGGGACCCACATTCAGCCCTGTAAAAGTCTGTCCTGTATAAGTTGGTGGGGGGCTAGCCCCGGAACCTCGAGCCATCCCTGCCACATAGCATTAAATTTGTGCGGTGCGTTTCTGTGTTGGTATGTTATTTTTTCCCTGATCAGCATCTGGTTCACTTGGTCCGTCCATTGCTGCCTGGTGGGAACCCTGTGTGTTATCCACAATCGTGCTATTAATTTCCTGGCTACATATAATAACCGAATAATGGCTGTATAAGCCGAAGGCGTTAACGATTCTTCGTCTAGGGCCCCCAACAGGCAGATCAACGGACACCGCGGAATACTAACAGAGAATACAGAAGAGATAGTGCCGAGGATCTCATCCCAATACCTTTTTAGTTTTGGGCACCTCCAGAACATATGCAGGAGATCACCATGGTCCCGCTTACATTTTGGGCAAAGGGGGGATTCCCTAACCCCCCAGCTGTGCAGTTTAACTGGCGTTCTATAAACCCTATGCAGTAGATATAGTTGGGAGAGTTTATGGGAGGCCGAGACCGACACCAAGGGAGCGGAGGACAAGCAAAGGTTCCAGGTCTCCGCGTCCATAGGCCCCAGGTCCGCCTCCCACTTCTGCCGACATGGGAGATGTGCCGGGTCTTGCATTGCATCAAGAAGCATGTCATACCCCCTAGATATCATACCCTTTCGTTCAGTTTGCATGAATATCCCATGTACTACAGCATGGTCCGTCAGGCAAAGCTGCACACTTCGGGATTGCGCCTGTAGCGCATGTCTTAACTGTAAGTATTTTAAAAAGTCCCTACGCGGTATGCCAAACTCAGCCTGTAGTTCCATGAAGGACTTCAGCACCTGGCCACTATACAGCTGTGAGAGGTACCGGAGGCCGCTCCTTCTCCAATTACCAAATCCCTTGAGCTTAAGAAGCTCGCTGTAGTTAGCATTCTGCCAGATAGGGGTGAGACCAAGAAAACCACGTATTTGTAGTAGTCGTTTAACATGGGACCATAGAGTATTCAGTAATATAATAGTTGGGGAGCTCCTGTCCATATGAGGGAAGCCAGCTTCCAACCTGGACAATGCCGTGTCCGGGGCGTCAATGTCATCAAGTAGCCTACGTATCGGGTCCAGGGGATCATCCGACCCCCAACCACCCAAGTGTTGTAGTTGCGAAGCCAAGAAATACAATCTAGCATGTGGTAGTGCCAACCCCCCCTCATCCTTTTTGTATTGCAGGGTAAGTAAGCTAAGCCTGGCCGTCTTCCTACACCATATTAATTCCCTAAACTGAGAGTCAATTTTATCGAACCAACGTTTCGGAATCCAGGTCGGCGAGTTATGACAAACGTAGAGCAATTGTGGAGCCCATACCATTTTGATAAGATTCACCCTTCCCACTACCGATAGCGGTAGTTTGCACCAAGTTTTACATTTCTCCCTGAACTTAAGTAATAGCGGTAGAAGATTCAGATTGGCGTAGTTCGTCACCTCAGGGGATACCTGTACCCCCAGGTATTTAAAGGACGTGACCGTCTGCATCATGTTTGTGCATGGGGGGAGAGGTGCCGTTAAAGGGGATAAGGGCAGTAATACAGACTTGTCCCAATTTATCGTGAAACCGGATAATGTACCAAATAGGTTAATCAAGTGCATAGTCGCTGTTAGGGAACCCTGTGTGTCCCCTAGGTAAATAAGTGTGTCATCCGCGTATAGTGATACCACATCCGTCCCAGTGGGCCTGCAAAATCCAAAAATGTCCGGAGCCGACCTCATTCTTGCTGCCAGTGGTTCGAGCGCCATGGCAAAGAGCAGGGGCGACAAAGGGCACCCCTGCCTCGTGCCTCTATACAGCATGAATGGTTCGGAAAGTTCCGCGTTAGCTCTAATTCTAGCCGTAGGCCTAGCATATAGTAGTTGGACCCAGCGGATAAACGTACTGCCTAACCCCATCCTCTCCATCACCTTCCACAGATAAGGCCACTCAACACTATCGAAGGCCTTAGCAGCGTCCAGTGAGAGGATGGCCTGATTACCGGGGTTATCTACAGGGACCTGTAGGTTTAGAAATAAACGGCAAATATTTTGGGCAGTCGAACGTGTGGGAATAAACCCTGATTGATCCCTATGGATCAGTTTATGTATTACCAGGGATAGTCTCGTTGCCAATACCCGAGCCAATAGTTTAACGTCCGTTGTGAGCAAGGAGATGGGCCTGTATGTGTCCGGTGATGTCGCTACCTTACCCGGTTTTAGGAGTACAATTATGATTGCTTCGTTCATAGAAGCAGGCAGAACCCCTGTCTCTAGGGCATTGTTAAATACTTTCAAAAGAGTGGGCAGTAGAACACTGGCGTAACGCTTGTATACCTCGGATGGAAGGCCATCAGCCCCCGGAGCTTTGTTATTATGGGAGTGTTCCAGTGCATAGGCCAATTCATCCTCTGTTATGGGGGCATTCAGCAGCTCCCCATCCGACGCAGACAAGCATGGAATATCACAACCGTCCAGGAAGCTCACAATCTCCCCGTCACCTGGCTGCACTTTGGATGAGTACAAGTCTGCATAAAAGGACCGAAATATCTGTAAGATCCCGGGGGCGTCCCAGTGGGTCACCCCCTGCGAATCGCACAGCGAGTGAACCATAGGTGTTGAACCCTGAGCCTTTGCTAGCAGAGCCAGCATATGACCTGTCGATTCCCCTTCCTCAAAGTGTCTTTGTTGTAGGAAAAATCTTTTATTTTCTGCCAGTTGCAAAGCTACCTGCCTGGACATAGACTGCGCCCCCAACCAAGTTCTCTTTGTGTCCTCTGAGGGGTTGGCAATATAGGCCTGCTCCGACTCTCTGAGTGCCCTACCGACCTCCATTTCCCAAGCTTTAGTGTTCTTTTTTATACCATTTATAGTAGTGATAAATTGCCCTCTAAGGAAGGCTTTAGCTACATCCCAAACTATATCTATAGAGGCCGAGTCTAAATTGTCCTGCAGGAAGAGTTTAAGGTCACTCGCTATGGGGTCAGGCTGCGGAAATAGTGTAAGCCAAAAGGGGTTAAGCTTCCAACTCCTAGGTGCGAGATCAGTAGATAGGGACATCTCAATCCACAAAGAGGAGTGGTCGGATATGTGTATATCCCCATACCCAGAGTTGCCAACTAGGGGGAGAAGGGCGGAGTTCCCCAGTCCCAAGTCTATTCTAGACAAGCTCCCAAACGCTGGAGAGCAACAGGAGTATAGTCGGGTGTGGGGGTGGGCTCTCCGCCAGACATCCACCAACCCAAGTTCAGCTAATAGGGCAGCAAAGGGAGTATCACCATTAGGGCGGGAGGGAACCAAAGGAGGCGTTGGAATCTTATCCCACATGCCATTGACATAGTTATTAAAATCGCCCATTGCCAGTAGGGGTATGTTAGGAAACTGTGCCATAAACCCAGCTAGGCGCCTGAGGATCTCAGCTGAATACGGAGGTGGGATATATACGTTGGCGATAATGCAATGTACAGTAGCAATCTTACACAGCAAAAAGATGTACCTCCCCCTGGGTCAATAACCTGTTGGGAGCAAAAGAATTGGGTATTTTGTCTAATTAGGATACTCACTCCCCTTGCATAAGCAGAGTATGTAGAGTGGAATTGCTTGGTAAACAGTCTAGGCCCAAGGCTATGCATACCATCAGGAGCAAAATGTGTCTCCTGCAAACACACAATTCCAGCCTTCATATCTCTGAGGTGTTTTAACACCGCCAGCCTTTTCACCGGGCTGCCCAGCCCTCTGACATTCCAAGAGAGAAATCTAACCTTTGCCATCAGGGATATAAAACATAAGTGTAAACAGGAGTGACCTTATTAACATTCGTAAGAAACTAGGGTGGGAAGATGCATTTAACACATATACAGCAACAACAAGCGACTGATAAGTCGCATCACCTGAGATGCCCCAAAAAGGGGGAGAAAAAATTCCTTCAGGAGCAGCAGTACCGAAGAAAAGTCGCACAGACGGGTGCAGATATTCTGGGATACAGTCCGTGTCCAACGTGGGTCTGAGAGAGAAAAAATTAAGTAAAAGGAAAAAGAAAAGAGAAACATTTAAACAGCATAAAACTGTGGTATCTTCTGTATCGAAGCCCGCCGGGCTCCGAAACGGGGGAAGCAGCAGACTAATAGCGCCCATCCGGAACTCTGGGGCGGGGGAAGGCCATGGAAACACCCATAGAAGACTCTTCTAGATGGTAAACAGGGTTTCACATGTGCAGGCAACATGTAGCACTGGTGAGTCTGTATTGGAGCCATAAACCTTCGCCTTCCGCCGGGCCTGAAGAAATGTAAGTCCAGTCAACTTGTCTGAAAGTGTCATTATCGTGGAGGAGATCTTTGAGGCTTGGCGGCTTTGAGTGCGTTGTGCTCCTGGTCTAGCCACTGTGCCGCTGCCGCAGGGCGATCAAAAAAGTGCGTAGAGCCCAGAGCCGTAACCCTGAGCCGGGCCGGGTATAGCATACCATATAGAACGTTAAGGTCCCGAAGGCGTCGCTTAACATCAAGAAATGTTGCACGCTTTTTCTGAAGCTCTGCTGAAAAGTTCGGAAACAGAGAAATCCTGGAGTTCTCAATCTCCATTTTGTCTGACAACCCCCGCGCTTTAGAAAGGATGGCGTCTCTGTCTCTATAGTTGAGGAGTTTAAACAAGAAGGGCCTGGGGCGGTTACCCGGAGGTAGGGGGCGAGAAGGCACCCGGTGGGCGCGTTCCACGGCAAAAAGTGATAAGGAGTCCTTACCAAAGGTGGCAATTAACCAGTTTTCAATAAAGTCAACCGGGTTTTTACCCTCAACACGTTCCGGAATCCCCAGAGCGCGAATATTGTTACGTCTCATGCGATTTTCAATCTCATCAAGTCGCATAGCATGTTGTTCGGTAAGATGGCAATTATATTTCAGATCCCTTTGCATGGGGGCCAGATCATCTTCTACTGTGCTCAGCCTGCCTTCAAGGGCAGCTGTCCTCTCCCTGAGCTTTTGCATGTCATGGCGGACAAAAGTTATTTCAGCCTTAACCCCTTTGATGTCCTCTGAGAGGGCTGCAATAGATTGATTACAAGAGCTAACAGCAGAAAATATGTCCCTTAGCGTAGGCTCTCCCTCAGGTACAGGAGAGGGAATGGTCTGTGTCTCAGGCCTATCACTGTCTCTAGGGGTACTCACTGCGCGCCATGCTGCGGACAATCCATCTTCATCCTCCAAGGGGACTGTCATCTGTCTTAGGAGAACTCCCAGGGGTAGCTTGAGATGAGGGCTGGCCAGCCAGGGCATCTTTGTACGATTTACCACCATATAGGAGCTTTTGTGCCGCTTCCTTGTACTGGTCTCTGGCTGCACGCCGAGCACCGGCGCCATCTTGGCCTGGGGGGTCTGTCAGCCCCATCCCTCCGGTATGGCGTCTGGACATCACAGCGGGGGTCCCGAGATATGTCGCGGTGGTCCAGGATGATTCCCCTAGCGTAGCGGGAGGTAAGGGCTCCAAAAACAGCTGTTCAGATTAGACTGGAAGGATGTAAGCACGGATGGCCGGCGGAGCTCAAGGCATGCACGTCCTCCTACATCAGCCGCTAAGCCACGCCCCCTGGCTTTGTATTTTTGCTCATTGTCATGTTGGAATGTCCAAGTACGTCCCATGCGCAGCTATCTGGCTGATGAATGCAAATGTTCCTCCAGTATTTTTTGATAACATACTGCATTCATCTTGCCATCAATTTTGACCAAATTTTCTGTGCCTTTGTAGCTCACACATTCCCAAAACATCAGTGATCCACTTCCGTGTTTCACAGAAGGAATGGTCTACCTTTCACCATAGGCCTTGTTGACTCCTCTCTGAATGTAGCGTTTATGGTTGTGGCTAAAAAGCTCAATTTTGGTCTCGTCACTCCAAATGACTTTGTGTCAGAAGGTTTGAGGCTTGTCTCTGTGCCAGGCCCGGACTGGGACACAAAATAGGCATTTTGCATTGAGCAGCCCATGACATGTTAACTGGCCCCTTCCCCACTCTCCTCCCTGACAGATCCCCTGAGAGGGGGAGGGGGAACCCACCAGAGGTGTGGGGGAGGGGTGAGGTGGGACCAGGAAAGAGCATGGGGGGTTGGAGAGCACAGGGAAGAACCTTGAGAACATGGGGTGGGGCAAGAGCACAGGGGAGAGGCAGAGAACACAGAGAGGAAGAGGAGAGCACAGGGGGGGGGGGCAGCATAGTGCATGGGGGGTGGAGAGAACAGGGGGCAGTGGAGAGCATGTGGGGAGGTGGAGAGCACAGGGAGGGGGGCGGAAAGCACAGGGGGGGCTGGCGGAGAGTATTGGGGGTTGGCGGAGAGCACGGGGGTGGTGGAGAGCACGGGGAGGGCGGCGGAGAGCATGGGGGCGGAAGAGAGCATGGGGGGAAGTGGAGAGCATGGGGAGGTGGAGAGTATGGAGGGAGGTGGAGAGCATGGGGGGGGAAGTGGAGAGTATGGGGGGAGGTGGAGAGTATGGGGGGAAGTGGAGAGTATGGGGGGGAGGTGGAGAGTATGGGGGGATGGCAGTGAGCATGAGGGGAGGTGGAGAGTATGGGGGATGGCAGAGAGCATGGGGGGAGGTGGAGAGTATGGGGGATGGCAGAGAGCATGGGGGGAGGTGGAGAGTATGGTGGGATGGCAGAGAGCATGGGGGGAGGTGGAGAGTATGGGGGGATGGCAGAGAGCATGGGGGGAGGTGGAGAGTATGGGAAATGGCAGAGAGCATAGGGGGAGGTGGGGAGAATGGGGGAATGGCAGAGAGCATGGGGGGATGGCAGAGAGCATGGTGGGAGGTGGAGATTATGGGGGGATGGCAGAAAGCATGGGGGAGGTGGAGCGTATGGGGGGATGGCAGAGATTATGGGGGGATGGCAGAAAGCATGGGGGAGGTGGAGAGTATGGGGGGTGGCAGAGAGCATGGGGGAGGTGGAGAGTATGGGGGGATGACAGACAGCATGGGGGGAGGCAGAGAACATGGGGGGGTGGCAGATGGCATGGGGGGTGGCAGAGAGCATGGGGGGTAGCGGAGAGCATGTGGGGATGGCGGAGAGCATGGGGGGATGGCGGAGAGCATGGGGGAATGGCGGAGAGCATGGGGGGATGGCGGAGAGCATGGGGGTGGCGGAGAGCATGGGGGGATGGCGGAGAGCATGGGGGGATGGCGGAGAGCATGGGGGGAGGTGGAGAGTATGGGGGGATGACAGACAGCATGGGAGGATGGCGGAGAGCATGGGGGGAGGCGGAGAGCATGGGGGGAGGCGGAGAGCATGGGGGGGTGGCAGAGAGCATGGGGGGAGGTGGAGAGTATGAGGGAATGACAGACAGCATGGGGGGTGTCACGGTCAGGGGTGAGGCCGAAATGCTGAGAGGGCTCCCCTTGCGGCCGAGCGCAGCACAACCCTGAAGTTGACACAGGGATGCAGTGCCCACAGTAGCACAGGTTGCCAGGTAGCAGCAGCAGAGGTCAGGTACCGAGTAAGCAAGCCTCGATGGGCAACTGTGCTAGGAAGTCCGAGAGTAGGCAGCGGAAGTCCAGAGAGTGGTCAAGACAGGCCGGGATCAGGTGCAGGAAGCAGATCAGGAACGTCGGGTACAAGCCAGGAGTCAGAGCCAGGAGAATAACAGGAGCAGGTCAAGCAAGCCGGGTCGGTACACAGGAGGTCGGATAACAGGAAACACGGGTACAGGTTCACAGGAGAGCTGACGATAGTCCAGCGATGCGGGACTGTCAGGTGAACGTTTAAATAGGGGAGATGACCGGGTCACGTCATGAGCGCGTCGGAGCGATCGTACAGCTACGTCGAGTACGTTGTGTATTCGTAGCATCACCGCGTATGCCCGCCCGGTTAGACGTAGCGTCGGTCGTTCGTCTAGAAACTACTTGCGCTTACGTAGGCGCCGACGCGCGCTAACATGAACGTACCTCGTGAGATTGCGGCTATTTCCCTGACAGGGGGGTGGCAGAGAGCATGGGGGGGTGGCAGAGAGCATGGGGGTGGCGGAGAGTATGGGGGGATGACAGACAGCATGGGGGGAGGCGGAGAGCATGGGGGATGGCGGAGAGCATGGGAGGAGGCAGAGAGCATGGGGGGTGGCGGAGAGCATGGGGGGTGGCAGAGAGCATGGGGGGTGGCGGAGAGCATGGGGGGTGGCGGAGAGCATGGGGGGTGGCGGAGAGCATGGGGGGTGGTGGAGAGCATGGGGGGGTGGCGGAGCGCATGGGGGGTGGAGAGTATGGGGGAATTGCAGAGAGCATGGGGAGAGGTGGACAGTATGGGGGGATGGCAGAGAGCATGGGGGGAGGCAGAGAGCATGGGGGGTGGCGGAGAGCATGGGGGGTGGCAGAGAGCATGGGGGGTGGCGGAGAGCATGGGGGGTGGCGGAGAGCATGGGGGGTGGCGGAGAGCATGGGGGGTGGTGGAGAGCATGGGGGGGTGGCGGAGCGCATGGGGGGTGGAGAGTATGGGGGAATTGCAGAGAGCATGGGGAGAGGTGGACAGTATGGGGGGATGGCAGAGAGCATGGGGGGTGGCGGAGAGCATGGGGGGGTGGCAGAGAGCATGGGGGGGTGGCAGAGAGCATGGGGGGATGGCGGAGAGTATGAGGGGATGACAGACAGCATGGGGGGAGGCGGAGAACATGGGGGGAGGTGGAGAGTATGGGGGGGTGGCAGAGAGCATGGGGGGAGGTGGAGAGAATGGGGGGATGGCAGAGAGCATGGGGGGTGGCAGAGAGCATGGGGGGGTGGTAGAGAGCATGGGGGGGAGGTGGAGAGTATGGGGGTGGCAGAGCACATGGGGGGGTGGAGAGTATGGGGGGATGGCATAGAGCATGGGGGGGGGGAGGTGGAGAGCCCAGTGGGGAGCAGCAGAGAGAAGCAGGATAGGAGGAGGGGTGGGGGTGGCTGCCTATAGAACAATCATTCACTCCATCCTCCTCCTGCAGTCTCTGAATGCTTCTCCTCTACCTCTCCCAAGCATTCCGCTACTGCAGGAGGAAGATGGAGAGAATTATTCTTCTATATGCAGCCGCCCCCACCCCTCCTCCTATGCAGTTTACAGTGGGAGCTGAACTCACGTTTACTTTCCCGGCACTTCTCGACAGAAGGTGTCTGCTCTGGCTCCTCCTCCCGGCACTGACGGCTGACCTATACAGGCGGCCGTGCAGCCACGCAGAGGCCGGCAAAGGCGTCTCATCTAGCTCCTCCCCCCCGGCGCCAATGGCTGAGTTTAACTGGCAGCCGGGCGGCCGAGGAGAGGCTGGATGAGCGGCGCAAGCTCAAACCTTGAGCCCGCAAGGACTTGCAACCTGGCGGCCGCGGCCCAATCCGGGCCTGCTCTGTGCTGTTTGGCATATTGTAAGCGGGATACTTTGTGGCATTTGCGTAGTAATGGCTTTCTTCTGGCGACTCGCCCATGCAGCCCATCTTTCTTCAAGTCCCTCCTTATTGTGCATCTTGAAATAGCCACACCAAATGTTTTCAGAGAGTCCTGTATTTCACCTGAAGTTATTTATGTGTTTTTCTTTGTACCCGAACAATTTTCCTGGCAGTTGTGGCTGAAATTTCAGTTGGTCTACCTGACCGTCGTTTGGTTTCAACAGAACCCCTAATTTTCCACTTTTTGATTAGAGTTTGAACACTGCTGATCGGCATTCTCAATTCCTTGGATATCTTTTTATATCCCTTTCCTATTTTATACAGTTCAACTACCTTTTACCACAAATCCTTTGACAATTCTTTTGTTTTCCCCATGACTCAGAACCCAGAAACGTCAGTGCAGCACTGGACCTGCGTAGCCCAATAGTCCCTTTCTTAAACAATGCCCCTTACCAGCCCTCTTATATCTATAATAATGAGACCACACTTTCTCTTTGGAGTAAAAATGGCCACAACAGCCTTTATTAAACATAACCAAATATTTTACTCCCTCCAAAAATATGTATATAAATATATAAATATATATATATACAACTGTAAACAAAACCTTTTTGAACAACTTTAGAAACTCCAGTCTGGTGATCTCTGACGGTGACCCACTTTAACTCCAACACCAACCTCACTGCTTTACCTTTTAATATACCAGGCCTCAAGCTGTGACCGCTCAGAGACAACCAATTCCTGCAGTGAAAAACCTCCCAGTATTCCGTCCACCGTTCAGGAATACACCGGAGGGGCCCATAATACCAATGAGCCCCCCACCCTTTTAGATCACCTCTGTTTACCGCCACGGTCAAAGACCACCAGAAATCTCACGCTGCAGCCCCCCAAAGGGGCCGACTTTACTGTTGTGACGACCATCCATCTTCCCCTGAAAGAAAAGAAAACAAAAACAAACCAACAACACCAACAAGGAACAATTACCCCACACACACCAAAACATTCCCTACATTAGGGAGGGAGGGTGGGAAAAGCTGCCTCCTCCAATGCCCAACTCACGTGCAACTGGTCCCGCTCGGGCTCCACCCCCTTTTATATATAGCTCCTCCCCCTTCACACATTCTCTTTCTCCGCCTATCCTATTCCTCTCCACGTGTCTCTAGGCTTCCGTGGCCACCCCGATGCGAAGGAGTGTGAAGCATATTCTGACCCCACCAAACCACTAAGCGTCAAGCATCGCCGAAAAACCGACACGAACTGGAATCTCGACAGGAAAGACCCGTCCTCATGGATAAGGAATGGCCCCGGACTCCCCTGCCTCACCCCACGATAACTTTGAACTGCGTCTACCGGGCAAACCTGGGACCCCGCCAAACGGAACAAGCAAATTTCCACACCCTTACCCTGTTGGTCCGTTTTCGATCGTCTAAGAGTTATACGCACCTCCGTCTCCCTCACCCGTACATCCTGATCCCACAGCCCCCCCGGCACCTTCCGGGACGGGCTGACCAACTCCCCGATCCGAAAAGCCCCGTAAAATGCCAACGAAAAAGCCGCAGTGAACAACCGCACCTCAAACGGCGACGTGCAAATCGAGCCCAATTTAACACATATGGCCACCAAAATCCCAAACGTCACCGGACGTCTCATGTCCCCCCTTTTCGTCTGTTTCCGAAAACCCCTTTGTGTAAAATTGTGTGCATGTTATCAGGCCAAAATCACCAGGGTATGTAAACTTTTGATCAAGGTCATTTGGGTAGTTTCTGTTGTCATTATGATTTAAAAAAAAGAGTAAACACAGTTGATTGATAATAAAAGGCTTCAGCCAAACACTAACCATGAGTGAAAGAGAAAATTTTTTGTGTTATTCATATTCTCTGAAAAATAGCCAAGAAATCATAAATTCTGCCATGGTGTGTAAACTTATAAGCACAACTGTATGGCGTTAAACTGGCAGTAACGCACACAGAAGTAAATGTCATTAAACTGGCATTAATGCACAAAATGATATGGCGTTAAATAGCCAGTAACACACACAGAACTATATGGTGTTAAACTGGCAGTAACACACACAGAATTAAATGGCGTTAAACTGACAGTAGCACACACAGAACAATACAATCACATTTAGGGCTCATGCACACAGGATGTTTTTACAGCAGCTGTTAGGCCATGTACACACGACTGTTTTTTCCATCAGAATAAACTCTGACTTCTTTCCGAGGGAGTTCCGCTGAAACGGTCTTGCCTATACACGATCACACCAAAGTCTGATTGCCTAGAGCACGGTGACGTACAACACGAACGACAGGACTAGAAAAAGGAAGTTCAATAGCCAGTAGCGAATAGCTGCCCATGCATCGTTTTTGGTCCATCGGAACATCATACAGACGAACGGTTTTCCCAATAGGAATTGATTCTGTCAGAAAGATTTAAAACATGTTCTATTTCTAGGTCCGTCAGAATTTTCGAAAAAAAAAAAGTCAGATGAAGCCCACACACGATCAGAATATCCGATGAAAAGATTCCGAGTTTTTTTTAAAGTGCCTCAAAACTCCCCTCCATATTAGCCTATGTGTCCATGCACACACACTTTCAAAGGCGTTTGAAGCAGTGGTGGCTAGTGTGTTTTTGTTTTTTTGGTGGAGCAGAAAACAAACCCCCCTGGTGGCCGACAGCACATACCCCCCCCACCCAATGTCTGCCGGTCAGTCCATCACTTACCCCATCTAGGTGATGGACCCCATCTGGGTGGCGGGTGACGGTTTGCGGGCAGCGGCTCAGATGTCCATCTCCAGCACGCCAGCTTTTGCCGTGCGTCTTCTCTCTCTTCTCCTCCTTCTAGGACCTAGACATCCAATAGGATCACCTAACATTTTGGCCAATCGGGAAATGGGTCTCACGACCCACTTCCTGATTGGCGGGGAGGAGATTCAGTGTGAAAATAGTGAATACTCATTCGCTATTGTCACACAACTGGGTGGGCAAGCCCACCCTGTTTTGCAGTATTAGAGCTGTTCAAAAAATCCCCCCCCCCCCATTGGAATCCATAGTCTGGCACCCTGTATGTAGATCATGGACGCATGGATGGGGGCCGCACCTGTGCGGCCCTAATGGATGGACCGTCACTGGTTTGGAGGCATAAGCATTAAAGAGGAAGTAAACCCTGATGGGTTTACTTCCTCTTTCATTCCCTGCAAAGGCAAAGCATAATGGACTACTATGCATCGCATAGTAGCCCATTATGTGTCACTTACCTGACACAGGAGCCAGCGAAGTCGCCGCTGTCCCCTGTAGTCTGCCGCATCCATCTTGCTGGTGGCGTCTCGCATTCGGCAAAGCCGCGATGACGTCACTCCCGCGCATGCGCACGGGAGTCGACACGCGCGGCAGCTCCATTCTTGGAAATGCCGCGCTCAGTGCGCCTGTGCGCCGCTGTCTACGGGGAATGTGCCGTAGACAGCGGTGCCCGTTTTCGGGCAAATATCTACTAAACCATATAGGTTTAGGAGATATTGCTTGGACCTACAGGTAAGCCTTAATCTAGGCTTACCTGTAGGTCAAAGTGGTTTGTAAGGGTTTACAACCACTTTAAGAGGCGGTAGAAAAAACAAAACAAACATGCTGTGCATCCAGTAGCAGAGGCTGTTAAACTGAAAAAATTAAAAATGTCCAAAAACGCTGCTAAACACGGCCAAGCACTGCCATAAGCGTTTAGCCGTGTTTGTTGTTTTTACATTATAGGGAGTGTTTTTATTGAACCAATGCCAAAGAACGCTAATGCCAACCAAAAAAATTTGGGAAAACGCCCATTAACGCTAGTCTGACAGCGCATTTTTAACTCTTTTTTTTTTTCTAGCAGCAGCTCTGGTGTTTTTTTAAAACGTCCTGTGTCCTGATCAATAACTTTCCATCCTGGCTGATTGACTTTGTTTAATCGAATCCAATGTATATCGGTTGGATGGGAAGTTTTTGGATATTCGATAGTTTGCAGACTTGTTTTGTTCAAATCGCACATCGATCGGATAATAAAAACCAAAGCATTACATGGCCGCCATTGTACAGAGATTGTAATGTGTATGACGGCCATGAGATTGGGCATTTTCTAACCTTGTATTTCATGGGGTCAGCTGGGGGATCTTAACAACGTTGGGCGATTGTGTGGCGCTAATGACAGGTATTCTTTATTTTCTCTTTGTAGCAACATTTTTAGTACATCCCTCCTCTTCTTTTTACACAACACATGGAAATCATGTCATGGAGGAGGCACACAGTGAGTCTTTGTCTGCAGCAGTATCCTAGCAGGGAGGGGGTTAATGGCCGGCCTTCCCTGTACCAGGCTCACCACTGCCTCCACTGTCTGCATACCAACAGAGGGTTGCCTGGCAACTGCGAGTCTCAGCAGAAGGCCAGTTCCCCCCCCCCAGCTCCCATGATACACCGGTATCACCACACAAATTCCTGCCACGTTGGCTTAGCGCCTGATTGGTGGAAATTTACTGCAGGGCGTGCCCTGGTCATGTGGGTGTCGAGTGTACGTGCGCTGGGTGGATTAACCCTTACACAACCACGAGTCAGGACTTAATGCCGACGTCATATGAGCCATATATACACACACAGATAATGGAAAATTGAATACTTACCTTTCCGTAATTTTCCTTTCCCTGGTGTCAATCCTTGGCAGCATACACATGGAGCAGCCAACCATGTGTATGCTGCCATGGAGGCACCAGGAAATCAGAATGTCTCCATAGAGAGGGATTTTACTAATGTTATAAGTTTTAAATAACGTTTGTATCATATATAAAGTAGAACTATAGGCAAAACTATATTTTTTCATTTTGGATAGAGTACGGGAGGGTTATAACTTTTTTGTTTTGCTATCTGTGTCCCATTGAGGAGATTTCCCTTCACTTCCTGTCCCATAACCAAACAGGAAGTGAGAGGAAATCCCTGCAAATCAAGGGAATTCTGTAGGGTTCCCCCAGATCACCAGAACTAGTATTCCTATTGGAAGATTTCCCCTCCATTACTTTTCTGGGGACAGACCCAAAATTTGGGATTTTCTTTTACTTTCCCTTTCAATGATAATGGTAAACAGGACAAATAGAGAGGGGGAGGGGGAATCTCCCTAAAGGGGGGCACAGACAGCAATAAAAACTTGTAAGGGGTTCTAATACCTCTCCGCTCTATCCAAAACTAATACACGTTTTGCCTTTAGTTATACTTTAAACACTTGTAGACCAGGCTTCTTCTGGCACTTCTGGCACAAGTTTAAATCCGTATTTTTTGCTAGAAAATTATTTATAACCCCCAAACATACTTTTAAGGAATTAAATGGCGATCGTTGCCATTTTTTATGTCATACAGTATTTGCGCCGCTGTTTTTTAAACAAAATTTTTTTTAAACACATTTTTTTTTTGGAAAAAAAATACACTTTAACCGCTTCAATACAGGGCACTTTCACCCCCTTCCTGCCCAGGCCAATTTTCAGCTTTCAGCGCTGTCGCACTTTGAATGACAATTGCGCGGTCATGCTACAGTGTACCCATATGACATTTTTATCATTTTCTTCCCACAAATAGAGCTTTCTTTTGGTGGTATTTGATCACCACAATTTTTTTTTAATTTTTTTCAAAAGACTGAGAGTTTTGAAAAAAACATTTTTTTTTCTTAGTTTTTTGTTATAAAATTTGATATATGAGTACGTTTTCTCCTTCACTGATGGGCACTGATAAGGCAGCACTGGTGGGTATGGATGAGGAGGCACTAATAGGCAGCACATCAGGGCACTGATAGGCAGCACTGATGGACACTGATAGATGGCACTGACAGCCATTACTAATGGACACTGATTGGCATCACAGGTGGGCACTGGGGGGCATCACTGATGGGGCTACACTGATAATCACTGCAATGATTAACAGCTCCGACCAGGAGTGCCGCTTATCGGCTCTCCTCTACTCACGCCCTGTAAGCAGTGAATAGAGGAATGCTAATAACTGCCACTTCTTGGTAACGCTGTGATCAGTTTTGATTGGACACATCTGATCACATAGTAAAGAACCTACGTCATAGGCTTATTAGCTGACACATATACAGGTTTGGGGAGGTGGACAAATATACGGGTGTGTAGGGGTGGCTAGCAGGTGTGTGTAGGGGGGGCTGACAAATATACAGGATTGGGGGGGGGGTGCGTACAGGTGTGGTGGCCAGTGTGCAGATTCGGTAGGATGGCCCATAGGCAAGCCCTGGAGAATGTTATTGGTCAGGCTCAGCGGGGGAGGGCCCAGGTCTAAATCTGTGTAAGGGGCCCAAAAATTTCTGATGGCTGCCCTGGAGAAGAGTGTGTGGTTACTGGACTGGGGACAGATAGAGATGAGGGGGATGTCTCACTGGCAAGCATGCTGTCTAAATAATGTGTCCGGTAAACGCGGACATATGGTGCAAAAACAGGACTGTTTGGGTAAATCCCAGACAGGTGGGAACTCTCATTAGAAATGAGCTTGGACGTCCTCTGAACTCATCCGAACTTCAAACTTGTATTCTTTACTCCAATGATCTTGTGGCCAGTTCATTTCTGTCCCACAGTCTGGCTCTTGGTTTCACAAGCAGTGAGATAAGAATGATGCGGCCTGCCGCTCACTGTAGTAAAAAAATAAAAATTTGTGTACGTTTGAGTTTGGCTAGTGTTGATTTCAGAGGAGGTCTGAGCTCATCTCTACTTAACAAAAAAATAAGCGGCAAAATTGGTGTGGGACTTTAACGGTTGCCACTATAATCCCAAGTAAGAAGACAATGCTCACATATGTATGAAAGTTTTAGGTTTATTGTAAGAAATATAAAAAGTCATGAAAGACCTATCAGAAAAGGTTGTGCATTCTGTACAGATATATAACAATCCCCCATGTATCAAAAATCTAATTGCACAGAGAAACCCATTCAAAATGGCCCATAAGTCAGTAAGTTAGTATTTATGACCATGAATATACAATAGTCCTCGTGCGGATGTCTCTTTCCTTCTGCAAGGTGGTCAGTTTCAGCCAGGATCGGCGTGGATTCAATTATAGAGGTACCAAATATGAGAGGATGAGTGAGACAAGAAATTACCTATCCTACCGAATGCAGCACACTATATCCAGTTTCCAACCACAGAATTTGAAGCCCATTTGGCATTTATACTTACAAGTACAAGCTTTACCCTGAGGGAGACCTCATCTTTGGCTGCATTGTATCATATGCCTAGCCCTCTCAAAGCTGGGTGCATGTTCCTTTTCTCATCTTCCACACTGTGGGTTGGGAACTCCTTGCCTTCTATTCTGGCTGTGTACCAATAGGATCCCCTGAAGAAGCTGATGGTGAAATGCGTAGCGTTCCATTGGTGTGGGTACAGCGATTCCATCGTTGGGCCCTATACATGGAAGACTATTGTATTATAATTTGAGGTCGATATTCAGTAGGGATATTGGCCTACAGCTCCCGCAAGATGTAGGATCTTTGCCCACTTTTGGTATCACCAAAATGTGGGCTTGTAGGGTTTCCTTGGGGAGAGATGTTCCCGACCCCAGCGCATTAAATAGTTTGACCATAAAATGACCGAGAGAGGGTAGTAGGGTCTTTTAATACTGTATTGTAAAGCTGTCTAGCCCTGTTGCTTTCCCCAGTTTAGTGGCTACTATGTCCCTTTGAAGTTCATCCAATGTGGTGGGGTCTTCCAATGCCTCACCTATAGTAGCAGACAGTTGAGGCATTTGGGAAGAAGATAAGTAATCTGCTATGTGTTCCTGGGAGGGGGGGGGGGGGTCACAGTTTGCAGATTGTAGAATGGAATCATTGAATACCCGAAAATTCTTGTGCAATGTGTTTAGGTAGAGTAACTTTTTGACCGGTAGGAGATGCAATGTGTGGTATACATAGTTACATAGTAGGTGAGGTTGAAAAAGTCCATCAAGTCCAACCTATGTGGGTGATTTTATGTCAGTATTACATTGTATATCCCTGTATATTGCGGTCGTTCGTGTGCTTATCTAATAGTTTCTTGAAACTATCAATGCCCCCCGCTGAGACCACCGCCTGTGGAAGGGAATTCCACATCCTTGCCACTCTTACAGTAAAGAACCCTCTACATAGTTTAAGGTTAAACCTCTTTTATTTTAATTTAATGAGTGGCCACGAGTCTTGTTAAACTCCCTTCTGCGAAAAAGTTTGATCCCTATTATGGGGTCACCAGTACGGTATTTGTAAATTGAAATCATATCCCCTCTCAAGCGTCTCTTCTCCAGAGAGAATAAGTTCAGTGCTCGCAACATTTCATCATAACTAATGTCCGCCAGACCCTTTGTTGCCCTTCTTTGTACTCGCTTCATTTCCAGTACATCCTTCCTGAGGACTGGTGCCCAGAACTGGACAGCATACTCCAGGTGCGGCCAGGCCAGAGTCTTGTAGAGCGGGAGAATTATCGTTTTATCTCTGGAGTTGATCCCCATTTTAATGCATGCCAATATTCTGTTTGCTTTGTTAGAAGCAGCTTGGCATTGCATGCAATTGCTGAGCCTATTATCTACTAGGACCCCAAGGTCCTTTTCCATCCTATATTCCCTCAGGGGTTCTCCCCCCAGTGTATAGATTGCATTCATATTTTTGTCACCCAAATGCATTATTTGAAATTTTTCTACATTGAACCTCATT
Source organism: Lithobates pipiens (assembly GCF_037356315.1). Lineage (NCBI taxonomy): Eukaryota > Metazoa > Chordata > Amphibia > Anura > Ranidae > Lithobates > Lithobates pipiens. Next base: position 26,207,875 of record NW_027507903.1, on the reverse strand, counting down.
TGCCATGTAGTTGCCCACCCCATTAATTTGTTCAGATCTTTTTGCAAGGTTTCCACATCCTGCGGAGAAGTTATTGCCCTGCTTAGCTTAGTATCATCCACAAATACAGAGATTGAACTGTTTACCCCATCCTCCAGGTCGTTTATGAACAAATTAAATAGGATTGGTTCAAGCACAGAACCCTGGGGAACCCCACTACCCACCCTGACCATTCCAAGTACTCCCCATTTATCACCACCCTCTGAATTCACCCTTGTAGCCAGTTTTCAATCCATGTACTCACCCTATGGTCCATTCCAACAGACCTTATTTTGTACAGTAAACGTTTATGGGGAACTGTGTGAAATGCTTTGTAAAATCCAGATAAACTACGACTATGGGCCTTACTTTATCTAGATGGCAACTCACCTCTTCATAGAAGGTTAATCAATTGGTTTTGCGAGAAGGATTCTTCATGAATCCATGCTGATTACTGCTAATGATACCATTCTCATTACTATAATTTTGTATATAGTCCCTTATCATCCCTGCCAAGAGTTTACATACTATTGATGTTAGGCTAACTGGTCTGTAATTCCCAGGGATGTATTTTGGGCTCTTTTTAAATATTGGTGCTACATTTACTTTTCTCCATTCAGCTGGTACCATTCCAGTCAGTAGACTGTCAGTAAAAATTAGGAACAATGGTTTGGCGATTACTTGACTGAGTTCCCTAAGTACCCTCGGGTGCAAGCCATCTGGTCCCGGTGATTTATTAATGTTAAGTTTCCCAAGTCTAATTTTAATTCGGTCCTCTGTTAACCATGGAGGTGCTTCCTGTGATGTGTCATGAGGATAAACACTGCAGTTTTGTTTACTGAAGCTCCCCGAATCCCTCGTGAAGACGGAGGGAATCGGGTATGTAAGATGCTAATTTCTGTTCTCGTAAGGACTTGGCCAGCAGTCTACCACATTTATTTCCGGATTTGTATGACCGTTTCTGACAGATTTGTAACGCCGCCTTAGCTTTGAAGTGTAGAACATCAGTAATTTGTTTACGTAGAGTCATAAGTACTTTCTCTAATATCGTATCTGTATCGCGTGTTGTTTTTTAAGTCGAGAACCATGTTTAATGAGCACTCCACGTATAACCGTGAGCTTCCCAGATAATTCCAGAATCACAGTCGGGGGTGTCATTAGTTTGGAAGTTAAAATAGTAATATCTGTCAGCACCTCTTGATCTTGTAGGAGGCTCTCATTTAGCCTCCGCGTGCTACTCTTTGATGTGAAGGCGTCTGTGAGAGCATAGGACAAGATCAGACCATGTAATGGAGCCTATGGAGGAGACTCGTATCGCATCAGTTGATTATGTAGAATTATCAGTTGATTATGTAGAATTAGAAAGTAATCTATACATGAGTATATTTTTTGAGGTGAAGAGTAGAATGTGTAATCTTTCACCTGAGTGAAGAAGACGCCAGACATCTGCTAATTGCGCCTTGTGGCGTGATTGTGCAATACCTTTGCGTGAGCCCGGAGACCAAGGAAGACCCTGAAGAGGTATCTTCAGGGGAATTAGAGGGACGTTAAAGTCACCTCCAAGAATCAGTTGTATGTCTGCAAACTCAAGGAGCTTTTCAAGGTTCTGGCAGATGAAGAGATCCTATTGACAATTAGGGACATAGAAATTTGCCAATGTCACCTTGATGCCACCAATCGTGCCTTTTAGGAACAGGAAACGTCCATTTGGATCCGTAATAGTATCCAGACATGTCCATGGCACTTTCCCCCGGTATAATAGTAGAGGCTCCCTGTGACTTAGCCACTGAGTTGGTAGAATGGTAGGTCATAGGGAAGGACTTGTTCCTAAGTAAGGGTAGTTTATCAGCTCTGAAGTGGGTTTCTTGGATAAAAGCGATATCCGCTGTATGGCGTTACAAATCCTGTTGCATCCGTCTTTTTTCTGGGACATTAAGTCCTTTAGCGTTAAGCGGGAGCACTCTGATAACATCCATAGTCAGGTATATGAAGGGAATAGGAGGAAAGGTATGGGAAGGATGAGGGAAATCAAGGGCAAAGAGGGGAGGGGAGGGGAAGATAAGCAGGTAGGAAGATGGAGCAATAGAAGGATTAAGACAGCAAAGTAGTAAAGAGTAGACAATTAAAGAACCAAGAGGTCGCACTTAGAGAGGGAAACCACTATATACTAAGATTGTAGCAAAATATTGCTAATACGCTCACCAGTGCGAGACTGGAAATTGAGCATAAGCCTATGTGGGAGAGTGGTTATAGAAAGCCAGAAAGAGAACTCCCGACTGGCCCTACCCACCTCAGCCATGGTAATCAATGAATTAAATAAAAACACATGCAATAACATTGAACAGGTAGTAAATTAACATAAGAAAATCTTAACAGAATTTTGTGGCTATATTCCCTTGGGGGTCACCTGGGCCGTAACCCAAACAGTACATGGGTCTACTGTGGGATTGGTATGACTTTAACTCTTGGTTCATGTGAATATATGAATCCCTGCTGGTCACAGAAGGTTGAATATGTCCTAATAGCGGGAGGGTATACGGTTTCCAAGTTCTAAATATAGGTCAGTGGTCATTATGTGATTTGTTTTAGTCAGCTTCTCATGTCCAAAATCCCAAAACCCAATGGACATGTCTGGCCGTGTATAAGTCAGGGCTACAATCGATGTAAATCTAGTTGAGACCCACCCCCATATTTCATAAGGAAAAATAACCGGTGGTCTCTGTAGCTCGTAGGGTCCCCCACATACTACATATCTAGGCAGGACTAGCCACAGTATGACACAGCCGAAGCATGTCCAACAGTCAAAGCCCATTCCCAAACTCATGGGGATAATGAACCCTCTCTCAAGGGACCAGGGGCAATCAAACTGCGCTCTTGGTGGGTGTTGAACCCTCAAAGCTTACAAAACATAAACCCATAGATAAACATTCCGTATAAACGAATGAAAATAAACATTAAGGCACAAAGTCCTTTATATAGCAGAAGAGTGTTGTGCACATAGAGAACCCATATATCACAGAATAAGAACTGATAACCCTGAAATAGTCTTATAAGTGTAGCACCGGACGGTACTCCTGAAGAGTACGTGCTATGTCTGTAAATTTAGTTTTTTCCCAAGACTATAGTTAAGTCTTGGGGTTAATTGTTCTAAATTGTGTTTTTGGCATCAGTTTGGCTGGGCTGTACTAATGTTCTGCCTGGTCATAGGTGTAGGTAGCACCTCTGACAGGCATTGAAATGCAGTCTGGTTGGACGCATTGGGTACCAATCTCTCCCTCGGAGTCAATCAGTGGGTGTGTTGTCTCGCTGTGTATTCCGGGAGAGGGTACTTAAGGTGCTGAAGTCACGTGGTTCTGGGTTCCGGTCCAGAAGTATGTTCTGACTCCATGGTCCTGGTCCTCCTGATCAGCCCCCAGGGGACCTCATGGCCTGGGGTGCGGATCCATCCATTCCCGAGTCTCGGAACTGGCTAGTCCGAGACACAGTAACTGAAAGGAGGATTCTAAAGTGGTCCGGTGCTGTCTCGAGTTTTGGAGAGGCCCAGCAACTCGTCATGCAACCAGGGGAGGACTCTTCGGAAGAGGGCCATGCTCTAGGCTGGCTGCTCGGTAAGAGCCTGGATGCTGAGCTATATAGACACTAATTGAATCCACATTTCTTACGGGATCGCCGTACTGACTGCAAGATACTGGTACCGTAAGAAGGTTCCTATTTTCATCCTTCAGTTACAACTAAGTTCCTGTGAGAGACTTTCTGTGTCCATCAAAAGTTTGCAACCAAATCAGGATTTATCCGACAGTGGAAATATCCAGTTGCGAGTAGCTATTCCCTGGAGTACCCAGAGAGAGACGTTTATTAAGTGTCAGCAGTTTCAAAGTGCCTGAGCTTCCATACCTATACCCTCTATTCCCAACTGAGAGACTGTGTTTCTGTTCAACGTTTTAAGCAAATAAAAATTCCTAAAGGAATTCAAGCGTCAGTCTCTGCAGTTATTGGGCTATCAACCTCGGGAACCCCTAGACAAGAACGACAAGTTACAAGGCGGAGGAGGTAAACAGTAAGCCCAAGAAAATCAGCCGCTCCTTCGGGGGTCAGTGCTACATAAGCAGTATGGCCTGAGGGGCAGCTCTTCAGGTGAATTACGTAGGTGTCTGGGTTAATCCAGAGGGTCACAGAATCACACAACTTGGGGAGTATGCAGCATCCCACAACAGCGACAGAGCCGCCACAGCGAAGTCAGTCAAGATGAAGATGCAGGGCGAGAACACTGCAGCTGTATACGTATAGTGCCAGAATAGGAAGAATTTCAAAAGTATATATAACATGTGGGTGTAAGTGGTGTCATGATAGATCATTCTAGTAATGACTCACGTGACCCTTTAATGGATGGAGCTCGGGATCTCCTCCAGGATCTCTGCAGGCGTGACTGTAAGGGGCCCAGATTCACAAATAGGCCTGAACGACCTGTCAAAAGCAGGAGGATGAGGAGCAAGTTGGGAACCGGCATGGGATTTGTTTCCAGAAAGGAGAACAAGGTTGGAAAATCTGCCGGTATATGCAAGGTGAAAGATGTTGTAGGTTTCCGGAAGGTAACAGCCAATGGATAACCCTATCTGCATGTACATCCCTGTTGTCTTGCGAGATCCAAAATCGTGCATAGAAGGGCTCTGTGATGTAGAATCGCTCTGGAAAGATCCGGTAGAATCTTGATGGTGGCACCATCAAAGTCCACTGCATCATTTTCCCATGCTCTGCAGAGGATGAGTTTCTTTTGAGTGTAGCGGTGGATCTGACAGATAAAATCCTGTGGTCTGCTAAGATCAGTTGACCTAGGGCCCAGGGCCCTATGGACTGTATCTAGCTCCAGGGAAGTCAGTGAAGATTCCAGTACCTTGTGGAAAATAGCAGTAGTTGTGTCTGCCAATTCTTCCGTGCTTGTTGCCTCCAGGAGGCCCCAAAGCCACAGGGGTTTACGGCAGCTCCGATCTTCCAGGTGCTCAAAGTGTAATTGTAATGGCACGGCCGTGTCCATCTGAAAATCCTAGGAGTGTTCCAGGGCCAACACCTGGAGCTCCAAAGCCGATAACGAGGCCTCACCCAAGTTCACCCTGTCACATAGCAGCTGCACGTCAGTTCTGACCGCTTGGATGTCCTGGCAATGTGCCTCCTCTAAATGGAGGATGAGGGCCTCAAACTACATTTTAGTAAGGAGGGCCTGCAGAAATGTGCGGATGTCTGTGTCTAGGCAGTTCGCTCCCGAGTGGTCTGGGAGTCTGTCACATTTGGACGGAAGGCTGCGGGTGTCTCCAATAAGAGTTCAGAGACATTAGAAGGACTAGGAGAGGGAGGCTGAGTCTGCTTGTCCTGGGCCGCATGGAGCCGACATCTTGGCCCTTGGAGAGATTCTCAGCGAGCTCGGGGAAAAAACAGGTATCATACATCCGGTCAGCACATTAGGAGAGGAATGTTCCTGTGCTGATGTGTCTGCTCGTGCTCTCTCCTCTGCGGATTCACGATGTCGGATCCAAGGCACCTGGTTGAGCAGCTGCAAGCAATGGTGGACACCATGGGGACAGCATAGCTGCCGAGGCAGCTCGCAGTCCTGCAGGGGACGGCCACCAAGGCTGCCGCCAGCTCACAGCCACGACGTGCTTGGCGAGCATGCCCACTGGAGCGCTTTAGCCCATCCAAGTCCCCACGAGTTCAGTGCTGCTCAGGGAGCCAGGTTCTGGATCCTCCGGCTCAGCCTCCCCTGGCAGGAGCAGGTGTTGGTGCCGGGAGGAATCACTGTCGGGGGCAGAGCTTGGTGGGATGGGGATGGAGCCATACCCCACCCTCAGAGCGGAGGAAGACCCGCATGATTGTGGCCCCATCCCTGGCGGGTGTTTTGCTGGGAATGGCAGCTCAGTGGGGGGGGGGGGAGTCTAGGCCAGCCTGCCAGAGTGGCCGGTGACCCCTCTACACCTGGATCCAGCCCGGGATCCAAGTGCTTCAGCTTCGGGGAAGAGCAGCAAGGCCCCTCCCACCGTTGAGGGGGCGAAGAGGTGTTATACCGCCATGGCTGGGCACAGAAGTCCTGGGGGTCAGGGGTGCAGGAAGGATGATGAGCAGCCGAGGCCGTCTGCAGGCGGTGTATCCTCGCCAGTCAAGTCTCTAAGCAGTCTCCATGATTCATGCTCAGAGGAAGAACTGTCCAGTGATGAAGAGGATCTCTCCCCGCGGAGGTCAGCTATGGTGGATTTCAGAGTGACGGATCTCGTCCTGGTCAGCCCGGTAAATCCATGTCTACTGTTGATCCTTCCTTTCAGCTTCCTTCTGTCCCTGTGTCTGGTTCTAGGGGTGGGCGGGGTTAGTGTCCCTTCAGCTATAGTGGGTGCAGCCTTTTTCATCCCCCCCCTCAGTCGCCAGGCGTGGAGCCAGTGTCGACTTGGGTTTCGGACGTGGGTCAGGAAGTGGCTCGGGTAGCGGCGAGTCCTGTGCAAGGGACAGGGCAGGGGTCAGAGGTGGTAGTGTCATCAGGGGCTACGGTGGTCCAGGGATCGAGCGCCCCTTTCCTGGTGGTTTCCGCAAAGGAGGCTAGTAAGAATACAGACTTGGTTTGCCTGGCTGATTCTGGGGGCTCACCTCAAAGCAGAAGTGCTGGAAAAGATTTGGCGGGGGAGTATGTGGAGATCTTCATGTTGCTCCCTCTGGAAAAATATAACTTGGATAGGGTGAAGCCGGAGGAATCCACGAAAGAAGATGAGGAGAAGCATCGGTATCGGTTGATCCTGTGCACGATTAGCAATTGGTTACAGGCATTCGCCATTTTGGCGCGCGTCATTGGGGAGAAAGCCCTGGAGAATTGTTCCCCACTGTTTTGCTATCTGGACTCCATTTGCGAGGCCCATAGGGTTTATGGTGGCATGGCTTGGCTGCAGCATGATGAACAATTCTGTCAACGCAAGGTGATACGCCCGTCACTGCGCTGGGATCATAAGGACATCAGTCTGTGGATGAAAATTATGTCCTCTCCATGAGCCTCAACTTTGTTTTTCCAGTGGGGGCCAGGAGTCCAAACGCTCCTGGACAACTGGCTGCAAAAAGGCGGGTGCCAGGTCACCTTGAGGCCAGGTGACAGATGTACACCATAGGGATCAGGAGTGCACCGCAAGGTTGTGGACCCTACGGCTGACTGCTGCGAACGGGGGTCAAGGTGATAGGAAGGCAGGGCCGCCAGAACACCAAGATGGATCCCACCGCGGTTAGAGCGTAAGATTCCCTGGGGCGCGGAGTCTAAGAGCCAGCAGGTGTTCACCAGAGCCTCTAGTGGTGAGGATGGACTTGGCTGCAACTGGCTCCAGGTCGCGATCCCCAGGGTCCCCCAGCTCACACCCACAGTAGGCAACAGGAGGATAGGGATGGTGAGGGACAAAGCCAAGGTCGGGGCCACGAGCAGACAGGAATAGTCAGGGACACGCTAAAAGGTCAGGATCACAGGCAAACAGGGATAGTCAATGACACGCCAAAGTCGGTAACGGAACAACAGCAGAGCACACGGCAGGTAACAGGAAGCTAACACACAAAGGTTGATCAGCAGGGTTGGCCTGCAGTGCACAGGTTAATATAGAGTTTTCTGATAGGAGCTAGGGTGGAGCCATGCCAGAGGATGGATTACAAAGCAGTCAGGTGAGGGTCGGCTGGTCTCTAGAGATGAACACATGGAGACAGGTAAGCAGATGAACTCTATTGCATAACCATGACAGCGGGGTCAGTGTTGGCAGTTCAACAAGGGTTCTTGTATAGATGGCACCAGCTGCTGATACAAACATGAATGCTCGCACTGCAGAGGGGCTTACCCACTGTCCCATTGTTTTAAGGCCGGCAAATCCCGTGCCGGTGATACTGAAGGAAAAAGGCCAGACGCCAGTGAGGGTGGACAGGATGTCCGCCTTTCTAAATAGATATCCGGATCGGCTTGCAGCACGGTTGTTACAGGTGGGTTTCACTGAGGGTTTTTTGATTCCTTGTTCCCTTCCTCATATTCCCCCTGCGGCGGACAATCTTAGGTCCGCCATGTTGCCCTTTTGAAGTGGTTTCTGAGAAGCTTGCTAAGGAAGTGTTGTTGGGCCGCATGTGCAGCCCTTTTCCATCTCCCCCTTGGAGGATTTGGTGGTATCGCCTTTGGGATTGCGCGGAGCAGCGCGGAACCCCTTGTCCTCCTCATCTGTGGCGGGTTGTGTTGGAATTGCCTCCAATTTGATTCAAAACTCCTTGAGCGAGTCAACCTGGTCTTTCTATTCTAAGGTCTGGAGGAAATGGGGGGCTTTGACACAGTGGGTAAGGATTGAGGGTAACAGTGGGGAAGTTAGCCAGCTGGTTATCTATTTCGTATGTCTGTCTTTTACGGATGGGGTATCTATTTCGGCCATTCAACAAAATTTGGCCAGCCTGGCTTTTTGGTTTAAACTGCAGGGCATGCCCGATTTTTACAAAGACTTTTTGGTGAAGCAGGCACTGAGAGGTTATCGAAGGGGTGCCAGGACGGCTGCTGACCTATCACTATATTTTGCAATTGTTGTTTTTGCAGACATCCGCAGTTTGTTCATCCGATTTTGAGACTTTGCTGTTCCAAGCGGCCTTTGCTTTGGCTTTCTATGTAGCCCTCAGGGGGGGGGGAATTAGTTAGCCCTTCCAAGGCAGCTCATTGGGAGCTATCGGCAGCGTATGTCCGCTGCAATGGTGTGTTGGTGAGCCTTTTCATCCGTTGTTCCAAGATGAATCAGGCTGGAAGAGGGGCTAACGTTGAGTTGCTCCAGGTTCCCAGGCTCATTCATATGCCCAGTGGCAGCGGTAGATTACATAAGGCTTCGCCAGGCTGTGGCCGGATCTTTTCTGGTCCATTCGGATGGTGCAGCTTTATCTACTTTTCAATTTGTATCAGCTGCCGGTATCGAAGCCCATAGTTTTTCCTCGCATTCTTTTCGTATTCTGAGGCGGCCCGGTGGGGATTGGACAACGCGGTGGTCACGCGTATTGGCAGGTGGGAGTCAGATTCACAATTTATGTCTGCCCCCCATTTTATTTAATACATGTGGGTTCTCTGGGGGGGCGTCTTGTGTTTTTGTATAATTTTCTCATAATTGACTGTGTAGTTGCTGTGGTAAAGCTGTGTGTGTGTGTGTTATGTTTCACTTTTTTCTTTCAGATCATACTTACCTTGTATGGATATTGGGTCATTCTTTTGTACATTGGGGGCTAAGAGAGCTGACGTCAGGCCTAATGGCCGCTAGCTGGGCTTCCCTAGAGAAGAGGCAAGTAATCGGCGGATAGGCGTTCCAGGGTTGTTATGGAGAAGGGTGGTCCTGGAGGTCAACAGGGTCGCTGGATGGGACAGGCCCCCTGACGTGCTAGTCAAACACGTGGGTGGTAATGACCTGGGGGGTTAGGGCCAGTAGACACCTCATACGGAACATCAAGTTTGACCTACTGCAGCTGCAAGCGGCATTTCCGCATATGCTGGTCGTATATGGTTGCTCGCACCACATGGCATCTTGCCAGGTCAGTGGCTAAGCTCAACAGGGCCCGACTTGAGGCTAACAAGGAGGTTGGGAGGTCGTTACACGAAACGGGGGTTTTGTAGTCAGGCATCGGGAGCTTGAGGTGGATACGTGGAGGATGGGGTCCATCTGAATGTGGTGGGCACGAATCTGTGGTCACTGGGCTTGCAGGATGGGATACAGCGAGCGGTACGTTTTTGGCAGGGCACAAAGGTGTGAGGCTTCAAACTTTGCACTGTGGCGGTTGGGTCTTTGGAGGCATTTGTAAATAAACTGTTAAAGGGGGGGGGGGGGGGGGGCATAAGATGGGGGTATAGAAATGGGGGATAAAAGGGCAAGGATACATATGGGTTATCTTTTCATGCTCCCACAAAAACTCCAGAATCTCATTTAACGGGGCAAACGCTCAGTGTGCTCGAGGCCTAACGTGTCTGGTTATGTGCACTTTCTCAATGCAAATAACATAAAACCCAGAAATGTACATCACACAGACATGTCCTGGAATGAATGCGCCCCCTGCTGCATACAAACCTTATTGCAATCTGGTCTACTGACATGGAAGTTACGCAATGAAAGATGTCATTAAATATCCAAATCCATATACTGTAAATTATATAAATTATCATAAAGGGAAATTTAAAGCTGAATTTGTAAACTGCAATACTGTAGGTGGGAGGAAAAAAATTTTCATTTTTTTTCTGGTTATAAGAACAACTTTGTAAGCAACAGAGTTTTATATAGTATTAGCCAGATACGCATTTTTAGAAAAATTAATTTGCTTATGTTAATAAAAAAAAAAAAAAAAAGAAACGGATGTTTAGCTGCTAAGGACTGCTACCGACCTTTGCTAGTAATATGTTTATGTAATTTTAGGACATTGACCCTTCTCATAAAAAATATAACAAAGGCATCTTTAGGCCTCGTGCACACAGGGCTTGAAAAAAGCAGTAAAAGCTGCGTATTGCACATGCGTTTAGTGGCGTCTACCGTCTGAGCCTTAATGCATTCTATTGGTCAGAATATTCAATTATTCTGGCCATTGAAAAGCAGTAACGCTCAAATGCTAGTCACGTCTGTTGTTGCTACATGAATTATCTGCCCTTACTCAAGATGGGGGATGTTTTTCCAATTTCTCAACAAAATACAGCATGGAGACATGGATGGATGGGGGAGTTTGCTTTTGAATATTAAAGGTAAATTAAACAGCATTTTCAGTTTGTGGTGACATAGACGTAGTTAGGTTCTGCTTTAAGAAGGGGTGATAAATACGTAGCTCGACTGCATATTTTTGACACCCCCTAACCACCAAGTCTAAACAAGCCCTTTATATATGTTATGAAGAAAACCGTTCTATTTTTATATTGTATCTTTTTGTTTTCTATATATATAGCCAGAGGTAGGAGTAGGAGAGTGGAAATGTAGGCAGCACCTTTCTTGTGGCTAAGCTTTCAGAAACAATCTTTCTTTCTCAAAACCAGACCTGCAGAAAAAGAAAAAGCTTGCATTGCGGAATACATTCAGTTAGCCACATGAAAGGTATCGCTCACATTTGTGTTCTAGAGATACATTTATTTTGTTTGCACTATGTTTGGAAAGCTGACATTTTTTATACCTTAACCACTTCAATACCGGGCACTTTTACCCCCTTCCTGCCCAGGCCAATTTTCAGCTTTCAGCGCTGTCACACTTTGAATGACAATTGTGCGGTCATACAACACTGTACCCAAATGAAATTTTGAAAATCTCCCCCCCCCCCACAAATAGAGCTTTCTTTTGGTGGTATTTGATCACCACTGGCTTTTTTATTTTTTGCGCTACAAATAGAAAAAGACCGACATTTTTTGAAAAAAAAAGTTTATCTTTGTTTCTGTTATAAAATGTTGTAAATAAGTAAGTTTTCTCCTTCGCTAATGGGCACTGATGAGGCGACACAGATGGGCACTGATGAGTAGTGATGGACGAACTTCCGACGGGACGTTTCGCGAACGCGAAACGCGAACGGACACAAACGTTCGCGAAAACGACCGTTCGCCGCGGGCTCCATTGACTTCAATGGGAGGCGAATTTCGCAAACCTTTAGGTCGAATTTGCGGCCACGGGGTAATTATTAGGGGGTAGCACGTAGTCCCACCACCTGGACAATAGCATAATACATGTATGAGGTGAATTTGGGATCGATAACTACAAGCATTTTTTTTTTATTTGGGAAATTGTTCTGACAATTCAGGACTATGGAGCTAATGAAGGCAATGGAGGAGAGGGAAGGTCAGGGACCAGGGTAGGCAAACAAGAGGGTGCAGGAGATACAGAGCACTGACAGCAGCACCGTAATACAGAGCACTGACATCAGCACCGTGACATACAGCGCTGACAGCAGCTCCGTGACATACAGCGCTGACAGCAGCTCCGTGACATACAGCGCTGACAGCAGCACCGTGACATACAGCGCTGACAGCAGCTCCGTGACATACAGCGCTGACAGCAGCTCCGTGACATACAGCGCTGACAGCAGCACCGTGACATACAGCGCTGACAGCAGCTCCGTGACATACAGCGCTGACAGCAGCTCCGTGACATACAGCGCTGACAGCAGCTCCGTGACATACAGCGCTGACAGCAGCTCCGTGACATACAGCGCTGACAGCAGCTCCGTGACATACAGCGCTGACAGCAGCTCCGTGACATACAGCGCTGACAGCAGCTCCGTGACATACAGCGCTGACAGCAGCTCCGTGACATACAGCGCTGACAGCAGCTCCGTGACATACAGCGCTGACAGCAGCTCCGTGACATACAGCGCTGACAGCAGCTCCGTGACATACAGCGCTGACAGCAGCTCCGTGACATACAGCGCTGACAGCAGCTCCGTGACATACAGCGCTGACAGCAGCACCGTAAGCAGCCCCAGGAGGAAGTCAGCACAGCACAGGGATGGTGTGATCCCCTCATAATAAGAACCCCCAGGAGGAAGTCAGCACAGCACAGGGATGGTGGGAGCCCCTCATAATAAGAACACCCAGGAGGAAGTCAGCACAGCACAGGGATGGTGGGAACCCCTCATAATAAGCAGCCCCAGTAGAAATATGACACCGCTCAACCTCTTCAAAGAGGAGGGTAGGGGCATATAGTACGGTGTGCTTTTTTGGGTCAGGGAAGTGAGCCAAATGAATTAAGAAGGTCTGTGTGCTTGATTCCAAAAATTGTTTATAGACATATACATGGTCTACTGATCACATGTGTTGAATTCCTCCGAGATCCATGCCTCATTCATTTTTAGAAATGTGAGGTAGTTAACACTGTGGTGAGCTAGGCGAGTACGCTTATCGGTCACAATCCCCCCTGCTGCGCTGAACGTCCTTTCGGACAGGACACTGGATGAGGGGCAAGCCAACAGTTCGATTGCAAATTGGGCAAGCTCTGGCCAGAGGTCAAGCCTGCCCACCCAGTAGTCTAGGGGTTCATCACTCCTCAGAGCGTCCACATCGGCCGTTAACCCAATGTAGTCGGACACCTGACGGTCTAGGCGTTCCCTGATGCTGGATCCGGATGACACCTGTCGATGGGTCGGCTGAAAGAATGACCTCATATCCGAAGTCACCAACACATCTTCAAACCGGCCTCTTCTTGCAGGCGCTGTTGGATTGGTACCCGCAAATCCTTCTCTGGGAGTGGGAATTGCTCCTCTGCCAGCGCACGCAAAAGCAGAATGCAGCATTTCTCGAAGCAAGGCCTGGAAGTGCTGCATTCTGACAGCCCTCTGCGACGGCGGTAACATTTCCGCCATTTTGTGTTTGTACCGGGGGTCTAAGTACGTTGCCACCCAGTACTGGTCCTTGACCCTCATGCTTTTTATACGGGGGTCCCTATTAAAACACTGGAGCATGAAGGCCCCCATTTGCACTAAAGTGGAAGCGGTGTGGTGGCCTGGCTCCTGCTCATCATCCAGGATAATGTCGTCCTCTTCATTCTCCTCTCCCCATCCTCGCACAACAGGGATCCCAGAAAGGTTTAAAGCATGCTCTTCTTGCTCCTGCTCATCCGCCCCGGCACCATCCTCCTCTGACTCCTCATCAGACTCCTGTTGTTGACTTGTCTCAGATAGAGTAGCCCCCCCTGGGAATTCATCCAGCATTGCGACTTCCTCATCTTCCCGCTCCTGCTCCTCCACAGCCTGATCAATGACACGACGCAATGCACGCTCCAGAAAGAAGGCATAAGGTACCATGTCACTGATGGCGCCATGGCTGCGACTGACCAGTTTGGTGATCTCCTCAAATGGCCGCAGAAGTCTGCATGTGTCGCGCATGAGCAGCCACTGGCGCGGTGAAAAAAAACCCAGCTCCCCAGAACCGTTTCTTTCGCAGAGTTCATACAGGTAGACGTTAACTGCACGTTTCTGCTGGAGCAGCCTATCAAGCATATAGAAGGTTGAGTTCCATCGCGTCGGGCAATCGCAAATAAGACGTCTGACCGGCAGATGGTGTCGCCGCTGAATGTCAGCAAGGCGAGCCATGGCCGTGTAAGATCTTCTGAAATGGGCCGAGATTTTCCTTGCCTGCCGCAAGATGTCCTGGACCCCAGGGTATTTGACAAGGAATCGCTGCACGACCAAGTTTAAGACGTGTGCCATGCACGGCACGTGCGTGATTTTGCCCTGTTTCAATGCGCTAAGCAGATTGGCACCGTTGTCACACACCACTTTACCAACTGTCAAATTGAGCGGTGTTAGCCACTCATCTGCCTGTGAACGCAAAGCTGAAAGGAGTGCCGGGCCAGTGTGGCTCTTTGCTTCCAGGCACAACAGACGCAGCACGGCATGGCAACGTCTCACCTGGCATGTGGAATAGGTTCTGGGGAGCTTGGGCGGTGCAGTGGAAGAGACGCTAGCAGCGGAAAAGGAGGAGGCAGCTGAGGAGGAGAGGGAGGAGGATGGAGTAGGAGGAGGAGAAGAAGAGTCAGGCCTGCATGCAATCCGTGGCGGTAAAACCAAATCTACACGGGTGCCACGGGTTACATGCTTGACGGCCGTCAGAAGGTTCACCCAGTGGGCAGTAAAACTGATATACCTTCCCTGCCCGTGTTTGCTAGACCACGTGTCTGTGGTCAGATGTATCTTGGCACCGACACTGTGTGCCAGAGATACATTCACTTGCCGCTGAACATGGCCATATAGCTCTGGGATGCCCTTCTCTGAGAAATACTTCCTTCCTGGGACCTTCCATTGTGGTGTTCCAATGGCCACAAATTTGCGAAAGGCCTCCGAGTCCACCAGTTTATATGGCAGTAGTTGGCGGGCTATGAGTTCTGACAAGCCAGCCGCCAACCGTTGGGCAAGAGGGTTATCCGGCGTCATCATTTTTTTACGCTCAAACATTAGGCCCACGGAAGCCTGCCTTTTTGCAGAAAAATGTGAGCTTGGCGTGATGGAAGGTGGAGTGGAGGACAATTGTGAGGAGAGAGGAGAAGGAGAAGTAGAAGACGAGGCTGGACGGTGAGAGCCTGCAGTGTGGCTTTGTGTGTTCCGTTGCTCCCACTGGGCTCGGTGATGGCTGCTCATGTGCCTTCTTAAGGCGGTCGTCCCTAGGTGAGTATTGGGCTTACCGCGACTAACGCGTTGACTGCAAAGATTGCAGATGGCAACGCTATTGTCAGCAGCGGACACGTTAAAAAAAGCCCACACTGCGGAGCCATGTGCCGGTGTCCTGGGAGCGCCAGATGTGACCGTACATGGTCGATGACTCGCTCCTGATACATTTGCAGTCTGCTTTGTCCCTGCTGTGCAATGTAAGTCATTGCTGCTTCTCCTCCCTATCTGCTGGTCCATATCTCCCTCTGAACTCCCCTCCTCTTCCTCTCTTGTGGGCACCCACGTGACATCACTAGACACGTCATCATCAACGTCACCTTCCCCACCGCTATAAGTAGAGTAGGCAGCAACACCGGGGACCAACCTCCTCCTTGGGCTGATCTGGGTACTGGCGTCAGACTGCTGAGTAGCGCTTGTTGCTACCTCCTCTTCCTGATCCAATACCAAGAGTGGCTGCGCATCAGAAATGTCCTCTTGATATGGATCGGAAAATAATTCCAGTGACTCAAGCGGAAGGTATGTGGTGGTGGTGGTGGTGGTCGTGTTGTTGGTGGTAGTGTCTTTGGGGGTGCACATAGCAGAGAGTGAAGAAGAGGGTGCAGATCGAGAGGATGAGGAGGGTGCAGAAGAGTAAGGCTGAGCGAGCCACTCAACCAAGTCTGGTGCATCCTTTAAAGTAATTGAACGCACCTTCTGCAACTTCCCACTTTGGCTCAAGCCTGTTGCTCCTGCCCTACCCCTACCACCCCTGCGGAAGGGCCTGCCTCTTCCTCTGCATGTCATTTTTTAAATGACCCTGTGACAAAACTCTTAGTCCCTATACCGCTGAAGGACTGCTGCAGTATAGGTGAGCGGTCAGCAGTGGTGCACGTCAACCCTATCTATTGTGGACCTATAGCGGTCCTTACAGAACAGCAGACTGTACCGCACTCAAGCCTATGTACCGTAGCACCCTATACCAAGTTACCAGTCCTTATAAGAACTTTTGTGGACCAAGCAGGTTGTGTATTAGTGTTTAGCAGACTGTACGTCAGTCCCTATACCGCTGAAGGACTGCTGCAGTATAGGGCAGCGGTCAGCAGTGGTGCACGTCAACCCTATCTATTGTGGACCGATAGCGGTCCTTACAGAACAGCAGACTGTACCGCACTCAAGCCTATGTACCGTAGCACCCTATACCAAGTTACCAGTCCTTATAAGAACTTTTGTGGACCAAGCAGGTTGTGTATTAGTGTTTAGCAGACTGTACGTCAGTCCCTATACCGCTGAAGGACTGCTGCAGTATAGGGCAGCGGTCAGCAGTGGTGCACGTCAACCCTATCTATTGTGGACCGATAGCGGTCCTTACAGAACAGCAGACTGTACCGCACTCAAGCCTATGTACCGTAGCACCCTATACCAAGTTACCAGTCCTTATAAGAACTTTTGTGGAACAAGCAGGTTGTGTGTTAGTGATTAGCAGACTGTACGTCAGTCCCTATACCAATGAAGGACTGCTGCAGTATAGGGCAGCGGTCAGCAGTAGTGCACGGCAACCCTATGTATTGTGGACCGATAGCGGTCCTTACAGAACAGCAGACTGTACCGCACTCAAGCCTATGTACCGTAGCACCCTATACCAAGTTACCAGTCCTTATAAGAACTTTTGTGGACCAAGCAGGTTGTGTATTAGTGTTTAGCAGACTGTACGTCAGTCCCTATACCGCTGAAGGACTGCTGCAGTATAGGGCAGCGGTCAGCAGTGGTGCACGTCAACCCTATGTATTGTGGACCGATAGCGGTCCTTACAGAACAGCAGACTGTAACGCACTCAGGCCTATGTACCGTAGCACCCTATACCAAGTTACCAGTCCTTATAAGAACTTTTGTGGACCAAGCAGGTTGTGTGTTAGTGATTAGCAGACTGTACGTCAGTCCCTATACCAATGAAGGACTGCTGCAGTATAGGGCAGCGGTCAGCAGTAGTGCACGGCAACCCTATGTATTGTGGACCGATAGCGGTCCTTACAGAACAGCAGACTGTAACGCACTCAGGCCTATGTACCGTAGCACCCTATACCAAGTTACCAGTCCTTATAAAAACTTTTGTGGACCAAGCAGGTTGTGTGTTAGTGTTTAGCAGACTGTGCGTCAGTCCCTATACCGCTGAAGGACTGCTGCAGTATAGGGCAGCGGTCAGCAGTGGTGCACGTCAACCCTATCTATTGTGGACCGATAGCGGTCCTTACAGAACAGCAGACTGTACCGCACTCAAGCCTATGTACCGTAGCACCCTATACCAAGTTACCAGTCCTTATAAGAACTTTTGTGGACCAAGCAGGTTGTGTATTAGTGTTTAGCAGACTGTACGTCAGTCCCTATACCGCTGAAGGACTGCTGCAGTATAGGGCAGCGGTCAGCAGTGGTGCACGTCAACCCTATCTATTGTGGACCGATAGCGGTCCTTACAGAACAGCAGACTGTACCGCACTCAAGCCTATGTACCGTAGCACCCTATACCAAGTTACCAGTCCTTATAAGAACTTTTGTGGACCAAGCAGGTTGTGTATTAGTGTTTAGCAGACTGTACGTCAGTCCCTATACCGCTGAAGGACTGCTGCAGTATAGGGCAGCGGTCAGCAGTGGTGCACGTCAACCCTATCTATTGTGGACCGATAGCGGTCCTTACAGAACAGCAGACTGTACCGCACTCAAGCCTATGTACCGTAGCACCCTATACCAAGTTACCAGTCCTTATAAGAACTTTTGTGGAACAAGCAGGTTGTGTGTTAGTGATTAGCAGACTGTACGTCAGTCCCTATACCAATGAAGGACTGCTGCAGTATAGGGCAGCGGTCAGCAGTAGTGCACGGCAACCCTATGTATTGTGGACCGATAGCGGTCCTTACAGAACAGCAGACTGTACCGCACTCAAGCCTATGTACCGTAGCACCCTATACCAAGTTACCAGTCCTTATAAGAACTTTTGTGGACCAAGCAGGTTGTGTGTTAGTGATTAGCAGACTGTACGTCAGTCCCTATACCAATGAAGGACTGCTGCAGTATAGGGCAGCGGTCAGCAGTAGTGCACGGCAACCCTATGTATTGTGGACCGATAGCGGTCCTTACAGAACAGCAGACTGTACCGCACTCAAGCCTATGTACCGTAGCACCCTATACCAAGTTACCAGTCCTTATAAGAACTTTTGTGGACCAAGCAGGTTGTGTGTTAGTGATTAGCAGACTGTACGTCAGTCCCTATACCAATGAAGGACTGCTGCAGTATAGGGCAGCGGTCAGCAGTAGTGCACGGCAACCCTATGTATTGTGGACCGATAGCGGTCCTTACAGAACAGCAGACTGTACCGCACCCAAGCCTATGTACCGTAGCACCCTAGACAGACCAAGTTACCAGTCCTGATAAAGAGCTTTGTGGAACAAGTGAGTTGTGAATGATTAGCAGACTGCAGCAGAAGGGCAGCAGTCAAGTATAATATTCTTTCTATATTTGGAAGAAAGAATATTATACGTGTACAAGCCTATTACCGTACCACTGATACCAGTCCTGAAAAGAACCTTTGTGGAACTAATAGTAACAGCAAGTCTTTAAAATTATCCTCACTGCCTGACACACTGCTTCCTGCCTGTCCCTATACAAATTGGCAAAAAAGAGTAGGCTGGAACGATTAGCTGGAACAGCTCTTTTGTGGACCTGATAGTAACAGCTAATGATGATGATGATGATGATGATGAAGAAAGACTAATCTGGCTGAGCTGTCCCTAAAATAGCAGCATACAGCGCTCTGTCCCTTTATCTAAACTGACAAAAGAAACTCAGGCTGCTGACCTAACACCTATACCAGTCCTGAAAAGAACTTTTGTGTACCAAATAGCTAGCGTTTTCTCTGTCCCTACTCCACACAGGATCCTTTCCCTACAGTGACAGAAGAAAGAATGTAAAATGGCCACCGGATCGGGTGTATTTATAGGTTAGGGGGAATGTCCAAGTGTCCATGAGCTGTCATGTCTCAATTGGTTGTCCTGTAACACATGATAAACGTGTCACGAAAGGTTAAAGTTCTTGTATACATTAAACACGTAAGTCCGCCGGGGCGAACGACGGAAAAAGGCGTTCGAACCCGCGGACGGCGAAAGTCGGAAATTCGCCGCGAAACGACCGCCGGGCGAACCGTTCGGCCATCACTACTGATGAGGAGGTACTAATATGCAGCACTGATGGGTACTGATATGTGGCACTGATAGGCGGCACTGGGCACTGATAGATGACACTGATAGGCAGCATTGATGAGGAGGCACTGATAGGCATTACTGATGGACACTGATTGGCAACACATGTGGGTACAGGTGGGCACCGACTGGCATTACTAGCAGGCACTGGTGGGGCACTGACAGGCATCACTGAACTGACGGGCATTGCTGATGGATCTGCACTGATTATCAGCACAGGACCCCCCCCATCCCCCCGTCAGGAGAGCCACTGATCGGCTCTCCTCTACCAGTGCCTCTTGTCAGTGCGAATGGAGGAAAGCCGATAAACAGCACTTCCTGGTTACCTTGTGATCAGCTGTGATTGAATTTAGGCTCTTTACCTAGATCGGAGATGCGGAGTGTCGGATCAACATACCACACCACAAATCATGCTCCCTGAGACGAGCACCTTATCCTGCTGGACATCATATGACGCCCAGTCAGGATAAGTGATCCCTGCTGCGGCCGTCATTCTGCTATCGGACGGAAGCGATGTGGTTAAATAATATCTATAACCAGAGGTTTAACTGGCATCTTCAGGGCCCCAGTGCAAGAAGCCATGAAGGGCCCCCCTGGCCTCCAACTGGGGCCCTTCCCACTGATCCCAGTGCCCTTTACTCCCATCGTGGGACTCTTTTATTATGGTCCCACAGCAGGCCATCTTCTTGCCATCTTGGGATCCCCCCATAGTGGTAGAACACCAGAGCCCAGTTGCAAGTGCAACTGGTAGTTCCACCACTGGTGTCAGTTATTTTTTTATTTTTGTTTTATTTTTTTAGGCTTTGGTAAAATATCAAGGATCTAAAAAAAAATTCATCTGATTAATCTGTATAGAGCTTCCTGTTCATTTATAAAATGAGGCATAGTAAACACAGTTTACTATGCCTCAGCTATGTCAGAATAAAAAACAAACAAAAAAAAGCAGTCAGTGACTGGTACTGATCACTGACTCTACTCATTAAGACAAGGAAGGAATTTACCGGCCCCTTCCCCCACTCTCCATCATGTCAGAATCCCCCGCAGCAGCAGGAGGAAATGGAAGGGGGAAATCCGGCAGCACTACGGGTGGGGGAGGCGAGGGGGGCAAGGGAAGCACACAGGAGCCAAGGGCAGCAGGACAGCGACAGAGGGAAGACATGTGCAGGAGCCGATGCCCTCCATTTCACTCCTGCAGCTGCTGAATACCTACAGGAGGGAGGGGAAGCGGGCATTCAGCGGCTATATGGAGAGATCAGCGCCTCTACATGCACCGCCCCCCTATCCAGGCGTACAGGGGGGCCGCGCAGGTCCCCTGGAGCAGGGGACCAGGTCGCAATGGTGACCCCTGTACATATGCCCATGTCTATAGCCAAACTTTTTGTACATGTAAGTGATTTAGCACTTCCGGGAACCCACTGATCAGCTGAGCAAATGACAGATGAGAGCTATAGTTCCTCTTGAAGGCCCGCTTTAAGTTTAGTTCTTTTTTTTGTTTTTTATAAATCAGCACAATGAACAGAACTTATATTGAATGAGAAAAGTACCCTGTGCTGGTGACTGCTCTGTTCAGTGAAATCATCATTCTTCTGCCCCTCCAATACACCATAGCTGTAATCTTCTGGTGCTGTGGGGGTTAATAAAAGGCTGCTGGTTCTGTCATGGGCATTTATAAAAAGTGCCAGCCATGCCCACCCTTTCCACCCCACTCCTCCATTCATAGAAGCCATACCATAGATTTCCACAATGAAAAGCACTCTATGAATGGAGGAGATGGGCCTTTCATCCACCCCCCTGTCCTCCATTTATGCAGGAAGAGATGGTAGAGCTTCTATGAATGGAGGTCGGGGATGAAAAGGTCAGGCATAGTCAGCAATTTTTAGTGCCTGTGACTGGTCCAGAAACCCGTGTTAACCCTCCCAGCATCGGAAGATGATGGCTGTGGGGGTAAAGGGGGCAGAGGAATGAAGAATTTCCTCGATAGAGCATCCACCAGAAAAAGAGGACACTACTCATTCAATGTAAGTACTGTTCATTGTGCTGATTAAAAAAAAACTAAAAACTTAAGCTTAAAGGGGTTGTAAAGGTAAATGTTTTTTCACCTTAATGCATTCTATGCATTAAGGTGAAAAAACATCTGACACTGCCTGCACCCCCAGCCTCCCCCGTTTTTTACTTACCTCACCCCTCAAAAGTCCTTTCCACCGTTCAGCCTGGCCACTGATTGGCTGGAGTGGATGGATGGAAAGCAGCGCAGCCATTGGCTCGCGCTGCTGTCAATCACATCCACTGATGCGGAGCTCCGGGGGGCGGGGCCATGTGATACAGCCGGCGGCTATAGCCGCCGGCTGTATCATGGGAGAGCACCCGCAGATGCTTCTCACCATGCGAGGGAGCTCGCATGAACGTGAGAAGCACCTGCGGGAGGAAGCCGAGACAGCCGCCGAGGGACCCCAGAAGACCAGGTTCGGGGCCACTCTGTGCAAAACAAGCTGCACAGTGGAGGTAAGTATAACATGTTTGTTATTTAAAAAAAAAAAAAAAAATCACTTTACAATCCCTTTAAGAATGTCTAGGGTCAACCAGCCCCATGTGTTACAAACTGAATGATAGGATTTAACCCTTTCATGACTAAGCCTATTTTTGGAATTTGGTGTTTACAAGTTAAAATCCATATTTTTTGCTAGAAAATTACTTGGAACCCCCAAACATTATATATATTTTTTTAGCAGAGACTCTAGAGAATAAAACGGCGATTGCTGCAATATTTTATGTCACACGGTATTTGCGCAACTTTTTGGGAAAAGGGATACTTTCATGAAAAACAAAACAAAAAAAAAAACAGTAAAATTAGCCCAATTTTTTTACGTAATGTGAAAGATAATGTTACGCCGAGTAAATAGATACCAAACATGTCACACTTTATAATTGTGCGCACTTGTAGATTGACAACAAAGTATGGTACCTAAAAATCTCAATAGGCGACGCTTTAAAATTTTTTTACGGTTACCAGGTTAGCGATACAGAGGAGGTCTAGTGCTAGAATTATTGCTCTCGCTCTGACGATCGCGGCGATACCTCACATGTGTGATTTGAACACCGTTTACATACGCGGGCGCGACTTCCGTATGCGTTTTCTTTGCTTCGCGAGCTCGCGGGGACGGCGGGCGCTTTAAAAATTTTTATTTTATTTTTTTTATTTATTTTAAAATGACTAAATTAAAGTTTTAAGTTTAAAAAAAAAAAAAAAATTGATCACTTTTATTGCTGTCACAAGGAATGTAAACATCCCTTGTGACAGTAATTGGTGGTGACAGGTCCTCTTTATGGAGGGATCGGGGGTCTTTACAATTCAGTCATCTGTCACATGCCGTCTCACTCTTCGCGGGGTCCCATCTCTTGATTGGATAGAGTGATAGCAGCGCAGCCACTGGCTCCCGCTGCTGTCTATCAAATCCAATAATGCGGGCGCTAGGGGGCGGGGCTGAGTCATACATTCGGAGGGTATGG
This sequence comes from Lithobates pipiens, assembly GCF_037356315.1. Lineage (NCBI taxonomy): Eukaryota > Metazoa > Chordata > Amphibia > Anura > Ranidae > Lithobates > Lithobates pipiens. The sequence goes on along the minus strand of NW_027507903.1, from coordinate 26,184,997 downwards.
ACACCAAAATGAATGACTCAGGACCGAGCCCGCAAGGTAACCCCCCCCCTGGTGATCGTTTCTCTCAGGGGGTTATCTGATGGGGGCAGGAGCTGAAAGAGCCGCCAGGGGACCCCAGAAGTTGGTGTTCAAGGCCCCTCTGTTCAAAACGAACTGCACAGTGGAGGTAAGTACGGTATGATATGTTTGTTATTAAAAAAAACAAAACACAAAGCTTTACAATCACTTTAAGGGCCGGTTCACACAGGGGGCGATGCGAGGCGACACGACTTGCCGCGCCGCGACCTGCCGCGACCTCAGCTGGCGACTTGCAAATGACTTCTGTATAGAAGTCAATGCAAGTCGCCCCGAGGTCGCCCAAAAGTAGTACAGGAACCTTTTTTCTAAGTCGGAGCGACTCGAGTCGCTCCTCTTAGAGCGGTTCCGTAGTACAGAACGGAGGGCGACTTGTCAGGTTGCGGCACGGCAAGTCGTGTCGCCTCGTGTCGCCCCCTGTGTGAACCGGCCCTAATACTCTTGAGCTATGCAATCATCATTCGCTACATTTGTGGGTTACATACTGCCATCTAGAGGCTACACTTGAATAATGCACAAGGAACTCCAAAGTAAATGTTAATAAATACATAGTGTAACTGTATGCTTACCAATGTGAGATCATACACTATTGGGACGCCTGCCTTTACACACACATGAGCTTTAATGGCATCCCAGTCTTAGTCCGTTGGGTTCAATATTGATTTGGCCCACCCTTTGCTGCTATAACAGCTTCAACTCTTCTGGGAAGGCTGTCCACAATGTTTAGGAGTGTCTATGGGAATGTTTGACCATTCTTCCAGAAATGCATTTGTGAGGTCAGGCACTGATGTGAATGAGAAGACCTGGCTCACAGTCTCCACTCTAAAGCCCCATACACACTATCAGTTTTTCTGCTGAGTTTTTCCTTCAGATTTACCAAAACCATGTAATATGAGGTCAAACCTTAGGAGTTTCAATGTGTATGCAATCAGGCCGGCCCTTCTACTACATGGTTTTGGTAAACCCAAAGGAAAAACTCAGCAGAAAAACTGATAGTGTGTATGGGGCTTAATTCATCTCAAAGGTGTTCTATCTGGTTGAAGTCTGGACTCTGTGCAGGCCAGTCAAGTTCCTCCACCCCAAACTCGCTCAACAATGTCTTTATGAACCTTGCTTTGTGCACTGGTCCAAATCATTTGGTGGAGGTAGGATTATGGTGTGGGGTTGTTTTTCAGGGGTTGGGCTTGGCCCCTTAGTTCTAGTGAAGGGAACTCTTAAGGAATCAGCATACCAAGACATTTTGGAGAATTTCATGCTCCCAACTTTGAGGGAACAGTTTGGGGATGGCCCCTTCCTGTTCCAACATGACTGCGCACCAGTGCACAAAGCAAGGTCCATAAAGACATGGATGAGCGAGTTTGGGGTGGAGGAACTTGGCTGGCCTGCACAGTCCTGACCTCAACCTGATAAAACACCTTTGGGATTAATTAGAGCAGAGACTGCAAGCCAGGCCTTCTCATTCATCAACAGTGCCAGGCCTCAAAAATGCGCTTCTGGAAGAATGGTCAAACATTCCCATAGACACACTCCTAAACCTTGTGGACAGCCTTCCGAGAAGAGTTGAAGCTGTTATAGCTGCAAAAGGTGGGCCAACTCAATATTGAACTCTATGGACCAAGACTGGGATGCCATTGAAGTTCATGAAAAGAAGAAACGAAGAGGGGGACAAGACCCCCGAAGTCAGAAGAAGACCCCCGGGTGGCGGCGAAGAAGAAAGCCCCCCAAGATGGAAGAAGACCCCCGGAGCTGTGCAATAAATTATTTTTAACCCTTGTGTGTTGGGTTTTTATTTACATTTTTTTTCACAGATGAATGGGTAGGGGTACATTGTACCCTATACTCATTCACATAGGGCCAGTATCCGGGGGCCCCCTTATTAAAGGGGGCTCCCGGATTCCGATAAGCCCCCGGCCCGCAGACCCCGACAACCAACGGCCATGGTTGTCGGGAAGAGACCCTTGTCCTCATAAACATGTGGACAAGGTGCTTTGGGGGTGGGGGGGCCACGCTCATCCCCACCCCCTTTCCTGACCGGCCGGGTTGCGTGCTCGGATAAGGGTCTGATATGGACCTAGGGGGGACCCCCACGCCGTTTTTTCGGCGTGGGGCTTCCCCTTTAAGTCCATACCAGGTGATGGGGCCGACGACGTGTCAATTTCGCCGCCGAAGGCGGAGACATTGACATCCTTCGCTAGTCCCGGCTACCTGGAGCCGCGCTCAAAATGAACGGACTTTCCTCCGTGTGTGGGCAAGTCCGTTCATTTCAAAAGTCCAGCGGATAGTCCACCGGAAAAGTCCCATGTGTGGGCAGGTCCACTCGTTCGGACAGTCCGGTGGACTTTACGGCGGTTTGTCCGCCAGACTAAGTCCGCCGGATAGTCTGAGCATGTGTACGCGGCATAAGTGCTTGCAGCCCTGGTTAGTTTCTGTTTAGATTTCTTTGGTATACCAGGTCCCCTTTTGCTGGCTGACTGCAAGGGAAACTAGTTTGTTCTCAGTGAATTACCCCTCTTGTGATGAACATTCTTTGCTAGTTTTAAATTGGTGGAGCGGCTGCCATTCTGTTTCTTTCTTTAATGTTTACTGAATTCACTTGAGATTGCCACCAGTCAGGATCTCTCCTATCTTATTGTTCCATAGAAAGAATCAGGGCTTTCTTCAGATAAACCAACCTTTAGTTTATTTATTGCTTTATGTGTTTGAATTTGAGTGCTCCCAAAATTTACAGTGAGACAGAGACCTTCTGGAAATATGCAGCTTCCAAATGTATTTGCGCATGATTTCAACTTCTACTTTTTTTGTAGATTTGAAACATTTATAGCGCGAGCTTCCTGAAGACGACCAATCAGGTGGAAACATGTTGAAGCTACACCCGCATCATTGTGACGTAATTTTCGCTGATGACATCTTTGGACGGGGACCCAGGCCACACTTCCCTGAGCGGAAACAACATGGCGGGACCCGATGCTGTACACACCAGGTGCCAGGTTCTAACAGGCACTAATACAAGTGTTACTAAACCGACAACAGTAAAATCAGTCTGTTTATGCAGTAAAACATGCTTGTTATACTCACAGGGCCATTCAGCACTGTCCAGACAGAGGGTCAGGGGTCCTGCAGCCTCATAGGACAGTCAGAAGAGAATTAAAACTCCTCCTACAAGCTTTAAACAGACACTGATACAAGTCACAAGACTGCTATATACTGCTGTTGAGAAAAGGTATTTAGCAGTTTATATTTACTAAAATAATTGCATTTCTATGTTCTGTGTACTGTGGGAGACCAGATATAGTGAATGCAGGCTCCTGGGTTTAGTAACACTTTAATAAGATTCAAAAAAACTATTTTACACTATTGGTTTCCTCTCATCTTTTCCTCTGAGTGGTACGATCGGGCTATCAACATCAAGCAGATTTAGCACAGGAGACACGCCCCACAAGAGCATTTGACCATACCAGCGATAGTTGGTCATATACCTCTGGTGAGTGAAAATCCATGTGGGGGCGCTATAGGCACTTGTCGGATCAAGCAACAAAGTTAAATATTTGCAGCGCACGTGTACAGCGGGCAATAACAAATGAGACTTTTTTGATGTTTTAACAAATTTTTGTTGTTTTGTCAATTTTCTTTGTTTTCTATCAATGTTTATTGATACACTTATGAGATGTCAAGCACTATATATGTAGTATGTAGACGTGTTTAACCACTTCCCGCCCAAGGTACGTCATATGAGATCATGGACTTTGAGTGGGGATATTTGAATGATGGGTGCAGCTACAGGCATCATCCAGATATCATCTTTTTCAGCAAGCGATTCTGTGCACCCTAAGAACAATCATAGCGGGAGTTCAGCCGCTTGATCGTTATTACAGGTGGCGGGAGGGGACGCCCCCCCTCCCATCACCCTCTGGTGCTTCTTCCAGGTCACCCGTGCGATCGGCTGAGCCAGAGAATGAATCAGACGCAGAAGTTTACCATAGAGATTTCTGGTGACCAGACAGTCCACACTCATCTCTAAGACCCTCGGAGGCCCGGGCGCGAAGTTATGACGTCACATCTGGGCCGGTGAAGGTAAACAAAGCTGAGGACGCGGCTGGAAAGGCTGAGAAAGTTGATTTATTTTTCTATCTCAGACTTTCCAGCCTGGAGGAGAGATGTGGGGTCTTATTGAACCCCCCGGTTAACCCTTTCACCCCATGTCGCCAGTGTCACTAATCGATCGCCGTATTTGTTTCACTGGTGACGCTAGTTAGCCAGTTAGTTTCACTGTCAGGTTTTTATAGCCTCAGGTACCCCCATATAATACCTAGTAAAGGTTTTAACCCCCTGATTGCCCCCAAATGAACCCTTTCACCCCCTGTCACCAGTGATCACCGTATTAGTGTTACGGGTGACGCTGGTTAGTTAGCTTGCTTTTTATAGCATCAGGGCACCCGCCGTATATTACCCAATAAAGGTTTAACCCCCCTGATCACCTGGTGGGTGATATAAGTTAGAGCCAGTAGCGCTAACACCCACCTCCCTTAGTAGTATAGTGTCTGAACGGATCAATATCTGATCAGATCTATACTAGCGTCCCCAGCAGTTTAGGGCTCCCAAAAATGCATTGTTAGCGGGATCAGCCCAGATACCTGCTAGCACCTGCGTTTAACCCCTCCACCAAGCCCAGCCCACCCAAGTGCAGTATCAATCTATCACTGTCACTTACAACACACATAACTGCAGCGTTCGCAGAGTCAGGCCTGATCCATGCGATCGCTAACAGTTTTTCTGGTAGCATTTGAAGCAATCACTGACAGTCAGGTGCTTTTTTACCTGTGAGTCTCTCTAGTTGTACCAGTAAATTTAGAGATGGCAAATCAAAAGTACAGTAGTGAAGAGGCCTACACGTTTCTGAGCATGACAGATAGTAAAGAGGAAGTCACTCATCTGTCAGATTCAATCTCAGAATACGAACCTGTAGACAGCAGCGGCACCCTGACAGATAGCTTTGACAACGGAGTTGTGGTCCCTACCAAGGTCAGACGTACCAGACTCCATTCTGCTGTCGTTGAGGTGCAAGAACCGCAGGTACCTTGTATGGAGCAGAGAGCCAGTACAAGCGCCGACATTCCTTCTGGTGAACTGGCAAGCACCAGCGCACCCTGGTCGTAGTCAAACCAGCACTGCAGTATTACGTGGTAACATGGTGAGTCCCATAAGTGCAGTCCGAGCTGGTGAGGTGGCAAGCACAAGAAGTGTCCCGCGGTCACCAAGAAGACAAACACAGGCCCGTCGAGCCCATAGTGCCCTTCCTGCTGCATTCACCAATCCTAATTGGGAACCCAACACTTCTGCAGCACCCATACTTCCCCCCTTCACTGGCCAACCTGGAATTCAGATGGAAACAATTGATTTTACGTCACTTGATTTTTATTTCCATTGTGGACCAAAACAATTTGTATGCTGGTCAATTCATCGCCGCTAATCCCCATTTGACCCTTGCCAGAGATTAGAAACCAATTATGGTTTCCGAATTTAAGACTTTCTGGGCCTATCCCTCTTTATGGGCATAACCAAAAAGAGTGAGTTGCGGTCATATTGGTCCACTGACCCAGTTCACCATATGCCCATGCTCTCTGCCTCCATGGCCAGGACATGATACTAGCAGATCGTGCAGTTCATGTGCTTCAACACGACAATGAACTCTGTCATCCTTGGGGTGACCCTGGATATGATTAGCTCTACAAAATTCAGCCCCTCGTAAACCAAGAGTTTGCAGCCTTGTTTACTCCCCATCAAGTTGTCTGCGTTGATGAGTCCCTGATTAAGTTTTTGGGACGATTGTCTATCAAACAGTATCTTCCCAGCAAGCGTGCCAGACCTCAACGACCAGTTGTTGGCGCCATACCTAATTGCCCGTAAGGCCAGATGCTGGTACAAAAAAGTGTCTGTATACTTATTTCAATTGGCTCTGCTGAATGCTTATGTGCTATACAGAGCTTCAGGACAGACTGTATCCTTCCTTAAATTCCAGGAAGAGATCGTCAGAGCTCTTCTGTATCCAGACGGTGCTCCACCTCACCTTCCCCAACCAAATGCAGTAAGCCGGCTGCATGAGAGGCATTTTCCTTATGTCCTCCCAAGTACCCCTACCCAACGAATCCCCCAAATAAAATGTTGTGTCTGTAGAAAGCGCGGATATCGGCATGACACCTGCTATTTTTGTCCCTCCTGTCCTGATAATCCTGGTCTTTGCATTGGTGAATGTTTTGAACGCTACCACACACTAGTGGAGTATTAGCGTAGGGTACAGCATTGCACAGACTAGGACACACATACACAGGGTCTCCAAAGATGCCATTGCATTTTGGGAGTCCTGAACCTGGAACTGAACCATTAAAGTTACAAAAAAAAGTCTAAGAATTAAAAAAAAATAAGTAAAAAAATAAATAAAATATATATATATATATATATAAAATTGTTGTTTTATTGTTCTCTCTCTCTCTCTCTCTCTCTCTTTGTTCTCTCCCTATTGTTCTGCTATTTTTTTTACTGTATTCTACAATGCAATGTTTTATTGTTACTATGTTTTATCATGTTTGCTTTTCAGGTATGCAATTATTTTATACTTTACTGTTTATTGTTAACCATGTTTTTGTTTTCAGGTACGCCATTCAGCTGCAGCATGGGTTTATCTTGACACAGCGTTTTCTCCCACGACATGTAAAGCCATACATTGGCGTAGCGTGGGCGGTGCAGGGGGGAGCAATCCCATGCCAGGCAGTGTGTGTCACTGCCAACTCCATCCCCCTAATGTTTACTTCCTGTGTACCTGCAGCTGGCGCCCCATGATTCGGCGAATAGGGTCATGTGTGGCGGTCACGGCAGGGCTGTCCTATCCGTGATCACGGCGGGGCAGGCCTATCTGCGATTGGGGTTTCTCCTGGAGTCCCGCCTCCGCCTAGCCTCCGGACCGCTGTAAAGTCTTCTCCTCAACCCCCTCTCATCCGGACCGATGGAAGACACAAGCTGCAGGTGAAGTCATAAGAGTCGGGTAGTGTTGCTGGCCCCGGGGGTTGTGGATACGGTCTGAGGAGAGGGAGCAGCCAGCCAGAGAGAGATTAGACAAGCAGTTAGAGTCAGTATTGGTCAGTATAGGAATACTGTAGTGGTCAGTGTAGTGTAGTGGACAGAGCAGTGGACAGTGTAGTGTAGTGGTCAGTATAGTGTAGTGGACAGTATAGTGTAGTGGACAGAGCAGTGGGCAGTGTAGTGGGCAGTGTAGTGGACAGTGTAGTATAGTGGTCAATGTAGCGGACAGTATAGTGTAGTGGTCAGTGTAGCGGACAGTATAGTGTAGTGGTCAGTGTAGCAGACAGTATAGTGTAGTGATCAGTATAGTGGACAGTGTAGTGGTCAGTATAGTGTAGTGGACAGTGTAGTGGACAGTATAGTGTAGTGGACAGAGCAGTGGGCAGTGTAGTGGGCAGTGTAGTGGACAGTGTAGTATAGTGGTCAATGTAGCGGACAGTATAGTGTAGTGGTCAGTGTAGCGGACAGTATAGTGTAGTGGTCAGTGTAGCAGACAGTATAGTGTAGTGATCAGTATAGTGGACAGTGTAGTGGTCAGTATAGTGTAGTGGACAGTGTAGTGGACAGTATAGTGTAGTGGACAGAGCAGTGGGCAGTGTAGTGGGCAGTGTAGTGGACAGTGTAGTATAGTGGTCAATGTAGCGGACAGTATAGTGTAGTGGTCAGTGTAGCGGACAGTATAGTGTAGTGGTCAGTGTAGCAGACAGTATAGTGTAGTGATCAGTATAGTGGACAGTGTAGTGGTCAGTATAGTGTAGTGAACAGTGTAGTGGACAGTATAGTGTAGTGGACAGAGCAGTGGGCAGTGTAGTGGGCAGTGTAGTGGACAGTGTAGTATAGTGGTCAATGTAGCGGACAGTATAGTGTAGTGGTCAGTGTAGCGGACAGTATAGTGTAGTGGTCAGTGTAGCAGACAGTATAGTGTAGTGATCAGTATAGTGGACAGTGTAGTGGTCAGTATAGTGTAGTGGACAGTGTAGTGGACAGTATAGTGTAGTGGACAGAGCAGTGGGCAGTGTAGTGGGCAGTGTAGTGGACAGTGTAGTATAGTGGTCAATGTAGCGGACAGTATAGTGTAGTGGTCAGTGTAGCGGACAGTATAGTGTAGTGGTCAGTGTAGCAGACAGTATAGTGTAGTGATCAGTATAGTGGACAGTGTAGTGGTCAGTATAGTGTAGTGGTCAGTGTAGTGGACAGTATAGTGTAATGGACAGAGCAGTGGGCAGTGTAGTGGACAGTGTAGTGTAGTGGTCAGTGTAGCGTAGGGGACAGAGCAGTGGACAGTGTAGTGTAGTGGACAGTGTAGTATAGTGGACAGAGCAGTGGACAGAGTAGTGGACAGTGCAGTGGTCAGTGTAGTGGTTAGTGTAGTGGACAGAGCAGAGTGTAGTGGACAGTGTAATGGATAGCGTAGTGGACAGTGTAGTAATCAGTGGAGTGTAGTGGACAGATTAGTGGATAGAGCAGTGGTCAGTGTAGTCTAATGGACAGAGCAGTGGTCAGTGTAGTCTCATGGACAGAGCAGTGGTCAGTGTAGTCTAGTGGACATAAGTCTACGCTTATTGACACTCTTTTTTACCAAAGACATGTGGCAGAATACATTTTGGCCTAAATGTATGGCTAAAATTAAGTTGAGTTAATTACGGGGCGTGGCTTGGCGCATGGAGGAGAGGGCAGCTTGAGAGTTCAGCTCCCGCTCCCCGCTGCAGAACGGTGCACAGCACAGCCGCTATCTTCCCCTTCAGCCTCCCACATGAGTAGGAGAGGGACCGGTGACACCCCCGCACCTTGGGGAACCAAAAAAAGGGGAGATCGGCAGTTACTTCCCGCCGAAGGGACCTCCACACAAAACCACGCCGGCCTCCAAGATGGCGACGACCCGCGCGGCGGCAGCACAGGCAGCACTCACGGCCTCTCAGGTGCTAGCCTCGCAGCCTGCACCTTCCCCTCCTTCACCGCAGTCCCCTGGCCCGGGTAACCAGAGTCCCCAGGGCCCAGCGCAGCCCAGAAGCCCCTCACCTCAGCCACACAGCCAGCATGAGACATGGGACATGGAGAGCTATATTAAAGCTCTCCCCACTAAAGGGGACATTGAGGCCTACATCAGTAGATTTGAAAGCTCATACAAGAGGGAGATCACTGACTTGCAACATGATATAGGTCAGCGCATTGAAGATATTGAAGCCACTGTTGAGGAATCGGTGACCAGGATTATAGAACATGATAACATTCTGCAGGAGCACACTAATCAGATTCAACAGCTGTTTTATGGCCTCGACGACCAGGAAAACAGGAGTCGCCGCAACAATATTCGCATCCGCGGGGTCCCAGAGATGGTTGAAAACAAGGATCTGGCTAAAGCGGCTACAGCCATGCTTAATCACCTGCTGAACAAACCTAAAGAAGACCACTTGGAAATAGACAGAATCCACAGATCCCTGGGCCCTCGCAACCCGAATCCAGCCTACCCCAGAGACATTATTTGTTGCATACATTTCTTCAACGGTAAAACCGAGATAATGCAAGTAGCCCGTACCCAGGACTCCATCTTGTTCAATGGTGCCCCTATTATGCTCTTGACGGACCTTTCCCGGCAGACCTTGCTTATGAGGAAAGCTCTGAAACCGCTTACGTATGCCCTACATTCCAAGCAAATTAAATATAGGTGGGGTTTTCCTTTCCACCTGTTTGCATCCCACGATGGCAAATCGGCTACCTTCCGCACTCTTGGAGACCTGCCCAATTTCCTGGGAGTTTTTGAATTGCCCCAGCTCAGGATCCCGGATTGGCCATTGGAAGCAGCGACTCCAGGTTTCCCCAAAGCTCCCAGATGGGAAAAGCAGTCCAGGAAGAAGAGGTCCCGGTCCCAAGCATCCAAATCCCGTCTGGGATGATATATTGTTCTTTTCTGGGGGATTTTTTTTTCCCCTCGTCCATTCTCTCCACACCGGCTGGTGGGTAATTGGCCTGTCTCTTCCCGGCGGTGTCACTTACTCTGAACCAGGATGATTTCATGGTCAAGGACTAGCTATGGTTCAATCTCTAGCTTAGACTGTCTCTCTATTTGCTTTGCCTAAAAGTTTTCGACATCTTTTAGGGAAAAAGATCCTCAGTTTTTGCCACCTTGGCTGCCAGCTTGTCCGTAGACATGCCCTTGACCTTACTGAAAGCCTGCACTGACTTTTTGTTACTTGAATAATTCATTTTGCACTGTTAACCGTTAGCTCTTACTCTAATTTTGTGCTGTGTGCCTCAGGCGAGCATTTTTGGTATGTTCAATATGTTGGGGCGGAGCCCCTGAGTTCTGACCAACCACGTTCCCCACAATAGGGTGCGCAAAGTCTTTACTGCCTCTGTCTTTGATATATTTTTTAGGACAATTGTGTAGTGTTCACTTCCCCCTTACCTCTGGACACTAGAGGGTGTAGCCTCCCTACACTCTGACAACCGCAGCTAGGTGTTAAGTAAACTAACACACCACTAGGACTTTATTGATAGTATTAGTGCTCTCGTGGGCCCTGTCTGGACAGTAGACCTACGCCCTTCCCTTGGGGACACCAATCCCCAACCTCACCCGTGACATTCCTTTCATTCCCACCTTACCCCCTTCCCAACTGTAGCCTAGCTTCACAACTGGAGACTACTTCCTCCGGCACCCCGGAAAAGAACCTTGTTGTCCCTCAGGCACCCCCCCCCCCATGACGACTCCTTTAGTAATCAAAATATCCTCTCTCAATTGTAGAGGCTTCAACACACCGGAAAAACGCAGACAAATTTTGCTTCATTTTCACAAGGCCAAAACACAATTCTTATTATTACAAGAAACTAATTTCCGGTCAGATAAGATCCCTTCATCTCAATCTCCGATAAATGTTTCACGGCCTGGTTCCATAGCACTAATCCTGAAGCTAGAACGAAAGGCGTCTCTGTAGCCTTCCATAACTCCTTCAACCCTATAGTGCTTGACAAAGAAATAGACCCCAAGGGTAGATATGTATTTTTGAAACTGCAATATCAGCAAACTGTTTTAACCATTGCTAATGTTTACTTCCCAAACCAGAAACGGCATCAATTCCTCTCCTCCATGACAACCCGCTTAAATAACTTTGGGACTCTCAACCTGATCCTGGGAGGGGACCTGAATGTACCACTTGTGCTGAGACTGGACTCATACACTGGTAAGTCACATATACCACCATCCACGCTAGCTAACATTCGCACCAGGTTGAAAGACATGTCCCTAGTGGATGCTTGACGTGTACTGCATCCGTCCGAGAAAGACTATACCTATTATTCCCCCGCTCATAACTCCTACAGCAGAATTGATTACATCCTCCTTTCCCAAACACTTTTAGACAGGATCCTGTTAGCGAGATTGGCCTGAAACTGTGGTCCGATCATGCTCCGGTACATGTGACTCTAGGGAGACCCCCACACCCCATCAAACGTAGCACTTGGAGATTGAATGACAAACTATTAAACGACTCTGTGTGTAACGCTGCAGTGGCTAAAGCGATTCTGGACTTCAATCTGACCCACGCCCAAGATGACACTTCTAGATTAATTAAATGGCAGACACTGAAATGCGTGTTACGAGGAATTTTCATACAGCATGGCTCTAGGCTAAAGAAAGCCCGTACGGCTGACATCAGTCGCTTGCTCTCACAGATAGCTTCCCTCGAAGCCTAACATAAACATTCACTGGATCCTAGGACATTAGCAGAACTTTCTAACGCGCCTAGGGACCTCATGCAGATATTTACAGAGCGCTCGGTGACTGCCTGCACCAAAGAACGACACATTTATTATGCACGAGCGAACAAATGTGGTAGACATCTCACTCGAACTATAAATCCCCAACAGTGTAGACAAAACATCTCACACCTCATGTCCCCCACCCACGTGAAGCGCTCCAAGAATTCAGAAATAGTCTCGGATTTCAGGGACTTTTATTCTTCACTGTACAGCCTGCCCTCACCTAACGGCTCATATCCTTCCTCCCAGCCTGACCTTCTACAATACATACAGGACACAGCATTGCCAAGACTTTCACCACTGGCAGTGGAAGACTTGGAACAGCCATTGACTACCTCTGACTTCTTAACCACTATCAAAGGTCTTAAAAATGGCAAGAGCCCAGGCCCGGATGGCTACACCCCCCAATTTTTTAAACAATTCGCACAACAGCTAGCCCCGATAATGGCGAGAGCATTTGAGGAGGTTGATGAGCACCATCCGGTGTCTCTTTCACTCCTGCAAGCACAGATAGTGGTGATCCCTAAACCCGGGAAAGACCATTCGCACTGTGGCAATTACCGCCCCATATCTTTGCTTAACATTGACTTGAAGCTTTACTCTAAAATAATGGCCACGCGCTTAGCCCCCCTTCTCTCCATCTTAGTTCATAGTGATCAAGTGGGGTTTGTCCCAGGCCGCGAGGCCAGGGACAATACCATGAAAATGCTTCATCTCATCTCATATGCTAAGGACCATAACATCCCAGCTTGCCTCTTGGCCTGTGATGCCGAAAAGGCATTCGATAGGGTGAGTTGACCATTTTTTTGTGTCCCTACAACAAATAGGCTTGGGCCCAAAAATGCTTAAAAAAATTATGGCCCTATACTCCCAACCCACCGCAAGGGTCACAGCTAACGGCGAATCATCCGAGCCGTTTACTATAGTAATGGCACGAGGCGAGGCTGCCCTCTTTCGCCGCTGTTGTTTGCAATTACTGTGGAACATCTGGCGCAAGCCATTCGCAACAATACCTCTATCCATGGGATTCCTACTCCTTCGGCTCCCCATAAGCTGTCACTATATGCTGACGACTTGCTCTTGTATGTCACCCAACCCCGTACTAGCATTCCAATCATTTTAGCAGAGCTTGACCGCTTTGGGAGTTATAGTAACTTTAAACTGAACATCACTAAAACGGAAGCCCTGAACATTTCATTACCCCAGAAGGAACTGACGGCTATTCAGAAAAGATTCCCGTTTCGGTGGCAGCCACGTTCAGTTAAATATCTAGGGACCGAAATCCCCAGAGACGTACAAGACATTTACTCTTTAAACTTCAGCCCGCTGCTGACCAATATTAGACGTTCACTCGAGACCTGGCATAATCTGAAGCTTACATGGTGGAGTAGGATGAACGTCATAAAGATGGATATATTACCTAAAGCCTTGTACTTATTTCAGACATTACCCATCCTTCTCCCCAGAGCTTTCTTCCTCTCCCTCCGCACCATGATCATCAAATTTATCTGGCAGCACCACCCCCTTAGGCTAAAACATAAGGCACTATGTGCCCCCAAGAGCAAGGGTGGCACCGGTCTTCCAGACTTCCAAACATACCACACTGCATCATTACTCTCCAGGCTACTAGAATGGTTCCTGAGACCCTTGATCAAGCCCTCTATTATTATCGAACAGGACATGACCCCAGTTGACCTAAGGGCCCTTCTATGGGGATACCACACCAGATTTCATACATTCCGACACATTTCCCCACTGACGACGGCGACTCTCATAATGTGGTATGACAAAGCTTGTAAACTTGCTCTGTCCACGGACCCTAGTCCTCTCTCCTTTTTTTGATAACGCAAACCTATCTACTCACCTCTCTGGAGCATGTTTCGGGGCATACAAAAGAGAAGACTGGCCTACAGCTAAACAATTTATACACCCCTCCACTGGACTACTGAGGAAGCCCTTAGCCCCACGGACCTCCACCACCGTGGATTGGCTTTCCACGATATCCTTGAACCAATTTTGCAGATCGTTACATATCACAGGTTTCATACATAGACCTCTCACCTCGTTTGAGGAACTGTGTAATCTCCCGCAGACCAGCAAACATGCCCTATATCTTCTATACAAGGACATTCATTCCAACCTATGCACTAGTCTCCCGGCTTACACCCACAAATGGTCTAATGACATTGGTGCAGAGATAACTCCAACACAATGGCATACAGCTTTCATACTTACCCACAATCATCCAGGTCGGGATTCACACATGAGAAGAATTATAAATTGATCTCCAGGTGGTATAGAGTTCCAGTCTCGGTGCACAGGATGTTCCCCAGTACTACAGAAACCTGCTGGAGATGTCACTGAGGAAGAGGATCGTATCTTCATATATGGTGGGATTGTATGAAGGTTCGCCTATTCTGGGATAACGTTTTTGAAACGTATAATGCCATGTACCAGACCTCTCTGTCCCCTTCGCCTCTGGCTGCTCTGCTATCCATCATACCGGGTTCAATTAAGTCGCACAAAAATTGCCTCTTTAGATTCCTTCTCTCTTCTGCCCGTCACAATATCACGCTTTTTTGGAAGAAAGACTGCACCCCCTCTGTATCAGGGTGGGTAGACATCTTTAATGATATGATGGTTATGGAGGAGCTATAGGCGAAGGTTGACGACAGATATAACAAATTTGTTGCATTGTGGTCCCTCTGGCGCCACCACTCCGCCTCTGAACGCTTCCTTGGCAGTCTGCGGGTTTGAGGCAGGTGCTTGTGGTTTTTGTTAGACAGACATTGGTGTAAACCAGGCAGGTTGGCTAGTTCCCTCTGTCCTCAACATGCTGGGAACTCCCTTACCTATTCCCCCTCCCCTTTTTTATGTTTAACCCTCTTTGACCCACCTGTTACCCCTCACCTGAGGACAGTGCATTGAAGGGATGTTGATACCTTGGGCGGCGAGTGTTGACGCGGCACAGGGAGACTGGTGTTTGTATTTGAATCTGTTCCGGGTTTATGGGGCTAGTTGTTATTATATGCTGATATGTTATATAGGGGGACGAGTTTAGCCTCTGCTTTGCTCTTCCCCCTCCCCGATATTCCTCTTTGCTTCTATCCCATCCCCTCCCAATTCCCCCCTCCTCCACCTTTATCCTAATATATTGTTATTCAAATGACTGTCATATTTTTTTAATCTTGTATTTTATTTGTCTTTATAAAAGAATAAAATATATATTCAACCTTAATTTGAGTTAATTACATTTTTTTTTATAACAAAAATATCATTTTTTTTCCAAATTTTCGGTATTTTTCCGTTTATATCACAAAAAATAAAAATCGCAGAGGCAATCAAATACCATCAAAAGAAAGCTCTATTTGTGAGGAAAAAAGAACGTAAATTTTGTTTGGGTACAGCATTGCATGACCGTGCAATTACCAGTTAAAGCAGCGCAGTGCCAAATTGTAAAAAGTGCTCCAGTCATTGAGCAGCCAAATCCTCCAGGGCTGAAGTGGTTAAATATCGTGCCTGGGGGGTGTCTATAGTATGCCTGTAAAGTGGCACAGTACCACAGCAAAATAACATTTCTAAAGGAAGAAAAGTCATTTAAAATTGATTGCGGCTGTAATGAATTGTCGGGTCTTGGCAATATAGATAAAACTCATTGAAAAGAACATCATGGGTCCCCCCCCCCCCCCCACTAGTCCATTACCAGGACCTTTGGGTCTGGTATTAATATTAAGGGGAACCCCAAACCAAAATAAAAAAAAAAATGCGTGAGGGTCCCGCCAAAATCCATACCAGGCCCTTAAGGTCTGGTATGGATATTAAGGGGAAGCCTGCGCCAAAAAAAAAAAATAGCGTAGGGGTCCCCACCAACCTGGCAGGCCACAGGAAAAGAAAGGGGGTGAGAGAGCGCCTCCCCTTCCTGAATGGTACCAGGCCACATGCCCTCAACATGGGGGGATGGGTGCTTTGGGGCAGGAGGGCTCTGCGCCCCCCACTCCAAAGCACCTTGCCCCCATGCTGATGGGGACAAGGACCTCATCCCCACAACCCTTGCCGGGTGGTTGTGGGGGTCTGTGGGTGGGGGGCTTATCGGAATCTGGAAGCCCCCTTTAACAAAGGGACCCCCAGATCCGAGCCCCCTATGTGAATTGGTAAGGCCTACCATTTCACAAAAAAACTGTCAAAAAATAGTAAAAAAAAATTGTAAAAAAGACAGGAGACACATTGGGACAAGTCAAGTGGGACAATTAAAAAAAAAAAATAATGTCCCGCAATGCCCATTCATCTTCTATCACGCAACGAGCTGAAAAAAGCAAAAAAAAAAAGCTGCAACAGCTCTGCCTCCATGGGAGGCTCTCACCGAGTGGCGCTTCTTCTTGCTTTGACAGCTGTTATATAGCTGAGGGTGGTGCCACCCAATGACAGTGACCCTCCTCTGACGCCTCGTGGCATAAGGGGGGGCGGGGTCACCGTTTACATCACCTGGTGGCCCCACCCTCAGCTATATAACAGCTGTCAAAGCGAGAAGAAGCGTCACTTGGCGGGAGCCTCCCATGGAGGCGGAGCTGTTGCAGCTTTTTTTTTTTTCTTGCTTTTTTTCGGCTCGTCGGGCGATGTGATAGAAGATGAATGGACATCGCGAGACATTTTTATTTTTTTATTTTTTAATAAAGGATAAAGATCCCAAAGTGTCTCCTGTCTTTTTTACTATTTTTGACACTTTTTTGTGAAATGGTAGGGGTTCCCCCTTACCAATTCACATAGGGGGTCCTCTTGTTAAAGGGAGCTTCCAGATTCCGATAAGCCCCCCGCCCGCAGACTCCCACAACTACCGGGAAAGAGTTGTGTTGATGAGTCCCTTGTCCCCATCAACATGGGGGCAAGGTGCTTTGGGGCGATATACTGTAGATATCAATGATTTAAGCAATAACTCAGACCATATTATGTTACAACCGAAATCTACATTTCCAACACTAGATGGCAGCAGAACACACCTCCAGATCATGAGACACTTGTTTCTGGTATCTGTGCAGTTTTTCATTTGTCATTGGAAGTATAAAATAAACTGAAATGTATAATCCTGAATAGGGATGAGCCCGATGTTCGAGTTGAATGTAAGTTGGACTCGAACATCGGGTGTTTGCCTGTTCGCCGAACAACGAACATTATGCTGTGTTCGTGGCAAATCGAAAGCCGCGGAACACCGTTTAAAAGTCTATGGGACTTTAACATGAAAAACCAAAAGTGCTCATTTTAACCACTTCATCCCCGAAAGATTTCACCCCCTTCCTGACGAGCGCTTTTTGTGATTCGGCTTTAACTGACAATTGCGCTGTCGTGCGCCGCTGTACCCAAACAAAATTGACCTCCTTTCTTTCCCACAAATAGAGATTTCTTTTGGTAGTATTTGTTCACCTGTGCGGTTTTTATTTTTTGCGCTATAAACAAAAAAAAATGACAATTTTGAAAAAAAAAAAAATTTATTTTACTTTTTTCTATCATAAATATCCCCCAAAAATATACAATTTTTTTTTTCTTTTCTCAATTTAGGCCGATATGTATTCTTCTACATATTTTTGGTAAAAAAAAATCACAATAAGCGTATATTGATTGGTTTACGCAATCAATATAGACCTGAATGGTCTGGTATGGATTTTAGGGGGACCCCCACACAATAAAAAAAAAAAAAGGTTCGGGGTTCCCCTTAATATTCATATCAGACCCAAAGGGCCTGGTAATGGACTGGGGGGGGGGGGTGAACCCATGCCATTTTTTTTCAATGAGTTTTATCTATATTGCCGAGACCCAACAATTCATTACAGCTGCGATCAGTTTTAAATAATTCTTCTTCCTTTAGAAATGTCATTTTGCTGTGGGACTGCAAAACTTTTTTTTGCATTGATACATGTCCCCTGGGGCAGGACCCAGGTCCCCAAACACTTTTTATGACAATAACTTGCATATAACCCTTTAAAATTAGCACTTTTGGTTTTTCATGTTAAAGTGGAGGTTCACACAAAAATTGAACCTCCACTTTTCAGAACCCCCCCCCCTCCAGTGTCACATTTGGCATCTTTCAGGGGGGAGGGGGGTGCAGATACAGGTATTTGCACCCACTTCTGGGCATAGACTTCCATGGGAGTCTACGCCTCTTCCTGTCCCCCCGCACTGTCTGCTGGGACACACACAGGTCCCAGGAGATAGCGGGGACCAGTTAGGACGTGCGGCGTGACTCGCGCAGTAGGGTACTGGGAAGTGAAGCCGCAACGCTTCATTTCCTGATTCCCTCACCCAGGATGGTGTCGGCAGCTGCCCAGAGCCGAGCTATTGATTGGCTTCGGCTGCCTACACCGCTGGACCCTGGGACAGATATGTGTCCATTTATTAAAAGTCAGCAGCTGCAGTATTTGAAGCTGCTGGCTTTAAAAAAAATTTTTTTAAGGGGAACTCCTCTTTAATGTCCCATAGACTTTTAAACCGTGTTCCGTGGCTTTCAAATGTAGCGGCCATAGGCCTTGGCAGGGCGGCCTTAACATTTGGGCTTACCGGTTACCTCTGCTTGGCTTGTTTTACAACGTCTAGGGGTTCCCAGATTTACTACCCAACAACCTTGGACGTTGACACCAATAAAGTCCTTTTGAAAGGTTTTTGTTTGCAGGGGTAACATCCAACAACACAGTCTCGTAAGGGGAACACAGGGCAAGGGTGAAGAAGCTCAGGCACTTTGAACTGCAAATATCACTAAGTCTCTAATACCACCCAGAGAGTAGCCACTCACAGCTGGGCACATCAAGGCTGAACAAATCTCTAGCCAGAGATTATGGCAGTCAGCGGTTTGACTCCGAACTTGTGAAAACTCTGACCTTGAACAAGTTGTAACTGAAAGTGAACAGGAAACTTTTTCCTCGGTATCTGGAACGTTCTCTGACTCCTTGACAGTACTGGAAAAAGGGAGAATTTGTCAATGTCCTTCACAGCTCAGAAACCAGACACTTCTCAGGATGCCAGCTTGTTGGCCCTCCTCCGAAGAGTCCTCCCCCGGTCACTTACACGAGCTGCGGTGCCCCTCCAAGCCGAGAGCACACCCGGACACCTTGAATACTCCCTCAGTTACTGCACCTCGGACCAGCTGGTTCCGAGACTCTGGAACAGACGGATCCCTACCCCAGACCAGGCGGGTCTATTGAGGTTAACCAAACAAAGCATGTTACAGAGCTACGAAAGCTCCCGTGATCGTGACCCCTCGCGGGGCTACCCTGGTCCAGAATCAGGAACAGACCGCTATGGCCTCACGAACGAACCTAGAACCTGTGACTTCAACACCTTAAGTACCCTTCCCCAGACTCCTCAGTGGGTCCCGGCGCACCCACTGATTGGCTCCGGGGAAGCTGATACCTAAAACGTCCAACCAGGCCTGGTTCTGAGCCTGTCATGTGCACCTAACTGTACCAGGCAGAACTCTAACACAGCCCAGCCAAACTGATGTCAAAGTTAAACCTACATAATTAACCCTCAGAACCCCTCTACTGTTCTGAGGCAGAAACAAAATTTGTACATGAATGACACTTTGTCCAAAGTGTCACTGCTACACAAATTTGCCGCGAACACAGCATAATGTTTGCTATTCGGCGAACACCCGATGTGTATGTAGAACTTACGCTCGACTCGAACATCGGGCTCATCCCTATTCAGGATTATACTTTTCAGTTTACTTTATACATCCAATCACAATTGAAAAACGACGCAGATACCAGAAACAAGTGTCTACTGGTCTGGAGGTGTGTTCTGCTGCCATCTAGTGTTGGAATTGTAGATTTCGGTTGTAACATAATATGGTCTGAGTTCTTGCTCAAATCATTGATATTACCAGTATTTATTACAGGTACTTGTATAGCACCAACAATGTACACAGCACTTTACATATATATATATATATATATATATATATATATATATATATATATATATATATCTCTCTATATATATATATCTATATATATCTATCTATATCTCTCGCTCTCTCTCTCTCATACACATACTAGGGCCACTTTAGACAGAAGCCAATTAACCTACCAGTTTGTCTATTTTATAACATTTGACTGATAGACGAGGGGGAAAAAAAAATAGGATACTAAATAACAATTGCAAGCATTGCATATTTTACATCCAAGTTTACTTTTCATTTTAATTAAGCGTTTGGGCTTATACACAACAATATTCCTAAACTGTTTGGCACTGATCTTTCTTGCGGGATTGGAAATAATTTAATACTTTTTATGTTAAAGTTCTGTGTCCTCAGACATACTAATCACACACATCTCCTAATGGGAGAAGACAAGCTCTAAGTCCATCTATGATAAAGGGGCACTCAAATCAGGATTTTTTAATCAAATTAAATAGCAGGAGAGCTGTTGAATCCGCCATTAAAGAGGAACTTCACCCCCCACAAATGATTAATAACCACTATATTATTTTCATTGTAATTATATTATCACAAGCTAAGCCTTCCATGATACAGTTTGACTGCCATCTTGTGGACATAAAAGATTCTACATGGAATACAACTGTTAATGTACTGATCAAAACATCTGCAGCTATAGAATGGGGGAGAGTTACTAAAACTGGAGTGCTCAGAATGTGGTGCAGCTGTGCATGGTAGCCAATCGGCTTCCAACTTCAGCTTGTGCAATTAACTGCTTCAAGACCGGGCACTTTTACCACCTCCCTGCCCAGACCAGTGCTCTCACACTCTGAATGACAATTACTCATGCTACCTACAATTTACCCTTTTTTTTTTTTCACACAAAATGAGCTTTCTTTTGGTGGTATTTGATCACCAATGGGCTTTTAATTTTTTATTCTACATATATGAAAAAAACAATATTTTTTTACTTTCTGTTTATAAAACATATCCAATAAAAAAAATAAAAAAATCAAATTTCTTCATAAATGTAGGTCAATATATATTCTGCTACATGTCTTTGGTAAAATAACTGTATAATAACTCAATAAGTGTATATTGATTGGCTTTCCTGAAAGTTATAGCATCTACAAACTATGATATATATATATATATATATATATATATATATATATATATATATATATATATTGGAATTTTTTATTTTTTTTCTACTAGTAATGGCGGCGATCAGCAACTTATAATGGAACTGTGATAGAGCAGCAGAAATCTTATGCCTTGTACACATGGTCGGACTTTCCAATGGAAAATGTGCGATCAGATCGTATTGTCGGAAAATCCGATCATGTGTGGGCTCCATCGAACTTGTTCCGTTGGAATTTCCGACACATAAAGTTTTGAGAACAGGATCTAAAATTTTTCCGACAACAAAATCTGATCGTTTAAGTTCCAATCGTGTGTAGATGAACAAAGTGCTACGCGTGCTCAGAATAAATTACGAGATGAAAGCTATTGGCCATTGGCCCGTTTATAGTCCCGACGTACTCGGTTTACATCACCTTGTTTTGAACGATTTGATTTTCCGACAACTTTGTGCGACCGTGTGTATGCAAGGCAGGTTTGGGCCAAAATCCGTCAGAAAAAATGGATGGATGGATTTTGTCGTCGGAATGTCCGACCATGTGTACAAGGCATAACACTAACTGACGCTGGGGGGGAGGGGCTGACTAACTGCCACCGACATCTCCAGTGACACGAAAGTGATAAGTGCTATTAATATGCACTGTCACTGTACTAAAGTGGTTGTAAAGCCTCAAGGTTTTTCATCTTAATGCATAAAAATTCTTCTGTGCTGCAACTCCCTCCATACTCCCTTTTTTATTACCTGAGCCCAATCCGATCCAACCATGTGCACGAGCCCTGCCTCTCCAGCTGCTGTCTCTCTCCTCATTGGACAGATTGACAGCAGCAGGAGCCATTGACACAGGAGTGGGGGGGGGGGGCTGATGGGTTTACTTCCTCTTTGATTCCCTGCAAAGGTAAAGCATAATGGACTACTATGCATTGCATAGTAGCCCATTATGTGTCACTTACCTGACACAGGAGCCAGCGAAGTCAACGCTGTCCCCTGTAGTCTGGAGCATCCATCTTCTCGGTGGGTCTCGCTGCTCCGCCGCTGTCATTCGGCGAAGCCACAATGATGTCACTCCCGTGCATGCGCACGGGAGCCGCCACTCGTGGCATATCGCAGCTGACAGCGGCGCCTGTCTTTTGGCAAATATCTCCTAAACCGTGTAGGTTTAGGAGATATTTCTTGGACCTACAGGTAAGCCTTAATCTAGGCTTACCTGTAGGTCAAAGTGGTTTGTAAGGGTTTACAACCACTTTAAAGACATGGTTGTGCCCCTTGCCATCTTAGATTGTGATCCCTCTAGTGACCTTTTTCTGTCTGATAAAAGAGATCACTTGACTTTAGACTGATCACTTACCAGGGATGAAATGAATTCATCCCTATACTGTGTCCTTTGTGTACACTTTGTTCAGCTAATCATTTAACTGCTTTCCGACCGCTGTAGGTATATATACATCCTTGTCAGGAAGAAGTGCAGTGATACAAGGGGCGTTGCTAGGTGGCAATAAAACGTGCAAGCCCAGCACAGGGGGGTAGCTGACCTACTTGACACTGACCTACACTGACATACACTGACATACACTGACCTTCCTGTCATACACTGACCTACCTGACATACACTGACCTACAATGACCTACCTGTCACACACTGACTACGCTGACCTACCTGACATGTACTGACCTACAATGACCTACCTGACACACACTGACCTACCTGAGCAGACTTCAGGTGTCCTCCTGCAGCTCAGCGGTGTACCCATCACACAGTAGAGTAGACTCCAGGCAGCCAGAGCCATGATGAGGAGAGGAGAGGAGAGCCGCCTGCCTGAGCGCCGAGTGGGTTCGGGATCTTCTCACAGTGGCGCCACAGCCGTATTGTAATTTTCCGCTTTCTGGAGCCTGTAGCGCCTATGATGGAACATCACACATCCTACAGTCCGCGCATTGGAGTAGCACTCGAGGCTACTAACAGAACCGTGCCCACCCAAGACCCGTGCCCCCCCCCGATGCCACTGAGTGATACTGACATGGCTGCAGCCAGTGATAGGCTTTCAGTATGCTATTGTAGATCCTTAAGCTCAGCTCGCCATCTTTCACTAAGCTTTTTGGATTCTCAGCCATGCGCTGAATTCTGGAGTTAACCCACAGCTAACCGCTATATTTCATCTTTAAGCTTTACTTACAGCTACCTGCCAAGCTCTTTCAAGCTTTACTGCCTTCCTAGAGGAGTCTCTGCTGAAGCTTTCCCACTACTTCACTGTCCCTGGCTAGTGAAGCGTCTGCTTTGGTACTCCTTCAGAACTTCATCCCTTCCAAACTTGCCTCCAGTAACAGGAGTGGTCGTCCCTTTGTGGCAACTGCTTCTTCTTTACCTCCAACAACGATCAGGCTGCCCTCGGGCTGAGCCTATAACACATGCAGTTTCACCCCAGGCTTTGGGCTTAACCTTGGCTGCTCCTCCTTTGCTGAAACCTGAACTGCTGGATAGGCCTTAAGTAGACCTAGCAGCCAGCATGCCTCCTGGATAGGCTTCAGGCCTAGCAACCAGGAGCTTCTCAACACACACCAACCCAGGCCGCAGGCTCGGGCAGGAAGAACCCTGATCACCTGACTCCTCCCAAATAAATAGCCTATCCCAGCATACACAGTGGTTAAAGAAACTCCTGCTGAATGGCTAAGACAACCTAGTTACCCATTACCTGAATTTATGGTAATACTTCATTCTAATGCCAAAAGCAACAGTGCCACCTATTGGCAGAAGAGAGAGACTACACCAAACTCAGACTTAGGACAGGAATCAGTGGATCAATCTACCAATTAGCCAGGCTAGTTACCACCTAGCACAACTAGATTTATTAGCAGCCATGGTGACATGGTGGGATGAAGACTTGGCACATCGCTGTTTTCAAGAGAACACTACTGCAGCTGACAGTCTCTCCACTTGTCTGTTCCTGTACAGTACTGATCTTCTCACTGTCTCTCCTTGCTCTCTCTGCTGCCTCACTGGTTAGGGTCCCTCCAACTGCTTCCTGTGGTGGGATCCTTCCAGGCCAGCCTCCCAAGCTACAGCCCAAGGTAAAACCCTTTCCTCCAGGGGTCCCTCAAGGGCCATCGACAGACTCTCAGCACTGCTTCTCCATCTTCCACCTGACTCCCCTTCTGGCATGGTTCATGTCTATTTAAGGGCTACTTAGTTCCCTGCCAGGCTCCCAACCTGGGGATTAGCTAAGGGCCCCTAAATATTAAAGGCAACCCCTCCTAGCTTTCGCTCACTATCTTCCAGAACATTCTCCAACATTCTAGAAACAGGAGGAGGCACCAGAGACCTGAATTCCAATAACCCAGACCCAGATTCAGTGACTCAGGTTTATCCCTGGGCCAGACTATAGGTTGCCTGTGATTCTAGTAGCACACACTAGAGAGTGCTACACTAGCAATGAGGATTTTGTCACATCCGATTTTGGTTTATTGTTTACAAGCTGTTACCGGCTTGTAAAGAATCGGATAAAACCCAATCTCTGTTTTATCAGATGCTTTTAAAGGCAGAGGAGAGATTTGGGGTCTAATAGACCTATAGAGAAATCTATAGATTTTTCATGGTTGACAGTACTTGCATTTAATGAGAAGTGTCCCAACTAATAGTAGAAAAGTTTAAAAACTGTTCTTAGAACCAAATTTTACCAAAAGAGTTGATGCTTGGAACAGACCAAAAAAGATAGTGAGCCTGTCAACAGTAAGTGGATTCAAACCTGCTTGGGATAAACATAGCTCTATCAGTGGCGGTGCGTCCATTAAGGGCACATGGGCACTGTAGTGGCACCGAGACTACAGAGGGGCCGGATAACAGTGACTCAGGCCTAGCCTCGGCGACTGTCTTGATCCACCCTCTCTCCATCCTGGGACCGCCCCCAGTCAGGTAAGTCAGGTAAATACTCCAGGGTTCCAGGTAAGCACTCCAGGGCACCACACATGAGCAGTTGATCCAGGGCCGATCGCCTCTCAGGGGGTCATGAAGGAATTTTTTCCTCCGCTGCAGCAATTGGCCGGCTCACCTAGAGGTTTTTCGCCTTCCTCTGGATCAACGGGAGGGCGGGTAGGTTAGCGGGGTCGGCGCCACACCTTTAACATCACCACTCCAGTAGCAGCTACATCACAGGACCATCTTCTTCTCAGCACCCATCATCGCTACAGCAGTTCATCATCGTATCATACCATCAACATCAAGCTTCCTCATCATGTGCAATTTCAAATACTCAGCACACACCCTCCACAGGCTAAGAAATTCCACCTCAACATTACCAACTTCCATTCAAAAAATACTACGAAAAGAACATCTACTAAGGATCAATCTACAAGCAACCTCCAAACTCAGGAAGACTCCAATTCAACCGAAACACTTAGCACGCGCCCTGATTAACACCAGATCTGCAGTCAACCACAGACATGAAATCACGACTTCACCACCCATAAAAACATAGATTGCCTGTTCATCACGGAAAGCTGGCTAACACCCGACTGCAACACCATACTAACAGAATTGGTGCCAGAGAACTACAGTATGCTAACAGAGCATAGAATTGAGAAAAAAGGAGGAGGCCTAGCAGTGATCCTCAAATCTCACCTGGTGCTCGTCAAACCAACTCTACAGAACTCAGTGCCTTTCATGGAGACACTAATGCCACATACACATGATTGGAATTCCGGCCAGAAAAAGACAGATGAGAGCTTTTCATCAGAAAATCCGATCATGTGTATGCTCCATCGGAATTTAGCTGTCCGAATTTCCGCCAGTCAAAAATTGATAGAAAGTTTTTCCGTCTGAAAAATTGAGAACATGCTATCGGAAATTCCGATCGTCCGACACGCCAAAAATCACGCATGCTCAGATTCAACTACGAGACGGAAGCTATTGGCTACTGGCTATTGAACTTCCTTTTTCTAGTCCCGTCGTACGTGTTGTACGTCATCGCGTACTTCACCCAATGACCTCATTTCCACAAAACTCCTGAAATGTTCCGACATCTTGGCTTCCACTATAACACATCTCGTAAATCAGTCGTTCAAAGAAGGGATTGTTCCAACCGCCCTCAAGCAAGGCATAATCAAACCCCTTCTAAAGAAACCCAACCTCAACCCCAAAGACCCTAACTACCAGAGACCGGTAACAAGCCTGAACACCATCTCCAAAATTATGGAGAAATCAGCAGTACAACAGCTACAACTCCATCTGGACTCACACAAACTCTTGGACCCACTTCCATCAGGCTTCCGCCCAGGCCATGGCACAGAAACGGCACTTCTCAAAATATGGGACGATGCCCTGGAAGCAGCAGATGATGGAGAATCATGTCTCCTGGTATTTCTGGACCTCAGTGCAGCATTCGACACAGTGGACCACAATACTCTGCTCATTCACCTCAAAGAAGTAGCAGGAGTCACAGATTCTGATCTACCATGGTCTGCATCCTTCTTGGGTAATCAAACACAGACAGTGAAACTAGGAGCCTTCACCTCAGAAACTCGGGAAATTTCGTATGGAGTCCCTCAAGGATCACCCCTGTCTCCCGTGCTCTTCAACATCTACATCTGTCCTCTCCTCAAAATCATCAGGAAATTGGACCTGTGCTTCCACTCATACGCAGATGACACTCAACTCTATTATCGCATCACCGGTCAAAATGACCAATACCAGCAACTAGAAAAATGCCTCAAATTGATAGATGACTGGATGACCACAAGCTCCCTCAAACTCAATGGATCCAAAACAGAGCTTCTTCTCCTCAACCAAACAGAAATACAAAAACGAAGACCCCTTCCCTTGGACACCACCCACCATCCTTGGACAGACCATCTCTCCAAGCACCAAAGCCAAAAGTCTCGGAGTCATCTTTGACTCATAAATGTCGATGAATGCACAAATAGGATCAGTAGTCAGTGGATCTCACCATCTTCTCCGCCTGCTACGTAGACTTATCCTCTTCATTCCAGAAAAAGAGAAAGCAGTAGTAGTTGGAACAATCATCAATTCCCGACTCGACTACGCAAACTCCCTCTACATAGGACTACCCAAATACCAGATTGCACGCCTACAAGGCGTCCAAAACACGACAGCAAGACTAGTCACAGGAAAAAAATCCTGGGAATCCATCTCCCCATCCCTTAGGACCCTACACTGACTAACTGTAAAGGATAGGATTACTTTCAAGACCTTCTGCCTCACCCACAAATGCACACAAGGAAATGCTCCTCAATACCTATGCGACAAAATAAAACCCTACACACCAAATCGCAACCTCCGATCAACTAACCAAAACCTCCTCCTCATCCCCAAATCCCGCTACAAAGCAAAGGGAGAACGAAGATTCACAGTCCAAGGACCACGGCTATGGAACGCTCTACCCATTAACATCCGCATGGGAGAAAACCATTGGGCCTTCAGAAAAAAAACTCAAGACCCACCTCTTCTAAGGAGCAGGAAGCACAGGATGGATCAAGAGCCTTGAGGCAATTCAGTTCGCAGTTGTAGCGCTATATAAATCATTCATTCATTCATTCACACCGTCTCTCCAGCCACCCCCATCTATGTAAAATGGATGAATTCATGCATTGCATGAATCTATCCATGGCCGCTGTAGCCACCCCCTATTCAGGCGTCCGGCCCTTTTACGCTGGATGCCTGAATTCCAGCGACGGGGGTGTATTTTTGAAGCACCTGATTAGAGCCATAGCCTCTAATAGGCTTCAAAAAAGGTGAACTGCGAGCGCAGAGCATTGCGCTCAGAGTTCACACAGGTGTGTTAGCAAAGCAAATTAATATTTTCTTTGCTAACACTGAACCTCCTTTCAGACAGTCAGGAGGCACGGATCTAATACCCATTACCTGATTGGCTGAAGGCAAAGGCGTCCCGATTGTATGCCTAACAGAACGGAAGAACAGGAGAGCCATGGAGGACACAGGAGCTTGCCGTTGTCACCTGCTGCATGTCCCACAGCTCACCGCCATCATCCATCACCAGGATAGGGTAAGTGTGTGCTGGTCACAGAGGGGGATCACAGAGGCTGTATATGATGGGCACAGAGGCTGCATTTGAAGGTCACAGAGGCTACATATGATGGGCACAGAGGCTGTATATGATGGGCACAAGCTGTATATGATGGGCACAGAGGCTACACATGATGGGCACAGAGGCTGCATATGATGGGCACAGAGGCTGCATATGATGGGCACAGAGGCTGCATATGATGGGCACAGAGGCTGCATATGATGGGCACAGAAGCTACATATGATGGGCACAAGCTGTATATGATGGGCACAGAGGCTGCATATGTAAACTCAGGAAAAGGGAAAGTGGCACTGTTCAGAGGTAGCAAACAAATACAAATACTCCTATTGTAGTGAGATGTGCATAAAAAAATAAAAATATATAAAAAATACAACAAAGTGTAAAATATCCTACAAAGTCCGTGAGCAATAGTGCAAAATTTAAGATGACATGTGTTGTATCCAAACATACACATAAAGTGATGTGTGCTATTTCCAAACATACATAAATGAGTCCCAAAAAATATCAAGACTATTAAATCCAAAAGAAAACAAATTTTGATAGCATGTGTCCAATCCAAAATTAATAACAGTCTGTACAATTTGTGGTGCAAAATAAAGTGACTGTTAGTGCTCCCTTCCTTCTACAGTATCCCCCTCTTATATCTGCACTCACCAGAGCGCCTCGCGCCTGCAGGGGTAACAGGCAATAGTTGTATCCAACTAGCGATAATCCCCCTTGCCGAGATTTCCCTCTGGTTCACACAGCTCTGAAAATCTCCTCCCACCTCAATAATGAGACTTTAAAAAATCATCAACAACGATCATCTGTTTTTGCTGGTCTGTGGTTAGCCTGGATCTGGATCATCTTAAATTTTGCACTATTGCTCACGGACTTTGTAGGATATTTTACACTTTGTTGTATTTGTTATATATTTTTGTTTTTTATTTTGTCTGCACATCTCACTACAATAGGAGTATTTGTATTGCCTAATTTAGTGGGTCATAATTTCTACCCCGTTTCACATATAGGTTATATACATATATTTTTTATCACAGTATTCATTGAAGTTTTCTACCTCTGAACAGCGCCACTTTCCCTTTTCCTGAGTTTACATATTCATTGGACTCCACCCAGGTGGAGTTCCTAATTAGGAAGGCTGCAGTTCATTTATTTCCTAAACACGGATACTTGTTAATCTACATAGGCTACATATGCTGGGCACATTGGCTGCATATGCTGGGCACATTGGCTGCATATGATGGGCACAGTGGCTGAATTTTATGGGGTACAGTGGCTGCATTTTATGGGGCACAGTGGCTGTATTTTATGGGCCACAGTGGCTGTATTTTATGGGCACAGTGGTTGCAATTGATGGCGCAGGGGCTGCATTTGATGGCACAGGGGCTGCATTTGATGGGGCACAGTGGCTTCATTTTATGGGCACAGTGGCTGCAATTGATGGCACAGTGGCTGCATTTGATGGGGCACAGTGGCTGCATTTGATGGCATAGTGGCTGCAATTGATGGGCACAGTGGCTGCATTTGATGGGGCACAGTGGCTGCATTTGATGGGGCACAGTGGCTGCATTTGATGGCATAGTGGCTGCAATTGATGGGCACAGTGGCTTCATTTGATGGCAAACACTAAATCCTTGTACACACGGTCGGAGAATCCGTCGGAATGCGTCTTATTGGACTGTGTCGTCGGATAATCCGACTGTGTGTGGTATGCATCGGACTGATTCCGTCCGAATCTCCGTCGGACCCAATTTTCCAACATGTTGGAAATATTTTCAGACCAACTAGTTTGATCGGACATACTCCGATCATGTGTAGATAATTTTGATCGGACCAAGTGCCACGCATGCTCAGATCAAATTCCTACATCAAAGCTATTGGCTACTAGTCCCATCGTAACAAAATTACGTCATCACGTTCTGAATGATCGGATTTTTCGACAACGTAGTCCGACCGTGTGTATGCAACAGTTTCGGACAAGATCCGACGGACAAAATCAGACGGATTTGGTTGGCAGAATGTCCGACCGTGTGTACAGGGGCAAAGAGAGGGGCGCCTCTGGGTGCAGATTTTAAAAGACTATGGGCCTGTTCTTGTGGAAGCCCCCTGAAAGAAATTTACTGTTACCGGACTATATAAAAATATAATGGATTATTAAATCCATCTCTCTCTATCTCTCTCTCTCTCTCTCTCTCTCTCTCTATATATATATATATATATATATATATATATATATATATATAATTTTTTTTTTTAACATCATGATTATTAATAATACATCTGTCTATTGCAAAGTGTGAGTTTTTTTCCCATTTTGATTATTGTTTTTGGTTGAATGCGCCTTCACTTGTCCGCTGTATTTGATGGCACAGTGGCTGCATTTGATGGCATAGTGGCTTCATTTTATGGGCACAGTGGCTGCAACTGATGGCACAGCGAGGCTGCCATTGTTGTTTGTTTGTTTGCGCTCCCCCAAAAATTTTGAGCCCCAGCCGCCACTGGGATCTAGACATGGTCTTTATCTGTTGTCACTCTTATGTGTTTATATCCCTTGTGCTGGTGGCCGCTGTCCTAGTTCAAATTTTCCATCCTCTGTACCCCTCCTCCCCACATATCCCTGCAGTAGTAATCTTGTGGTGCTGTGGTGATTAGTAAAGCTGCCAGACTTGTTATAGGCACTCATCAAGCATGCCAGCTATGCCCAACTTTCCGTTTTTCTTCTCCATTCATAGAAACAGTACTATAGCTTCCATCAATGAAAAGGTTGCTATGAATGGAGGGGGTAGACCTTTCAGTCATCTGGCCTTCCTTTGTTCATAGAACCCTTTTCATTGATGGAAGCCACAGTACAGCTTCTATGAATTGGGGAGGGGGATACTTCCCATGAATTGTAAGTACTATCCCTTGCGCTGATTTAAAAAAAAAAAAATAAGTAAACTAAACTTAGGCTTAAAAAATACATAATCAGTTATAGCGGGGTGCAAAATATATTAGACCCACGTTCCTCGTGCTTCCTATACATCACATTTGCTCAGTATTGCCGGTAATCTTGAAATTTCATGAATAACAATTCAAAGTCTCGTGCAGAACAGAAAAACAAAAGATGTGATCTCCATATCTTCATTTTTTTTCTGCCCACCAAATTCTTGTGTAGCAACGGATTTGTCATTTGTTTTTCTTATCTATTTCCCTGCAGGCATTTCCATGGCCACAGCAATTCTAATTACACAATACTCTCTAACCCTCATTTCCTAATTTTTTAAGATCAGCGGGCACTTAAGGAGAAGGAAAGACGTATATCTTGAACATCAGTGAATGTGAAGCTAAACATATTTACACACCATTAGTGTGAGGGCTGTGACATTAGCACCAATATATTATACGTCTATAATAATCACAGCACTGATCACTGATTGCACGGATTGGATGTGAAGACAGAGGGAGAGACTTTGGTGTTGTTGAAGTCAAGTCAGCCAGGAGGGTTGGCAGGATTTGCACCGGACTTGCTGGGAGCAGTAGTCCACCAAGGATCAGTTAGCGCAATTACCTTCTTCATCTAAGCCCTTGTACACACGGCCGGACATTCTGACCACAAAATCAGTCGGATTTTTTCAGACGGATTTTGTCTGAAACTGGTGTTGCATACACACGGTCGGACAAAGTTGTCGGAAAATCCGATCGTTTGGAACGTGATGACGTTTTTTCGTTACGACGGGACTACGTTCAGGCTAGTAGCCAATAGCTTTGGTCTCGTAATTTGATCTGAGCATGCGTGGCGCTTTGTCCGATCAGAATTCTCTACAAACGATCAGACAAAGTCTGATCGGATCATGTTGTCGGAAAATTTTATATCCAGCTCTCAAACTTTGTTGGTCGGACATTCCGACGGAAAAAGTCCAATGGAGCCCACACATGGTCGGATTATCCGACAACACGGTCCGATCGGACATTTTCCGTTGGAATTTCCGACCGTGAGTACAAGGGCTAAAAGGGTTGCTACTACAAAGGGGACTGCAGACCCCCCATCTGCAAATGGCTACTAGGAAGATGTTAGGACTTATTCAGAGTGAGGCCTAGCCATGTGCTAAGGGTGACAGGAATCCAAAATTGGACAGTAGAGGCAAGCAAGTGATCTCAAGTAGTGTGCTGGAGGAGAGGTGAAGTAGCAGAGACTGTCAGTTTAGATTCAACTACAGTAAAATCTTGAATAATTCATTCCGGAAACTTGCTTGTAATCCAAAGCACTTTTATATCAAAGCAAATTTCCCCATAAGAAATAATGGAAACTGAGATGATTCATTCCACAACCATTTATCCGTAAGTCTTTCAGTTTAAAGTTCATAAAAAAAGTATCGTAGCAATGTGATTGGTTGTGTTACCATAAAATGTCCACCCACAAATGGAAGCCTCCACAAGGGGATTAGAAGAAAAATTCAGTAGGAGCCACAGAGTATAAAAGAGAAGAGAGGCGCCTCTAAGTGTAGCAATTTGGTTACATTTAATGAAGGTACAACATTTAGCAACTCGCATGGTTGATGCTTAAAAGAGGCACATCTAAGTATGTATACATCCGGGGTAAAGCTGTCCACATAGAACGTCCCCCATACCACCAGCTCTCGCAGCGGTCAGTCTGCAATCATGACCGGGAAGACTACCCTGCAGTAGAGCGTTCTAAAAGTGAGGCTTTGAAGCGCTCGTGGAGCACAGCGTGGAAGGGACGACGTCAATGGCGGTGAGGAGGACAGTCTACGTGGACAGCTTTACCCCGGATGCCTGCATACTTAGATGTGCCTGTTTTAATCATCAACCATGTGACTTGCCAAAATGTTGTACCTTCATTAAATGTAACCATATTGCTACACTTAGAGGCGCCTCTCTTCTCTTTTCTACTTAGTTGTGATGTGACGCTACTTGTATATCAAGACATTGCTTGTATATCAAGTCAAAATTTATAAAAAAATTTTGCTTGTCTTGCAAAACGCTTGCAAACCAAGTTACTCTCAAACCAAGGTTTTACTGTACCCTTATTTCCACTAAGAAAGATTCATCATTTGGGCATTCCATGTCCCTTTCCCCCATCCAAGAATAATCTCCTAATAAAAACAACAAAAACAAGTTAATTAACTGGAGAAATGGATGTCTGACCAAGCAGGGTTATGTGAGGATGCTGAAACACGCAGCGACCCCACGGGGGACCCGCTGCATATATATATAAAAAAAAAAGAACACTTGTTTAAGAGGCGCTGCACTTTAGCAAAGTAAATGTCATTCGGTGAGTGTTTACTTCTTGAAATGTTCCCCTTGGATCTGAGCCCTATAAACATAGCAGCTCACTTGTGTTTATGGGGAAAACAGTCACATTGAGGTGCTGCAACTCACAGGACATTTTCAGCCTTGTCTGCCTGCAATTGGTGAGAATTTGTTTTAAGTAAAGGAACAGCGTGCACTTCAAAGATTAATTAGTCTTTAGCTGCCGAGCCAGGAACAGAAATAGGCAGATAACATCCTGGTTGGGTGCTTTGGGAAAAAAATGTTTGTTCCTGTGCTACAAAATAAGACGGCGTCACAAGATTCTAACGAGTTGTCAGCAAACTCCAAGCACTTTAAAACAATGCCTGAATGAATGGGAAAGGTGTGGAAGAGCATAATGATTGGGATATATAAGACACAGAAAGTAGGTTAGGCAACCAAAACGTATTTTATTAAAGTGGTAGTAAACCCGCTGAAATTTTTTTTTTTCATACCTGCAAGGGAAAAGGCATAATGAGCTAGTATGCACAGCATACTAGCTCATTATGAAATGCTTACTTTAGAACGAGGCCCTGACATCTGGCCTGATCCACGCCGAGGGAGCTGACATGTTCCCTCGGAGTGTCTTCTGGATATCGTGGCTCTGTGAGTGGCCGGAGCGGCAATATCGTCACTCCCACGCATGCGCGCGGGAGATTTCTTTCCATCAGGGTCCGGCGTCTGTCGGGCTTCCAGCCGAGAAAAACTCCTGTGCGCATATGCCGCTGCAATCAGCTGCTCATTGCCAGGGGAATATCTCCTAAACCATACAGGTTTAGATCTTTTTTTTTTTTTTACCTACAGGTAAGCCTTATTATAGGCCTTAATATAGGCTTACCTGTAAGTAAAAGTGAAAAAATAGAGTATACAACCGCTTTAATGCAAAATGTTAAATTGTATAATTTGTTATTTTTGCTAGCTATAGTAATTGGTAAATGTGCTGGAAAATCTTTTGTTATGTTCGCTCTGGGCGAAGCCCTTCCATGTGCACCTTACTTTAAAGCGGAGTTCCACGCAAAAGTGGAACTTCGGCTCATTTGTCTCCTCTCCCCCTCTGGTGCCACAATTGCCTCCTTTCGGGGGGGGGGACAGGATACATGTTCCCATTTCCGGGAGTCGGGGCCGAGGCCGTGACATCACCGCGGGGCTCCCTCCTCCTCCTCCTGACGCCGGACCAGTAGGAGAGAGGAGCGGGGGCCTCACGCATGCGCAGTAGGGTTCCCGGCGTGAAGCCATAAGGCTACACTGCTGGGTACCCTTACCCGCAATGGCGGCGGCAGCACCCGACAGCTGATGGAAACATCAGCTGCGGTGCCGACATCGCTGGACTCCATGACAGGTAAGTTTCCTATTGTTAAAGAGGAAGTAAACCCTGACGAGTTTACTTCCTCTTTCATTCCCTGCAAAGGTAAAGCATAATGGACTACTATGCATCACATAGTAGTCCATTATGTGTCACTTACCTGACACAGGAGCCAGCGAAGTCACCGCTGTCCCCTGTAGTCCGGCGCATCCATCTTCTCGGTGGGGTCTCGCAGCTCTGCCGTTGTCATTCGGCGAAGCCGCAATGACGTCACTCCCGCGCATGCGCATGGGAGCTGACACGCGCGGCATCTTCGTCGTTGACGATACTGCGCTCAGTGTGCCTGTCTTCGGGCAAATATCTCCTAAACCGTATAGGTTTAGGAGATATTTCTTGGACCTACAGGTAAGCCTTAATCTAGGCTTACCTGTAGGTCAAAGTGTGTTGTAAGTGTTTACAACCACTTTAAAAGCCAGCAGCTGCAGTATGTGTAGCTCCTGGCTTTTAATTTTTTATTTATTTTCTACACCGCTTTAAACTGTATAATTTGTTCTTTTTGCTAGCTACAGTAGTTGGTACATGTGCTGGACGTTTTTTTTGTAATGATCGCTCTGGGAGAAGCCCTTCCCTGTACACCTTACTTTAACCACTTGAGCACCCGTCTGTAATACCCCTTTATTAACCACTTAATCCCCGGACCATTTTGCTGGCCAAAGACCAGAGCACTTTTTGCGATTCGGCACTGCGTAGATTTAACTGACAATTGCGCGGTCGTGCGCCGTGGCTCCCAAAGAAAATTGACACCCCTTTTTCCCCACAAATAGAGATTTCTTTTGGTGGTTTTTATTTTTTGCGCTATAAACAAAAATGGAGTGACAATTTTGAAAAACGCATTCTTTTTTACTTTTTGCTATAAATATCCCCTAAAAATATATTTTAAAAAAATATTTTTTTCTCAGTTTAGGCCGATACGTATTCTTCTACATATTTTTGGTAAAAAAAAAAAAAATCGCAATAAGCGTTTATTGATTGGTTTGCGCAAAAGTTATCTACAAAATAGGGGATAGTTTTATGGCATTTTTATTAATAATTTTTTTTTACTAGTAATTGCGGCGATCTGCGATTTTTATTGTGACTGCGACATTATGGCGGACACATCGGACAATTTTGACACATTTTTGGGACCATTGTAATTTTTACAGCGATCAGTACAATAAAATTGTATTGATTACATAAAAATGACACAGGCAGTGAAGGGGTTAACCACTAGGGGGCTAGGGAGGGGCTAAGTGCATCCTGGGGAGTGTTTGTAACCGTTAGAGTGATGGGCTACAAAGGACGCTTCACTGATCAGCGCTCCCGATCACAGGGAGCTGTGATCAGTGTCAGTGTCACTAGGCAGAATGGGGAGACGCTTGTTTACATTAGCATCTCCCCATTATTCAGCTCCGTGAGACGATCGCGGGTATCCCCGCGGCGATCGAGTCCGCGGGACCCGCGATCTGACTAACTGAACTCCCAGCAGGGACGTGCGCGTGCAGCCGGCGGCGCGCACGTGACCACACTGAGGCAAATTTAAAGGGACGTACCTGTACGCCCATTTGCCCAGCCGTGCCGTTCTGCCGGCGTAAATGTACATGCGGCGGTCGGCAAGTGGTTAACTTCAATACAGTTTTGTTTCTGCAACTGGACTCTTGAGTGTTTACTGCCGCCGCACCATGCTGCACCTTCCCGCAGTGCACTAGATACATTAATGTACAGGTCATACGCATACAAAGGGGGAAGTGAAGAGGGTAATGTACTGGGCACATACAGTGGCATCATTGCATATCATTTTTTGTATATTTTATTATATGCAATAATGTATACCTTTTCAACAAAAAAAAGGGGTCAGCTACACTTAAAAGGTGCAAATAATGCATTCAGGTAAAAAAAAAAAAAGACTTTAAAGTGATAGGAAAGCTTCTACTTGAAATGCTGATTATAAATATGGGCAGCTGCCAGTTTTCTATAGAAAGTAGGTTGTGGTTTTGAGAATCAAAAGTGCAGAAGAGGAAAGTACAGAGCAGTAGAGGAAATAGGGTTATAGTGAATGCAGAGTGTATTACTAATTATGTAATGCAATGTTTCCTATTTTCTGCTAAACAGTTACCAATATATACTGAAGTCTTCACAGTGATGGAGAATTTAATCCCAGAGTAAAGAACAATGAAATGTGCATAATGGTTGCACAACAATGCACTATTCTTCTTTTTGGATTAATAAACCATACAATAATTTATCATACCTGAAGACAGCTTATCATGGGCTTGTAATAACCAGGAAATGATGTGTGTGTGACAAAAAATACACTACAAGCACACAGGGCTGGACTGTGACAAAAATTTGGCCCTGAACTTGACCAGCCAACTTTAATTTTGCAAACAAGCACAAAAACAGTATATAAAACTATATGTAAATGTGCAAAAAAACATAAGTAGCATAACATAAGGAGTCCTCACTAACCTCTTTTATTATTCTCCTCTGTATTTTTCTCATCTTTCTCACATCACTGCATGAAGTTGAGGGCGAGCCGTGCAGCCATTACTTTGTCACTGAAACTGGCCCACTGAGCCATCGGCCCACCGGGAAACTCCCTGTAGTTCCAATGGCCAGTACATGCCTGCAAGCACATAGAACAAACACAGTGGGGGTCATTTACTAAAGGAAAATCCACTTTGCACTGCAAGTGCACTTGGAAGTAAAGTCGTTGTAGATCCGAGGGGGACATTCAAGGAAAATAAAAAAACTGAATTTTAGCTTGCACATGATTGGATGATAAAATCAGCAGAGCTTCCACTCATTTAAGATCTACCCCTTAGATTTAGAGCGACTGCACTTCCAAGTGCACTTGCAGTGCAAAGTGGATTTGCCTTTCGTAAATAACCCCCAGTAGCACTTGGTTTTGTCAGTTTGTAAGCAGGTTAAAAAATAGCCAGTTATGCCGTGTACAGACGGCCGGACTTTTCGACAACAAAGGTCCGACGGAGCGAATCCGTTGGACAATTCGTTTGTGTGTGGGCTTCATCGGACCTTTGCTGTCGAAAAATCAGACGGACTTTAGATTTAGAACACGTTTCAAATCTTTCAGATGGACTCCAATCCGGTCAAAAAATCCATTCGCCTGTATGCTAGTCCGACGGACGAAAACCGACGCCAGGGCAGTTCTTGGCTACTGGCTATGAATGTCCTTATTATAGTCCGGTCGTACGTCATCACGGTCGAATCCGTCGGACTTTGATGTGATTGTGTGTAGACAAGTCCGATTCAGCGGAAGTCCGTCAAAAGTCAGTCAAAAAGTCAGACGGAATTCAGTCCATCAAAAAGTCTGGTCGTGTGTACGTGGCATTGGGTGCTGTCCCGGATAGGAGGATAGGAGTTAATGGCTTTGCCGGTTCTTTGGGTTTTTTGACAAGTTCTTCTTTGAGTCCTGATCACTAATCCCATGAGATACACTCACCGCTCACTTTTTAAGCTACGCCTTGCTAGTACCGGGTTGGACCCCCCTTTGCCTTCAGAACTGCCTTAATTCTTCATGGCATAGATTCAACAAGATGTTGGACCATATAGACATGATAGCATCACGCAGTTGCTGCAGATTTGTTGGTCGCACATTCATGATGCAAACATCCTGTTCCACCACATCCCAAAGGTGCTCTATTAGATTAGATCTGGTGAGTGTGGAGGCCATTGGAGTACAGTGACCTCATTGTCCAGTGGTGAGATGATCTGATCTTTGTGACATGGTGCATTATCCTGCTGGAAGGAGCCATCAGAAGATGGGAACACTGTAGTCATAAAGGGATGGACATGGTCAGCAACAATACTCAGGTAGGCCGTGGTATTTAAACGATGCTCAGTTGGTACTAAGGGGCCAAAGTGTGCCAAGAAAATATCCCCCACATCATTACACCACCAGCCTGAATCTTTGACACAAGGCAGGATGGATCCACGCTTTCATGTTTACCCCAAATTCTGACCCTACCATCTGAATGTTGCAGCTGAAATCAAGAATCATCAGACCAGGTAACATTTTTCCAATCTTCTATTGTCCAGTTTTGGTGAGCCTGTGCGAATTGTAGCTTCAGTTTCCTGTTCTAAGCTTAGAGTGGCACCGGTATGGTCTTCTGCTGCTGTAGCCCATCTGTTTCAAGGTTTGATGTGATGTGCTTTCAGAGATGGTATTCTGCAGACCTTGGTTGTAACGAGTTTTTATTCTAGTTATTGTTGCCTTTCTATCCTCTGGAACCAGTCTGCCCATTCTCCTCTGACTTCAGCAAGGCATTTTCCTCCACACAACTACCCTTCACTGGATGCTTTCTCTTTTTTGGATCATTCTCTGTAAATCCGAGAGATGGTTGTGCATGAAAATCCAAGTAGATCAGCAGTTTTTCAAATACTCAGACCAGCCCGTCTGGCACCAACAACCATACCACGTTCAAAGTCAATTAAATATTTAAACCCATTTTCTTCCCCATTCTGATGCCCATTTTGAACTTTGGCAAGTTGTCTTCACCACATCTAGATGCCTAAACGCATTGCGTTGTTGTCATGTGATTTGCTGATCAGTAACTTGTGTTACCAAGCAATTAAACAGGTGTACCTAATAAAGTGGTCGGTGAGTGTATATAAGGGACAGTAGTACAGTACGGGTTGGGTTCCCACTAACAGAATGTCCCCAAAAAAGGCCTAGTGGAGAGTTAAGACAAATGCCCCTAAAGGGAGTGAGACAGAGAATAACACCCGCAAGGAGCAGAAGGATGTCGCTGACTACCACCTATATGTAAAGTCATCAGAATCTGGGGGTCGCCCGG
Source organism: Lithobates pipiens (assembly GCF_037356315.1). Lineage (NCBI taxonomy): Eukaryota > Metazoa > Chordata > Amphibia > Anura > Ranidae > Lithobates > Lithobates pipiens. The sequence continues at coordinate 26,145,531 of NW_027507903.1, read as the reverse complement.
AAGACACCATCACTGGAAGAATGCCTCTGATGGACTTTGTATTACACGGACACTACCTTTGCAGGTATGCCGGGGCAGCACACAGTCTGTAGTTAGTGTTAGGGAAATAGGGAAGGATTATGTCTTTTAACTACTTCCGCCTACAGAGGGCACGTGCACGCTGCCAGCGGACCACTTCTTCTGTTGTGATTAATCACAGCAGATGCCTTTCTGCTGGTGCTGGGCATTGGATGTCCAAAACACTGACAGAGGGAAGGGATGGATTTTGTGTTCCTGCAAAGCAGCGAATAAAGTCTGTCTCTTCCCCTAGTAAAAGCAGCACACAGTACACACAAACATTGGTTAACCCTTTCATTCCCCTAGATGTTTAACCCCTTCCCAGCCAGTGTCATTTGTACAGTGCATATTTTTAGCACTGATCACTGTATTAGTTTCTCTGGTACCCACATAGCGTCAAAAGTGTCAGTTAGTGTCCGATTGTTAGCCGCAATATCGCAGCCCCACTATAAGTCGCTGACCACTGCCATTACTAGTATAAAAAAAAAAAAATACATAAAATTTCATAAATATATCCCATAGATTGTAGACACTATAACATTTGCATAAACCAATCAATATACACTTATTGGGATTTTGTTTACCAAAAATATGTAGCAGAATACATATTGGCCTAAATTTATATTGGATATGTTTTATAGCAGAAAATTGTCGGTCTTTTTTTGTTTATAGCACAAAAAAAAAAAATGTAGAGGTGATCAAATACCACCAAAAGAAATCTCTATTTGTGGGGGAAAATTACACAAATTTTATTTGGGTACACCGTTACATGACAGCGCAACTGTCAGATAAAGTATCACAGTGCCGTATTGCAAAAAATTGCATGGTCTTGAAGGGGGGGGTAAATCTTCTGGAGCTCAAGTGATTAACGTTGGACTCATTAATTGCACTCTACTAAGTAAATGATTTGAAGTTTTGTCCTTGACTGGTCTGAAGTTTCTCGAGGGTTATAATGCAAGTTTAGTCTTTGAGTGAGTCTTAAACACAAACATTGGCATGGAGTGGAGCGGTGTGAAGACACGAGTGGTTACCTAGGGTAACAGATGTTTTGCATGTAGCGCCCCATATAGCTACTGTTTGCTAAATGTCGTTTTTGGCCTCCCTGTAATCAGGGAGAGCAGTATTTGACTAGTTGGGCCTGCTCTGGGCTCTGTAGGTATGAGCTTAATGACCCCCCCCCCCCCTGTCTCCCAGGTGACCCTGGAACATAGTGGGTTGGAGAATAAGACCTCAGCCTGCATGTTAACATCTCCCCAGCCAATCCCTGGTCAGAATGGCAGGTGACCATCAGGGGCCTGAGAGGGGTATGAATGGACTAGAGCAGAAGTCTCTTGTTCCTTGGGGGGGGGGGGGGGTGTAAGTCCCAATATGAGGGCTGTGGCATCCCTGGGAAATCTACCTTGAACCTGCAAGCCCTTTCTGTGGGGTCTCAGCTACGGTTTGGCTGGGGAACTCAGAGTACCTGCCTTCTGGACCTAAAGACTGTTCTTAGCTTCCCTGGGAGATCACTGGCTACTATTTTCTACATTCAGGGCTTCATTTTCTGTTGAGGGATTGCTGTTTATGATTGTTCATCTATACAATTCAAAGGGGGGTGACTTTAACGCAAAGTCTTAGGCCGCGTACACACGCGGGGACTGTTCGCCCAACTTTGTCCGCTGAACAGTGTTTCGGCGGACAGTCCGCCCGTGTGTGGGCTTTCAGCGGACAGTTTCAGCGAACAGTCTGCTGAACAAAGTTTTTCGGAAATTCCGAAAAACTGTCCGCTGAAACTTTGTTTCAGCGAACAGTCCCCTCGTGTGTAGGCTTGTTCGTCAAACTAAGTTCCGCGCATGCTCAGAAAGGATTTACACGCCGAAAGTTGTAATGCAGTGTATAGGACGTCGTATTTTCCGTCCCGTCGTACGTGCCGTTCACGTCATCGCGCACGGTTTCAGCAAACTGTTCGTTCGTCGTGTGTGGGCAAGTCCGTCCATGCTAATTTTGAGCGGACTGTTCGCTGAAACTGTTTGACGGACAAAGTTGAGCGAACAGTCCCCGCGTGTGTACGCGGCCTTAGCGCAATGTTAGAGTCCTCAAGTTTAGAGTTACTGGAGTATCCCCAGGCTCACCCTCACCCTATCCAAGTTTTGGTAGCAAGGGAGATGTTGTTGACACTCCTTCCGCCAACGGTCTGTCTCCCAGAGCAATGGGAGCGTATTTGCACCGCAGAGGTTTTTATCCTGTAAAGTGGAATACAAGTCCAAGAGTTAAGCTGAGTGCTATTGTGGAGCCCACACAAGGTGCACAATGGAGCCCACTCCACTACTGGGGAATTGTAGTGGAAAATTCTGAACAATTGGATGTGGACATGGCTCAGTGTGTCCCTCCTAAATGGAAGTTATAGTGCAGGTGTTTTCATATTTCATATATGTAGCGCCGGCTCCTGAAGAGTTTGAGTTCTGTGTTTTTGAAAGTTAATGTCACACCTGAACTGCAGTTTGGTTTGGGTACAATTGTTCTAAATTTGGACCTCAGCATCAGTCTGACTGGACTACAGGATGTTCAGCCTGGTCACAAGGGGCAGTGTCTTTTCTGGCAGGCATGGAACCACAGTCTAGTTGGGTGCTTTAAGTTTACTCTCTCTCAGAGCGTGCCCAGTGGGAATGTCACTCTTGCTGTGCTTTCTGGGAGAGGGTACTTAAGATGCGGATGTCATGTGTTTCGGGGTTCCGGTCCAGAAGTACGTTCTGACTCCATGGTCCTGGTCCTCCTGACCAGCCCCCAGGAAGGCTATGTCCTGGGATGCGGATCCACCCGACTTGTTGTCTCTGGGCTGGCTAGCCCGAGGCAAGGAAACTAAAGAAGGATTCCAAGGTGGGCCGGCGCCGTCTCCGGTAGTTGGAGAGGCCCAATAACTTCGTAGCTAACCAGGGGAGGACTCTTCAGAAGAATGCCACATACAGGTTGGCTTCTTAGAAAGATCCTGGAGGGGCTGAAGTACCTCAGTGAATCCTGTCTCTTGGGTATCGCCAAGCTGGCTGAAAGATCCAGGTATCACATGAGTGTTCCACAAGTTTTAGTTTCCTTAAGTTCTACAACACCGTCTGTAGCAGAGACGTATTCCTGTAAGTTCTACAACGTCTGTGGCAAAGACTTGTTCCTGAGTACAGCACCTTGTTGGCTGCTAGGCCTTGTCAGAGACCTGAGCGAACATCCAGATGTGAAACGGCTATTCTCTGAATCTAGTCAAAGTTAGCAAGTCCTTCATTATTGACTTTGACACTAAGAGTACCTGAACTTCCTTCCTAACCCTCTGATCCTATTTTAAGAGACTGTTTGTTATCTAAGTTTTTTGCAATAAAAATCCCTTTATGCGGATCTGTCATCAGTCTCTAGAGTTGCTGGGCCATCTACCATGGGAACCCCTAGACACAAATCGAGGAGAAGAAGGTAACGGTAAGCCCAATTAAACCAGCAGCTCCTTCGGGGGTTAGTGCTACATATATTATTATTTTTTTCTCACATAATAATATTTTTTTCACAGTGCAACTTTTTCTTTAAATGTATGCAGTGCAGGTGTGCATAGTCACGGGAACTCAAGATTCAACTGGAGAGCACTTGCCATGCAAGTGTATATGGTGTATGTTCATCTTAAAGAGTAAAGGTCCACCTTAAAGTGGTTGTAAACCCTCCCCCACAACTTTGTCCCATTTAAATCAGCATAAAAAACCCTAATGAACACTGCTTGCAGATATCTCCTTAGTTGCTTAGTATTGTTGTAATCCTTGTTGTTCTGTAGAATGAAGTCACTGAGCATGCCCAGATCTCCCCTGATTTAAGGCACACTCTCTATGTCTTATCTATCTGTTATCAGGACTTCCTATGGCACAACACTGAACTCTGCTAATCACTCAGAGCTTCCTCCTACACACCATGTGACCATGTGACATGACATACAGTCTAAACTTAGCCAATACTGCAGTCTTATCAGCTGAAGTTGATAAGTCTGACAAAGGGAAACATTAGACATCGGCACAAGTAAATACTATGAAATAAACAAGTAAGCTATGAACAGGGAAGCAGGGTTGCCATAGAAATGTTGGATTGAGAAGGAGGCTTGGTTAACAGTACAGGAAGTGCTCAATGTAAGGGTGGAAATACACTCCACTGTGGACTCAGAAAACAATACTTAAAGTGGTTGTAAACCCTTACAAACCACTTTGACCTACAGGTAAGCCTAGATTAAGGCTTACCTGTAGGTCCAAGAAATATCTCCCAAACCTATACGGTTTAGGAGATATTTGCCCGAAGACGGGTACCGCTGTCTACGGCGCATGCGCCGTAGGCAGCGACGCGCAGGCGCATTGAGCGTGGCATCCTCGATAACGAAGATGCCGCGCAATGCCGCGCATCTCGGCTCCCGTGCACATGCGCGGGAGTGACATCATCCCGGCTTCGCCAAATGACAGCGGCGGAGCTGCGAGACCCCACCGAGAAGATGGACGCTCCGGACTACAGGGGACAGCGGTGACTTCGCTGGCTCCTGTGTCAGGTAAGTGACACATAATGAGCTACTATGTGATGCATAGTAGTCCATTATGCTTTACCTTTGCAGGGAATCAAAGAGGAAGTAAACTCATCAGGGTTTACTTCCTCTTTAAGATGGAGCTGCCTAACCCCTGGAAACAAGTTTTTTAAAGTTTCTTTAAACAGTAAGTAATATGCGATTTGGGCTGGAGTACAGTGGCTATAGTCTGATAATTACTTATTATAATGGACTAAATGAAAAGAAGCATCAGAGTGGGAGAGTTTACTTCCTCTTTAAGGTTGAGTATTCCCAAAAGCAGCCTCCGCCTCTTCTTAGGGCATTTATGAAAACAGCACAAAGTAAAGGTACCCCATGTTTATAACAGTGACCTTGTGCAAGGTGCCTAGTGTAGCCAGAAGAACCCACCCTGGTGTAGGCCTCTCATGAGACCCTTGCTTGGTGCCCAATGAGGAGGGAAATATGAGGGACGTGACAACCACTTTGTCACCTTGACCTGCGCCCCCACCTAAAAAGTTGGCTATGAGGACTGTTAATATTGCTTTGCAGGTATAAGAAACATATGATCTTCCCTCTGTTCCCTCTGTGAGGGTGTGTGCATGCACATGTCCTAAATCCAGAAACACGCAGCGACGTACCAGTACTTTTTCTTTGTCTGTACGGGATGCTTATCAACAGTATATTGCTGGTGAGTGGTCTTTAAAGTTATATTAAAGTTAAGTGTTTTTCTTTTTTTTGGAAAGTAACAAACATGTTAGCAGCCTTGATCCTTCTCTTCTTGGGTCCCAAGCCGGAACTTCTGGCTCCACCCCCCCTGCCAAGTGCCCCCATATCAAACAGCTTCCTTTGGGGACACCTAAGCAGGCCTGTTCCTGAGCCGCTGCTCTGCATGTCCATTCAGGCACGGAGGTTAGGCCCCGTCCCTCTCTCTTTTATTGGCTCACTGGCTGTGATTGTGATCAGTCAATGAGAAGGGAGAGTCCCCAGAGAACTGAGACTCTCGTGCATATCGCTGGATCGTGATGGGGCTCAGGTAAGTAATGGGGGGGCTGCACACAAAAGTTTTTTTTTTTTACCTTTGTGCATAGAATGCATGAAGGTAAGAAAACTTGTGCCTTCAGAACCACTTTAAAGCGGAGTTCTGGCTGAAATATGATTTTTAAGATAAAAATACCCCTAGAATACTCATGCCACGTGCAATGTAACAAAGGTATGCTGTAAACTATGCCCAGCTTTCTATTTGTGCAGCATAGTTTTCTTACTTCGTGAAGGTCCTGCACAGCGCAGCCATCTCCAGTGTGGGCATCTTAAACAACAGTGTCCTTCTTCCTGGAATCTGTGCATGCTGGCTACCCAGCATGCACCTGCCGATCTCGCGCACATGCAGTGTGGTGCAATCTTGGTCAGCTTGCCATGCCAAGCTGACATAGATTTTCCAAAGACGCTCAATACTAAATGTTACTAGAGCCGCACCATATCAAGCTAACCAAGAATTTCCATAGACGCCAATGTTAAATGTTACTGGAGCTGTGCCATGCCAAGCCGACCAAGAATTTCCCTTTCAAAAGATTTTATTTTATGATAGAGGCACTTACAAATATACACCAGAGTATAAACAGTCTGCAGCAGGGAGGGCCCGCTGACACAATGTAAGTATTGAAAACAGGAGACAGTAGTGAAAGACAAACAATATCAAAAGGGTACAGTCATCATGCCCCTCCTCAGCGAGGGGCTAAACAAATATAGAGCAAAACAAAGGGTAACCCCCCATGGAGAGCCCACCCAATAGAACCGTAAGGGGTAGCAACCAGGAGCCCCCACCCCGACACCCCTAATCGGGAACTTGCTGTGCCAGGATGGGGGAGTATCCTCCCGGGACCCCCCCTCACAGAGGGATAAAGAAGTTGATGGGCCGTCCACAGTGGGCACCGCAACATTAAATTGGACTCTACGGTGAACCTGTCAATTATAGCTCTGTTGAGCAAACCAAAAACATAGAACGTCTAGAGGGACAGAGGAGAGAAGAGAGGAGAAGAAGAGGAGGACAAAGGGGTAAAGGGAGGTAAGCTATATCCTAAAAGGGTGGAAGGGTACAGTGGGAGAATGTTTAGCACTCAATGTAGGAGGGGGCGCTTTAGGGGTGAGGTCTGGTCACTAAAGTAGAGCCTGGGGGCACCCCAGGCAGCAGAGAAATTCCCATGTAACGGGCCCAAGGGTCCCACACCTTTCGGAATTTAGGCGTGGTATCTGACAGAGTACCTGACAGTTTTTCTTGGGACATTATCCAAGATATCTTCCTCTTAACTGCGAGGAAGGAGGGTCTGGGTTGCTTCCAGGCGGAGGCAATCGCAATTTTGGCTCCTAATAGGATAAAATAAGTTAGTTTCTGAGTGTTACCTGGCAGCAAAGGAACAGGGGCATTGAGTAACGCAACCTCTGGAGTTCTTGGAACCCGGCAGCCTGTGACTATGTAAATCAAGTTAAAGATTTTAGTCCAGAACGATCGAAGCCTAGGGCATTCCCACCAGATGTGGATCATGGAGCCACGAAGTTGGCACACCCTAAAACATAAGGGGTTAGCCGTGGGGTATATTTTGGCTAGCCTGGCTGGAGTGAGGTACCACCTGGTTATCAATTTGATGCTAGCCTCCATTAGTGAGGTGTTTTGTATCCCACGAAAGGATCTGGCTAGGGCCAGCTGCCAGGTTACAAGACTGCCAGAGGTCTGGAGATCAGATTCCCATGCCGTCATATAAGGGGATTTGCCCGTTGGGGTAGTGAGAGGCGCATAGATTACTGAAATACCACCCCTCTGCTCTTCGATCTTACCACACCATGCTTCATATTCAGTAAAGGGAGGAGGAAGGGGTTTGTTTTTCCAGAGCGAGTTTAAGAAGTGAGATATTTGTTGGAAGCGGAACCTCTCTGAGTCTGGTAGCTCTAAGTGTTCAATACAATAAGCCAGGGAAATCGGACCCCTTGAATTGAAAAAGTGACCTATCCGGTATAGTCCCTTGTCCAACCACCATCTGAAGGCCTCAATGTCCAGACCAGGGGGGAAGTCATGATTACGGAACATGTGAGCAAGGGGTCTTAAAGTGGAGACTAGAGAAGGCTCTTTGCGAAGACCGTCCCATAGGGCGCAGGAGTGAGAGAGGGAAGGGGACATGATGGGCGGCCTGGCTTTGGGCGGGCACCACAATAGAAAATCTAGTGTAAAAGAGGGTACGGAACAGCGTTCTATGGACTGCCAATCCGGTTTCTCGTATTTGGAGTATATGCTAGGCGAGCTGCAAGGTAGTATTTGTGAAGGTTAGGCAAGCCCAACCCCCCCTTGCATCTGTGCAGGAAGAGCGTGTTTTGCGAAAGACGGTACCCCTTATTGCTCCAAATATATTTCAGTATTTTGCTTTGCAGAGAGCAGAGGTGGTCCTTCCGGACTGGTATTGGAAGGGCTCAGAAATAGTAGAGGATTTTGGGAAGAAGGGTCATTTTTATGGAGTTAATCCGGCCAAGCCAGGAGAGTTCGTGTTTAGACCATGAGGAGAGATCAGATTCCAGCTGTCTGTATAATTTGGGGTAATTGTGGGCATACAACATCTCCATTTTAGGTGTTAGGGAGATACCCAAGTATTGGATGGCGGTGTCACTCCATTGGAACGGAAAGGATTGTTTGAGTGAGAGAACTTGGTGGGTGGGGAGAGAAATATTCAAAGCCACAGACTTGGAGTAATTAACCCGCAAGCCTGAGACCTTGGCAAAGTCGTCTAGTACTCGGGATAAGTTGGGCAGGGTTGTGAGGGGGGAAGTAAGGAATAACAGTATGTCGTCCGCGAAGAGTCCGCATTTGTGCGTTTGACTACCGCACTGGACACCTCCAATGTCTATGTTGTGGCGGACTGCGATCGCTAGTGTTTCAATGGCTATTGCAAATATGAGGGGAGATAGGGGGCACCCTTGTCTGGTCCCCCTGGTGATGGGAATTGGAGTGGAAAGGTATCCCTGAATTCGGCTGGGAGTATAAGGCCTGTAATAAGCCAAGGAAACGAGCCCCAAATCCCCACCTGTCAAAGAGCTGGAAGAGGTACTGCCAGGAGACCGAGTCGAAAGCCTTCTGAATATCTAAGGAAAGGAGGAAGCCAGCTTGTTTGGGTCCCCCTTCCCAATTAGACTGCAGAATGGAGATAATATCGATCGCCCTCCGAATTTGATCTGGTCCATGTCTGCCAGGGATAAAACCAACTTGGTCCTTGTGGACGTAGCGTCCGATAAAGGAGGCCAGCCTATTGGCCATAACTTTCGTGAGAATTTTGAGGTCATTATTAATGAGGGAAATAGGTCTGTAGTTGCTGACATCCTCCAAGTTCTTACCAGGTTTGGGGATGACCGTGATATACGCCGTGTTAAGGTGGGGATCCAGGGGGCTTCCATTAGCTTTATGATTACCAAGATTGGCCAGGTGTGGGGCAAGCGTGTTGGCAAAGGCTTTATAGTAAGGGATCGAAAGACCGTCGGGGCCCGGGGCGGAGCTTTTTTTAAGTTCCTTTATGACTCCCAATATCTCCTCCACCTGGAAGGGGCATTCCATGACTTGTTTGTGGACGTCCGATAAGACAGGGATTGGGAGTCCCTCCAAAAACTTTGGAAGGAGGTTAGCTTTGGGTGATGGGGGGCTGCTGTAAAGAGAGGTGTAAAAGTTCTGAAAGGCATTCAGAACTGTGACCGGATTAGACATGGGCGGGTGTCCTGCACATCTGATCCGAGGGAGGGTGCTTAGCTTGGTTCTAGGGGAGAGTCTATTAGCCAGGAGTGTGCCTATTTTATCCGCCTGTGAGTAAAACTTGTGGCCAGACCACCTAACCGATTTTTCTGCTTTCGTGGTGAGGGCGAGATTAAGTTCTAAGCGAATCTTGTCAAGCAGGGAGGTGGGGGTGCGGAGGGGGTCCTTTTTGTGAAGAGCTCTGAGTTTAGAGTATTCCTCTTCTAGCTTCAGGATGGTTGATTGCCTTTCCCGTTTTATTTGGGTACCTAATTGAATGAGTTTTCCCCTAATAAACGCTTTGTGCGCCGCCCAAAGGGTTTCGGGGGAAACATCAGGAGTCACATTAATAGAGAAATATTCCTGCAGTGCTTTGTCGAGATCCATAACTCGTGATGGCTCTAATAGGAGAGATTCATTTAGCCTCCAATGCCTGGGGTGTCTCCCACTCGAACCCCCTAGGGCCGTCACAATTACCAGCGAGTGATCCGAGATCGCTGTGTCAATGATGGAGGCTTTGAGCACCCTGGGTAGGAGCGAGGAGGGAACAAGTATGTGGTCTATCCGTGCATATGATTGGTGTGGTGCTGAGTAGTGAGTGTAGTCTCTCTTTGTGGGGTTTAATTCCCGCCAAACGAGTAGACATCAGCCTGATGGGGCGGATGTGAGAGAGGTGAGGGGAGGGGCCTGACTGCGGCGTCCTCGTGGGAGATGGTGGAGGCCCCGAGGAGTGAGCCGGAGGCGAGCACAGTGAGAGGGTGCTCTGCCCCGGCGTGAGGAACGAACAGCCACGCTGACTTTCAGCTCCGTCCCCCCCCCCCGAGATCGACTTCGGCGAATAACTGATCAGGGGCGGCTTGGCCCGAACAACCTCCCGCTTTGGTGTGCGCAGGGCGGGAGAGCGGAAGGGGAGCAGCCGAACGAGCGGTAAGACCGGGGAACGGGCAGACGAGGAGGAGGACCCTCTCTTGGAGACAGCGGAGCCCATACCGGAATTCCAGCGATCCCGCAACGATCCCCGGTCTCCTCTGTGAGGACACAGAGGAGGGGATTATAAGGTCAGACCGTTCCTTTTTGCTTAAACTCCAATTGCGTTGGAATGTGTTAACAGATAAATGCAATATCGGACGGACAGTGTTATGGCATAAGAGAAGTGGTTTTGCTGAAGCCTTTAAAGTAAGAAGCAGTAAACCGGGTAATGTAGATCCCGTTCCCTGGAAATGGAGGGATAAACATACAAGGGTCCGGCTTATGGCTCCTGTTTGAAAACCTGTTTGCACCTGTGTGAAAATCTCGCTTTGTTTACCTGTCCCAACTGTGTTTAATGGCCCCAGTATCCCCCCCTCTCTCCCTCTCTTATTTTTATTTATTTTTTCTCCTTATGGTTTGCTGAAGTGAATTAAAGGGACGGTATCATATTTTACAGTTCATTTCAAACCGAGAGTTCCAATAACTTTGGCAGACAAAGTCTACAAATTTGAAGTTTAACAGTGAAATCACAGCAAGTTGATTCCAAAGTAGGAACTGTTAGAAGGAAAAAAAGAAAAAAAAAAAAATATATAAACAAATAAATAAATAAAAATATACTGAACTGGATAAAGAGAAGGAGACATCTAATTGAATAACAAAGTTGGGGCGCAGGACTTTAAAACTAGAGGTAGCGCGGTAATAATATAAGAGTAAACCCTAATAAGAGAACCGCTAGGAAGGTGGTCCCTGGGAAATCCTGGGGAAAAGAAAGACGAAGGAAAATATGAAGGGAAAAAACACGAGAAAGAATGAGCCCAAAAACTCAAGGGAGAGCTTGAATTCCAGTTCAATTCAAAAATATTTAAAAGAAACAAGTCAAAAAAGCCCAGGTTTTGAGGGAAATCAGAGAGGGGGGAGAGAGCGGAGGAAGGAAGTTGGAAAACCGGAGGGGGCAAGAGGAGACTCTTCGGGAGAAGAGGGGGATCAGGAGAATGGACGAAGGCAAGATGGGACCCCATCTCAGATACCCACAAAGGGGGAAATGCAGGAAATGTTCCTAAAATTAGAAAATATAATTAAAGCCGAGATCCTAACTGTAAGGAAGGACATGGGGCACTTATTGAAGCGAGTAGAAGAAATGGAGGATCAAACAGGAAGACAGGCCAGGGAAATACTGGAATTAAAAATACAAGTAAAGAAATCGCAGGAAGCGCATAGAGAGACCCGACATAAGATGGAGGAACAGGAAAATCAAAGCAGAAGACAAAACCTGAGAATTAGATCATTGCCTGAACAATCGGGAGAAGACCTGGGCATAAAAATGGGAAAGATATTTAATCCCTTATTGGGAAAAGAAGAAGGGTCAGAGTTAAAGTTAGAACGTGCGCTCAGAATAAGGAAACCTCAAGGGTTGAGGGAAGAAACCCAGAGGGACGTAATAATAAAGTTCCAGCAATACGAAGATAAGGCGAAGATCTGAAGTAAGCTTAGAGGCCTGGCCCCAATTCAATATGAAGGAGTAGCGTTACAGATCTTCCAGGACCTGGCATCGGGAACCCTGGCTCGCAGAAGAAGATTAAAGCCCCTATTGGACCAATTGAGAAACGCAAATGTAAAATATAGCTGGGGTTTTCCGGCAGCGCTTTTAGTGCAGAAGGAGGGGAGGACGCTTAAGCTCAAAAACCTAGATGAAATTGAGGACTTCTGCAATAATATAGGAATTCCTATCCCCCTGATCCCATTAGACCCTTGGGAGGTGTAAGGATTAAGAGGCCCAGGAAGGGGGAACTGTAGGCAACTCAGTAGAGGTTCAATGGTCTTTTTCCTGTTTTTCCCGATATTCTTTGTTTTTGATCTTGGGGGGGGGAGGCGTGGTTGGGGGGGAAGGTGGGGGATTGGGGTCTATGGGGAGGTGGGAGGAGAGGGGACGCAGTTAAGGTCATACCCTAGGTGATTGGGCTTGCAAAGGGAGTAACACTCACTATGCAAAGCAGAAGCTCGGAATGGGCTGAGAGGGTGGGTAGGGGGGGTGGGTGGGTGGGGGAGGGAGAGGGGTGAGGGGGGGGGAAAGGTTCCTGGGGGGGTACTAAGATATACCAAAAGGTGCGGAGTAAAGGTTCCCAGAAAAGGTTTGGATGGCTGAGATAAAATTAGTGTCATACAACGTTAAGGGTCTGAATTCGCCAGATAAGAGGTTTAAGCTTTTAAAAGAACTACAACAATATAAAGCAGAAATAATTTTTCTACAAGAGACGCATTTAACACAAGACACAAATGTGAAATTGCACTCCGCGAACTATCCAACCTGGATTTACGGAGATTCACCAATTAGGAGGGCTAAGGGAGTGGCTATAGGGTTTGAGAAGGGCAATAAATATGAGGTGTGCGATAGGTTGTCCGACCCAGAGGGGCGATACCTCTTTTTGAACGGGAAAATAGGAGACAGAAAGATTACCCTAGCTAAGATATATTGCCCAAACAAACACCCAAAGAGATATCTGATACAAACATTGGGGAGGCTAGCGGAGTTTAAGAAAGGAGATGTAATAGTAGCAGGGGACCTTAATTTTTGCTTGGACCCAGCAGCTGATAGTACGTCCGGTGCAAGGGGGAGGAATGTGAAAAATATAAAAAAAGTAAAACTTCAGTTGAGGAGTAGTCAACTGATAGATGTATGGAGGATACAGCATGAAAAAACAAAAGATTACACGTTTTTTTCCCCAGTGCACGGGACGTATACCAGGCTGGACTACATCTTGGTCGAACATAGGTTACTGGAGTTGGTCTCGGAAACGAAAATAGAAATCGCAACTTTCTCAGATCACTCCCTAGTTGCAATGAAGCTGAAGATACCCGGGACACAGAGACGCCCCTATTCCTGGAGATTAAATGAGGAGCTCCTTTGTGATAAGAAAGTGGTGGACATTATACAGAAAGAGATAGAATTTTATTTTAGAACAAATAGTACAGAAGAGGTATCGGGAGCTGCCCTATGGGAGGGCCATAAGGCTTATGTCAGGGGTATCCTTATAGCTATAGGGACCAGGAAAAAAAAGGAAATAAAAGAAGAAAAGGAGAAGTTAATGAGAGAGGTCCATAGTCTAGAGCAGAAGCATAAAATGCAAGGGGGCCAACAACAGGAGACCTTTCATCGATTGATTAATAAGAGAGAGGAACTTAAAGATATTTATGAGGAAGAAACTAGAAGGGCATTTTTGGGTAGAGCCAGAGAAAGGTACTATTGGGAAAATAAAATAGGAAAAAATTTAGCGAGACAAGTGAAAAGTAAAAGAGGGGTCAACTTCATCGACAAAATAAAGGATAAGAAGGGTAAAATGGTATACACGTCTGGGAAAATAGCAGAAGTATTCAAACAATATTACGAGGCCTTGTACAATGTGGAAAAGAGAGGGGAACTGGGAATAGGGCAAAAAGAGAAAATGAAAGCGTTTTTATGTAAAGCCAAAATGCCCCGCCTGACAGACGAGGAGAGGGAGGACATGGAGAGTCCCATTACTGAAGAAGAAATCTATAAGGCCTTAAAAGAGACAGCCTCAGGGAAGAGCCCGGGTCCGGATGGGTTCGTAATTTCGTACTATAAAAAATTTAAGGAACTCTTAGTCCCCCACTTGTGCAAATATATTAATGGATTAGGCACTGAATATGATATGGGGAGGGAAACATTGCGGGCCGCGATTACTTTGATTCCGAAAGAGGGGAAAGATCAGACTCTTTGTGGTAATTACAGGCCTATCGCGCTCCTAAATACAGACATAAAACTATACGCTAAAGTAATAGCTGCAAGATTAAAAAGAAATATGACAAAACTGATCGATCCGGACCAAGTCGGGTTTGTCCCTGAGAGAGAGGGCAGGGACAACGGAATAAGGGCCTTGCTCCTTACCCAAGCTTTAAAAGATAGAGGGTCCCCAGGTCTATTCCTGTCAATTGATGCTGAAAAAGCATTTGACAGGGTAGACTGGGGACTCATGCTAGAAACACTAGAAGAGATTGGGGTGGGCCCGAGGATGATATATTGGATCAAGGCTTTATATAAGAACCCACAAGCGACGGTTAAGGTCAATGGAGAATCTTCGACCCTGCTGCAAATGAGCAACGGGACCAGACAAGGGTGTCCACTGTCGCCCCTATTGTTTGTGATCTCCCTTGAACCCTTGCTGGCCGCAATTCGTAATAACCCAGATATCACAGGGATTAGAATAGGGCAAGAGGAACACAAATTAGCCGCTTACGCGGACGACGTGCTCTTCTTCATCACAAATCCCAGGATTACGATCCCGAATTTGTTAAAAATAATGGAAGAGTTCGGACAGATTTCCAACCTAAAAATTAACCTTGGTAAATCAGAAGTTTTAAATATAAACATCTGTAAACAAGAAGAGGAGAGATTAAGTGCACAATTCTTCTTTCCCTGGCGTAAAGAAATTAAATATCTGGGGGTCCTCCTGTCGAATAACTTAAGAAAACTATACTTAAAAAACTATATCCCTTTATTAGAAGAAATCAAGAGCGAAATAAAGAAAATCTCAGCTAGCCATCTTTCGTGGTTAGGTCGGATAAATGTGGTAAAAATGATTTTAGTCCCGAAGATAACATATAAATTTCAAATGATGCCCATTGCACTCCCTGCGACTTATTTTTCAGTTTTAAGGAAGATAATATCGAAGTTTATATGGCAAAATAAAAAACCGAGAATCTCGTACGCGGTATTAAGGAGAGGGAAAGACCAAGGGGGGGGTGGCAGCCCCGGATATAAAAAGATATTACAAGGCAGTAGTTCTGTCTCGGGTGGTAGACTGGGCGAAAGAGGTAAAGGATAAAAGATGGGTAGGTATTGAAAACACGCTTTCACAAACACTTTTAGGAAGAATAATTTGGAATCCGCCACAATATAGGACTTTAGGCTTAAACACTCACAAGATTACACGACTAGTTTTTAAATTATGGGATCAATTACACACGTAAAAAAAATGGAGGTACAATTCACCGTTGATCTATTTGAAAGACAATGATTACTTCCCACCAGGACAACGAGAAATAGGGGTAAACTGGATATTAAAAGATAATGCACAATTAAAAGATATATTAGTAGAAGATAATTTAATCACATTTCAAGCACTAAGAGAAGACACAGAATTATTGAGGTTGGACGAATGGCGGTACCTCCAGTTAAGAACATTTGTGTTAAAGCTTCCCCATCCTTTACGGAGTAAGGAAGAACTAAGACCCTTTGAACAAATGTGTCAGCAGGATAAAACAACAAAAAAAAGAAAATATATTGGTTCGATTTATAAAATATTTTCAGAGGGGGACGAACTGGAGGAACCGGCATTCTTTAAAAAGTGGGAGAAAGAACTGGGGGTACAATGTAATACCCAAATTAGAAAGAAAATATTAACTTTAATTCACTTTGCGGGGGGAGGGAATAAATTAATAGAAACAAACTACAAATGTATAGCAAGGTGGTATGCCACCCCTGACAAACTCAGCAGGTTTAGAAACGATCAATCGCCGGAGTGCTGGTGAGGATGTAAGTCTATCGGGAGTATGGGCCATATATGGTGGGATTGTCCCAAAATATTAGATTATTGGAAGAAGATAATTGAACTAATAAAGGTGGTAACGGGAAAAACGATCAGAGAGGACCCATGGACGGTGTTATTTCACGGGACAGAGGAGACAATTAACCAATATAAAGCATCATTAGTCCCTATTTTTTTAGACACCGCAAAAAATCTCATCCCGAGAAAATGGAGAGAAAAAGAAATCCCTAAAATCCAGGATTGGATTCGTCGGGTAACCGAAATACAATATATGGAAACTGAGGAGGGCGGAGATGAGGTAACAGCCATAAAGGAGGAGAGGGACAGGAAATGGGATCCCTGGGAAAAATTTAAAAAATCTTGGCGATATGTGGAGGAAATAATGCAGGCATAAATACGGGAAAGGTTTAGTGGAAGTGAGGTTTAAAGTAGAACCCTGAGGGATAGAAACCAGGAACAGGGAGGGGGGAGGGAGGGGGAAGTAGAGAGTTTAAGGGGACAAAGAGAGGAGGAGGCACGAACGAGAGTTGATACTTGAAGTCTTGCCGTAGGATACGGGTTACTTACCTCTCCCCTTTGCACCCTTAATGAATATGAAAAAAAAGAGAGGGATTGGGGGGAGGGGAATAAATTAAGTGAAGATATATGGCGAAGGAGGTTAAGGGGTAAATTTCAAGGGATATTATAGGAGGACTTGGTGGTCTTTCCCTTTTTCTTGGCTCTTTTAATGTATAAATGAATAAAGTTCCTGAGTGAAAAGGTTTACTAAAAAGAAGAGCTACAATGATGTGATGTTAAGACGAGGTAAATTATAATGAACGTTGAGTTGATTGACACCTCGCTGATAAATTCGCTAAAAAAAAAAAAAAAAAAAAAAAAAAAAAAAAAAATTCCCGCCAAACATCGGATAACCCATGAGCGTGAAGCAATTTGGCGATCCGCAGGCTTGCCTTCGTGGGCCTGGTTAACCGGGCATGTGAGGGGGAGGATTTATCAAGGCCTTGATCAAAGGCGACGTTAGAGTCCCCTCCGACAATAACCGTTCCCTCCAAAAGAGGCGCAAGGGTACGCAGCAGGGATTCGAAGAATTTGGCCTGACCCGTGTTCGGGGCGTAGTAGGAGACCAAGGAATAAAGGTGGTCTCCCACAGTGCCCTTTACAAGTAAAAACCTGCCCTCCGGATCCGCCTTTTCAAAACTTTTATTGAATTTGCATGTTTTGGCAATCAAAATAGCCACCCCCTTGGTTTTGGATTCCGCATTGGCTAAGTAGAACTGAGGGAAGTGGGCATGTAGGAACTTGGGACTATACCGGATAGAAAGGTGCGTTTCCTGGAGTAGAATTATATCTAGTTTCAGAGATTTGTAGTAATCAAGGGCTTTTCTCCGTTTGATGGGGGAATTAAGGCCCTGAATGTTGTGGGTGGCTATCTTAAGCCTAGCAGTCTGTGGATCAGCCATGGAGCAGAGGGGGAGCCCAGCATCTGAAGGCGACCTCACTTACCCAGTCCATAGCGGGGTTCTCGGCAAAAGCATTGGGATCGGCGGCCCGTGGTTTTCTCCTAGAATACATTGCCGACTGGGTTAGCTCAGCCAGACCTGAGGAGAAAAAAAATAGTGTCATGTAAACATTCAACAGGAGTAGCTTACCACCTAGAGGGGAGAGAGAAGGAGAAAGGGCAAGGAAAGAAAGCGTTCCTGGGAAGAGAAAGAGGAGATCAGGGCAGGAGACACCCCCTGAAATCCCAAGAAAGATCAATGTAAACAACCGACCCATAAGGTCAGAAGTCCCGACCCTCAGGCGCCCGGGAGATGCCGAGGGAGGGGGAGTTGCACATGTGGTCCCTCGCGGAACTGGGGACCCCTAGTCGGGTAACAACCCGATCTGTTGATTCAACATTAAATAACAATAGAAGATAAGCAGCAATAAAAAACTTAAGGCACGGCTAAACATAATGATTAGAAGACACTGGGGCTAGTCAGTGAATGCTGGTCATTAAGCAAAAAGTAAGATGGTATATCCAGGGAGGGTGCTGGGGACTGCAGCCCCCTAAAGAGTCTTTAAGGCGGCCCTTAGGGCCCATTTCGAGGGGGCGCAAAAAATATGAGGGGTTACGGGTAGTCCAGTAGATGGACGAAGAACTGCATAGCGTCCCGGGATATTGAAGGCGATGGGGAAGAGGGTAGCACAAGTCCTAGGCAAGGGGAGGGCAAAAAAGGGTGGAGGGCCAAACTTTCAATGTTTGGGGAGAAGTCCTCCGGCCCTCTCCAGGACCTCGGACGGTCAGACACAGAATGGAGAGTCTGAAAAGGGGTCTGAATGTTGCTCAGGTGGGTGCATTATCCTTGACCTTCTTGGCTCTTCCGGAGGTCCACAACGGGGATTGTGGGCTGTTAGGAGTGGGCCGTTTGTTGGAGCTCTGGCCAGGGTTAGAAGTGTCCATATCAGCTTCTTGAGAAATGATTTTCAGCCTGGTGAGGAGCTTTTCCCCCTCGGGGAAAGTGGAGAAAGCAAAAGACTTCCCTTTGTCCGTGAACCTGACCGCAAATGGGAATGCCCATTTGTATTTTATGTCCTTTTGTGACATTGCAAGCAAGAGGGGTTTCAGAGCTCTCCGTCTCTGTATGGTGGAGGGGGAGAGGTCCGCAAAGATCTGAACCTGGTGGCCCTGGTATGTGACGTGTTGCAGGGATCTGGCTCTCTTCATAACTTCTTCTTTCACCGCAAAGTGATGTGGCTTGGCCAGAACATCACGCGGAGTGCCATCCTTCCTAGGGGGGCCGAGGGTTCTATGGACCCGGTCAAGTTCAAGCTTAGGAGCTGGGATGTCAGGGATTAGCTGTGTAATGAGGTCTTGCACCGCCCTGGACACATCAGTTATTGATTCTGGAAGCCCGCGAATTCTGATGTTATATCTGCGTGACCTATTTTCGAGGTCATCGATACGGGCCATGGCTAGGTCTAATTGCTCCTGTACTGAATAAATGTGCCTGGAGTTTTGGATGGATCTGGCAATGGTATCCTCCATTTTATGTTCGATCATTTCGATCCGGGAGCCTAGGTTAATAAAGTCAGCTTTCAGTTCCCCCGTGATTTGCAAGGCAGTTTGGGAGAGGCCCCTTTCCAAAAGTTCAGAGAATTTGCCAAACAGGGCATCCATGTGGGAGACTGGGTCTGCATGAGCAGCCTCATGGGAGGCCATGGCGGCCTGGGTAGCCCTGTATGTCCCCGCTGGGGAGGGGGAGAACTCCTGGAGGGTGCGTTCCAGCAGAGAGACCGTGGAGGCCGGGGACGGTGTGGCTTCCTTGGGAGGACCCCTGAGGTTGCCTGGGGTGGCGTGGAGAGGAGGAAAGTCTGTATCTGACCTGAAATCCACTGTGCCTGCGGATCTGTGGTCCTGAGATAGGAGCTGTGCTGCGGTGGCCATCTTGGATTTCTCCCACACGTCCAATGAAGCGAACAGCGGGCCCAGATTGCGTTTAGCCAGTCCACCGGTCATTCGGTAATGTGCCCCAACTCTTCGGGAGTCCGTCCCTAGAACTCAGGAAGCGGAAGGGTAGCCGTGTCGTGCGGTAGGGGTTCCGTCGTTCCGCGAGGCAGCGGAGCTTTAGATGATCGCGGCCATCTTGGAAGCCTCGCGCATGCGCACTCCCGACCAAGAATTTCCATAGACGCCAATGTTAAATGTTACTGGAGCTGCGCCATGCCAAGCTGACCAAGAAATTCCATATACGCCAATGTTAAATGTTAATGGAGCTGCACCATGCCAAGCTGACCAAGAATTTCCATAGATGCCAATGTTAAATGTTACTGGAGCTGTGCCATGCCAAGCCGACCAAGAATTTCCATAGACGCCAATGTTAAATGTTACTGGAGCTGCGCCATGCCAAGCTGACCAAGAAATTCCATATACGCCAATGTTAAATGTTAATGAAGCTGCACCATGCCAAGCTGACCAAGAATTTCCATAGACGCCAATGTTAAATGGTAATGGAGCTGCACCATGCCAAGCTGACCAAGAATTTCCATAGATGCCAATGTTAAATGTTACTGGAGCAGTGCCATGCCAAGCTGACCAAGATCTCCCAGGAGAGAAGGCAATACCGGAAATGACGTCCCTGGCTGCTAAAGGAGCAAGTTAAATTAAATAGAGGCTTGAATCAAGTAAGAGAACAGAAAAAAATAGTACATTTGCAATTCATTTTAAGAATGCACATTAGTGCTGCATGGTGAGGAGTGAAAAATGTGGGTGGAACTCCGCTTTAAAGTGGTTGTAAACCCTTACAAACCACTTTGACCTACAGGTAAGCCTAGATTAAGGCTTACCTGTAGGTCCAAGAAATATCTCCCAAACCTATACGGTTTAGGAGATATTTGCCCGAAGACAGGCACCGTTGTCTACGGCGCATGCGCCGTAGACAGCGGTGCGCAGACGCACTGAGCACACTGAGCGTGGCATTCTCGATAACGAAGATGCCGCGCGTCTCGGCTCCCGTGCGCATGCGCGGGAGTGACGTCATCGCCGTATGACAGCGGCGGAGCTGCGAGACCCACCGAGAAGATGGATGCGCTGGACTACAGGGGACAGCGGTGACTTCGCTGGCTCCTGTGTCGGGTAAGTGACACATAATGGACTACTATGCGATGCAGAGTAGTCCATTATGCTTTGCCTTTGCAGGGAATGAAAGAGGAAGTAAACTCATCAGGGTTTACTTCCTCTTTAAGTGATTCAATTATTTTCACTCATTGTGTGGAGTTTGGAAAAATTTTTGAAAACTTTATAATGAAAAGTTAAATAAAAATATATATTTTCGCTTAATACCATAGGACCTACTCCTAATTCTGTGACTTGCAATCACACTACATCTCCGTAGCCGACTGACTTTGGCTTGCCTCTGTCAGCAGCCCCAGCAGACTCAGAGCTGTCACTAGAATGATACTCTATTTTATTTATATTATTTATATTAGTATTTTCCTTTGATCCTTTTCAGGTTGCTGACAGAGTAGATGGGGCAGCACAGACAGTAATAAGACACTCCCAGAAGAGGAGCAGACTATGAGGTGCAAGGAGTGAAGGGGCTGTGCTACAGAATTGTATGGCATATCGCATATTATTTTCCATAAAAATTATTTATGGAAACTACAAAAAAGATTAAGCATGTAAAATAATCTGTTTTGTTTTGTGTTATTATAATTAGTTTCATTTCATTATTATTACTGAAAATAATTTTGTAATATTGAGCAGCCCAGTGTGTCAAATACACAAAGTATGTCATACTGCTTCTTTTGTTTATTCTCATATCTCAGATTACTGTTCATGCTAATGTATAAGGAGCTGTATATAGAGTATATAGTCATTATTGGCAGGGCTTCCCTGAGACTTGAAAGATACATGAACTTTAAAGAGGAAGTAAACCCTGATGTCTCCCTGCAAAGGTAAAGCATAATGGACTACTCTGCATCGCATAGTAGTCCATTATGTGTCACTTACCTGACACGGGAGCCAGCGAAGTCACCGCTGTCCCCTGTAGTCCGGAGCGTCCATCTTCTTTCTGGGTATCGCTGCTCCGGCGCTGTGAGTGGCCAGAGCAGCGATGACGTCACTCCGGCGCATGCGCACGGGATCCATAAGTGACAGCATGTTTGCCTTCACTTGCGGCGCGCCTAGTGCGCCTGCGCTTTTGTCTACGGCGTGCATGTGCCATAGACAGCGGTGCCCTATTTATGTAAAATATCTCTTTAACCGTGTAGGTTAAGGAGACATTTTTTGGACCTACAGGTAAGCCTTAACCTAGGCTTACATGTAGGTCAAAGTGATTTGTAAGGGTTTACAACCACTTTAATGGCATCCCAGTCTTAGTCTTAGGGTTCAATATTGAGTTGGCCCACCTTTTGCAGCTACAACAGCTTCAACTCTTCTGGGAAGGCTGTCCACAAGGTTTAGGAGTGTGTCTATGGGAATGTTTCACTATTCTTCCGGAAGCGCATTTGTGAGGTCAGGCACTGATTTTAGACGAGAAGGCCTGGCTTGTGGTCTCCTCTCTAATTCATCCCAAAGGTGTTCCAGTCAAGTTCCTCCATCTCAGTTTGCTGATCCATGTCTTTATGGACCTTGCTTTGTGCACAGGTCCAAATCATTTGGTGGAGGGGGGGGGATTATGATGTGGGGTTACTTTTCAGGGGTTAGGCTGGGCCCCTTAGTTCCAGTGAAGGGAACTCTTAGCCCTTGTACACACGGTCGGAGATTCCAACAACCAAATCCGTCGGAGTAATTCCGACGGATTAATTCCAGAAGAGGTCCGGAAGTGATGTTGCATACACACGGTCAGACGTTATTTAGTTACGACGGGACTACGTTCAGGCTAGTAGCCAATAGCTTTGGTCTAAGAATTTGATCTGAGCATGCGTGGCACTTTGTCCGTCGGAGTAGGCTACACATGATCGGAGTATGTCCGATCGGAGCATTTTGTCGGAAAATTTTACCGGCAAGTTGGAAAAATGAGTCCGTCGGATATTCCGACAGAAACAGTCCGATGCAGACCACACACGGTCGGAAAATATCCGATAGGACACATTCCATCGGAATCTCCGACCGTGTGTACAAGGGCTTAAGGTGTCAGCATACCAAGACATTTTGAACAATTTCATGCTCCCAAGTTTGTGGGAACAGTTTGGAGATGGCTCCTTCCTGTTCCAACATGACTGCACACTAGTGCACAAAGCAAGGTCCATAAAGACATGGATGAGCGAGCTTGGGGTGGAGGAAGTCCTGACCTCAATCTGATAGAACGCCTTTGGGATGAGTTAAAGCAGAGACTATAAGCCAGACCTTTTCATCCAACATCAGTGCCTTACCTCAAAAATGCATTTCTGGAAGAATGGTCAAACATTCCCATAGACACACTCCTAAACCTTGTGGACAGCTTTCCCAGAAGAGTCAAAGCTGTTATAGCTGCAAAAGGTGGGCCAACTCAATATTAACCACTTGACCACTGGGCACTTAAACACCCTTAATAACCAGACCAATTTTCAGCTTTCGGTGCTCTCGCATTTTGAATGACAATTACTCAGTCATGCAACACTGGACCTATATGAAATTTTTGTCCTTTTTTTCACACAAATAGAGATTTCTTTTGGTGGTATTTAATCACCGCTGGGTTTTTTATTTTTTGTGCTATAAAAGAAAAAATACCGAAAATTCTGTAAAAAAATGAATTTTTCTTCGTTTCTGTTATAAAATTTAGCAGATTAGTAATTTTTTCTTCATAAATTTTGGCCAAAATTTATACCACTACATATCTTTGGTAAAAATAAGTACAAATTGGTGGATATTATTTGGTCTTTGTGAAAGTTATAGAGTCCACAAGCTATGGTGCCAATATCTGAAAATTGATCACACCTGAAGGACTGACGGCCTATTTCAATTCTTGAGACCCTAACATGCCAGAAAAGTACAAATACCCCCCAAATGACCCCTTTTTGGAAAGAAGACATTCCAAGGTATTTAGTAAGAGGCATGATGAGTTTTTTGAAGTTGTCATTTTTCCCCACAATTCTTTGCAAAATCAAGATTCTTTTTACTTTTTTTTCACAAAATTGTCATATTATCAGGTTATTTCTCACACCCAGCATATGCATACCACAAATTACACCCCAAAACACATTCTGCTATTACTCCCGAGTATGGCGATACCACATGTGTGAGACTTTTACACAGTGTGGCCACATACAGAGGCCCAACATGCATGGAGCGCCATCAGGTGTTCTGGAGCACCCAGGACAATTCTGACATTTCTCTCCTACATGTAAAAATCATCATTTATTTGCTAGGAAATTACATAGAACTCCAAAACATTATATATGTTTTTTTAGCAAACACCCTGGAGAATACAATGGTGGTCTTTGCAACTTTTTATCTCGCACGGTATTTGCGCAGTAATTTTTCGAATGCTTTTTTTGGGAAAAAAAAACAGTTTTGTGCTTAAAAAAAAAAAAAAAACACAGTAAAGTTAGCCCAATTTTTGCATAATGTGAAAGATGAAGTTACGCTGAGTAAATAGATACCTAATATGTCACTCTTCAAAATTGCACACGCTCGTGGAATGGCGCCAAACGTCGCTACTTAAAAATCCCCATAGGCGACGATTTAATTTTTTTTTACTGGTTATATATTTTGAGTTACAGAGGAGGTCTAGGGCTAGAATTATTGCTCTCGCTCTAACGTTCGCAGCGATACCTCACATGTGTGGTTTGAACACCGTTTTCATATGTGGGCGGGACTTACGTATGCGTTCGCTTCTGCATGCGAGCACATGGGGACAGGGGCGCTTTAAAAAAAAAACATTTTTTTTATTGTTCATTTTACTTTATTTATTTTAGTTTGACATTTTTTTCCCCAAAAATAATTTTTTTGATCACTTTTATTCCTATTACAAGGAATGTAAACATCCCTTGTAATAGGAATATGGCATGACAGGTCCTCTTTACAGTGAGATGTGGGGTCAATAAGACCCCGCATCTCACCTCTAAGCTGGGAAGCCTGAAAAAAAAAAAGATTCTGGCTTTGATCGTATTAGCGATTCGGTAGAAGCACCGGAGGGCGGAGGGCGGCGGGAGGGGGGGGGGATGTCTATGGCTGGGTATTGCAGGGTATCACCGACTATGGCTGGGTATCTCAGAGTATGGCGTTGCAGAGTACTGCGTTGCAGAGCATTGCAGGGTATTGGCGGGTGTTGCAGAGCATTGCAGAGTGTTGCAGGGTATTGGCGGGTGTTGCAGAGCATTGCAGAGTGTTGCAGGGTATTGGCGGGTGTTGCAGGGTATTGCAGAGTGTTGCAGAGTGTTGCAGGGTGTTGCAGGGTGTTGCAGAGTATTGCAGAGTGTTGCAGAGTGTTGCAGAGTGTTGCAGAGTGTTGCAGGGTGTTGCAGGGCGTTGCGGAGTGTTGCAAGGCATTGCGGAGTGTTGCAGGGCATTGCGGAGTGTTGCAGGGCATTGCGGAGTGTTGCAGGGCATTGCAGAGTTTTTCAGGGCATTGCAGAGTGTTGCAGGGCATTGCAGAGTGTTGCAGGGCATGGCAGAGTGTTGCAGGGCATGGCAGGGTATTGCAGAGTAATGGCAGGGTATTGCAGAGTAATGGCAGAGTAATGCAGAGTAATGGCAGGGTATTGCAGAGTAATGGCAGGGTATTGCAGAGTAATGCAGAGTAATGGCAGGGTATTGCAGAGTAATGCAGGGAATCGAGGGGTTAATTTTCGGTGAGCAGCGATGTGGGCACTGCAGATGCAGCCCACATCGCTGCTGACACCGATCTCTTCCCCCTCCGCTGTACCGATCGGTACAGAGAGGGGGAGGGAGGAACCGGCGTCATAACATGACGCCGGCTTGTTTACAAGTGATCACTCCGTCATTTGACGGAGCGATCACGTGGTAAACGGCCGCGATGAGCGGCCGTTTACCGTGATTCGTGATGCGCCGAGTCCACTGGACCCGGCGGTCACGGATGCTCTCGTGTGCGCGCCCCAGGGGGCGCGTGAGAGCAGAATTCTGGGAGGCCGTTAATTAACGGCCTCTCAGAGTTAAACAACCGCCCTGAAGCCGTTAATCGGCAATGGGCGGTTGTTAAGTGGTTAAACCCTACAGACTAAAGCTGGCCATACATCTATAGATGATCTGCAGAATTTCTATGGTTAGATGGAAAAAGTGCAGCAGATTTCTCAATGTTCGCTAAACTGTGTGGATGGAGGAATCTCCCACTTTTTCCATCTAACCATAGAAATCTGCAGATAATCTATAGGTGTATGGCCAGCTTAAGACTGGAATGCCATTAAAGTTCCTGTGTGCGTTAAGGCAAGCTTCCCAATACTTTTGGTAATATAGTGTATTTTAAAGGTTCCTCTGTGTTAAAAAGGATGATTCAGATCACGTTACAATTACAGCACAAGGAAATCTAAGGCCCCTTTCACACAAATGCGGATGATATGTCAGTATTTCATCCATCCGTTTGCGGATGAAATACGGGCATACAGTCATCCCTATGGGATAGCGGGTGTCTGCGGATGAGCATCCGCAGACACCCGCTATTGTCCGCCTCCGCAACTGTCCGATTCTGCAGACGGAGGAAAATCCTATTTTTCTGTCCGTCTGCAGAGCGGATCGGATGAACACGGGCAGACGGTCCGTGCTCGTCCGATCCCCATAGAGGAGAGCGGAGAGCTGACAGGGCGGTCCCCGCACAGTGTGCGGAGACCGCCCTGTCCACCGCCGGCTCAGCGGGGACAACAGAGCGATCCCCGCTGAGCGAGCGGATCATCACGGGGCGGATCTTTACTGATCCGCCCCGTGTGAAAGAGGCCTAAAGCAGTTGCATCAGCTATTGACATGGTTTGGTTTATCAACACTCAGGTTCATGATTGTTATTATTAGTCTTCGTTTATGTAAACACAGTGTAATTATTGTTTTTTCAATCTTAATGGGCTGCAACAAGGGTGCTATTAAGTTGAAAAAAACCTATGAACCTTCTGATCCTATGCTGAATTCGCAGAGAGTTGATGTTGCTGTTGAAACATTGGGATCAGGTGGAATGTGCGTGCTAGCTGCTGCTTTTTTATTTTATTTTGCTGGCTCATTATACGGTATATGCACTGAAGACTGGTGTTGAGCAGTGAAGGTTTTTCTGGCAGTCTTTGCACCAGAGTATCAGCAGCATATCTTTCAGAGAACATTTAGGTTTATATGACCACACCTACAGTATTGACAATAATCACCAGGTTTTGAGATCATCATAGCTTGCATTTCTGGAGTGTACCTGGAATGTTCAGACCGTCATAAAGAGGCATACCTGGAGTGTTCAGACCACCAAAAAGAGCTATAACTGGTGTGTTTAGACCGTCATAAAGACGCATACCTGAAGTATTTAGACCACCATAAAGAGGCATACCCGGAGTGTTCAGACCACCAAAAAGAGGCATACCTGGAGTGTTCAGACCACCAAAAAGAAGCATACCCGGAGTGTTCAGACCAGCAAAAAGATTCATACCTAGAGTGTTCAGACCACCAAAAAAAGACATACCTGGAATGTTCAGACCACCAAAGAGAGACATACCTGGAGTGTTCAGACCACCAAAAAGAGACATACCTGGAGTGTTCAGACCACCAAAAAGAGGCATACCTGGAGTATTCAGACCACCATAAAGAAGCATACCTGGAGTGCTCAGACCACCAAAAAGAGGCATACCTGGAGTATTCAGACCACCATAAAGAAGCATACCTGGAGTGCTCAGACCACCATAAAGAGGCATACCCGGAGTGTTCAAATCACCAAAAAGAGGAATACCTGGAGTGTTCAGACAACCAAAAAGAGGCATACCTGGAGTGTTCAGACCACCAAAAAGAGACATATCTGGAGTGTTCATAACATCATAAAAAGGTGTAGCAGACTGGTTTGTGGGTTGTGCTGCGAATTTTCTCTGGTTTTGTCTTTCATGCGTTTTCCCTTCCATGTGCTTCTCACCGTGAAGGCCAGTTATAGGTGGGGGCAGGGGCTATCTCTTTGTTACTGGTGTAAATTTGGCCAGGGGACACACTGGGCACCTTTGTTGTCATTGTGCTATGTGCTGGGTGTCCAATGTGCCCCTGTGCCTTTAAGGAGGACTGGGCTACCTCCAGGCCCACCTTCCCCTCATCTATCTGTGCCATGTGAAGTCAGGCAAGTCAGGTCAGCAACTAGTGATCAGATCAAGTACAATAGCATAACCAGAAGTGTGGTCAAGGTTCAGGCCGGAGTTGGTAACAGACAAGCAGGTCAGGAATAGAAGAAGAAGGCAGGAGTGTAGTTCAAGTTCAAGCCAGGGTCAGTACAGAAAGATATCAGGAGCAGGTCATGGCAAGCCGAGTCATTCTCGAGCATGTGTTTGTGCACATTGGCTATTAGCCAGCCTGCGCACAGATATTTTCCCAGATGCATCATTCTGCATAATGGCATGATCTTCCAGGCAGCAACTACATGCAGTGGTGTGGTTACCACTAGTTACTAACATCCACGCATATTTACCCAGCTGCCAGACATCCATACGTCCAGGGGTGGATTGACAACTCATGGGGCCCCCGGGCAATAGGAGATTATGGGGCCACACAGTAGACACACACACAGTATACACAGACATGTTTCTATTGGCTGAAAAGGTATTGGAGAGGTGGGGCAGCTATAATCTTGGGATTTTTAGACCAAAAGGATGTCGGTAAGGGACATTTCAGAGACAGGTGTAAAAAAAAAAACACAGATTTTTACATACTGTCCCTGGTTTTACTGAGGCTGGCAAACCTGATGGGGCCCCCTAGTGGCTCAGGGCCCTCGGGCAGTGCCCGAGTGGCCCAATGGTCAGTCCGCCCCTGCATACGTCACACTTGTAGATGATGAAAGGTCTTTTGCTTTGTTTTGTTGTTTTATTTGGGGGATTGATCTTGGTTGGGGGAAGGGATATGGGCTGCCCATAGAACAAATTGCTATTTGCAATATTATAGTGGATCTGGCTTTACATTGACTAATGTCACTAGTGGTTTACTCATTACCTTTGCAAATGTTATAGCGATTATGCTTTACATTTCCTTGAATAGAACAAAAAATGGTGGACTCTAATCTTCACAGCGTTACTTCAGCCCATTCTCCTCGTCTGCACTCTCCCTGCAGACTTCTACCTCCAGGACACTTCTCCTTCTGCACAACGCTTTCCAGTCACAGCATTAGAAATCCTGTTCCACCATCTTGAGCTGTCTAGGCCTTATGCCCCATACACACGGTCGGTAATTTCAGACGGAAAAAGTCAGTTTGGAGTATGTTGTCGGAAAATCCGATCGTGTGTGGGCTGTATCTGACTTTTTCTGTCGGAATTTCCGATGGAAAAAGTTTGAGAGCAGGATCTAAAATTTTCCGTCATCAAAATCTGATCGGACTTTTTCCGATCGCGTGTAGAGAATTCCGATGCACAAAGTGCCACGCACGCTCAGAACAATTTTATAGACGAAAACTATTGGCTACTGGCCTCTATGTAGTCCCGTCATACTTTTTTTTTTGCGTCACCTCGTTCCGAATGATCGGATTTTCCGACCGTGTGTATGTAAGACAAGTTTCGTCTAAAATCCGTCGGAAAAAATCTGATGGATTTTGTGGTCGGAATGTCCAACCGTGTGTATGGGGGGCATTTCTCTTAAGTCCTAGAAGCAGTTTCACTTGATGATTTTTAATGGGCCAGGGGCCTGCAGTACCCCTTCTTGGCGGCCCTGAACATTTGGAAAAGGTATTTGATGATGGACCACTGACCCCAGCAAGCCCAACTTGCAAATTCTGCACCCTCAGGCTGCAACTATTTGGCACAAAACCCCACAGGCTCTCCTCTGGCTCTGCACCCAGCTGCCCTGGCATGCCTCTTCTGGATCTCCACTGTGCTTCACTCACCAACTCCTGCCCTGAGTCCTCCCTGAAGGATTTACCTGGACCAACTGCTTCTTCAGCTCCTGTTCCAGGACACCTCTCCATGACCATGTAAGGAGAGGCTCCCTCACAGCTACCGAACTCCTCCGCCTGAGTCGCATCCCCAGAAGGGGGTGTTCCCATACCTATCAACATTTTGAGATGAGAATGAGGGACACCTACTAACAAACGTATGTAGGCATAGGACACGCCTCCCTGTCACACCCCTTAAAGGAGAATTAACAAAAAAAATGGTTAATTAAAGCGGTTCTCCACCCTAAAGGGGAAGTTCCGCTAATCTGATCCCTCCTCCCCTCCGGTGCCACAATCGGCACCTTTCAGGGGGGAGGGGGGTGCAGTTACCTGGATAATCCACCGCAGACCTCCACAGATGCCCCCCCCCCCCCCCCCCCCCCGTTGTGTTCTTTGAAACACACAGTTTCCAGGACACAGCGGGGACCAGAAGAGACACGCAGCGCGACGCGCGCATGCGCAGTAGGGAACCGGGCAGTGAAGCCGCAACGCTTCACTTCCCGATTCCCTGACAGAGGATGGCGGCGGGGGCAGCAGAGAGATGAGCGATCGCTCGTCATCTGCCGCCGACATCGTTGGACCCTGGGACAGGTAAGTGTCAATTTATTAAAAGTCAACAACTGCAATATTAGTAGCTGCTGGCTTTTAATATTTTTTTTTTAAGTGCAGAACCGCTTTAAATCCACAAGGATTTTTTTTTACCACTACTATTCCTTTATATTGGCATTTAAAATGTACAAATGCGGCAATTTAGAATTTGGATGAAAGGTTTAGCACTGGGAAACACTTTTAGAAAGAAAAAAAGTGCATTTTATATACATGGTGGGTATATATGGATCATACCAAAATGAGGGGGAAGAAGGACATTTCTCCAAATCAGGGACAGTTGGGAGCTATGTTCCTCCTGCGCACAGTCTAACACTCCATCCTTATGTTCACCCAGCTGACAACTCCTCCCCAGCAGGCTGACCATGAGTATCTGTAGGAGGCCTGCCCTCTGCCAATCCTAGTTGGGGATTGGTCAGAGCTCCTCACATGTAATCCATGCCACTCCAACTCTCAGCCCTGCCCCTCTTCCAGAACATTCTCACTAAAAGCAGGGGAGGCGCCCAAAAGCTGAAGTACATGTCAGTCACACCCACTGCTATACTAACCACTTCCTGCACTCAGATCAAAAACAAACAGGCCTAGCTCGCAGCATAGGCCTGCTTAAATTTACCTGCACTGACAGAACCTACAACACTACACCTCTAGCTCCTACCTATGGTAGAGGGTGCTACATACAGTATGTGGCCATTATTGGCTTCCCTTAGTAATTTTTTCCACCTTGGAAGAATGGAGCTGCAGAATTGTGCAATGCCGATGCTTAAACTTTTGCTAAACATTAATCCGTGGAGTGTATATGAGCAACAAAGTGACTAGCATAAGACTGACAAGTTTTTGTTTTCTAGAAATTCTTTGCTTGCTAATGAATTGGATTTTTTTTTAACCTTGCTTTGAAGCATACAATGGTACAGATTAAGCCAGCATGCTACTGAACTGATAGGTGCTGTGAATGAACATGCATCATTATTCTGTAACTGGGTGTAGCTGATCCCCCCGCTCATCTCCCTGCTGCTGCTGACGCTGCTGTTGCTGCTGACGCTGCTGTTGCTGCTGACGCTGCTGTTGCTGCTGTGTGCAGAGCAGCTGTACTGCACTGTGACAGAGAAGGATGTGCGCTCCAGTGTCAGCTCTCCTCGCTCAACCCCCCCACTGGGATCTATGTAGGGTTGCCACCTTTTCTTCAAATGAAACCCGAACACTTTAGCAGCGCACAATTTTGTTTTAATAGTATAAACTATACATATATTTTGCTATTAACCACTTCAATACCGGGCACTTAAACACCTTCCTGCCCAGACCAATTTTGAGCTTTCAGCGCTGTCGCACTTTGAATGACAATTGCGCGGTCATGCTACACTGTACCCAAATAAAATGTTTGTCATTTTTTTACCACAAATAGAGCTTTCTTTTGGTGGTATTTGATCACCTCTACGGTTTTTATTTTTTGCGCTACAAATAAAAAAATACCGAAAATTTTGAAAAAAAATGTTTTTTTTTGTTTCAGTTTCAAAACGTTGTAAATAAGTACGTTTTCTCCTTCACTGATGGGCACTGATGGGGCTACACTGATGGGCACTGATAAGGCGGCACTGATGGGCACCAATGATGTGGCACCAATGAAGTGGCACTGATGAGGTGGCATTGATGGGCACTGATATGTGGCACTGATAGGTGGCACTGATAGGCGGCACTGATAGGCGGCACTGATGGGCGACACAGATGGGCACTGATAGGTGGCACTGATAGCTGGCACAGATTGGCATGGATGGGCGGCACAGATGGGCATGGATGGGCGGCACAGATGGGCATGGATGGGTGGCACAGATGGGCATGGATAGGCAGCACAGATGGGCATGGATAGGCGGCACAGATGGGCATGGGTGGGCACTGATAGGTGGCACGGATGGGCACTGATAGGCGGCATAGGTGGGCACTATTGGCGGCACAGGTGGGCACTGATAGGCGGCATTGTATTGTTATCCTGTACTAATGGATGCCAATCAGTGCCAAACAATAATGCATGCCAATCAGTGATGCCCATTGTGGCCACTGATTGGCATCCATTATGGGCACTGATTGGCATCCATTGTGGCACTGACTGGCATCCCTGGTGGTCTAGGGAGGATTACCTTTTGCTGGGCATCCCTGGTGGTCTGGTGGCATCTCTGGTGGTCCAGTGTGGGCATCCTCGGGGGGCTGTGCTGATAATCGATCAGCACAGACCCCCCCCTGTCAGAGGAGCAGCCGATCGGCTCTCCTCTACTCACGTCTGACAGACGCGAGTGAGGAAAAGCCAATCACCGGCTCTTCCTATTTACACTGTGATCAGCCGTGATTGGACACGGCTGATCACATGGTAAAGAGTCTCCGTCGGAGACTCTTTACCGAGATCGTAGTTGCCGGGTGTCAGACTGACACCCCGCAACAATGATCGCCGCGATGCGCGCCCGTGGGGGCGCGCAGCGGCTCATAATCCTGATCACGTCATATGGCGTCCGATCAGGATTATGCAACCACTTTGCCACCGTCAATTGCCTATAGGGCGGGCGGCAAGTGGTTAAATAACATTTCTAATCATATGGCGTTAATAACAAGAGTCCTCATTTACATCAGAGTTCCTCTTTTACACCTGAAACCACAGAGTTCCCTTTCACTGTAAGGGGGGACTCTGCAGACTGTGATGTAAGGGAGAACTCTGGGGACTCTACGGGATGCTCTAGAAACCCTGATTTAAGGGTGGAACACTGAGAACTCTGATGTACGGTGAGGACTCTGCTGTAATGGGGAACACTGTGGCCTCTGGTGTAAAGGTGAACTCTGATGTAAGGGGTGCCCCGATTTACCTTAGTGTACTCAATCAGAGGCAGGAGAGAGAAGGAGGGAGAGTTTAGTCACAGACAGGGGTGGATGGTGAGCTCACTCACCCCTTGGCAATCAGCACCTCTCATCCAGATGTAGCTGAGGCTGATGGACTTCCAATTTCTGACCCCCACTATCCTTTTCTGAGGCACATCGCTGGGATTGGCATGTGGGCAGACACAGAGGGGTAGGAGAAAGAGGTGCAGATCGAGCCCTCTCTCCTCTCCCATCAGTGTGGGGGGGGGGCAGGGGGTGGGGAAATTGTTAGTATTGTTAGTGCTGACTTTGGGCAGTGTGAAAAAGAGTGTAACAGACACTCCCAGCTTAGCCAAATGCAGCCAGTAAACCTGCTGGGAAGCCAAAGTCCAGTCTGAACAATGTGTCCGGGTTTCAGGCAGTCTGAAACCTGGACGCATGATTCCAAACCCGAACTGTCCGGGTGAATCCCGGACAGGTGGCAACCCTAGATCTTTGTGAATGAATGGACTCTGTGTATATCCCCCATTCACTCCTTCACCCCCCACCTACTGCAGTGTAGATCAGATCCAATCAGAGTGAGAGTACACATTAAATAGGAGTCTCAGGGGATACTTGGAATTGTAGTCCACATGGAGTTCTGCACTATGCAAGTGAATGGAGGCTATAGGCTGCAGAACTGTAATACTCAGGATTCCCTGTAAAGGAGAACTTCAGTGTTTCATGGCAAAGCAACAAAGCAAGAGGGATCAGTCCTGAGAGGAGAGCAAGCAAGAGGTACAGACCTACTGTTGGGGGTCTGTTGGGGTCTGGGAGAGCCAAGTGCCTGGGACCAGACCTACTGCCTGCCAGGAGTGGTAAGCTGAACTACACACCCTAAATACTTATGTAGCACCCTTGTCCTAAACAGGGCTGCTAGTAAATTTTGTTGTGCTAGGTGGTAACTAGCCTGGATAATTTATAGTTTAATCAGATAGTTTTCTACTAAGATTGAGTTGAACTGTGATTCTCTCTTCTGTCAATAGGTGGCACTGTTACCTTTGGCATTACTATGACAGATTACAGTTAATTCAGGTTATGAGTGAATGTGTTTTCTCAGACAATCAGGAGGAGTTTCTTTGGCCACTGAGGCTGCTGGTACAGACTATTTATTCATAGAGAGTCAGGTGATCGGGTTCTTTCCACGCAGGCTGTGGCCTGGGTGGGTGTATGTGGAGCAGTAGCAGAGGTGTAGGTTTGAAGCCTGAGGTGATCCTGATCGTTGCCAGGGGGCATAGGAGAAGAAGCTGCCAGAGGGTCAACCACTCTTGTTGCTGGAGGCAAGTGCAAAGGCGATGGAGTTCTGAAGGAGTACCAGAGGAGATTCTTCATCAGCCGGGGACTGTGAAGTAGCTGGGAAAGCTTCAGGAGAGAACTCATCCACAAATAACAGTGGGTAGCTGTTAGTAAAGCTTGAAAGAGTACAGTGGGTAGCTGTAAGTAAAGCTTTAAGAGACATACAGTAGGTAGTTGTGAGTAAAGCTTGAGGGATCAAGTGGGTAGCTGTGAGTCCGACTAACCCATCAGGTAGCAGTGGGTGAAACTTGAAGAATACAGTAGGGATCCAGCTGAGAGTCCAATAAGTCCAGCATGTAGCTGTGAGCTGAGCTTGATGATCTACAGTGGGATACTGTGAGTGAAGTTGTTGCTATAGGAGACAGCAGTTGCTACAAGATATAGATTCAGCTTAAAGGCCCCTTTTCTGTATTGCTGTCTGCCTAGTTCTATTTTGTTCAAGGAGTCTGCCAATTTGCTATTGCATTTGCCTGAGGGTGTCCTGTGCCCCACCTCTCTCTCCCCCTGTTCCTGTTAAGAGAAATAAAAATCTCTTTGTTCATTTTAAAAAGTGACTGGTGCCCATCTTTCCTTTGCACAACACCCACCATGACTAGTAGCCTGTACCCTGAGGAGGAAAGTCAGCTCTCCCTGACTCTGGGGGGGGGGGGGTCATCACCAGGCCTCTGGAGGTCAGGGAGACCTCTACACTTGCAACACACAGTACAGTAGAGACCACTCTCACCTAGCAGCTCGTTCAATACTCATCACCCACACTCAAGTAGGGTTGCCACCTTTTCTTCAAGCTAAACCCGAACACTTTAACAGCGCACAGCAAATTTTTACCTCTCCTTAGAGACCCCCACTTAGAACAGAGTGCCCTTACATCAGTGCCCTATTAGATTAAAGACCCCCATTATATGAGAGTCCCTTTATATATCAGTGCCCCCTAAAGACTTCCATCAGTTCAGGAATCCCCCTTTCACATTAAAGTCCCCTTTAGATCAGGAGTCCCCCTTCATCAGGTTTTGGGAGTCTGGAGTCCCCCTTTACACCAGGAGTCACCCTTTACATTAGGAGCACTGTACTGAGCATCAATGGTCCCCCTATGAGATCAGAGTCCCCCCCTTCACATCAGAGTCCTCCCTCACAACAGCAGGGGCCCGTTATATCAGTAACTCCACATATCAAGGGCCCCTTTACATTCGGAGCCCTCCTTAAATCAAGAGACCCTCTTTCAAATCTCAATTTACATTAGTAGTCTTCTTTACATCAGTACCCCGGTGTGAAAGTAGGGGGCAGAGTGATAGGAGGGTAGCAGAGTGTGACAGGGGATGCACAGTGTGACAGGAGGGGGGGAAGAGTGTGACAGGAGGGGGATGCAGAGTGTGACAGGAGGGGGATGCAGAGTGTGACAGGAGGGGGATGCAGAGTGTGGCAGGAGGTGGATGCAGAGTGTGACAGGAGGGGGATGCAGAGTGTGACAGGAGGTGGATGCAGAGTGTGACAGGAGAGGAATGCAGAGTGTGCCAGGAGGGGGATGCAGAGTGTGACAGGGGGGGGTGCAGAGTTTCAGGAGGGGATGCAGTGTGACAGGAGGGGGATGCAGAGTGTGACAGGAGGGGGATGCAGAGTGTGACAGGAGGGGGATGCAGAGTGTGACAGGAGGGGGTGCAGAGTTTCAGGAGGGGATGCAGTGTGACAGGAGGGGGTGCAGTGTGACAGGAGGGGGTGCAGAGTTTCAGGAGGGGGCAGAGTGTGACAGGAGGGAGGAAGGGGTGCAGAGTGTGACAGGGGAGGGTGCAGAGTGTGACAGGGGAGGGTGCAGAGTGTGACAGGAGGGGGTGCAGAGTGTGACAGGAGGGGGTGCAGAGTGTGACAGGAGGGGGTGCAGAGTGACAGGAGGGGGTGCAGAGTGTGACAGGAGGGGGTGCAGAGTGTGACAGGAGGGGGTGCAGAGTGACAGGAGGGGGTGCAGAGTGGCAGGAGGGAATGTGGTATGACAAGAGGGGGTGCAGAGTGTGACAGGAGCGGGTGCGGTGTGACAGGAGGGGGTGCAGGGTGTGACAGGAGGGGGTGCAGGGTGTGACAGGAGGGGGGGCAGAGTGTGACAGGAGGGGGGGCAGAGTGTGACAGGAGGGGGCAGAGTGTGACAGGAGGTGGTGCAGTGTGACAGGAGGGGATGCGGTGTGACAGGAGGGGATGCGGTGTGACAGGAGGGGGTGCAGTTTGACAAGAGGGGGTGCAGAGTGTGACAGGAGGGGGTGTGGTGTGACAGGAGGGGGTGCAGAGTGTGACAGGAGGGGGTGTGGTGTGACAGGAGGGGGTGCAGAGTGACAGGAGGGAATGTGGTGTGACAAGAGGGGGTGCAGAGTGTGACAGGAGGGGGTGCGGTGTGACAGGAGGGGGTGCGGTGTGACAGAAGGTGGTGCGGTGTGACAAGAGGTGGTGCAATGTGACAGGAGGGGATGCAGTGTGACAGGAGGGGATGCAATGTGGGAGAGGAGGGGGTGCAGTGTGTGACAGGAGGGGGTGCAGAGTGTGACAGGAGGGGGTGCGGTGTGACAGGAGGTGGTGCGGTGTGACAGGAGGTGGTGCGGTGTGACAGGAGGGGATGCAATGTGTGACAGGAGGGGGTGCAGTGTGTGACAGGAGGGGGTGCAGAGTGACAGGAGGGGGTGCAGAGTGTGACAGGAGGGGGTGCAGAGTGACAGGAGGGGGTGCAGAGTGACAGGAGGGAATGTGGTGTGACAAGAGGGGGTGCAGAGTGTGACAGGAGCGGGTGCGGTGTGACAGGAGGGGGTGCAGGGTGTGACAGGAGGGGGGGCAGGGTGTGACAGGAGGGGGTGCAGAGTGTGACAGGAGGGGGGGCAGAGTGTGACAGGAGGTGGTGCAGTGTGTGAAAGGAGGGAGTGCAGTGTGACAGGAGGGGATGTGGTGTGACAGGAGGGGATGCGGTGTGACAGGAGGGGGTGCAGTTTGACAAGAGGGGGTGCAGAGTGTGACAGGAGGGGGTGTGGTGTGACAGGAGGGGGTGCAGAGTGTGACAGGAGGGGGTTTGGTGTGACAGAAGGGGGTGCAGAGTGACAGGAGGGAATGTGGTGTGACAAGAGGGGGTGCAGAGTGTGACAGGAGGGTGTGCGGTGTGACAGGAGGGGGTGCGGTGTGACAGGAGGTGGTGCGGTGTGACAAGAGGTGGTGCGGTGTGACAAGAGGTGGTGCGGTGTGACAGGAGGGGATGCAGTGTGACAGGAGGGGATGCAATGTGGGACAGGAGGGGGTGCAGTGTGTGACAGGAGGGGGTGCAGTGTGTGACAGGAGGGGGTGCAGAGTGTGACAGGAGGGGGTGCGGTGTGACAGGAGGTGGTGCGGTGTGACAGGAGGGGATGCAGTGTGTGACAGGAGGGGGTGCAGTGTGTGACAGGAGGGGGTGCAGAGTGACAGGAGGGGGTGCAGAGTGTGACAGGAGGGGGTGCAGAGTGACAGGAGGGGGTGCAGAGTGACAGGAGGGAATGTGGTGTGACAAGAGGGGGTGCAGAGTGTGACAGGAGGGGGTGCGGTGTGACAGGAGGGGGTGCAGGGTGTGATAGGAGGGGGTGCAGGGTGTGACAGGAGGGGGGGCAGAGTGTGACAGGAGGGGGCAGAGTGTGACAGGAGGGGGTGCAGTGTGTGAAAGGAGGGAGTGCAGTGTGACAAGAGGGGGTGCAGAGTGTGACAGGAGGGGATGCGGTGTGACAGGAGGGGATGTGGTGTGACAGGAGGGGATGCGGTGTGACAGGAGGGGGTGCAGAGTGTGACAGGAGTGGGTGTGGTGTGACAGGAGGGGGTGCAGAGTGACAGGAGGGAAGGTGGTGTGACAAGAGGGGGTGCAGAGTGTCACAGGAGGGGGTGCGGTGTGACAGGAGGTGGTGCGGTGTGACAGGAGGGGATGCGGTGTGACAGGAGGGGATGCGGTGTGACAGGAAGGGATGCAGTGTGACAGGAGGGGATGCAGTGTGTGACAGGAGGGGGTGCAGAGTGTGACAGGAGGGGGTGCGGTGTGACAGGAGGTGGTGCGGTGTGACAGGAGGTGGTGCGGTGTGACAGGAGGGGATGCAGTGTGTGACAGGAGGGAATGCAGTGTGTGACAGGAGGGGGTGCAGGGTGTGACAGGAGGTGGTGCAGGGTGTGACAGGAGGGGGTGCAGTGTGTGACAGGAGGGGGTGCGGTGTGACAGGAGGTGGTGCGGTGTGACAGGAGGTGGTGTGGTGTGACAGGAGGTGGTGCGGCGTGACAGGAGGGGGTGCGGCGTGACAGGAGGGGGTGCGGCGTGACAGCAGGGGGTGCGGTGTGACAGGAGGGGCCCGTGCAAATACAGAGGAGGGGTGCAAATACAGAGGAGGGGGGCATTTACAGAGAAGGGAGGGACAATTACAGAGGAAGGGGGTGCAAATACAGAGGAGAGAGGAAATTACAGAGAGGGGGCAATTACAGAGAAGGGGGGGCAATTACAGAGGAGGGGGGTGCAAATACACAGGAGGGGGTGGTAAACACAGAAGGGTCAAAACACAGAAGGGTCAAAACACAGAAGGGTCAAAACATAAGGGAGAGAGAGGCGACAGGCAGCTGCTGGTGCAGAAGTTTTTAATAAAATAAATGCTTAAAAGCAATCCACTCACTCTCCATGTCAGAGCTGTATATGTCAGTCTGTGAAGTTGGCTGTCCCATTCTCCCCTCCGATCCACGCTGCTCTTATCACTGAATCACTGGAGGAAACAGAGAGCCCCGGAAAACTCATGTGAACTGTCAGCCTCTGATGATGGAGGCGTGGTTAAGCCTCTGAATGCTCTGATTGGTCACAGCATCCCAGGCTGACAGCTCACTTCAGTCTCCCAGCTCTGTATCCTTGGCTTCCTCCAGTGATTCAGTGATAAGAGCAGCGTGGATCAGAGGGGAGAATGGGACAGCCATCTTCACAGACTGACATATACAGCTCTGACATGGAGAGTGAGTGGATTGCTTTTAAGCATTTATTTTATTAAAACCTTCCGCACCAGCAGCTGTCTGTCGCCCGCTCTCTCCCATATGTTTTGATTGCTCTGTAATTGCTCCCCCCGCCCGCCGCTCCGATGCCCCTGCTGTCCAGGTCCCCCTGTGTGCTGGGGCTCGTAAAAGGAGGCCCCATGGTACCCCTGTCAGCTGGAAATGGTGTCCGGGTGTGAGGCAGAGGGAAACCCGGGCACAGCCTCCTAAACCCGTACTGTCCGGGTCAAAACCGGACAGGTGGCA
Source organism: Lithobates pipiens (assembly GCF_037356315.1). Taxonomy (NCBI): domain Eukaryota; kingdom Metazoa; phylum Chordata; class Amphibia; order Anura; family Ranidae; genus Lithobates; species Lithobates pipiens. The sequence continues at coordinate 26,106,132 of NW_027507903.1, read as the reverse complement.
ACCCTACACTCAAGGGACAGTGCACCAACCACAGAAGGGCCCCAACTTAGCCAATGCAGACAATTAGGCGTCAGGTACTTTCGGACATCTTCAGAAGTACCCTTACACCAGAAATGCATACGCCCACTCGCTATTGGGGTTGTATGCATAGTGTGCACACAAGAATCCTATTTTTTTTTGTTTATGCCATTATATAAACTGTAGTTACACTAGTTATAGTTAATTGACCATTGCTGCAGTTCTACTGATTGCCAGTTTATGGGTCAGTGATGATTTACCTAGCACAGACTCCTTAAATTTGTTTATCTGCCTGTTGTATGATTTATGCATTGTTTAACTGCATTGCTTCAATACATTAATTTAATCAACCACCATTTGCTTGACCTATTTCCTGTGTAGTGTTTTATAATGTAGCATGAATGAATGAATGAATGAATGAAATACTTGTATAGCGCACAACGCGAACTGAATCGCCTCTAGGCGCTGTGGCGAGCTTTGATCATCTGCTAAAAGAGGAAGGTCTTGAGTTTTTTCCTAAAAGTCAGGTGATTTTCTTCCAGGCGGATGTTGATTGGTAGAGCATTCCATAGCCGAGGCCCTTGGACAGCGAATCTCCGATCACCCTTGGATTTATACCGGGCTTTGGGCACGAGGAGGAGGTTTTTGTTGGCTGATCGAAGACTCCGGTTCGGTGTGTAATGATTTATTTTCTCAGCTAGGTATTGCGGAGCTTCTCTATGCACGCATTTGTAGGTGAAGCAGAGGGTCTTGAACGTGATCCGATTTTTTACGGTTAGCCAATGTAAGCTCCTCAGCGAAGGAGTGATGGATTCCCAGGGTTTTTTTCCCTGTTATCAGCCTTGCCGCCGTGTTTTGGATCAGTTGTAATCGTGCAAGTTGATATTGTGGTAATCCTATGTAAAGCGAATTTGCGTAGTCCAGTCGTGAATTTATGATTGTTCCAACTACCACTGCTTTGTCATTCTTTGAGATAAAAGGGATGAGTCTGCGAAGCATGCGCAGCAGATGGTGAGATCCACTGACTACGGATCCTATTTGCGCATCCATTGACATTTGTGCATCTAAAATAACCCCGAGACTCTTCGCTTTGGTCTTTGGGGAAATAGTCTGCCCAAAGACGGTGGGTGGAGTCCAGGAGGTTTTGGTTACGGAATTATGATTTGGGTGTAAGATAAGAAGCTCTGTCTTTGAGCATATGAACACTTAAGTTATACAGGTGTGAGCGGCTTCCTACGTATAATCAGGTGTGTCAGTGGGGCCCGAGCAGCTTTAAAAATCATGACAGAACAGAGAATTCATCATCACCAGCAACTCCCAAGGTGTGCCTATTATCAGTTACTTGATTGGGGCTCAAGGATTGTTCTTTTTAATCATAACAGGTACAGCATTTATAAAATCTATGGTTACATGGTACATAGAGACAATGCATGATGTGGTATTTCGGGGAACATTACTCCACACAACACGTTAGGCATCATACTGCAGGGCAGTGGCGGCTGGTGCTGAATATCCCGATGCCTAAGCCCCCCTGTATATCAGTCGCTCAATCAAACCCCCCCCCCATTGCTCGCTCAGCCCTGCACTTACCCCATCTAGGTCGCGGGCAGCTTTGGCTCCTTCCTGCGTCTCCTCCTCGAGCGGCAGTCTCCTCCTCAGCGGCTTCACCCTTCCTCCTCGTCGGCTTCTCTCCTCCTTCCCTCTGTGACCAATACGATTGCTTCTCCTCTTGGCCAATCAGGTCTTATGACCCACTTCCTGATTGGCAGAGAGGAGAATCAGGAAGACAATAGCGAATATTATTTCACTAGTGTCACATCACACACCTGGGTTGGCCCAGGAACGCAGTGCTCTGCGCCCCAAGCCTACCCTTTTTTTAAGCCAATTAGAGCCTCTGGCTTTAATCATGTGCTTCTAAAAAAAAAAAAACCTCATTGGAATCCATGTGTCCGGCAGCCTACATCTAGATTAGGGGCCCAGGCACATGGATTAAGGGGGCTGCCACTGCCACAGGGTAAATGTATTTATTGTATGATTGGGACAGTATTGTAATGAGGTATATTTATGCGCTGAGTTACAGCACATGGGTGGAATATACCCAGATTAAGCATTTTGTTTTGTATATATTTTAATTAAACTGAGATGTCTGCATCTAAAGAGGTAGATTCTTCAAGTAGTTGTAAACCCTTAAGCCCCGTACACACGAGAGGACTTATGTCCGACAGACTTCCGAAGGAGTTCTGCCGGAGTTCCGACAGAGTTCTGACGGACTTTTCGGCTGAGCGGACTTGGCCACACACAATCACACTAAACTCCGACGGATTCGAACGTGATGACGTACGACTGGATTAGAATAAGGAAGTTCATAGCCAGTAGCCAATAGCTGCCCTAGCGTCGGTTTTAGTCCGTCGGAATAGCATACACACAAGCGAATTTTTCGAAGGGACCGGGTCCGGCGGAGTTCCTTCGGAAAAATTTGAAGCATGTTCCATATTCTAAAGTCCTTCAGACTTTGGCGAGTCAAAAGTCCGTTGCAGCCCACACACGATCGAATAGTCTGACGGAATCAGTCCGTCGGACTTTGGATGTTGAAAAGTCCGCTCGTGTGTATGGGGCTTTACAAACCACTTTGACCTACAGGTAAGCCTAGATTAAGGCTTACCTGTAGGTCTAAGAAATATCTCCTAAACCTATACGGTTTAGGAGATATTTGGCCGAAGACAGGCACCGCTGTCTATGGCGCATGCTCCGTAGACAGCGGCGCGCAGGCCGCGCGTGTCGGCTCCCGTGCGCATGCGCAGGAGTGACGTCATCGTGGCTTCGCCGAATGACAGCGGCGGAGCTGCGAGACCCCACCGAGAAGATGGATGCGCCGGACTACAGGGGACAGCGGTGATTTCGCTGGCTCCTGTGTCAGGTAAGTGACACATAATGGGCTACTATGCGATGCATAGTAGTCCATTATGCTTTGCCTTTGCATGGAATGAAAGAAGAAGTAAACTCATCAGGGTTTACTTCCTCTTTCAGTGGACAAGGACAAGAAAGAAAGGCTCTGCGCAGCCCAATAATGACGAGAGATCTGGGGGAGGGCCTTTGTGATACAAGAACTCGAAAAAAAACTCTGAAACGCATGTAAAATGTCAGAGGGTTCTGTGATAGAGTTCCCAGTATCCGAGTGCAGTTCGGAGACAAGTTCAGTTCAGATGCCGGGAATCTGCAACTAGATTGGCCAGCAGCTTACTGTTCTGGTCCCCGGACTCCAACAGCCTCCTGGTCTGAAAAGCGGAATCTGCACGAGTGAGGGACGTGAGACAAAGTTCTAGGTCTCTACGAGCCTGCGCCAAAATTTAGTACTTGTATCCAGTAGGGGAGGACACAAATTCAGAAGCTGCCTCAGACTCAGCCTGTTCAAGCAAGGTCAACTGGGAGTTATATTCAACCCTTGCAGATTTGATGGCCGATATATACTGACCTCGAGTGAATGCGTTAAAGGCATCCCACACCAACTAGGGGGATGCAGAGGATTCATGTACCTCCCAGTAACTTTTACGCAAACCAATCAATATATGCAATTTTTTTTTTGTACCAAAAATTTATAGAAGAATACATATTTGCCTAAACTGATGAATACATTTTTTTTTTTTTTTACATTTTCTTTATTGGATATGTATTAAAACAGAAAGTAAAAAATACTGTTTTTTTTTAATTGTCAGTCTTTTTTTGTTTATAGTGCAAAAAATTAAAAACTGCAGAGGTGATCAAATACCACCAAAAGAAAGCTCTATTTGAGGGAAAAAAAAGAACATCAATTTAATTTATGTACAATGTCGCACGCCCGCGCAACAGACAGTTAAAGTAACACAGTGCCATATCGCAAAAAATGGCCTGGTCATTAAGGGGGTAAATCCTTCTGGTCCTTAAGTGGCTAAACATTCTGTGCTGTCATTGGCCACAGCCGATCAGCATGTATAGAGCCAAAATCATTGGCTGAAACCTGCTGACAAACCCGTGCTGTGTCTAGTCACAGCACTGGACAGCAGGGGGCATGCGCACATACGGGTACGTTGCCTAGCCTGTAGCTGCAGTAGATGTGCTGTGGGATGGCAGCAAGCCATTAACCACTTGCTTAATGGGCACTTATACCCCCTTCCTGCCCAGGCCAATTTTCAGCTTTCAGCGCTGTCATACTTTGGCAATTGAGCAGTCATACAACACTGTACCCAAACACATTTTTTATCATTTTTTTTCACACAAATAGAGCTTTCTTTTGGTGGCATTATATCACTGCTGCTGTTTTTTTTTTTTTTATTAAAAAAAACAAACAAATCAAAACTAAAATTTTGAAAAAAAGAAAAAAAAAAACATCTTTCATAGTTTGTTATAAAATGTTGTAAATAAGTAATTTTTCTCCTTCACTAATGGGTGCTTATATGCTGCACTGATGGGCACTGATAGGTGGCACTGATGGGCATAATGAGGCTGCACTGATGAGGTGGTACTGGTGGGCACTGATAGGTGACACTGATGATGAGGCACTGATTGGCTGCACTGATAGGTGGCAGTGGTGGGCACTGAGAGGTGGCAGTGTTGGGTACTGATAGGTGGCACTGAATAGCAGCACTGGTGGCAATGATTAGCAACACTGGTGGCACTGATTAGTAACACTGGTGGGCATTGATAGGTGGCACTGGTTGGGCACAGTTCGGGACCAATGTCCTTGTAACAGAAGCCGGTTACCAGCTGTCTTCTTTTCTCCTCACGCTGATCGCGAGGAGCAAAACAGATGATAACAAGCTTCTGTTTACTTCTGTGATCCGTTGTCATTAGCTGACAGCTGATCAAGTGGTAAAGGTCCGCTTTGATTGGCCCTTTACCCTGCTTACCGGTGTTCTGTCAAAAGAGCCAACTCGTCAAAATCTCAACGTCCCTTCCTGTGACTCTCCAGCAGCAGTAATCGCAGATTTCAACGACTTGGCTGTTTTCACAGAACACCGACTAATGATTAAAAAAGTTGTTGCCGTCTTGGAGGCGGCCATGTTGTTGGTTTACTAGCAGGCAGACTAATAATGTCCACTCATTATATTGTGTACTGTAGTGTATACACTGCCGGTGTTCTGTGAAAACATCCAAGTCATCAAAATCTGCAATTACTGGTGCTGGAGCGTCACCGGAAGTGACATAATTGGAGATTTTGGCGAGTTGGCTCTTTAGACAGAACGGCGGCATTAAAAGTGGGCGTGAAGGGGTTAAAGTCCCAGCAAAGTACATTGATCACACAGAGGGGGTTACTTTATTCTAGACAAAAGCGAATTCACTCTATAAGTACTTCATTAGCCACGATGATTTCATAGGCTTCTAATTTATTTTCTATCAGTATACAGTGTAAGTCTATTGTGCTTATTCATTGGACTACTTATAAAGTGAGCAGCAATTCCTGCATCTCTTATGGTTCTCAAACATTCCTCATTAGGAAAGTAGAGCAATTGAATTGACACAGATGCAATTGAATTTCTTTGAGATGAATTTCTTTGAAGGAACTGAAGAAAGTATATATCCTTCTTCATCAGCACAGGGTCATTCATTTTTTAACATCTTCGATCTCTCTTCGTCTCTTAATAATATAGCATTGCTTTCATTGCTTTGCTTGAAAACTCTTTGATGGTACCCTCACTCCAGTCAACATTAAACCTTTTGATGGTTAGTCACAGCCTACCTGCTGAGTAGTTCACTTTTTGATGCAAAAGCATCAATGGCATCCGCATCAATGTAAAAGTAGCAAAAGGGAGAAAGATATGTATGGTCAGTGCAATATACAAAGTGTCTCCAGCACCATTTCATGATAGTCAGCAAAAACAACAACAAAAAAAACCCTAACAATACAAGCAAGAGGTGTGCGGCTCCAGGTAAGTAGGTCCAGGTAAATTGATTAAATGGGAAGGACTCCTCCCAAGGGTGCTAGCCTCGGCCCGCCTGCCATGGAATGTGCATAAAGGAAGAAATAGCTGCACACTGAGATACCGTGAAGTCCATTTATTGCACCATCCCAAAAATGCACCACAACCAACACAGGACAGTAGTGTAAACAGAGGTTAAACCTCCGGAGGTGATTAATAACTAGTGGCAGAAAGCCAGTTTTGCACTGAGTTTAGGTGACTCACAAAAGTTATTGTGTCTGCACAAGGCAGTTTAAATCCCAACTGTGGGCTGGAAGAAAAGAAAACCATTGCAGTGCACCCCCCCCCCCGCACTGCAAGGGATTAATATTCATTACAGTAGAAGACATAGGCTGGTTGTGCCTGGGCACACCCTAATCACCCTGTGCGACGCAGCTCTCCACCTGCTAAACGCCCCCTTCTGTTGCAGCTGAGGCTACAGATGGTGAACTGACTGTGTTGAGAAAGTGTGGGGACCCCTGAAGTATGGTACTGACAGGTCACCAGCCTGTTACAAATGGTGTTCTACCTTCTACCTGCCAATGACAATGGAATAACTGACTCCAAAAAGTTCTCTTTGATTTTGAAGAACTGAAAAAGTGCAAGAAGAAAACAGAAAAAGAGCAAAAAGACCACCATACTATTTGTAATATTTTGGAAAGCAAAATCAGAATAATGAGTTTTTTTCTTGTCCAATAAGCTGTCCAAGTAGAATTCCAGGCTATTGCTAATTAAGCTTAAATCTGCTCCCACCTCCTTTCTAAATCCTATTCTAACTGCCCTGTGAAAGGAAGATGCTTGAGGGCGCTCTGGTATGGGCTACCAGCGACTGACTTCAGGGGAGAGGAGGGACAGCTGGCAACAGATGCCCCATAACAAACCTATGGGTGATGTCACCACCCAGGCATTTCAGCCATTGTCTGCGATCTCTCCTGAAGTTGGCCACTGGGGAGATCACATGAGTGGACCAGAGTGCTCTTCCTTTCACAGTTAGAATATGATTGGGGGTTGGGGGGGGGGGGGGGGGTGAGTAAGTTAGTGAGAAGTAGTTAGCAATAGCCTGAAATTCCAATTTAAACTGCCTATGCATGCAAATATTGGTACCTCTGTCTCATTTTGTTTCTACCTCAGGTGGTCCAGTCTTTAGCAGATTGACCACACATAAACCCGCGCGTTTGGCTGAATCTAGCCATGACCAGTGTAGTCCATATATCCCCACCCTTCTTGTACACACGGTCGGAGAATCCGTCGGAATGTGTCCTATCGGACCGTGTTGTCGGATAATCCGACTGTGTGTGGTATGCATCGGACTGATTCCGTCGGAATATCCGTCGGACCCAATTTTCCAACTTGTTGGAAATATTTTCTGACCAACTGGTTCGATTGGACATACTCCGGTCATGTGTAGAGAATTTTGATCGGACCAAGTGCCACGCATGCTCAGATCAAATTCCTACATCAAAGCTATTGGCTACTAGCCTGAATGTAGTCCCATTGTAACGAAATTACATCATCACGTTCTGAAAGATCGGATTTTTCGACAACTTAGTCCGACCGTGTGTATGCAACAGTTTCGGACAATATCCGACGGACAAAATCCGACAGATTTGGTTGTCGAAATCTCCGACTGTGTGTACAGGAGCTTAGACTGCCCAACCACTCATACTCCACCAACACCCTCTTACCATTCGAAATTAATGAGACCACACCTGAATTTGGTGTTTAACTGGCCATAGCTGCCTTTTATTAACTAAAATATCAATAGCTCAAAACGTTTAAACATAATATCTGTAACGACAACTTTGCACTCTCAGTCTGTTGGTCTTTGACGGCACCCCGAACTTCACACTTCTTCTAACACTACACTGTGGGACCTTTTTCTATGATAGACCTCCAGCCCTACCACCAGCTTGGAGACAACCCCCTTCCCGCAATGCAACCATCACCGTATTCCAGCTAAGGGTTCTACTGGAATACACCAGAGGGGCACATACTACCGATGAGCCCCCCCAACACTTCCACTCGTATGTTTTCTGACACCATCAAAGACAAAAAACACTGCTGGGAAAATACATAAATTATCAATAGCAACTAAATATCAAGAAAAGAATTATAAGATTGTAATAAGATGGTATGGAGCCCAGTGGTAATGAATACGATAAATAAAGAGAATTCCGAAAAATGTTGGAGATGTAAGATAGAGAGTGGGACTCTTGAACATATATGGCAGTGATGGTGAACCTTGGCACCCCAGATGTTTTGGAACTACATTTCCCAGGATGCTCCACTACACTGCAAAGTGCAGAAGCATCATGGGAAATGTAGTTCCAAAACATCTGGAGTGCCAAGGTTCGCCACCACTGATATATGATATAGTTGTTGTAAGATAAGAACATTCTGGAATAAGATAATGGAAATTTATCAAAAACTGGTAGGAACAGAGATAAACATAGATATAAATATTGTACTATTTTCCCTTACATCAAAAACATTAAAACAAGGGGAGGTAGAGCTATTGCACTATATGACAACAGCAACAAAGATAGTAATAGCGAGGGAGATTGAAGGAGTATTTATAAGAGGAGGGGAGGAATAGGGCGAGGAAGTTGGGGGGGAAGGGCGGAGTGGGAGGGAGAGGAAGGAAGGAGTATATGAGTGTTGAATTGTGGATAAATGTATGATGTACCATTAGACAAATGTTAAGATGATGTATTTTTTTAAAATATAAATAAAAAGAAATTTGAAACAAAAAACACTGCCGTTACTCCACTGTTATGACAAACCGATTTCCACTGAACCTGAAATGAAATAAAAACAGACAGACCAAACGAATAAGACAACAACACAGGAAGGGAGGGTGGCAAAACTCCTTCCTCCTCTCTGTCCCTCCCTCTGCTGCCCGGAAGTCCCGCCTCCTCCTTAAATAATGCTCCACCCCCTCAGTCTTTCTCAAACAGCTCCAACACCTTCCTTTTACACTTTCTTGTTTCACCATTTTGTTAACCCTCTGTTGTCTCCCCTTGCACACTGTCATACCCGGCCCTGCATTACTTTCTTCTTTTCTTTCCGTTCCGGGGCCTCACTATCCAGTTGTTTGGCAACCATGATGAACTTGTGCATTGTTTTGAATGTATGAAAAATATCAGACAAGATAGGCAGGTACGGTCATTATGCAAATCTGATTTGCTATCTCCCTTTGAACTGTAACTACTAGACATGTGCACTGCCGAAAAATGTGTTCATTTTTGTTTACGTTTAATTCAAAAACCTAGTATACCTAGAAGAATGGATGCTGTTTTGAAGGCAAAGGGCGGTCACACCAAATATTGACTTGGATTTCTCTTCTGTATTTACTTTCCATTTTGTTAATTGATAAAAATAAACTATTAATACTTCTATTCCTAAAAGCTTTCTTCATTTACAGCAGTGGCGGCTGGTGCTGGTGGATTTTGGGGGGGAAGCGGCTGCCCCCCTCCAGTTCCGCACTCACTATACGGCGGAGCTCCTCTGGACTCTCTGACACCCCAGCTTCTGTCTTCACCCGGTCTTCTTTATGCATTCTGATTGGCCAGGAAGCCAATGCCAGTTCGCTGGCATTGCAGGGTGGGAGGACTTGGGGCGCAGTGCTCTGGGACAATATAATACTGGCCTATTGGGGCCTCAGGATGTGGTCACGTGCCTGTGAGCGGGTGAAGGATCTGGTAGAAACCTTTTGATCGCACAGTGCAGGATCACACTGATGGTGTGAGCTGGGGGGTGGCACCATGGGCTGAGGGGGCGGCTGTTTTACAGCATTTTTAAACATGTCACTCTTCCCTTAGAAGATGCTATATCTTTCAAGGACGGGCTTGAGAGGAGAATAGACCAAGATCTCAAAACAATTTACGGGTTAGCTGATATGGCTTGCAAACCCACCTTGGCCCTCGCAGCCATGTCCAAGGCTATGGAAGCCTGAACAGAGAATGTGGACTCTATACTTAGAGGTGACTCAGAGGAACTGGTCAGGGGTTCAGCAGTCCAGGAATTGTAGCTGGCAATGGCCTTCCTATCCTCGGTCTTGGCTAAGCAGGCCTTATGGTTGAGCCCTTGGCTTGCTGATCCAGCATCTATGCAGGCCTGGTGTAGGATTCCCTTTGAAGGGCCCTCATTGTTTGGCAACAGGCTGGATAGCGCTATAGCCCAAGTCACGGTTGGGAAGTCAGGCTTCCTACCCCAGGATAGGCATCTGTTTGGCCAGAAGAAACCGCAGTGCAAAAGATGCAGTACTGATCGTTCAAGGGAAGCACTCTCCTATAGGCCCCTCCGGGATTTCAGAAGAAATTTTAGCCAAGGTCATACTTCCTTCCAAAAATCTGCTAAGAGTCAGGCGTCCAGCAGCCGAGAGTGAGCTAAGTCATTTTCAAATTGGGCCCGCCCAGGCGGGTCAGGTGGGGGTGCATCTGCTTCTCTTCCGGCACATCTGGGTGGCCTCAATCTTGGACTTCTGAACCATCAATACGGTCTCCACAGGCCACACATGGTCCTTCATCAGTACTCTTCCCCCCAGATTTATTTCCACCCTGTTACCACGGTCAGAAGAAAAGAAGAAGGTGTTACTGTCCAACATAGATTCTCTGATAGTACAGGGAGCCTGGTGTCTGTTCCAAAAAACAAAGAGTTTCAGGGGGTATACTACCCTCTCTTCCTTGTGCAGAAGAAAAATGGTTCATGACGCCTGGTGATAGACTTAACTTACCTAGACAAGTTTATGATATCCGAAAGATTCAAAATGGAGACTTTGTCTACCATCCAACAAGCAGTGCAGCCAGGCGATTGGCTAATCTCCTGCAGGTCAGAACTTGCTCAAGGCAAGTGGGATGCCCGTCTTCACAACAGTTGAACAACAAGGAGTGATCTCTTCATGTGCAGACTTTCAAATGGATTCTGTCTTTGGGAGTCATTCTGGAACTGGACTTACTTGCTTCCCCCTGCAACTTCAAAATCAAGAAGCATTACACGTGGGACCATTACAGCCAAGCCTTCGGAGTGGATGCTCTGTCGAATCAGTGAAACTTCAACAGAGCATATGCCTTTCCCCAGCTCCCGATCATCTTCAAGTTTCTTCGGAGACTCCAAATGAAAGCGGTTGAAGTGGTGGTGATAGCAGCTTACTGGCCGTCCTGATCCAGCTCAACTTCCGGTGCCTCTCCCTCTCAGGCTGGACCTTCTCTCTCAGGGGGCCATCCTGTACCCTTGTCTGGCGATATTGAGACTGATGGTCTGGTTCTTGAGAGGGAGAGGCTGGAATCTCTCGGGTGCGATTCAAGAGTGATTTCCACATTCATGAGCTCCAGAAAGGCAACCACCAATAAGGTTTATGGATTCATAGGATTTTCATCCTCTACGGGCAGATTGTTCAGAGATCCAGGAGTTCAGGATATCCTGAGTTTCCTCCAATCCAGCCTAGATCTGTCTCTATCCATCAGTACCCTAGGGGTCCAAGTCTCGGCCTTGTTGGCCTTCTCTGGAACATCATGGGCCGTTCATCCTCTAATCCGGCAGTTCTTCCATGGGGCAGCAAGACTCAGGCCCCAAAGAAGACAGAGATTCCCCAATTGGGATCTTCCCCTTGTCCTTGACTCACTGTCTGTGTCAAGTACCTCGGGGTCCACTCTGCTTTCTGTCAAAGACCTTTCTGCAAAAGTTGCCTTCCTAGTTGCCGTCACTTCAGCCAAAAGGCTTTCTGAGTTCGGGTCCTTGGGTCATAAAGAACTATTTCTGACTTTCTTCCTAGACTGGGTGGTCCTCATCCCTATGCTCGGCTCAAACCCGAAAGTCACCTCAGTGTTCCATGAAAACTGAGAGATTGTCCTAACTACATTTAGGGCCCAAGGGTCCACCGATGCACATCCTCTGGATGTAGGTGAATTACTGAAGGAATACCTGCAAGCTACTTCCTCCTTTAGACACTCCGACTACTTGTTTGTCTTGTACTCTGACAGTAATAAAGGGAAGGGAGCTTCGGCCAGAACGATTGCAGCCTAGATCGTCCAGTCCATTCAGCAGGCTTATATGGCTAAGGGCTTGCCTCCTCCAGAGGCGGTGACAGCACATGCCACCAGGGTTATGGCGGCTTAGTGGGCATCTTCTCTCTCTTCTGTGAACTTTGGTTTAAGAATCCTGTCTGTTGACGGGTTAAATTAAATATTTATTTGATCACCATACCCACCCGTGTGGATTGGCTAGTTATTTCCCCACACGTAGGCTGCCATGGAGTCTGTCAGGAAAACTGAAAATTTATTATCAAATACTTACCCCAATTTTCCTTTTCTGATGGACTCCATGGCAGACGGAGGTCCCACCGTTGGTGAAGAGTTGGCTAATTACAGAATGCAGTCTCTAGCGGTGAGCTCAAATTTGTGGGACTTGGGTCCCATAGCATTGGAGAGAGGGTGGGGTTAACCCACACGTAGGCTGTCATGGAGTCCAACAGGAAAGGAAAATTACGGTAAGTATTTGATAATAAATTTTCAGTTTTCCCAACACAGGTGTCTTCATTGTTCAGTAACAGTAGGTGACTGAATTTAAATTCCCAAGAATGAGTCAAAAGAGAAGCATGCCATCACATGAAATTAAATTAGCTGTGTGTTGCTTAATAATAATTCTACACACGTGCCTGAGAAGTAGTGTGGAATTGTATTGGAATTAACCATTGCCCAACTTCTCCTACATAGTAATGTTGTTTTTGTGGTAACGTCATCTTTGTAGTAATGTATGCTAATGGCTTTATCAAACACCACCCTCTCAAATATCGTGGTCAAAACAATGGACCATTGGGGTTGATTTACTAAAGACAAATACACTGTTGACTTTGCAAATTGTAGGCGGAGCCATTAGAACAAGGGCGTATTGCTTCATTCCCAGGTACCACCAACAGGCCTCTTGCCTATATTTACCTTAGTGTGAGTCTCTGCTCCTGGTGGGAACCATGTAGCGTACATTTCACCAGCACATATACGTTGCCATGTCCAACACATCACCCCGCATTCTTTCCGGCTGTACCAGGTACCAGTTCAACAGATAGGCCATTGGTAGGAAAAAAAGGTGCGTTCAACAAATTTTCAGAGCTTTGCTTTCACAACTTCAAGGTAGACAACTTCAGAGTAGAAAACTTTGGGGAATACCTCATACCTCATCTCACCAGTTATCCAATAGAAAGTAATATACTACTCAGGTGTAGATAATCACAGGGATAACAGAAGGTTCCAGTGAAGGGAACTCTTAAGGCATCAGCATATCAAGATATTTTGGACAATTTCATGCTCCCAACTATGAGGGAACAGTTTGGGGATGGCCACTTCTTGTTCCAACATGACTGCACACCATTCATGTTGAACATCTTTGGGATGAATTAGAGCGGAGTCTGAGAGCCAGGCCTTCTCATTAACATCAGTGCCTGACCTCACAAATGTGCTTCTGAAATAGTCAAACATTCCCATAGACACACTCCTAAACCTTGTGGACAGCTTTCCCAGAAAAGTTGAAGCTGTAATGCCGCGTACACACGATCAAACAAGCGGGTGGAAAAGTCCGGCAAACTGAAGTCCGCCAGACAATCCCCCCGTGTGTAGCCTCCGGCATACTTGTTTGACCCGAAAGTACGGCGGACTTAGAAAGTAGTTTTGCACTCCAATCTTCCCGCCGTTATCGCATTTCGGCGGACAATCTGGCCGTGTGTGTGCAGTCAGCCATACTTTTGAAATGAGCGGACTTTTCCCACCCGGATTTCGAGCGGGTCTCCAGGTAGACGGGGCCCGCGAAGGAGACGTCGCTGGCCCCGCCACCTGGTATGGACTTAAAGGGGAACCCCAACGCCGAAAAAAAACGGCGTGGGGTTACCCCCAGGTTCACATCAGACCCTTGTCCGAGCACGCTACCCGGCCAGGAAAGGGGGGGACGAGAGAGCGCCCCCCCTCCTGATCCGTACCAGGCCACGTGCCCTCAACATGGGGGGTGCCTTGGGGAAGGGGGGGCCGTGCGGCCCCCCCACCCCAAAGCACCTTGTCCCCATGTTGATGAGGACAAGGGCCTCTTCCCGACAACCCTGGCCGTTGGTTGTCGGGGTCTGCGGGCGGGGGGCTTATCGGAATCCGTGAGCCCCCTTTAATAAGGGGGCCCCCGTATACCGGCCCCCCACCCTATGTGAATCAGTATGGGGTACAATGTACCCCTACCCATTCACCTGTAAAATAAAGTACAAAAAAAACACAACACACAAGATAAAATAGTTTATTGCACAGCTTCGGGGGACTTCCGTCTTCGGGGGTCTTCTCACCGGACTCCTCCGCTATCTTCTTGTAGCTCTTTTACTAGCGGAGGAGCCCGGCTTTCTTCCTCGCCGCTGGCCTCTTCTTCCGACTTCGGGGGTCTTGTCCCCCTCTTCGGTTCTTCTGCCGGGCCACCGCGCCTTCTTCTAGCTCTTTTACAGGCGGTGGCCCGGTCTTCTGTCGCCGCCGCCTTCCGTTCTTCTTCTTCTCCTTCTTCTCCTGGAGATGTTGACTTGACGTTCTCTCCGGCCGCAATGCCAGGGACGCGCTGCGTGGCGACTTATATAGGGACACGGGGCGGGGTCTTCGGTTGATGTCACATGGGTTGATGTCACATGGCGACCCGCCCCCTTACGATGTCACAGTCCCGGAGGATGCTGGGACTGTCGCCATGTGACATCAACCCATGTGACATCAACCGAAGACCCCGCCCCGTGTCCCTATATAAGTCGCCGCGTGCCCGGTCCCCGTCATTGTGAGCGGAGGACTCGGCGAGGCAACATCTGAAGAAGAAGAAGAAAACAGAAGAACAGAAGGCGGCGGCGGCTGCGGCGACGGCAACAGCGATGACAGAAGACCGGGCCACCGCCTGTAAAAGAGCTAGAAGAAGGCGCAGTGGCCCGGCAGAAGAACCGAAGAGGGGGACAAGACCCCCCGAAGTCGGAAGAAGAGGCCAGCGGCGAGGAAGAAAGCCGGGCTCCTCCGCTAGTAAAAGAGCTACAAGAAGATAGCGGAGGAGTCTGGCGAGAAGACCCCCGAAGACGGAAGACCCCCGGAGCTGTGCAATAAACTATTTTATCTTGTGTGTTGTGTTTTTTTTGTACTTTATTTTACAGGTGAATGGGTAGGGGTACATTGTACCCCATACTCATTCACATAGGGTGGGGTGCCGGTGTCCGGGGCCCCCTTATTAAAGGGGGCTCCCGGATTCCGATAAGCCCCCCGCCCGCAGACCCCGACAACCAACGGCCAGGGTTGTCGGGAAGAGGCCCTTGTCCTCATCAACATGGGGACAAGGTGCTTTGGGGTGGGGGGGCTAGCGCGGCCCCCCTTCCCCAAGGCACCCCCCATGTTGAGGGCACGCAGCCTGGTACAGCTCAGGGGGGGGGGGGCGCTCGCTCCTCCCCCCCCCTTTCCTGGCCGGCCGGGCAGCGTGCTCGGACAAGGGTCTTATGTGGACCTGGGGGGACCCCCACGCCGATTTTTTTTCGGCGTTGGGGTTCCCCTTTAAGTCCATACCAGGCGGCGGGGCCAGCGATGTATCCTTCGCGGGCCCCGCCTACCTGGAGACGCGCTCAAAATGAGCGGACTTTCCTCTGCGTGCGTGGGCGAATCCGTTCATTTCAAAAGTAGGGCGGATAGTACGGCGGCCTTAGTACGCCGTATTAGTCCGCTGAAAAAGTGCCCTGTGTGGGCAAGTAGCCCATTCAAAAAGTCAGACGGACAGTCTGGCGGGAAGTCCGCCAGCCTAACTCAGTCGGATAGACGGCTAAGTGTGTACGCGGCATTAGGGATAACTTGATTTTTACTACCAATATATAAAGTTTAGAACACAATATTAAATGGTTATAGGTTGATACACGAATCTTGTCTTTGCCCGATAGACACTCTTCTACACATCGTGCCTGGCACCATTGCCTTTAATAGCACCATTTTTAACTATTTATCAATAATACAATATCATCCTGTATAAAGTAAGATCATGGCCAGGGGCGTGGCTAGGTCTTCAAAAGGGGGGTAGAGCCCATAGCAGTGTAGTAAAGAAAGTCGTACGCTTGGGTGGGCATACACATGTATATAATATAAAAGTGTGTGTGTGTGTATATATATCCCCAGAGAGCCTCCCCTTACATCAGGGCCCCAGAGAGCCTCCCCTTACATCAGGGCCCCCAGTGAGCCTCCCTCTTAAATCAGGGTCCCCAGAGAGCCTCCTTCTTAAATCAGGGTCCCCAGAGAGCCTCCCTCTTAAATTAGGGTCCCCAGAGAGCCTCCCTCTTAAATCAGGGTCCCCAGAGAGCCTCCCTCTTAAATCAGGGTCCCCAGAGAGCCTCCTACTTACATTAGGGCCCCCAGAGAGCCTCCCCTCCCCTTGGGGTCCCCTGCAGAGATTCGGTGCTATGGGCCCCAGATTCAAGGCTATAGCCCCAAAGGCCACCCCCTAGCGACGCCACTGATCATGGCCAATGGTGAAGTGGCTTCCCATTTCAAAGTTTTTCACACACTTGATCCACTTCCTCAGAAGGCAACAGTGAGATCATTGCCAGGTTTGCAGTACTGAATGTATTTATATGACACTAAAAATTCTGGATGAACTTTCTGCATACATTGAAATACACATTGAGGCTGGCCAACTGCACCAAAGTAATATCTCTCTCAGAGGCGGCTCTAGACTTTGTGAGGCCTTAGGCATAACTTAGACATGAGGCCCCAACTCACGTCCATAAGGGAAAAAATAATTGTCTGTGCCCTCTATTTCAAAGCTGGTGTCAGGGCTGGCATGCTCTCAGTACTGGTGTCAAGGCACTCCATCTCAGTGCAGTATGCTCTCTCTCTCAGTGCTGGTGTCAGTGCTGTCTCTCTCAGTGCTGGTTTCAGTGTTCTGTCTCTCTCAGTGTTGGTGTCAGTGCTCTGTCTCTCTCAGTGCTGGTGTCAGTGCTCTGTCTCTCTGCTAGTGCTGGTGTCAGTGCTCTGTCTATCTGCTAGTGCTGGTGTCAGTGCTCTGTCTCTCTGCTAGTGCTGGTGTCAGTGCTCTGTCTCTCTCAGTGCTGGTGTCAGTGCGCTGTCTCTCTCAGTGCTGGTGTCAGTGTTCTGTCTTTCTGCTAGTGCTGAGAGAGACAGCACTGACACCAGAACTGAGAGAAACAGCACTGACACCAGCACTGAAAGAGACAGCACTGACACCAGCACTAGCAGAGTATACACTGACACCAGCACTGAGAGACACAGAACACTGACACCAGCACTGAGAAAGACAGAGCACTGACACCAGCACTGAGAGAGACAGAACACTGACACCAACACTGAGAGAGAGAGAACACTGACACCAACACTGAGAGAGACAGGACACTGACACAGTGACACCAGCATTGAGAGAGACAGAGCACTGACACCAGCACTAGCAGAGTGCACACTAACACCAGCACCAAGAGAGACAGAGCACTGGCATCAGCACTGAGAGAGACACAGCACTGACACCAGCACTGAGAGAGACAGCACTGAGAGAGACAGCACTGACACCAGCACTACCAGAGTATACACTGACACCAGCACTGAGAGAGACAGAACACTGACACCAGCACTGAGAGAGACAGCACTGACACCAGCACTGAGAGAGACAGAACACTGACACCAGCACTGAGAGAGACGGAACACTGACACCAGCACTGAGAGAAACAGAGCACTGACACCAGCACTGAGAGAGACACAGCACTGACACCAGCACTGAGAGAGACAGAGCACTGACACCAGCACTAGCAGAGTATACACTGACACCAGCACTGAGAGAGACAGAACACTGACACCAGCACTGAGAGAGACAGAGCACTGACACCAGCACTGAGAGAGACAGAGCACTGACACCAGCACTGAGAGAGACAGCACTGACACCAGCACTGCGAGAGACAGTACTGACACCAACACTGAGAGAGACAGAACACTGACACCAGCACTGAGAGAGACAGAGAGCTAACACCAGCACTGATAGAGACAGAGCACTGACACCAGCACTGAGACAGAGCACTGACACCAGCACTGAGAGAGAGTCAGTGCTCTGTCTCTCTCAGTGCTGGTGTCAGTTCTCTGTCTCTCTCAGTGCTGGTGTCAGTGTTCTGTCTCTCTCAGTGCTGGTGTTAGCTCTCTGTCTCTCTCAGTGCTGGTGTCAGTGTACACTCTGCTGGTGCTGGTGTCAGTGTCTCTCAGTGCTGGTGTCAGTGTTCTGTCTCTCTCAGTACTGGTGCCAGTGCTCTGTCTCTCTGCTAGTGCTAGTGTCAGTGCTCTGTCTCTCTCAGTGTTGGTGTCAGTGCTCTGTCTCTCTCAGTGCTGGTGTCAGTGTTCTGTCTCTCTGCTAGTGCTGGTGTCAGTGCTCTGTCTCTCTCAGTGCTGGTGTCAATGCTCTGTCTCTCTGCTAGTGCTGGTGTCAGTGCTCTGTCTCTCTGCTAGTTCTGGTGTCAGTGCTATGTCTCTCTCAGTGCTAGTGTCAGTGCTATGTCTCTCTCAGTGCTGGTGTCACCAGCACTGAGAGAGACAGAGCACTGGCACCAGCACTGAGAGAGACAGAACACTGACACCAGCACTAGCAGAGTGCACACTAACACCAGCACCAAGAGAGACAGAGCACTGACACCAGCACTGAGAGAGACAGCACTGACACCAGAACTGAGAGAGACAGCACTGACACCAGCACTGAGAGAGACAGCACTGACTCCAGCACTAGCAGAGTATACACTGACACCAGCACTGAGAGACACAGAACACTGACACCAGCACTGAGAGAGACAGAGCACTGACACCAGCACTGACTGAGACAGAACACTGACGCCAACACTGAGAGAGACAGAACACTGACACCAACACTGAGAGAGACAGGACACTGACACCAGCACTGAGAGAGACAGGACACTGACACCAGCACTGAGAGAAACAGAGCACTGACACCAGCACTAGCAGAGTGCACACTAACACCAGCACCAAGAGAGACAGAGCACTGACATCAGCACTGAGAGAGACACAGCACTGACACCAGCAGTGAGAGAGACAGCACTGAGAGAGACAGCACTGACACCAGCACTAGCAGAGTATACACTAACACCAGCACTGAGAGAGACAGAGCACTGACACCAGCACTGAGAGAGAGACAGCACTGACACCAGCACTGAGAGAGACAGAACACTGACACCAGCACTGAGAGAGACAGCACTGACACCAGCACTAGCAGAGTATACACTTACACTGACACCAGCACTGAGAGAGACAGAACACTGACACCAGCGCTGAGAGAGACAGAGCACTGACACCAGCACTGAGAGAGACAGAGCACTGAAACCAGCACTGAGAGAGACAGAACACTGACACCAGCACTGCAAGAGACAGCACTGACACCAACACTGAGAGAGACAGAACACTGACACCAGCACTGAGAGAGACAGAACACCAGGGCTCGAGTGCTGCGGGAACGCATGGGAACGGCGTTCCCGTACTATTTCCACAGCGGGAACGCCGTTCCCATTAGCTATCTGAGCCGGGCCGGCTGAGGCTATGCAGCGCGTAGTCCGCGCCGCTCCTCAGCCGCCGAGTGACTGTGCGTGCCCACGCCGAAGTCATGTGACCGGTTGCTAGATGCGGAGCGGCCCCTGCCTAGCAACCGGTCACATGACTTCGGCGTGGGCACGCACTGGCACGAGACCGTCAGTGTGACGCGCCGGACTGTCCTCCCGCTCCCCTCTACCCAGTGCCTCCTGTGGAAACAGCCGCTGCACTGTGAGTTTACTTAGTTCTTCTCCCCCCAGAACAGAAGGGAAGAGAATACCAGGAGGTCAGTCACTAGTAGTGTGTAAGTAAGTTGCATTCTGCAATACCCTGCCAAATTGCCAATACTCATCCATACTGCCAATACTCATCAATACTCTGCAATACCCTGCCAATACTCATCAATACTCTGCAATACCCCGCCAATACTCATCAATACTCTGCAATACCCCGCCAATACTCTGCAATACCCCGCCAATACTTTGCAATACCCCGCCAATACTCTGCAATACCCGCCAATACTCATCAATACTCTGCAATACCCCGCCAATACTCTGCAATACCCGCCAATACTCTGCAATACATACCCTGCCAATACTCTGCAGTACCCTATCAATACTCTGCAATACCCTATCAATACTCTGCAATACCCTGCCAATACTCTGCAATACCCTATCAATACTCTGCAATACCCTATCAGTATCAATAATCTGCAATACCCTGCCAATACTCTGCAATACCCTATCAATACTCTGCACTACCCTATCAATACTCTGCACTACCCCGCCAATACTCTGCAATACCCCACCAATACTCTGCAATACCCCGCCAATAATCTGCAATACATACCCTGCCAATACTCTGCAATACCCTGTCAATACTCTGCCAATACTCTGCAATACATACCCTGCCAATACTCTGCAATACCCTGCCAATACTCTGCCAATACACACCCTGCAATACCCTATCAATACTCTTCAATATTCTGCCAATACTCTTCAATATCCTGTCAATACTCTGCAATACTCTGCAATACATACCCTGACAATACTCTGCAATACCCTGCCAATACTCTGCCAATAAATACCCTGCCAATACTCTGCAATACCCTGTCAATACTCCACAATACTCTGCCAATACTCTGCAATACATACCCTGCCAATACTCTGCAATACCCTGCCAATACTCTGCAGTACCCTATCAATACTCTGCAATACTCTGTCAATACTCTGCAATACCCTGCCAATACTCTGCAATACCCTGCCAATACATACCCTGCCAATACTCTGCAATACCCTGCCAATACATACCCTGCCAATACTCTGCAATACCCTGCCAATACTCTTCAATACTCTGCCAATACTCTTCAATATCCTGCAAATACTCTGCAATACATACCCTGCCAATACTCTGCAACACCCTGCCAATACTCTGCAATACCCTATCAATACTCTGCAATACTGTGCCAATACTCTGCAATACCCTGCCAATACTCTGCCAATAAATACCCTGCCAATACTCTGCCAATAAATACCCTGCCAATACTCTGCAATACCCTGTCAATACTCTTCAATACTCTGCCAATACTCTGCCAATACTCTTCAATACCCTGCCAATACTCTGCAATACCCTGCCAATACTCTGCCAATAAATACCCTGCCAATACTCTGCAATACCCTGTCAATACTCTTCAATACTCTGCCAATACCCTGCCAATACTCTGCAATACCCTGCCAATACTCTGCAATACCCCATCAATACTCTGCAATACTGTGCCAATACTCTGCAATATCCTGCCAATACTCTGCCAATACACACCCTGCAATACCCTATCAATACTCTGCAATACCCTACCAATACTCTGCCAATAAATACCCTGCCAATACTCTGCAATACCCTGTCAATACTCTGCCAATACTCTGCCAATACTCTGCAATACATACCCTGCCAATACTCTGCAATACCCTGCCAATACTCTGCCAATACACACCCTGCAATACCCTATCAATACTCTTCAATATTCTGCCAATACTCTTCAATATCCTGTCAATACTCTGCAATACTCTGCAATACATACCCTGACAATACTCTGCAATACCCTGCCAATACTCTGCCAATAAATACCCTGCCAATACTCTGCAATACCCTGTCAATACTCTGCCAATACTCTGCCAATACATACCCTGCCAATACTCTGCAATACCCTGCCAATACTCTTCAATACTCTGCCAATACTCTGCCAATACTCTGCCAATACTCTTCAATACTCTGCCAATACTCTTCAATACTCTGCCAATACTCTGCCAATACTCTTCAATACTCTTCAATACTCTGCCAATACTCTTCAATACTCTGCCAATACTCTGCCAATACTCTTCAATACCCTGCCAATACTCTTCAATACCCTGCCAATACTCTGCAATACCCTGCCAATACTCTGCCAATACTCTTCAATACCCTGCCAATACTCTGCAATACCCTGCCAATACTCTGCAATACCCCATCAATACTCTGCAATACTGTGCCAATACTCTGCAATACTGTGCCAATACTCTGCAATACCCTGCCAATACTCTGCCAATACACACCCTGCAATACCCTATCAATACTCTTCAATATCCTGCCAATACTCTTCAATATCCTGCCAATACTCTGCAATACATACCCTGCCAATACTCTGCAACACCCTGCCAATACTCTGCAATACCCTATCAATACTCTGCAATACTCTGCCAATACTCTGCAATACTCTGCCAATACTCTGCAATACCCTGCCAATACTCTGCCAATAAATACCCTGCCAATACTCTGCAATACCCTATCAATACTCTGCAATACTGTGCCAATACTCTGCAATACTCTTCCAATACTCTGCAATACCCTGCCAATACTCTGCAATACTCTGCCAATACCCTGCAATACTCTGCCAATACTCTGCCAATACTCTGCAATACATACCCTGCCAATACTCTGCAATACATACCCTGCCAATACTCTGCAATACTCTGCCAATACCCTGCAATACTCTGCAATACATACCCTGCCAATACTCTGCAATACCCTTCAATACTCTTCAATACTCTTCAATACCCTTCAATACTCTTCAATACTCTGCCAATACTCTTCAATACTCTGCCAATACTCTGCCAATACTCTTCAATACCCTGCCAATACTCTTCAATACCCTGCCAATACTCTGCAATACCCTGCCAATACTCTGCCAATACTCTTCAATACCCTGCCAATACTCTGCAATACCCTGCCAATACTCTGCAATACCCCATCAATACTCTGCAATACTGTGCCAATACTCTGCAATACTGTGCCAATACTCTGCAATACCCTGCCAATACTCTGCCAATACACACCCTGCAATACCCTATCAATACTCTTCAATATCCTGCCAATACTCTTCAATATCCTGCCAATACTCTGCAATACATACCCTGCCAATACTCTGCAACACCCTGCCAATACTCTGCAATACCCTATCAATACTCTGCAATACTGTGCCAATACTCTGCAATACATACCCTGCCAATACTCTGCAACACCCTGCCAATACTCTGCAATACCCTATCAATACTCTGCAATACTCTGCCAATACTCTGCAATACTCTGCCAATACTCTGCAATACCCTGCCAATACTCTGCCAATAAATACCCTGCCAATACTCTGCAATACCCTATCAATACTCTGCAATACTGTGCCAATACTCTGCAATACTCTTCCAATACTCTGCAATACCCTGCCAATACTCTGCAATACTCTGCCAATACCCTGCAATACTCTGCCAATACTCTGCCAATACTCTGCAATACATACCCTGCCAATACTCTGCAATACATACCCTGCCAATACTCTGCAATACTCTGCCAATACCCTGCAATACTCTGCAATACATACCCTGCCAATACTCTGCAATACCCTGCCAATATTCTTCAATACTCTGCCAATACTCTGCAATACCCCACCGCTACTCTGCAATACATACCCTGCCAATACTCTGCAATACATACCCTGCCAATACTCTGCAATACCTACCCTGCCAATATTCTGCAATACCCTGCCAATGCTTACCCTGCCAATACTTACTCTGCCAATACCCAGACATACCCATCCATGCTCAGCCAATATTACAGTGGGGGAGATGTATATTGCAGTGGGTACTATATGGTGGTGGCATTTTCACAGGTTTTTGCAAATTCAATAATTATTTGCTGATTCGAAAAATGATCCGATCCATGACTCTGATCCGAGGAATGATCCGATCCGTGAGTTTTTTGATCCGTTGCACCCCTACCAGTTTTCCTCCGTGTCCCCCTCCGTTCTGCTGTCCCCTCCGTTCTGCTAATGTCCCCTCTGTTCTGCTACTGTCCCCCTCCAGTTTTCCTCTCTGCCCCCCTCCAGTTTTCCTCTGTGTCCCCCTCCATTCTGCTACTTCCCCCCTCCGTGAAAACACCTGCTTCTCTGATGAGGGCACTGTTATGGGGACACTCTGATGGGGGGGCTGTCTGAAGGGAACCCCTGCTCTCTGATGGGGGCACTGACAAAGCTCCATTTGATGGGCACTGATCAGGCTGCATTGATGGGAACAGATGAGTGAGTGGCCTGGGGCCTGAGCCCCACTTTGCAGAAACAATACAGGCAGCCTGAGAAGAGGAGCTCCGGGCCGGCACACTCAGCATGCCCGACCTCCCTCCCCTGCACAGACCAACACATGTGTGGACATCTTGCGGCAGAAGGGGCCCCACATATCGTAGCTTGCATAGAGACATAGTGCAGAAGGGGCCCCCAGTCATTGCAATCCCCTGCGAGGGAACCGTTTTCACACATTTGTGGTGGTTTTTTATTAGTATAGCATACAGCTTAAATTATTTTGTTACATCTGTTCTAGATTTATTTAAGGCATGTGAATTTTGGAGGTGTCCTTGTAAACTGGTACTATAAATGTTGCAGTTTATTTGTTAAAGGAGTATGATTATATATATGAATTTGGTGATGTCACCCATTAGGAGTGGGCTTGGCATTGAACGCCTATCTTCTCTATTGTTTATTAGTCTCATTGGCCCCCCTGTGCATTTATGGGATCCTTTGCCATATGTCACAAAATGGCTGACCACACATCGCAGCGCAGATGATAATAAATCTCGGAAAGTTGATAATCTTAAACGCCAAGTACAACGTTATTCCTGTTTGTGGGATATTTTCTAATGGGCTGTGTAACAGAATTTGGAACAGGGTGTATTTGTGGTAGAAATTCCCTGCGAGGGAAAGATCATCACCCATTGTGTTGATTGTTTTGTTTGACACGTTATTTTGTTTTTGTAAACTTGCACTTTACAATAAATGTTGTACTGTATTTTCTTTGAAGTATATATGCATATGAGCGTACTTTTTTTTTTTTTTTGGTGGGGGAATGGATCTTGGGTGGGAGTTCCCACACTTTTTTTCCCAGGACTTGACCCCTGCAGAACACTGACACCAGCACTGAGAGAGACAGAGAGCTAACACCAGCACTGATAGAGACAGAGCACTGACACCAGCACTGAGGCAGAGCACTGACACCAGCACTGAGAGAGAGTCAGTGCTCTGTCTCTCTCAGTGCTGGTATCAGTTCTCTGTCTTTCTCAGTGCTGGTGTTAGCTCTCTGTTTCTCTCAATGCTGGTGTCAGTGTTCTGTCTCTCTCAGTGCTGGTGTCAGTGTTCTGTCTCTCTCAGTGCTGGTGTTAGCTCTCTGTCTCTCTCAGTGCTGGTGACAGTGTACACTCTGCTAGTGCTGGTGTCAGTGTCTCTCAGTGCTGGTGTCAGTGTTCTGTCTCTCTCAGTGCTGGTGTCAGTGTTCTGTCTCTCTCAGTGCTGGTGTCAGTGTTCTGTCTCTCTCAGTGCTGGTGTTAGCTCTCTGTCTCTCTCAGTGCTGGTGACAGTGTACACTCTGCTAGTGCTGGTGTCAGTGTCTCTCAGTGCTGGTGTCAGTGTTCTTTCTCTCTCAATGCTGGTGTCAGTGCTCTGTCTCTCTCAGTGCTGGTGTCAGTGCTCTGTCTCTCTCAGTGCTGGTGTCAGTGCTCTGTCTCTCTCAGTGCTGGTGTCAGTGTACACTCTGCTAGTGCTGGTGTCAGTGTTCTGTCTCTCTCGTCATCCCTGTTGGGAAGCAGTAGGTCCCCTCGGACTCCTCATAGTGGAAGAGCTCCTGGTGGGAGATAGCCACAGAGAAGCCGATCATGAGCAGTGCCAGTGCAGAATGAAGAGCGCCTTGCCCACCATGGCTGAGGATCACACTGGACTGAGCTGGGACCTCCCGACCACCGCAGTGGAGCCCTGGATGGCTGGGGATGATGGTGGGGTGGAGTCAGGTCAGGAGAACATGGGTTGTCAACCACAGGCAGGCACATTGGGACACTGGCAGAGGACTGAGCAGACCTGACTGTAAACCCCAGTCACATGTACCCCCCAAACACATTCGCACCTCCCGTTGCATGCTCACCCCCCCCCCCGCCACATGTACCCCCCCCCAGTGGGATGCACACCCCCCAGTCACATTCAGATCCCCCCAGTCACATGCACACACCCCCAATCACATGTTCACCCCCTCTAGTGACATGCACACACCTCCCCCATTCACATACACACCTCCCCCAATCACATGCACACACCTCCCCCATTCACATACACACCTCCCCAATGACATGCACACACCTCCCCCAATCACATACACAAACCTCCCCCAATCACATACACACACCCCCTAGTGACATGCATACACCCCCAATCCCATGGTCACCCCGTCACATGCACACCCCCCCCCAGTCATATGTACCTCACACATAGATGCTCTGTCCCCTCACAGCTCAGTCAGCACATCCTCAGCTCACTGAGCTCAGTAGTCAGTCGGCTGCACACAGACAGGCTGCATCGAGAGAACTGGAATTGGCTCCGCCTCCAACACAGAAGCCCCACCCTGGAAGGAGGGTGTACTCGCAATCCTGCTGAAGTGCTAGCTGTGCCCAGCCTTTGTACAAGGTATCAGCTCAAGGGACGGACAGCATTTGCTGGTGGGGCTGTGAGGGGCGGGGCAGTTGTCAGTCTCTGCCGGCTGTTCCAATGGAGACTGGGCAGTCATCTCATGGGGCGTGGTGTAACAGAGCAGAGAGGAGGAGGACTGTTTGTAAACTGAACGAGGCGGGCACAAAGCTCCCCTGCGCTGACTGTACTAGAATTGATGCAGGAGGATAGTAGAGGCAGCTCTTTAGGCAAACTAGGCGGTGGCGAGGACCCTGAGAGGGCGAGGCCCTTGGGAGGGCGAGGCCTTAGGCCATCGCCTAATTTGCCTAATTAGAGAGCCGCCTCTGATCTCTCTTGCCAGTCCTTACTATTGTCTTCACAATGCAAATGCTCCAGTGGATATAATGCCAATATGGGGCAAAAAGACACAAGTTGTAGGAAAACTACAGGTGCAGGTCTGGCCACCGACCTCCTGAACTATCCAATAGAAATAAGACCCAGTATACCTGTGCCCAAAGGACTTCTATTGCGTAGGCCAGGCCAGTTGCCAGACCTGTAGCTCTCCTACAACTTGTGTCTTTCTGCCCCATATTGGCCCTATAGCCACTGGAGCATTTGCATTGTGCAGAGCAGAGTAGGACTGGCCAGAGTGAGATAACTAACACATTTGGCCAGCTTAACCACTTAAGGACCGGAATATTTTCCCCTTAACCCTTTGAGGACCAAGGGACGTACTTGCCCCATGTTTTTAATTGCCTGTATCATCTGATTAAGAACTTAAAATACTTTTTTTTTGGTTTGAGTCAAAATATTAGTTCTTATCAACAAATGGTTGTCATAATTCCTCCCCCAAAAATGACACAAGTGTGGAAATGGTTTTATTAATGAATTTTTATTAATTGTTCAAATACATTCTTAAAGGGAAAAAAAATATAATTATTTTTTATATTGATGACGGTAATCTTATGGTCCTCAAAGGGTTAATGACCATGACATTTTTGGGATACGGCACTACATCGCTTTAACTGGCAATTGCGCGGTTCTGCGACATTGTACTCAAACAAGATTGCCGTCCTTTTTTTCCCCACAAATAGAGCTTTCTTTTGGTGGTATTTGATCACCCCTGTGGTTTTAATTTTTTGCGCTATAAACAAAAAAATAGACCGACAATTTTGAAAAAAAAATAAATATTTTTTTACTTTTTGCTATATTAAATATCCCCAAAAAAAATCAGTTTAGGCCAATATGTATTCTTCTACATATTTTTGGTTAAAAAAAAAATCACAAATAGCGTATATTTATTGGTTTGCGCAAAAGTTATAGTGTCTGCAAAATAGGGGATAGATTTATGGCATTTTTTTTTTTATTTTTATTTTTTTTACTAGTAATGGCGGCAATCTGCGATTTTTAGCAGGACTGCAACATTGCGGCGGACAGATCGGACACTTTGGACACATTTTTGGGACCATTGACATTTATGCAGCGATCAGTGCTATAAAAATGCGCTGATTACTGTGTAAATGTCACTGGCATGGAAGAGGTTAACACTAGGGGGCGATCGAGGGGTTAAATGTGTTCCCTCGTGTGTTTCTAAAGCCTCGTTAACACGATTGGATTTTCATCCGGGAATTGTGTGATGACAGACTGCATAAAATCCAACCGTTAGCACGCTCCATCAGACAATTGTTGTCCAACTTTGCGCCAACAAATGTTGGATGGCAGGCTAGTAAATTTTCATGGACAACGGTCTGTTGTCAGATTTTCCTATCGTGTGTACACAAGTCTATCACGCAAAAGTCCAAAGTACAAACACGGATGCTCAGAATCAATGCTCACCAAACACAACATTAGCAGAAGGTGGCGCTCAAGAGCTGAAATTCCTCGTAGTACGTCACTATGTTCGTGTTTGTTGGCCGACAATTGTCTGCCGTTTGTATGCAAGACAAGTTCCTGGCGCACGCCCTTTGGACAAAAGTCTGATGCTTTGTCTGCCGAAAATCCGATCGTGTGTACGAGGCTTAACTGTGGGGGGATGGGAATGACCAGAGGAGGAGACATATCGCTGTTCCTAATTACTAGGAACAGATGATCTGTCTCTCCTCTTCTGTCAGAATGGAGATTTGTGTGTTTATACACACAAATCCCCATTCCGGCTCACGTGCCCGCAATAGCAGGTTCCCCGCCGTGCATCGGGCGGGCATGCGCCTGCTATGGCTCCTAAAAGGTCCAACGTACAGTTACGGCGATTCGCAGGAATGAGCCAACCTGCCGCAATATATTGCCGGCGGCTGGTCGGCAAGTGGTTAAAGAGGAAGTAAACCCTTGATAAATAAACATCACTCCCACACATGCGCGTGGGAGCCGCTGGTCACGGCACTCGCTACTGAAGAAACCACATGGGTGCCCGTTTCTTAAGAGCGCATGCGCCAATGACAGCACAAGCGCAGTATACTGTAAATTTATCCTAAACGGCACATGTTTAGGAGATATTTACAGTATCTATACTGTAGGTAAGCCTTATTCTAGGCTTACTTATAGGTACAAGTGTAAAGGGAGGTTTACGATCTCTGTAAAGCATCACTAAACCCGCATCCTAAAAAACGAACAATAAATGGTGTACTACATGCTCTTCATACTCGTTCAGTCACTATGAGATTTGTTTTCTGTATTCTGCTGGTTGACCCTGCTGTTTTCTATCTCTGTTCATGGCCCCAATTCAGCTAGGGGATTGTGTAGCTGTGGTGACCACTCTGCACATGCTCAGTTTTCAGTGAGTTTCCATACTGAGCATTTCCTTCCTATCACATCTGAGCAGCCCATGTGACTATAGAGTCACACATGTGGGCGTATACACAGTAGTAAAGGACAGCCCACTCCCTCCCTCCCTCCTCCATTCCCACTAACCAGCTAACACAATGGGGTGAGATATTACATGTAGATGGGTGGAGGCTTCACCTCCCTCTTATTCTAAGAAACAGGCTGGAGGGGCGTGACACAGCCTATGACTGGCAGAAATCCACCCACACCCTGTTATTGCCAAAAAATTATAAATATTTAATTTCAAACATATATGTGTATGACAATTTAAACAGTTTATTGATATTGATTATTTATTTTTTATTTATTTTACTTGTATTCCAAAGGCTGTTTTTTTTTTATTTTATTTTTTATTTTGAACATGTGACCAGCAGCAGAAGACTAGAAGCTCCTCCTGCTTATGTTTCCCTGCAGACAGGCTGGGAAAGATCTGGGTCATTTAGGAGTGTGAGTCCCTGGAGAGGCAAGGCTCTCGTGGATATCGCCGGATGGAGAGGGAGCTCAGGTTAGTATTAGGGAAAGAAAGTCTTACATACAGTATATGCTTTTCTATACACAGCCTACCTTAAAGAAGAACTTCAGGAGTATATAATGAACTTAGAGTGCAGTGGCCAGGAGTTTGTCATATAAAGCCTTAGCCCAGCATACAGAGTGCAGTAGTCAGGAGTATGAAATGTACAACATAGTATAGTGCAAGGTTTGGGAGCATGTAAAGCAAAGACTGAAAGGGGTCAAGATTGTGTATTGCAGAGAGTGCAGGGTCACAAGGGAGTAATGCAGAGACTGCAGGGGTCAGAAATTGGTAATGCAGAGAGTGAAGGGGTCAGGAATTGGTACTGCAGAGAGTGCAGGGGTCAGCATTGCCTAACACAGAGAGTAAAGGACTCAGAAAGTGTGTATTGCATGCAGTACATCATAGCTCCCAACTGTCCCTGATTTCGAGGGACTGTCCTTCATTTAGAACAAAGTCCCTCTGTCCCTCCTTCCTTTTCATGTGTCCCTCATTTTGGTCTGATCCATATAGTTGTATATAAAATGCAATACTTTTCTATATAAAAAAGTGTTTTATAGAGCTAAACACTTCACCCAATTTCTAAATTGCTGCATTTGTAAACTTCAAAAGCTAATATAAGGGAATATTAGAAGTTGAACAAAGTACTTGTCCATATAACCTTTTTTTATTTAATTCTCCTTTAAGGCCGCGTACACACGGGCGGACTGTTCGCCCAACTTTGTCCGCTGAACAGTGTTTGGGCGGACAGTCCGCTCGTGTGTGGGCTTTCAGCGGACAGTTTCAGCGGACAGTTGGACGGACAAGGTTTTTCGGAATTTCCGAAAAACTGTCCGCTGAAACCTTGTTTCAGCGAACAGCCCGCTCGTGTGTAGGCTTGTTCGTCAAACAAAGTTG
The DNA here is from genome assembly GCF_037356315.1 of Lithobates pipiens. Classification (NCBI taxonomy): domain Eukaryota; kingdom Metazoa; phylum Chordata; class Amphibia; order Anura; family Ranidae; genus Lithobates; species Lithobates pipiens. The sequence continues at coordinate 26,075,403 of NW_027507903.1, read as the reverse complement.
CGCGCATGCTCAGAAAGGATTTTCACGCCGAAAGCTATAATGCAGTGTATAGGACGTCGTATTTTTCGTCCCGTCGTACGTGCCGTTCACGTCATCGCGCACGGTTTCAGCAAACTGTTCGTCCGTCGTGTGTGGCCATGTCCGTCCATGCTAAGTTTGAGCGGACTGTTTGCCAAAACTGTTGGACGGACAAAGTTGGGCGAACAGTCCGCGCGTGTGTACGCGGCCTAAGGGATGTATGGCAAGGGGTGTATTATATGCCTACATACTTTGGCTAATAGGTGTCCCTCACTCTCATCTTAGAAAGTTGGGATGTATGGTACAAAGTTTAGAAGTACGTGCAGGGGTCAGTAATGTGTAATGCAGATTGTACAGGGGTCATGAGTGTAATGCAGATAGTACAGGGGTCAGGAGTGTGTAATGCAGATAGTACAGGGGTCAGGAGTGTGTAATGCAGACAGTTGCAGGGGTCAGGAGTGTGTAATGAAGAGAGTGCAGGGGTCAGGAGTGTGTAATGCAGAGAGTGCAGGGGTCAGGAGTGTGTAATGCAGACAGTGCCGAGGTCATGAGTGTGTAATGCAGAGAGTGCAGATGTCAGGAGTGTGTAATGCAGAGAGTGCAGGGGTCGGGAGTGTGTAATACATAGATTGCAGGGGTCAGGAGTGTGTATTACAGAGAGTGCAGGGTCGGGAGTATGCAATGCAGAGAGTGCAGGACTCAGGTGCGTGCTCAACAACTTAACACTTCCAGATTCCTAGCCTAGGTGTGAATTACATTGGGATCGCTGCTGCCTCCTGCATGGGCGTCCGCAGCAGGGGACAAGGGGGGTCAAGTGCCCCCCCTGGAATCCCCAAGGTTTTGTTTTTTTACTGAGTCCGCTGGCGGCTGCATCCTCCATGAGCCGGTCTGGGGGGGCGGGACTGTGTTACAGAGCGGCCGCTGAACACAGAGCCAGTGTCAGGGCTGGCTTAGCCCTTACTCCTCTGGGCTGGCCGCTCAGCTGTCGGCTAATTGCCAGCTCTCTTCTCTCTCCACTGTTACCAGCTGTTTCCGATTATGTTCGTCTGTCCAGCCTATTTAAAGTCTCCAGCTCATTTCTCCATTGCCTTCATGTTTGTGCACATCACTAGGAACCATCGCCTGCTGTTTGTTTCAAGACTGGCTTGCTAACATCCCTCCTGGCTTCCATCCTGCTTGCAGTTGCTCACCTTGGATCCCTGATGTCTGGGCTGGCTGATTACCCGATCTGGTTTTTGAACTTTGGACTGGCTGACTACCCGATCTGGCTACTGGACTCTGGCTTGCTTGACTACGCTTTTTCCTATTTACCTTTTTATTTTTATTAATAAACAAGTGTGATTTGATTGTACTTCTGTTTCAGTCTGATTCATGGTTCCTGACAGCCAGCCAGCGCTGTGATCCATAGGAGGAGATGCCCATCCGTACAGCCGGCCCTGTGTGCCACAGTGCCTGGATAGGAGGATCGGGGGGGGGGGGGGGGGGGGGAGGGTGCAGTGCTCTCCTCCACCACCACACTCTCCTGCCCCCCCAGTGCTCTCCTCCACCACCGCACTCTCCTGCCCCCCGTGTTCTCTTCCACCACCACATTCTCCTGCCCCCGTGTTCTCCTCCACCACCACACTTTCCTGCCCCCCCCCCAGTGCTCTCCTCCACCACCACACTCTCCTGCCCCCCGTGCTCTCCTCCACCACCACACTCTCCTGCCCCCCCCCCCCCGTGCTCTCCTCCACCACCACACTCTCCTGCCCCCCGTGCTCTCCTCCACCACCACACTCTCCTGCCTCCCCCTGTGCTCTCCTCCACCACCACACTCTCCTGCCCCCCCGTGTTCTCCTCCACCACCACACTCTCCTGCCCCCCCCAGTGCTCTCCTCCACCACCACACTCTCCTGCCCCCCCGTGCTCTCCTCCACCACCACACTCTCCTGCCCACCCCGTGCTCTCCTCCACCACCACACTCTCCTGCCCCCACCGTGCTCTCCTCCACCACCACACTCTCCTGCCCCCCCCGTGCTCTCCTCCACCACCACACTCTCCTGCCCCCACCATGCTCTCCTCCACCACCACACTCTCCTGCCCCCACCGTGCTCTCCTCCACCACCACACTCTCCTGCCCCCCCAGTGCTCTCCTCCACCACCACACTCTCCTGCACCACCACACTCTCCTGCCCCCCCCCCCCCCGTGCTCTCCTCCACCACCACTCTCTCCCCCCCCCCCCACAATTCTCTCCTCCCCTGTTTTTGCTGCCCCCCCTGCTCTCCAGTTCTCCCCATCCTTCTCTAGCCACCATCCCAGTGCTCTCCACTCCCCCCGTTCACCCCCCAGTTCTCTCCACTCCCCCCAGTGCTCTCCCCCCTGCTCTCCACTCCCCCCCAGTGCTCTCCACTCCCCCCAGTGCTCTCCTTCACCACACTCTCCTGCCCCCCCCCAGTTTTCTCCTCCCCTGTTCTTGCTGCCCCCCCTGCTCTCCAGCTCTCCCCATCCTTCTCTAGCCACCATCCCAGTGCTCCCCCCCCATCCCCCCCAGTGCTCTCCCCCCCCCGGTTCCCCCCAGTGCTCCCCACTCCCCTCCGTGCTCTCCCCCCGTTCTCCTCCCCAGTGCTCTACCCCGTTCTCCTCCCCAGTGCTCTCCCCCTGTTCTTTCCCCCCAGTGCTCTCCACTCCCTCCAGTGCTCTTTCCCCCCTGCCCTCCCGTGCCCTCCACTCCCCCCCAGTGCTCTCCCCCCTGTTCCTTCTCCCCCCGGTGCTCTCCCCCTGTTCTTTCCCCACCAGTGCTCTCCCCCCAGTGCTCTCCCCTCCCCCCAGTGCTCTCCCCCCTGTTCTTTCTCCCCCCAAGTGCTCTTCAGCTCTCCCCATCACTCTCCAGCCCCCCTGGTGCTCTCCAGCCCCCCCCCCCAGTGCTCTCTATCCTCCGTGCTCTCCACCCCTGTTCTTTTTGTCTCCCCCCAGCACTCTCCACTCCCCACCCCTGTACTCCCCACTCCCCCTGCATTTTACTCTCAACCATGTGCTCTCCACCCCTCATAGTGCTCTCCAGTCCCCCGTGCTTTCCACCCCTATCTTTCTGGCCCCCACTGGTGCTCTCAAGCTCCCCCCATTGCTCTCCACTTCCCCCTGCTCTTTGTACCCCCCAGTACTCTCCACCCCTGTTTTTCTGCCCCCCCCCCCAGTGCTCTTCACCACCCCACACTCTTAGCCCCCCCCAGTGCTCGTAAGCTTACCGTACTCTCTACCCCTGTTCTTATTGGCCCCCCCAGTGCTCACAAGTTCCCCCCAGTGCTCTCCGCTTCCCACCCCTGTGATCTCCACTCCCCCTCGCTCTTTGCCCCCACCCATGTGTTCTCCAACCCCGCCAGTACTCTTTGCTCCCCCTTCTCTCCAACTCCCACCCAGTGCTCTCCACTTCCCCAGGACCAGAGGGCAGGCTGACTCGGGCCGGAAAATGAGGACGGCTGAAGGTACAGGTGGCCAGGAACCACTCCATCTCACAGCAAACAGATCCTCTGGAAGGAGGACCGTCCCCATCCAAAACGAGAACAGACCCTGCCTGCTGCTGGCCATCATGGATATCCTGCTGGCATGCAAGGTACCGTACCAAGCATCAACAACACACCTTCCCACAGACAGGGACTGCAGACTGGGACATGGGGCACAGGAGGGGCTGCAATGGTGGGCACAGTGAGACTGCATTCATGGCACAGTAAAGCTGCATTTGATGGACACAGTGAGGCTGCATTTGATGGACACAGTGAGGCTGCATTTGATGGGCACAGTGAGGCTGCATTTGGTGGGCACAGTGAGGCTGCATTTGGTGGGCACAGTGAGGCTGCATTTGATGGGCACTGTTGAGGCTGCATTGAGCTCTTGCATCAAGTCTGCCGTCTCTGACCATCTCCTGTAGCATGTCTGCAGTCTCTGAGGGAGTCTGGAGAGGAGTCAAGAGTGGGAGCACTGCCGGAATGGGGGTCATGGGAGAAGTCAGACTTGTGTGGACTGTGGACAGGAGACTATAGGATAAAACCAGAGCCACCAAGCTGGAGCCGACTGACTGAGCCCTGCACAGTGCACCTGAGAGAAGGTCAGTGAAAGCACCGCCAGGCCAGTCGGGGGGGGGGGGGGTCACTGATGTAAGGGGAGTGTGAATACGATAATGTAAGGGGCACTGATAGAAAGGGTTTCCTCCTTATATTAGTAACCCACCCCCCTTACCTTAGAGTATTCTTTCTGCAGAAGGTGGTCCCCCACACATTCTGAGTTTCTGGGGTCCCCCTTGATGATTGATCACTTACCACTATTAACTGGAAATTTAATATATATATATATATATATATATATATATATATATATATATATATATATAAAGCCCTATGTGATTTCATATCTATATATAATACTCTCTTCATCAAATGTGCTTTAAAATGTATGGTTTTTCCCTTTCATGAACAAGAAAATAATGACGTTATGCTGTTGGGCTGGTATAATAATGCTGTGAGGCTGGTATGAAATTTTATCCAGGGCTGGTTTTTGAAAGCATGGGCGTCCGCAGGGTTACTCAGGTGCGTACCATGCCCATATAGCCTAGAGAATGTACATCTTTTTACATTGCAATACATCTGTTGTGGCCATATTTTTATCTTGATGAAAACAGCCAATACAGTGACAGTATGAGATCAAAATATGGCCACAACAGATGTATTACAATGTAAAAAGATGTACATTCTCTAGGCTATATGGACATGGAACACAGCTGCCAGAGTAACTTCCAATACATAGTGAAGATGAATTATCTGTTATATAACACATATGTATTACCAGTGGAAAGATTTTCATGAGATTGTCGAAAAGGGGCGGAGCATGAGTGGCCTTAAAATGACGTGCCCCCTTGGAAAAAGTTCTGTGGATGCCCATGGCCTCCTGGGATATCCATGCCACACTTCCAGGTGGCAGTGTTGTACTGAACGGCACATGCACACCATGAGATTGTGCGGATGCACACACATGACTCCGAGTACCTGATAGAGACACCCAGCATGTCTGCACACACGTGGGGAATTCCAATGCATGCACACACACGACGCAGATTTCTACAAGATGCCAGATACCTGAAACGAAGAATAAGTATGCATGTATGGCAATCCAGTGGGATAGATTGAGTAGTTTAGCAAAAGAAAATTTGGGCAGGGCTGATAAAGTCCACAAAAATGCTTTGTGTTGATCAAATAAAAAAATTGAGAGCCGAGTGCAATAGATGATGCGTTCCCCTCCCCCCACATTCCTCATACCAGTGCTTGCCTTGGGCTTGTCCTGGGCGCCGGAGACAAGTGCTCATTATCAAAGCAGCCTTCATGTGCATGTACTGTGTCCCATAAGGAATTGATTGTAAAAATAGCGATCGTAGTGATCATTGTTCTTAGAAAATGGTAAGAGATAGGTATTACGTCGACTTTGGTTGGCTATGTTCAGTCCTCTGACTGTAATTATACTTTTAATTGTATGGATTTGCTGGGGGAAGGGGAGCATCAATACTTAATGACACAGGCTCCAGCACTTATCAAGCTTGGTTAAATATGGTCTGGTATCTCCCCAGCCATTGTCTATAGCCTTATGTCTATCTGTGTCCTGACTGGGAAGAACATGAAGAAAGGCCAGCACTTCATGCACGATGTAGCCCTTATTCTGCAAACAGCAATCACTGGCACACATTTAGAGGGGATGCAGGTCCTCTTTATGAGGGCATCCCTAGTTGGAGAGATTCGCCATCTTAATCTGTCCAGGTGACTAAGTGTGGGAAATCCTAAAATACACTATATTGCCACAAGTATTGGGACACCTGCCTTTACACGCACATGAACTTTATTGGCATCCCAGTCTTAGTCCGTAGGGTTCAATATTGAGTTGGCCCACCCTTTGCAGCTATAACAGCTTCAACTCTTCTGAGAAGGCTGTCCACAAGGTTTAGGAGTGTGTCTATGGGAATGTTTGACCATTCTTCCAGAAGCGCATTTGTGAGGTCAGGCACTGATGTTGCACAAGAAGCCTGGCTCCCAGTCTCCGCTCTGATTCATCCGAAAGGTGTTCTATTGGATTGAGGTTAGGACTCTGTGCAGGCCAGTCAAGTTCCTCCACCACAAACTCACTCATCCATGTCTTTATGGACCTTGATTTGTGCACTGGTCCAAATCATTTGCTGGAGGGGGGATTATGGTGTGGGGTTGTTTTTCAGGGGTTGGGTTTGGCCCCTTAGTTCCAGTGAAGGAAACTCTTAAGGCGTCAGCATACCAAGACATTTTGGATAATTTCATGCCGCCAACTTTGTGGGAACAGTTTGGGGATGGCCCCTTGCTGGTCCAACATGACTGCGCCCCAGTGCACAAAGCAATGTCCATAAAGACATGGATGAGTGTAATGGAAATTTGTAGGTTCTGTATATAATTGTATTCTATTTTATATGTATTGCACACTGCTCTCAGTGTGCACACGGCACTAATAATGTTTTCAGTACATGTTTTGCATTCTTTCGAGTCCTGATTAGAATTAGCCTGTCTATGTAACGCCCCTTGTTACCATAAACGTACAATTGTAATATTAATGGGATACCTACGTAATCATGTGTATAAAAACCTTCAAATGCGTCATAATAAAGGAGAATGGTTATGTGGAAAGATGCTGAGCGTATCTTTTGTGTCTGTTCCCTACTGCAGTAGTTATTAATTTGGAACCACTAATCAATATGAGGATAGGAGTTGCCTATCATCAAAATATCCATTTCAATGAGCTAGTTTGGGGTGGAGGAACTTGACTGGCCTGCACAATTCGAGCGGAGAATGCGAGCCAGGCCTACCTGACATTCCCATAAACACACAAAAAATTTAAAACGTAGAGATGATCAAATACCACCAAAAAAAAATCTCTTTTTGTGGGGTACAAAGGACATTTTAATTGTGTACAGCGCTGCATGACTACGCAATTGTTAGTTAAAGTAATGCAATGCTGTATCGCAAAAAATAGCCTGGTCATGCAGGGAAGTAAATCTTCCGGAGGTCAAGTGGATGATCCCTTCTTATATAATGCTTGTATTATTTCTATACTGGCGTGTATCTATATGCTTAGGGTTAATGTTATATTCTGCTTGTAGTATTTCTTCTGCTTCCAATTATATTATTTAGATTACTGGTTAATTTCCCAGGAAGCAAATCCCCTCTGTTCACACAGGCCCTGCTCTGGGGGGAGGCACTGCCAACTTAATTGTCAAACCCATTCTACTGCAGGTTCTGGTTCTCTTATTTAACTACAGATTCAGCGCAATATCCTTTTTGCAAAGGGTCATTTCCCATAATCCCCCTACCCAAATGAGGGCTACATGTGTATGGCCCGGTTTTAGTTACAGAAGTGACCAAACTAACATCCAACGTGAGCCTAATGCCCTGTACACACGGTCGGACATTCCAGCGACAAAATCCGTCTGATTTTTTCCAACAAATTTTGGCCCAAGCTTGTCTTGCATACACACAGTCGCACAACAAGGTGACATACAACGCATACCACGGGACTATAAACGGGCCAGTAGCCAATTGTTTTCGTCTCGTAATTTATTCTGAGCATGCGTGGCACTTTGTCCGTCGGAATTGTCTAGACACGATCGGAATTTAAACGATCGGATTTTGTTGTCGGAAAATTTTAGATCCAGCTCTCAAACTTTGTGTGTCAGAAATTTCGACGGAAGAAGTCAGATGGAGCCCACACACGATTGGATTTTGCGACAACATGATCCGATCAAACATTTTCCGTCGGAAAGTCCGACCGTGTGTACATAGCATGAGAGGTTGGGGAGCTCACTGTCAGGACCAGGTTGCTCAAGGAGAATGGAAGGGAGCGATTCCTCGTTCTCGAGTTGATGGCAGCACAGGAGGCATTACTTATCTTTGTGCCAACAGACAACTGGACCGCAGTAGCATATGTGTCTAATCAGGGAGGAATAAGCAGCCTTAAACAGATTTCGGAACACATCTTTTGGTGGGCAGAGTGCAATCTGTTGTCCCTGTCAGTCTCTTACCTTCCTGGAGTGGAGAATATGAGAGCAGACACTTTTTAAGCACATGCTTTCTGGATCTACACAAATGGATGTTGAATCAGAATAGTCTCCTACAAGTGTTTACTCAGTGGGGCACCCCGGTAGTGGATTAAATGACATCTCCTCTCAATGTTCAGCTGCTGGTGTTCTTCTCCTGGTTCTTCCATCCAAGAGCCTGTGGTCAGGATGCTCTGTCCCAGCTCTGGATTTTCCGGCCTGTATACATTTTTCCTCAAACTACGGTAACTAATCCTAAAAACGAACCGTTCATGGTTTCCATTTTTGAGGCAGTTGTTGATAGGTCTGTCGGTGGCACTTCTGAGGTCCAGAGATCTTTGGTTCTAGGGCAGCATGCTTCACTCCAATATAGCACGGCTCAATTGGATGGCCTGGTTATTTGTAAGAGGCAGGCTAGCCCAGATGGGCATATCAGAAGAGGTTCAGAGGACGCTGCTCGAATCTTGCAAGATATCTTTGCACACTAAGTACTATAGAGTGTGAAAAAGTTGTGAAAAAGTGAAGTCCCCCTCTCGTATTGTTGCTGTCTTGGCCCCTGTACACACGGTCGGAGATTTCGACAACCAAATCCGTCGGATCTTGTCCGTCGGATTTTGTCCGTCGGATCTTGTCCGAAACTGTTGCATACACACGGTCGGACTAAGTTGTCGAAAAATCCGATCATTCAGAACGTGATGACGTAATTTCGTTACGATGGGACTACGTTCAGGCTAGTAGCCAATAGCTTTGATGTAGGAATTTGATCTGAGCATGCGTGGCACTTGGTCCGATCAAAATTCTCTACACATTGTCGGAGTATGTCCGATCGAACCAGTTGGTCGGAAAATATTTCCAACAAGTTGGAAAATTGGGTCCGACGGATATTCAGACGGAATCAGTCCGATGCATATCACACATCGATTATCCGACAACACGGTCCGATAGGACACATTCCGACAGATTCTCCGACCGTGTGCACAAGGGCTTAGACAAATGGCTTAGCTACAGTACGGTCCAGCTGTTGATTGTTTTAGCACAGAAGATCCTTTGGTGGCACGTTTTATGTGAGCATCCCTATAACTGTATCAACAGCCAGTCAGATCTAGGGGGTAAGATCCAAGCTTTCTCAGCCAGGCCTCCATATCGTGAGCTGTTTCAGGACTGAGTGGTTCTTCGTCCAGCTCCATCTTTTCTTCTGAAGGTTGCTTGGCCTTTTCATATAAATTGGTAAGTTGGAAAATTGGGTCCGACGGATATTCCGACGGAATCAGTCCGATGCATACCACACATCGATTATCCGACAACACGGTCCGATAGGACACATTCCGACGGATTCTCCGACCGTGTGTACAAGGGCTTAGACAAATGGCTTAGCTACAGTACGGTCCAGCTGTTGATTTTTTTAGCACAGAAGATCCTTTGGTGGCACGTTTTATGTGAGCATCCCTATAACTGTATCAACAGCCAGTCAGATCTAGGGGGTAAGATCCAAGCTTTCTCAGCCAGGCCTCCATATCGTGAGCTGTTTCAGGACTGAGTGGTTCTTCGTCCAGCTCCATCTTTTCTTCTGAAGGTTGCTTGGCCTTTTCATATAAATTGGTAAGTGTGTTGCCTTCATTGTCTGCAGTTTCGGGACAGGAAGATTGGTCAAGGGTGGACGCAATATAGGTAATTTTCCACATATCTGCAGAAAATGGAGTTCAGGCTGGTGGATAACTTGTTCATCCTACTAGTAGGTCCTAAAATGGGTCAAATGGCTCCACCTAGAATTCTTTCCTCTTGGATAGTCCAAACCATCAGATGGCCATAGGTAGCTTTGGGTCTTTCCCCTCCAGAGGGGTTCATGCGCATTCCACAAGGACAACATCAGCTTTGTGGGCAAGTCACACCAGGATTTCAATGGAAGTGCTGTGTAAGGTTGCCAGCTGAAAGTCCCCAAACACTCTCATCTGCTATTACCATTTGGACGTGATTGATGGCCCTTTCTGGGCTTTGGACACTTTGGTGCTTGCTTCTGCGCTTTCCGTGTGATATTAATACAATTCTATCGCATTCAGTCTGCGTAGTGTCTTGTTTCTCTTTATTGTTCTTGATCTCACCCTTTCTTTTAATGCTAGCTATATCCCATTCGTAGGCTGACATGATTAGCCCCGGGAATATGGAATATTGTTACCAAACTTACCGTCATTTTCCTTTCCTGGAAGCTCATCATGTCAGCCTAGGGTTTCTCGCCCTGGTGTTCTGTCACAAGGTGGTGTTAGGAACGTTGGGCTATGGGGAATCCCTCCTTTTATTTAAGCAGGGGGTTGTCCTGTGGGGTCAGAGGGTTACATAGTTACATAGTTAGGTTGAAAAAAGACACAAGTCCATCCAGTTCAACCTTAAAAACAAATAAATAAAATAAAAAATATCGTACAATCCAAAATACCCAATTTTATGCCCACAATTGATCCAGAGGAGGGCAAAAAAAAACCAGCAGAGCATGCTCCAATTCTCTACAGCAGGGGAAAAAAATTCCCTCCTGATCCCCCAAGAGGCAATCGGATTTTCCCTGAATCAATTTAACCTATAAATGTTAGTACCCAGTTATACTGTATTATATACATTCAGGAAAGTATCCAGGCCTTTCTTAAAGCAATCTACTGAGCTGGCCAGAACCACCTCTGCAGGGAGTCTATTGCACATTTTCACAGCTCTTACTGTGAAGAAACCTTTCCATATTTGAAGATAAAATCTCTTTTCCTCTAGACGTAAAGAGTGCCCGGGTGTCCTCTGGGTTGACCGTACAGAGAATAACTCAACACAAAGTTCACTATATGGACCCCTTATATATTTGCACATGTTGATCATATGCCCCCTTATTCCCCTCTTCTCAAGAGTGAATAAATTCAGTTCCTCTAATCTTTCCTCATAGCTGAGCTCCTCCATGCCTCTTATCAGTTTGGTTGCCCTTCTCTGCACTTTCTCCAGTTGCCCGATATCCTTTTTGAGAACTGGTGCCTAAAACTGAACTGCATATTCCAGATGAGGTCTTACTAATGATTTGAACAATGGCAAAATGATATCTCTCTCTCTCTCTCTGGAGTCCATACCTCTCTTAATACAGGAAAGGACTTTGCTCGCTTTGGAAACAGCAGCTTGGCATTGCATGCTATTATTGAGCTTATGATCTACCAAAACCCCCAGATCCTTCTCCACTATGAATTCCCCCAGTTGTACTCCCCCTAGCATGTATGATTCATGCATATTCTTAGCCCCCAAGTGCATAACTTTACATTTATCAACATTAAACCTCATCTGCCACATAGACGCCCAATTAGACAGTGTATTGAAGTCGGCTTGTAAATTGGAGACATCCTGTAAGGACGTTATTCCACTGCATAGCTTAGTGTCATCTGCAAAGACAGAAATGTTACTTTTGATCCCAGACCCAATATCATTTATAAACATGCTAAAAGGTAAGGGTCCCGGCACTGAACCTTGGGGTACACCACTGATAACCTTAGACCATTCAGAGTAAGAATCATTAACCACTACTCTCTGAGGTTGGGGTTGGAGCTGACCCCTTCTTAAGCTGACATGATGAGCTCCCAGGAAAGGAAAATTACGGTAAGTTTGGTAACGATTTTCCATAATGAAACCTATTCTACTGCAGATTCTGGTTTTCTTATTTAACTACAGGTTTAGAGCAATATCCTTTTTGCAGAGGGTCGTTTCCCATAATCCCCTACCCAAAATAGGGCTACGTGTGTATGGCCAGGTTATGGGGGAATTTCCATCACTTTGGACAGATTTCCTCTCACTTCCTGTTGTGTCTCTTGGATACTGATGGGAAATCTCCACTATAAAAAAAAAAAAAAAAAACTTCCCGACAAGGGTCTTTAACCAACCCCCTACTCTTTCCAAATTGAAACAAAAATGTTTGGGTTTTCGATTTACTTCAAATCGTGTGGGCAGTATACTGTATTCAGTCTTTCCTTCCTTGTATGAGTCAGCTAACAGAATGAATGTCTGTACCACTCCACAACAAAAATCTTTGATTCATTTAATTCTTGGCACAGACATTTTGCTGCTTTGTTGTTGACTTGGCTCGCACGGTACTTCTCGATTCTTTTTCCATTCTTCATGTTATGTGCCCATAAAAATAATACAATAAAAAAAAAAAGTGTGTTATACTTTTATAATACTTCATCTGCAAACTGCTCACACTGTACGTTCCTGTTTTCATTGTTTGCATACATGATGCTGTTTATATTTCTGAAATAAATACATAAAAAAAAAAATATATATATATATATATATATATATATATATATATATATATATATTTGTTTTATGATAATCGTTGTTAAAAAAAAGAAAAAAAGAAAGAAGAGAGAGCTCCAGCGTACTCTGCTTTCCTGTGATTTACTACAATCTCAGCTTCAAGAAACTGAAGAATATCATAGCTGAAAGGTCAGTGCGCCTATGGAAATATATATATATATATATATATATATATATATATATATATATATATATATATATATATATATATATATATATATATATATATATATATATATATATATAGACAGCCCTTCCTGATACACTGGATACGCTATTCCCCAGATACATATGTACAGACAGCTTTCCCACAAGTGAAACAAAGTCCAACTAGCTTCAAAAAATGTAGTATAAGCATTAATAGAAGTTGAATAGTTATTCAAATAGAATCAATAATACAAACATTGACGGAATTGCAAAAAACAATAAATATGCATATGCTGCTGAATAATTAAAGTGAGTGTAAATGTATTAAAAATAAATAAAATAAATAACAAATAGGTTTATACTGTAAGGGAATTGCACAGAGCAGCCCTGAACCTCCTCTTCTCGGGTCCCCCGCTGGTGCTCTTTGCTCCTCCTTCCTTGCCTTTCTATGGGGGCACTCAAGTGGGCTCACTCCCAAGCCCTGCTATTTACATCTATAGATGCAGATGATGAGCCTTGGCCCTGTCCCCCGTTCCCTCCTCACTGGCTTTGATTGACAGCATTAGGAGCCATTGGCTCAGCAAAGCCAATGAGACCAGGAAGTGAGCGAATATCTGCAGATGGGCACAGCAATGGATCAAAAGAGGGCTCAGGTAAGTAAAAGGAGGGATGAGGGGGTGATACTCAGGGCTGGTGCAAGGAGTTTTGACACCCTAGGCGAAACCTAATTTTGCCCCCCACCCCCCGCTCCACCCCTAACTCCACTCCCTTTGCCATGCCTAAGTATACACCACCTTTTTAATGACTGCAGCCACACAGTGCCCATCAAATACAGCCTATCAGTGCCCATCAATGCAGCCTCACCATTACCCATCGAATGCAGCCGCACCAGTGCCCATCAAATGCAGCATCACTATGCCCATCAAATGCAGCCTCACTAGTGCCCATCAAATGCAGCCTCACCAGTGTCCATCAAATGCAGCCTCACTAGTGCCCATCAATGCAGCCTCACCAATGCCCATTAGTGCAGCCTTACCTGTGCCCATCAAATGCAACCTGATCAGTACCCATCAGCTCAGCCTTACCAATGCCCATCAATGCAGCCTCACCAGAACCCATGAAATGCAGCTTATCAGTGCCCATCAATACAGCCCCACCAGTGCCAATCAAATGTAGCCTCACCAGAGCCCATCAAATGCAGCTTATTAGTGCCCATCAATGCAGCTTCTAAAATGGCCATCAATGCAGCCTCACCAGTACCCATCAAATACAGCCTCAACAGTACCCATCAAATGCAAGACAAATGAAAAAATGGTAATTGCAGTGCCAAGTACTCTAATGCTGCGTACACACGGGCAGACTTTGCATCGGGCTAAACTCCGTTGGCATTTCCGATGGAAAAATTTAGAACAGGCTCTATATCTAAGTCCGTCGGAAATTCAGACAGAATAAAATTGTCATATGGTGACACACCCGCCATATCTCTCAGCAGATGTGTCCCTGTGTAAGCCTAATGCCGCATACACATGGTCGGAATATCCGATGAAAAGCTCCCATTAGACTTTTTCCATTGGAAATTCCGGCCGTGTGTACGCGGCATTAGGCTTACACAGGGACACATCTGCTGAGAGATATGGTGTGTGTGTCACCATATGACAATTTTATTCAGATACAGGATGGGGGGGAGAGAGGATAGTCCATGCAAGTCTGTATATCCTGCGTGGTAACTGCAGGAGGGAGAATAGGGATCCTTATATGCTAATGGAAGCGCAGGAGGAAGCTGTCAACAGGAAGTCTCTGTGTCAGGATGCTGGGTCCGTGAACGCGTCCGTGCTGTGCCTCTTTCATCCAGCCCGGGACACTGGAAACCACTGGGCGCCGCGGAGTACGATGATATCATGCCTCCATGCTGCCACCCTGGATCTCTGCTACAATTTGGCTGAAATCGCCACTGTCTAGCGAATGTAATACTTTTTTAAAATAAACTTGTCTGTTATATTGCTACACTCAGATTGGTGCTGCTCTTCTCTCTCTCCTTGCCCATCAAATGCAGCCTCACCAGTGCCCATCAAATGCAGCCGACCAGGGGGGGGCCTTACATCCAGGCTCAGTATACACACACACACACACACACACACACACACACACACACACACACACACTAGTGTGATGCACAGATCAGTCTTACACTATAAGCCCTTGTACACACAGTCGGACATTCCGACAACCAAATCCATCGGATTTTGTCCAAAACTGGTGTTGCATACACACGGTCGGACAAAGTTGTCGGAAATCTGATCGTTCAGAACGTGATGACGTTATTTCGTTACGATGGGACTACGCTCAGGCTAGTAGCCAATAGCTTTGGTCTAGGAATTTGATCTGAGCATGCGTGGCACTTTGTCCGACCGGAATTCTCTACAAACGATCAGACAAAGTCCAATCGGATCATGTTGTCGGAAAATTTTATAGCCCAGCTCTAAAACTTTGTCGGTCGGATATTCCAACGGAAACAGCCCGATGGAGTCAACACACGGTCGGATTATCTGACAACATGGTCAGGCCAGGAGGGAGAGTGGCCTCTATGACGGGGGGTGGGGCCAGGGATGACAGGATTGAGAATCACGTATGGGCACTGGGCAGAGAGGCAGAGCTGGTTGTAGGACGGACAACAAGTCACTCACAGACTGGTGACCCTAGTGAGGCAGACAGGTCACTGATCAGAGGTGCGCATAGGTTTTCCATTCCATGGGGAGTCTCCTCCGCTCTGCCGCTGTGCCTCTGACACCATGTACGGACAGATCGGCTGCTTTCTGAGAGTTAGTTGCTGCAGAGAGAGTAGAGTAGGAACCCCAGTGGCCAGGTGCCCCAGGCAGCTGCCTAGTTTGCCTAGTGTTAGCACCGGCCCTGGCGATACTGATGCCTAAACATTTTTTACCTTAAAGTGGGTCTAAAGCCTTAAGGTTTTTTTTTTACCTTAATGCATTCTATGCATTAAAGTGGAGTTCCGCTTATCTCCTTCCTCCCCTCCTCCGGTGCCACATTTGACACCTTTCAGGGGGTAGAAGGGAATTGGTACCTGTTTTTGACTGGTACCCTTCCCTACTTTCAGGAGACTACATTGAGGCACCGTCCCTCGGAAGTTGGGCCCCCTCCTCCTTCCTCCATTGCCGGGCGAGGTAGAAAGCGCAGCGAGCTTCGTGCATGCGCAGTAGGGAACCAGCTGTGGAGCCAAAAGGCTTTACTGCTGGGTTACCTTACTACGATGAGCGGCAGCAGCACTGGACAGCCAATTTGAAAAGTGTCCATATATTAAAAGTCAGCAGCTACAGTATTTTTTCCCCAGGCGGAACACCTCTTTAAGGTAAAAAACCTTCTGTGCTGCAGGATCCCTCCAGACCCCATACTTACCTGAGCCAATCCAGCAATTTGCACAAGAGCAGTGGCTCTCACCGATGTCTTCCTCCTCGCTGGGCTGATTGATAACAGTTCGAGCCATTGGCTCCTGCTGCTGTCAAACAAATGGTGTGACGAGGGAGGAGCTGCCTGGTCTGTGTCACTGCCAATGGAATCAGACAGTGCAGCTTGGGATCGAGCCAGCACGAGTCCCCCAATGGAAAGGGGAGTGCTGGCTGAGGATCTCAAAAGAGGAGGATCAGGACTACTCTGTGCAAAACCATTCCACAGAGCAGGTAAGTATACTATGTTTATTATAAAACAAAAAAGAACTGAATCTTTATAAGTGCTAGTTCACACCAGATGCAGTCCAGTGCATTTTTTTTCTGTATGAAAAATGCATGCACAGTGTTTTCCATGTATTCCAATGGCCCTAGTTCACACCAGTGCAGTCAGTTCCAGTCAGTTTCTGGACTGTACTGGAACATAGCAAAACGTATCAAAAATGCACCGGAACTGCGTGTGGTGTGAACTGTAAGCAAAAACTCACCCGGAATGTATCCAGAGTGCATTTTTGTGGGGTGAATTTTGTGGTACTTTAATGCAAGGAATGCATTAAGGTAAAAATGTTTAGGCTTCATAACCACTTTAAATCTGAAGCAACATATGAAAGCTGCATAACCATTGACTCTTTACAGCAATGACCCAAAAAGGAGAACATGGTTGCATAGAATAGTCTTTGATGTTTCAGACAACTGTACAGCGGAAGTATGGAGTTGGTGAGCGTTTGACTGTGTAATATTGTCAAGATCAATGGCTTCCCCTGGGGGGCTTGGAGATAATGGTGAAAGAACAGGAGGTAGCCACCATCAAACCTCTGGTGGCAGAGACATTTGTGGCTCATGAATTTCTGCAGGTTCCTTAAACACCCCCTTTTGGGCCTCTCTACGAGTTGGGGTTGGGTAGCTTACATTGTAGTCATTTAATTTTTTCTTGGGTGTCTTCCTCAAATGATATCGTAGACACATCTGGAAAAGGCTCTTGTAGGGCAACTCTGGGGACTTCTTTCCTATGTGCTTGCAATTTTCCTTGCTTTGGACTAGCCCTTTACATTGGACTAGCCCTTTGCCCCCCAGGTGGAAGGCCAAAGTCTGATGCTTTCAGCTCTCCCATGGTCGGTCTTTAACAAACTGTTGGGCAGGCGTTGGTTCAATTCCTGAATCCAGGAAGTAAGACTGTGTTCAAGTTCTTCTGTAGGCATTCTGACCCATAGGTCTGTGGGTCCCCTGAGAGTATGACCAAACATAATATAATAGGGTGAGGAGTCTATCAAAGAATGTAACATATGGTTGTATTTCCACACCAGTTCAGTTAAGTGATTTGTTTATTTCCTTAATTTCCCACAAGGTAAACCGGCAGTTGTGTGATTGAGCCTCTCACTGTTGTCTTGTGGGTGGTACAGGGTAGTGTGCGATTCCTTGCCTAGCGAATGACACCATGAACACACTTCCAAAAAAGGATCATGGGTCTGAATGTATCTTCTGTGGACAGCCAAAAGGAAGGCACACGCCACCTGGGCAGTGGTCTTGGTCTGGATATGAGATGGTACTACCATCGGAAGACTGGTAAAGTGATTCACCATGACTAGAACCCAATGGTATCCATCTTTTGACAGGTTGTGTGTAAGAAAATTGATGGTCAGTACTTCTAGTTGGACAGACAAAAGTCAAGTCAGAGGTGGGATTCAGGCCTCTGCACTTTACGACACCGAACAGACAGCAAAGCGTCGGTAAACTTGTTCAACCAGTTGGAAAACACTAATTTGTCTCTTAAACCAGGTGAATGTTTTGTGGAAAACCCCTTTGATAGTATGACCTGTCTGGTCACTAGCAAGTCATGAGGGAACATTATTCTGTAGTACAGTATACCTATCATCCATCAGGAGGAGATGGAAACACTTTTAACAGTTTGCTTTTTTCGGGTAGTATCTTCTATATTTCTCTAAGACTGAGCCACCACCATAACTATAAATATTGATGGAGGAAACCACTGGATCCTTTCTCTTTGCCCCTAACCAGTTTTACTCTTCCACATGGATGAGGTTCACATCCTTCACACAGCCTCTCTTTACATGATGATAATATCAGACTAACGATCGTCCATTCTTTTTTTTTTTTTTTTTTTGCATGCTAGTCTCATATCAAAATTGAAGAGGATACTCAACTTATGAAAATTCTCGTACGACAGAATACAACTTCGGGAAGTGATGTAATGTGTTGACTTTGTTCGGACAAATGCTGTATTGTTTAAACGAAAATAGTATAATCTATTATCATATAAGAAAAATTTTCCTGCTTGTCATTTTGGATAATTTTGGATGAACTGTCGTGATCAGCTCTTGAAAGCTGTGTACTAACGATCAGATTATCAATTCCAAAGAGCTATTTTTCGTCTGATTTTCTGATCATGTGTACTAGGCTTTAGGCCTTCCTCTAAGTCAGAAATGTGTATCTCTTCAGCTTCTTCATCCACATCTTCAGCTTTTGAATAGGGGGTTGTTCCACTTTACTGCCCCACTGCTTGACTCCTGGAAGCGGGACATTCTACGTTAGTGGCTTTCACTGTGTATGGTTGGGGGGATCTCTCTGGAGATGACAAAACTCTCCAGCTGGGGTATAGGGACATTGCTCACCTTGGCTGCCTCAGAGGCATTGTTAGCTTTTTCCAGGAGGGAGCATGCTCTTCTTGCCCCTCAGAGGGGTATTCCTGTCTGTGCTTCAAAACGGATACCTCTGGAGTTTAGCAATCCCTATTGTCAGTTTCCAGATAGCAAACTCCCATGGAGCTCTCTGTTCGGTAGCAGGTGGGTCTATCAATTTCCCAACTACGACAGCCCAAGCCACGTGAGGCTATAAATTCTGGTCTTAACACACTATTCCTGCTGCTAGTGGAACTTCCAATTTGGGTTGCTTCTATATTTCTTTTGCAAGGTTCATTATTCATTGTTTTCAGTTCTCTCTGTAGACTACAGAGTAACCTACATTATGGAAATTAGGAGGGGGGGCGGTTCCTGTAGTCCTAACGTAGTTCACGTCCTATTGTGACAACACATCACCTTTGTTGAGTTTGATAGGAGAGCCTTCTACTTACTACTTCTATAAAATGCATGACTAAGGCATACCAGAGGTAGTGCCAGATGTACGCCTGAAGACCGCTATAGCCCTCTGAACCCCACTTCCAACTTATAATTAAAAAGATACGACCAACACACTTTTTGGAGTAAAATTGTCCGTAGCGGCCATTTATTAACCTAATTTAAACATATAAACATTCCTTAGAACAGAAATATAGAACAATAACCATAATGACCCAATATATGTCACAAACTATCGAACAAACACTGCGCTATCCTTTAAAACAAAAACAATAACAAAAGAAAGATGCTAACACACCACAAGGATATTTAAAAGTGTAACGTTGTAAATTCTATACAAAGGTGTAGCGCTCAAAACCAGGCATATTTTACCATTCTTATATAAAATAATATACACTCATATATGAAACATGTGCATATGTGTTCTAAAAAAAAAGGGGTGACCTATAAAGTCTTCCTGTAAATCACATATATATAATAATTACAGGTAAGTGAAAAAATAACAGACAAAAAATCCAAAAAAGAAGAAGTCCAAAAAGCAGAGATACAGAGTCTATTATATGTGCTATCTGTGTCTGATCCACAGGTGTGCAGGAAAACACCATCCACCTTCTTTACATATAAAGATCATGCAGGCACCACGTGGTATTCCCTTCACCAAGCGAGATATACGCTTACCAGATATGTTGGATCCAAACGAATATACATTCGAAGGATCACAAAAGCTTATATATTTGTGTGTAGATTTCTCAACAGTAAATTCTCCAAGGGGATTTCAAGTGTAACCGTTCCGATCGTGTACTGGGCAGTAGATTATCTCCAGCCATACACACCAATAGAAATAGTTGAACACATGTAAAGGAAAATAGGGACCAAATAGCGTAATTCCGTTTTTAAAAGAAATTTTATAAAAGGTAGTAAACTCACATGTGTACAGTAGATCAAGCGCTTTTCAATAAAAAACACGGCTGTAGTGGAGTCCCGATGCGTTTCGTCCTAGAAGACGTCATCTGGGGTACTACTCCACCGCACCCTACTTACTTTTATATCTGAACCCCCAATTAGGCACAAATTCCGTCCGTCCGTGTCACCGCATCTTACTTACGGTTAAACATGGCCGCCGGTGTGCGTTCCACGCCTCGTTGTGGTGTTATTCATTAAAAACGGGGCTTAACATAGTAAAGCGATATATTATATAATAGCCACTAGTTAGTTTTAACATAAGGCCAACTCCGGAATGTTTATTCATTTATTATATATATAAGAATCAGCTAGGAAAACCTCGCACAACCACACAGCATCCGGAAGGAAATCATCACTTCCAGGTTATAACTTGAGTCTTATCCAGTGACAAATATAGAAAGGAGCATGGCGCGAACGTCATTGTGCCTGCTCCAGCCATCATCCGGCCAATCGGCGCCACAGTCCAGCGCCGATCAAACGGAGAGTCATATCCAATCACGGAAGCGACGCAGATATAAGCGCGTCACTTCCGGAAACCAATGGACCGCAAATAGACGTGTGATGAGACGCACCGCCAACAAGGAGTATTATGTGGACCGAAGAGGTATATTTAATCATGGAAGTGACGCGAATACAATCACGTCACTTCCGGAAGTCAATGAACCGCAATCAAACCCGCGGTGAAACGCACACATCACAGGAAACATCCATGTGGGCAGACGCGCATATTATAGGGAATATTTATGTGGGCAAACACACCTCACTTCTGGATCTTAAAGGGTCGGTCATAACCGGATAATTAACAATCCAAAAGAGAAATGGGATATACCCTGCGCACATACCGTATCCCAAAAAGGAAAAAAAGACCTGCATGTAAAAAAAACACACAGGATTGTATTGCACTCAAAAGAAAAAGAATATGTTAATCCTGATCTCTATATGGAAGGTCAGAACTCTATTTTAGCCTCCATATATTATCAAAGGTGGACTAATATACATTGTGCTATAAACCCAAAAGATCATATTGGACATACATATCGGTTTGAACTACAGGGTGGCAGCTCAAATAGAGCCGGTCACCCCATGATTATGATGTTTCAAATTAACATCGTTTCTCCATTTTATTGATTAGAATTGTAATTAAATGGACATATATAATCACCCATGTATGCAACCACGCCCTAATACAGGACATATAGACAGCATACATAGATTTGCCCGATACGTTGGCACGTAGAACGGAATCATAACCCAATGGGTGGTGACATATACAAAAACAGCAAAAATACAAAACAGATTACAACAGTATCCCAAAAAAATTAATTAAGATAAAATAAAACACAATAAAGATGAAAAAAACGAAAATAGAGTGTATCCACTCCAAACTAAATATCCTCCCATTACCCATCATTAATGAACGCATTAATATCCCACTCCACGTTCAATCCGAACGGGGAGTGGGATTTAATCATGTATATCCAGTAGGTCTCTAATCTGGAAACACCTCTAGTCATAGCACCCCCCTGCCACGGTGGTGTATATTTATCAATGACCAGAAATTGCGTCCCTGTAGGATCACTGTTATGACACTCTTTATAGTGTCTCGGAACTGTATGTTTAGGATCCTTACTCTTTATCAGAGCTATATGCTCCCCTACTCTGATTGCAAACGTTCTTATTGTCCTCCCTACATACTGTTTGCCACACGGGCAGGTAATCAGGTACACCACGTATTTAGTATCACAGGTACAAAATGGTTTAATAGTATATGTCCTATTGGTGGTTGTTGATGTAAATTCAGTCGTTTTGTGTCTCCCAGATGTATTGTATTGACATACAATGCATTTCTAGCAAGGGTAAAATCCCGTCAGGTTGTGAAAAAAGGTCGGACGGCTAGGTGGATTCAAAACATTGGGAGCGATGCAGCTCTGCAGGGATGGTGCTCCCCTAAAGAGTACCTTAGCCCGTTCAGGCAATTTAGAACCCAGAACAGGATCGCTCTTCAACACCTCCCAATGCTTATTTATAATGGTCCTAATCTGTGTTGTACTGAGAAAGATGTCAACATAGACCATCTGTAGGTGTCATCAGATTCACGATGTAATCTGTCTGCAACAAGGTTTTCCCTGCTAGTATCGACAGCCTTCTGTATTTCACCATCCAGGACCGTAGCATCATATCCTTTATCCTGAAATTTCTGTTTAAGGATTCCTGCCTGTATCTTAAATGTACTTAAATCTGTACAGTTCCTTCATAAACGTAGAAATTGGCTACGTGGGACCGAACTCAACCAGGATTTATGGTGACAACTATCAAGAGAGATAAAACTATTGTGGTCTGTCGCTTTAAAATGTGTTTTAAACACAAATTTATTATTTACCATTTCTATCTCCAAATCTAGAAAATTTACCCTAGAGGTAATCATCTCAAAGGACAATGAGATACCTCTGTCATTATGGTTCAAGACTTCAAAGAATTCTCTCAAGGATTCCGGCGAGCCATTCCACAGGAGGAGGATATCGTCTATATACCTTGCCCACAGAACCAATGAAGAGTTCTGTTGGGCATAGACAACATCCTCCTCCCATTTAGCCATAAATAAATTAGCGAGGCTGGGGGCAAATGTAGCCCCCATTGCCACGCCCCGTTGTTGTAAATGGTAATTCTCGTTAAACCAGAAGTAGTTGTGCTCCGTGGCGAATTCTAAGAGTTCAACAAGGTAATCACGTTGGAATGGTGCTAAAGAATCCTCGAGATTTAGAAAATGCCGGACAGCCTCTATACCTCTCCCGTGTGGTATGCAGGTATAGAGAGAAGCCACATCCGCTGTGGCAATAATGCATTGTTCCCGGAGTGTTACATTTTCAAGTCTCCTAATTGTGGCGCCGCTATCCTTAAGATATGAGGGGGTTTTTTAACGAGGGGCTGTAAGTAGAAATCTATGTAGCGGCCTATACGTGAAGTGATTGAATTGATGCCGCTGACTATAGGCCTACCGGGAGGGTTAACTGTGTCCTTGTGGATTTTTGGCAAGTAGTATATTGTAGGGATCCGTGGGGCAATGGGAATCAAAAAAGATTTTTCTTTATTATTCAGAATTTTTAAATCATAACATTTATTGACAAGATCTTTAAGTTGTCTCTTGTATGTATTCGTGAGATTATTGGAAAGTCGTTTATAAGTACCTGGTTCATCCAGAATTCTATGCATTTCGATCTCATAGTGTTCTTTATCTAGGATGACAATCCCCCCACCCTTATCCGCTGGGCGTATAACTACGTCCTTTTGTTCACACAAAGATCTAAAACCAGTTATCGAAAAGGTGGGTCGATTTGCACGTTTAATGGAAAGTTTATCTAGATAGTTTAATACTAAATCTTTAAAAATTCTTACAGCCGGAGCTGTAGATACAGGGGGTATAAAAAGAGACGGATTAGCCAACACTAAGTGTACAGTTCCCGATGTGGCCGCTAAGTAATCTGTTCTGAAAGGATTTGTTGTTAGGTATCTTTGGATATTAATCTTTCTGATAAATTTATGTATGTCTATGAACGTGTTAAATTTATTGAGTTTTTTAGGGGGTGCATACTTCAGCCCTTTATCCAGTACTGATAATTCAGCCCGAGAAAAAGTTTTTTTACTTAAATTAAAGACACCCTGCCCTACTAGACTCGCCTTCTTTTTCCTCCTCTGTAGTCGTTCTCCGCCTCTACAACCTCTCTTGGGTCTTTACCTCTTTTCTTGGTATATGGGTCCTCGCGAAAATCCTGATTCCTATAATTACTATTAGGTGGATAATGCGTGGGCGGTGCATATATGTTATTCCTGTTTTCAGGGTCTCGTAGGTCTCTCAACGGGGAGAACCTATTATATGTGGAAACTGTGGCTGCATTGTAATATTGAGGTCCCCCATAGTGAGGGTTAGAGGGGGCACGTCTAGGTGACGGAGAGTAGTACAGCGAGTCATTGTATTCTCTACGGTAATACCCATCTTGATTGTATGGACGCCCTCTGCTGGACCGTCTCCCACCTCTTCTACCCCGATTGTTACCCCTCCCCCTCTGTGGGTTATTGGGGGTATGTGGAGTATAATGTTGTACCCTTTATTGGGAGGATGATGGGCCATCATCTGGTCCTCTTTTGTGCAACCTCATTATAAGGTGTAGGGGGTATATCCTCCCTCTGAAATGTAGTAGGGCCTGCATACTGGGATCCATTTACAGATTGTGAATGCATAGCAGATGAATTCTGTAACGATTTTTGCCAACTGAAGACATTACCTGTCTTGTAGTCATTAATATCTCTAGAGTACTTTTTCTGTTTCTTATATTTTTGTTCCCTATCTTCCTTCTCCAAGTGATTCAACAGATTAGCAGAAAGAGAGTTATATTCTGGGGTGTTTTTATAGGCCCCAAGCTTTTCTTTAAGTTCTTTGATTTCTTTGTCCAGGAGACCCAATCTGTTGTTTTTCCTAGCAATTAGGAAACCCAAAAGATTAGTGCCTGCCTCATTAAAGTACTTGAACCAAGAGTCGAAATCTGATTTGCCTTTTTGGGGGTGTACGTCCCACCTTAACCACTTGCCGACCGCCGCACGACGATGTACGTCGACAGAATGGCACGGGCAGGCATATGGGCGTACATGTACGTCCCTGCCTTCCCGCGGGTGGGGGGCCCGATCGGGCCCCCCCCCCCGGTGCCAGCGGCGGTCGGTTTTCGTTCAGAAGCGATCCGGGATGAGGGGGCGGCCATTCATTCATGGCCACCCCCTCTCGATCGCTCCTGACGAATGGAAGTGAGGCGTGACTTCACTTCCTCTCCTGTAATGTAAACACAGGAGAGGAAGTGATGTAATCTCTCCTCCGTGTCGGTATTTTTCGTTCCGGCACCGAGGAGAGAGGATTGGTGAGTTGCACCAACACGACACTTCACAGTAGAACATGCCAGGCACACTCACACCCCCCCTTCACCCCCCGATCACCCTCCCAATCACCCCTGCCCCCCCAGTCACAGTGACACCAATAGCATTTTTTTTTTTTTTTTTTGCATTGGTGTCATTTATGACTGTAATAACTGTTAGGGCAGTTAGGGTTAGCCCCCTTTAGCTCTAGGGTACCCCCCTAACCCCCCCAATAAAGGTTTAACCCCGTGATCACCCCCCGTCGCCAGTGTCACTAAGGCTGGGTTCACATTGCAGCGGTTTATGAGAACCGATGTGATTCGCACCGCACTGCAGTGCAAATCACATCCGATCTCTGTGCGATTCGAGTTCAGCCATACAGATAGTATGGCTGAATTTGCGCCGCACCCGCCACAAATTCGCACGGGACCCTTTTTTTGGTCCGCAGCAGAATCGAGTTTGCAGATCGCACTGCGATATGCGAACTGATCTGGGGGTGTCATTAACATTTCACTGACACTCCCAGCAGTTCGCATAGGGCAGTGTGAACTGCCGCCGGGAGGCATGCGATGCGGGAACCCGCCGCGGATTCGTGGCGTTCCCGCATCGCTCCAGTGTGAACCCAGCCTAATAAGCGATCGTTTTTCTGATCGCTGTATTAGTGTCACAGGTGACGCTAGTTAGGCAGGTAGGTATTTAGGTTCGCCGCAGCTTTTTATAGCGCCAGGGACCCCCATATACTACCGCATAAAGCCCCCTGATTGCCCCCTAGTTAACCCTTTCACCAGTGATCACCATATAACTGTTACAGGTGACGCTGGTTGGTTAGTTATTTTTTTATAGTTTCAGGGCACCCGCCATTTATTACCTAGTCTCACTAGTGTACCCCTAAATTTAGGGGTGTCTACTTTCCAAAATGGGGTCATTTGGGGGGGGTTTGTGCCATCTTGGCATTTTATGGCCTTCAAAACTGTAACGCCCTTAGAAAGCCTGAAGGCGGTGCTTGGTTTTCGGGGCCCCGTACGCGGCTAGGCTCCCAAAAAGTCCCACATATGTGGTATCCCCGTACTCATGAGAAGCAGCAGAATTAATTTTGGGGTGTCATTTCACATATGCCCATGGCATGCGTGAGCAATATATCATTTAGTGACAACTTTGTGAAAAAAAAAAAAAAAAGTTTGTAATTTTCCCGCAACTTGTGGCAAAATATAAAATATTCCATGGACTCAACATGCCTCTCAGCAAATAGCTTGGGGTGTCTACTTTCTAAAATGGGGTCATTTGTGGGGGTTTTGTGCCATCTTGGCATTTTATGGCCTTCAAAACTGTAATAGGTAGTGAGGAGTGAAGTCAAATATTTACGCCCTCAGAAAACCTGAAGGCGGTTCTTGGCTTTCGGGGCCCCGTACGCGGCTAGGCTCCCAAAAAATCCCTTACATGTGGTATCCCCGTACTCAGGAGAAGCAGCAGAATTTATTTTGGGGTGTCATTTCACATATGTCCATGGCATGTGTGAGCAATATATCATTTAGTGACAACTTTGTGAAAAAAAAATAAAAATAAATTAAAGTTTGTAATTTTCCCGCAACTTGTGGCAAAATATAAAATATTCTATGGACTCAACATGCCTCTCAGCAAATAGCTTGGGGTGTCTACTTTCTAAAATGGGGTCATTTGTGGGGGTTTTGTGCCATCTTGGTATTTTATGGCCTTCAAAACTGTAATAGGTAGTGAGAAGTGAAATCAAAAATTTACGCCCTTAGAAAGCCTGAAGGCGGTGCTTGGTTTTCGGGGCCCCGTACGCGGCTAGGCTCCCAAAAAGTCCCACATATGTGGTATCCCCGTACTCAGGAGAAGCAGCAGAATCTATTTTGGGGTGTCATTTCACATATGCCCATAGCATGTGTGAGCAATATATCATTTAGTGACAACTTTGTGTAAAAAAAAAAAAAAATTTTTTTGTCATTATTCAATCGCTTGAGGCAAAAAAATAAAATATTCAATGGGCTCAACATGCCACTTATCAATTTCCTTAGGGGGTCTACTTTCCAAAATGGGGTCATTTGGGGGGGTTTTGTACTGCCCTGCCATTTTAGCACCTCAAGAAATGAGATAGGCAGTCGTAAACTAAAAGCTGCGTAAATTACAGAAAACGTACCTTAGTTTGTAGATGTGACAACTTTTGCGCAAACCAATAAATATACAGTTATTGACTTTTTTTTTACCAAAGACATGTGGCTGAATACATTTTGGCCTAAATGTATGACTAAAATTGAGTTTATTGGCTTTTTCTAATAACAAAAAGTAGAAAATATAATTTTTTTTCAAAATTTGCGGTCTTTTTACGTTTATATCGCAAAAAATAAAAATCGCAGAGGCAATCAAATACCATCAAAAGAAAGCTCTATTTGTGGGAAGAAAAGGACGCAAATTTTGTTTGGGTACAACATTGCATGACCGCGCAATTACCAGTTAAAGCAGCGCAGTGCCAAATTGTAAAAAGACCTCTGGTCATTGACCAGCAAAATGGTCCGGTCTGAAAGTGGTTAAACTTCTAGGGACCATATGTTCCACAATATATTGTTGCAGGAACACCAAGTCCCATTTAGGGATGAGCCGAACACCCCCCGGTTCGGTTCGCACCAGATCTTTCGAACGGACCCTGCGTTCGAAACGAACGTTAGAACCCCATTGAAGTCTATGGGACTCGAACGTTCGAAATGGAAAGTGCTAATTTTAACGGCTAATATGCAAGATACTATCCTAAAAAGGGTTTGGGGACCTGACTCCTGCCTCAGGGGACATGGGTGGAGTTCCGCTTATCTCCTTCCTCCCCTCCTCCGGTGCCACATTTGACACCTTTCAGGGGGTAGAAGGGAATTGGTACCTGTTTTTGACTGGTACCCTTCCCTACTTTCAGGAGACTACATTGAGGCACCGTCCCTCGGAAGTTGGGCCCCCTCCTCCTTCCTCCATTGCCGGGCGAGGTAGAAAGCGCAGCGAGCTTCGTGCATGCGCAGTAGGGAACCAGCTGTGGAGCCAAAAGGCTTTACTGCTGGGTTACCTTACTACGATGAGCGGCAGCAGCACTGGACAGCCAATTTGAAAAGTGTCCATATATTAAAAGTCAGCAGCTACAGTATTTTTTCCCCAGGCGGAACACCTCTTTAAGGTAAAAAACCTTCTGTGCTGCAGGATCCCTCCAGACCCCATACTTACCTGAGCCAATCCAGCAATTTG
The DNA here is from genome assembly GCF_037356315.1 of Lithobates pipiens. Taxonomy (NCBI): domain Eukaryota; kingdom Metazoa; phylum Chordata; class Amphibia; order Anura; family Ranidae; genus Lithobates; species Lithobates pipiens. The sequence continues at coordinate 26,047,188 of NW_027507903.1, read as the reverse complement.
CACCTATCATCCATCAGGAGGAGATGGAAACACTTTTAACAGTTTGCTTTTTTCGGGTAGTATCTTCTATATTTCTCTAAGACTGAGCCACCACCATAACTATAAATATTGATGGAGGAAACCACTGGATCCTTTCTCTTTGCCCCTAACCAGTTTTACTCTTCCACATGGATGAGGTTCACATCCTTCACACAGCCTCTCTTTACATGATGATAATATCAGACTAACGATCGTCCATTCTTTTTTTTTTTGCATGCTAGTCTCATATCAAAATTGAAGAGGATACTCAACTTATGAAAATTCTCGTACGACAGAATACAACTTCGGGAAGTGATGTAATGTGTTGACTTTGTTCGGACAAATGCTGTATTGTTTAAACGAAAATAGTATAATCTATTATCATATAAGAAAAATTTTCCTGCTTGTCATTTTGGATAATTTTGGATGAACTGTCGTGATCAGCTCTTGAAAGCTGTGTACTAACGATCAGATTATCAATTCCAAAGAGCTATTTTTCGTCTGATTTTCTGATCATGTGTACTAGGCTTTAGGCCTTCCTCTAAGTCAGAAATGTGTATCTCTTCAGCTTCTTCATCCACATCTTCAGCTTTTGAATAGGGGGTTGTTCCACTTTACTGCCCCACTGCTTGACTCCTGGAAGCGGGACATTCTACGTTAGTGGCTTTCACTGTGTATGGTTGGGGGGATCTCTCTGGAGATGACAAAACTCTCCAGCTGGGGTATAGGGACATTGCTCACCTTGGCTGCCTCAGAGGCATTGTTAGCTTTTTCCAGGAGGGAGCATGCTCTTCTTGCCCCTCAGAGGGGTATTCCTGTCTGTGCTTCAAAACGGATACCTCTGGAGTTTAGCAATCCCTATTGTCAGTTTCCAGATAGCAAACTCCCATGGAGCTCTCTGTTCGGTAGCAGGTGGGTCTATCAATTTCCCAACTACGACAGCCCAAGCCACGTGAGGCTATAAATTCTGGTCTTAACACACTATTCCTGCTGCTAGTGGAACTTCCAATTTGGGTTGCTTCTATATTTCTTTTGCAAGGTTCATTATTCATTGTTTTCAGTTCTCTCTGTAGACTACAGAGTAACCTACATTATGGAAATTAGGAGGGGGGGCGGTTCCTGTAGTCCTAACGTAGTTCACGTCCTATTGTGACAACACATCACCTTTGTTGAGTTTGATAGGAGAGCCTTCTACTTACTACTTCTATAAAATGCATGACTAAGGCATACCAGAGGTAGTGCCAGATGTACGCCTGAAGACCGCTATAGCCCTCTGAACCCCACTTCCAACTTATAATTAAAAAGATACGACCAACACACTTTTTGGAGTAAAATTGTCCGTAGCGGCCATTTATTAACCTAATTTAAACATATAAACATTCCTTAGAACAGAAATATAGAACAATAACCATAATGACCCAATATATGTCACAAACTATCGAACAAACACTGCGCTATCCTTTAAAACAAAAACAATAACAAAAGAAAGATGCTAACACACCACAAGGATATTTAAAAGTGTAACGTTGTAAATTCTATACAAAGGTGTAGCGCTCAAAACCAGGCATATTTTACCATTCTTATATAAAATAATATACACTCATATATGAAACATGTGCATATGTGTTCTAAAAAAAAAGGGGTGACCTATAAAGTCTTCCTGTAAATCACATATATATAATAATTACAGGTAAGTGAAAAAATAACAGACAAAAAATCCAAAAAAGAAGAAGTCCAAAAAGCAGAGATACAGAGTCTATTATATGTGCTATCTGTGTCTGATCCACAGGTGTGCAGGAAAACACCATCCACCTTCTTTACATATAAAGATCATGCAGGCACCACGTGGTATTCCCTTCACCAAGCGAGATATACGCTTACCAGATATGTTGGATCCAAACGAATATACATTCGAAGGATCACAAAAGCTTATATATTTGTGTGTAGATTTCTCAACAGTAAATTCTCCAAGGGGATTTCAAGTGTAACCGTTCCGATCGTGTACTGGGCAGTAGATTATCTCCAGCCATACACACCAATAGAAATAGTTGAACACTACACTCCCCCTAGATTTTAACCCAGCGCAATACCTCTTACATCACTCGACCTTGCCTAAGAGACTCTACCATAAGTCCCTTGCTATGCATATGGTCAATGCCGCGAGGCTCTGCATTCCGGTGCATTGGCGATCGAAAGACACACCATCCATTAGGGAATGGCTAGTTCGGGTCTCGAAGATCGAGGAAATGGAGGAACTGATTCACATCTCCCAAGAGCGCCTGCAGAGTTTTACGGCCACCTGGGCCTGCTGGATCCATTTTAAAACCACAGAACACTACAAATCCTATTTTGTACCCCCTACCGGGCGATCCGGTTCGACCTAGCGGGACACGGCACCCGCAAACTTTTAGTGGGGGCTAGGGCGAAGAGCGGACCCTACCTTTTTCTTTTTCTCCTTCCCCTTCTCTCACTTTCCCATTTCTTTTCTTTCCTTCTCTTTCATTATTTTTCTTTCCTTCCCCTTCCTGCCTATTCCTTCCTCCTTGTCGCTGCTCGTGACTGACCCCCTTTGCACTAATGAGTTCTTTGCTCGCCCAGGTAGTGATTTAGAAATCAGCCCCCTTTTGGAACCACATCTTCCACTACTTGGGCCTGGTAGCATTCTTCATATTGACACTGGTTTGTCCGCCAGTGGGGGTTAGCCCCGGGTGGCGGCTCGAGCGGGGAGAAAGATGTAGTGGTAAGCTTAAATACATGGTTAGCTACCTTGAATAATATATGGTTTTACCCCAATGTCATACCTAACTGTTTCATGCATTGTAAAATGTTATGTTGACTGTACTGGAGGGCATACTGCCCTTGTAACCCTTTCAAGAATTCAAATAAAAATATATTTTTTGTGGAAAAAAAAAAAAAAGAAATAGTTGAACACATGTAAAGGAAAATAGGGACCAAATAGCGTAATTCCGTTTTTAAAAGAAATTTTATAAAAGGTAGTAAACTCACATGTGTACAGTAGATCAAGCGCTTTTCAATAAAAAACACGGCTGTAGTGGAGTCCCGATGCGTTTCGTCCTAGAAGACGTCATCTGGGGTACTACTCCACCGCACCCTACTTACTTTTATATCTGAACCCCCAATTAGGCACAAATTCCGTCCGTCCGTGTCACCGCATCTTACTTACGGTTAAACATGGCCGCCGGTGTGCGTTCCACGCCTCGTTGTGGTGTTATTCATTAAAAACGGGGCTTAACATAGTAAAGCGATATATTATATAATAGCCACTAGTTAGTTTTAACATAAGGCCAACTCCGGAATGTTTATTCATTTATTATATATATAAGAATCAGCTAGGAAAACCTCGCACAACCACACAGCATCCGGAAGGAAATCATCACTTCCAGGTTATAACTTGAGTCTTATCCAGTGACAAATATAGAAAGGAGCATGGCGCGAACGTCATTGTGCTTGCTCCAGCCATCATCCGGCCAATCGGCGCCACAGTCCAGCGCCGATCAAACGGAGAGTCATATCCAATCACGGAAGCGACGCAGATATAAGCGCGTCACTTCCGGAAACCAATGGACCGCAAATAGACGTGTGATGAGACGCACCGCCAACAAGGAGTATTATGTGGACCGAAGAGGTATATTTAATCATGGAAGTGACGCGAATACAATCACGTCACTTCCGGAAGTCAATGAACCGCAATCAAACCCGCGGTGAAACGCACACATCACAGGAAACATCCATGTGGGCAGACGCGCATATTATAGGGAATATTTATGTGGGCAAACACACCTCACTTCTGGATCTTAAAGGGTCGGTCATAACCGGATAATTAACAATCCAAAAGAGAAATGGGATATACCCTGCGCACATACCGTATCCCAAAAAGGAAAAAAAGACCTGCATGTAAAAAAAACACACAGGATTGTATTGCACTCAAAAGAAAAAGAATATGTTAATCCTGATCTCTATATGGAAGGTCAGAACTCTATTTTAGCCTCCATATATTATCAAAGGTGGACTAATATACATTGTGCTATAAACCCAAAAGATCATATTGGACATACATATCGGTTTGAACTACAGGGTGGCAGCTCAAATAGAGCCGGTCACCCCATGATTATGATGTTTCAAATTAACATCGTTTCTCCATTTTATTGATTAGAATTGTAATTAAATGGACATATATAATCACCCATGTATGCAACCACGCCCTAATACAGGACATATAGACAGCATACATAGATTTGCCCGATACGTTGGCACGTAGAACGGAATCATAACCCAATGGGTGGTGACATATACAAAAACAGCAAAAATACAAAACAGATTACAACAGTATCCCAAAAAAATTAATTAAGATAAAATAAAACACAATAAAGATGAAAAAAACGAAAATAGAGTGTATCCACTCCAAACTAAATATCCTCCCATTACCCATCATTAATGAACGCATTAATATCCCACTCCACGTTCAATCCGAACGGGGAGTGGGATTTAATCATGTATATCCAGTAGGTCTCTAATCTGGAAACACCTCTAGTCATAGCACCCCCCCTGCCACGGTGGTGTATATTTATCAATGACCAGAAATTGCGTCCCTGTAGGATCACTGTTATGACACTCTTTATAGTGTCTCGGAACTGTATGTTTAGGATCCTTACTCTTTATCAGAGCTATATGCTCCCCTACTCTGATTGCAAACGTTCTTATTGTCCTCCCTACATACTGTTTGCCACACGGGCAGGTAATCAGGTACACCACGTATTTAGTATCACAGGTACAAAATGGTTTAATAGTATATGTCCTATTGGTGGTTGTTGATGTAAATTCAGTCGTTTTGTGTCTCCCAGATGTATTGTATTGACATACAATGCATTTCTAGCAAGGGTAAAATCCCGTCAGGTTGTGAAAAAAGGTCGGACGGCTAGGTGGATTCAAAACATTGGGAGCGATGCAGCTCTGCAGGGATGGTGCTCCCCTAAAGAGTACCTTAGCCCGTTCAGGCAATTTAGAACCCAGAACAGGATCGCTCTTCAACACCTCCCAATGCTTATTTATAATGGTCCTAATCTGTGTTGTACTGAGAAAGATGTCAACATAGACCATCTGTAGGTGTCATCAGATTCACGATGTAATCTGTCTGCAACAAGGTTTTCCCTGCTAGTATCGACAGCCTTCTGTATTTCACCATCCAGGACCGTAGCATCATATCCTTTATCCTGAAATTTCTGTTTAAGGATTCCTGCCTGTATCTTAAATGTACTTAAATCTGTACAGTTCCTTCATAAACGTAGAAATTGGCTACGTGGGACCGAACTCAACCAGGATTTATGGTGACAACTATCAAGAGAGATAAAACTATTGTGGTCTGTCGCTTTAAAATGTGTTTTAAACACAAATTTATTATTTACCATTTCTATCTCCAAATCTAGAAAATTTACCCTAGAGGTAATCATCTCAAAGGACAATGAGATACCTCTGTCATTATGGTTCAAGACTTCAAAGAATTCTCTCAAGGATTCCGGCGAGCCATTCCACAGGAGGAGGATATCGTCTATATACCTTGCCCACAGAACCAATGAAGAGTTCTGTTGGGCATAGACAACATCCTCCTCCCATTTAGCCATAAATAAATTAGCGAGGCTGGGGGCAAATGTAGCCCCCATTGCCACGCCCCGTTGTTGTAAATGGTAATTCTCGTTAAACCAGAAGTAGTTGTGCTCCGTGGCGAATTCTAAGAGTTCAACAAGGTAATCACGTTGGAATGGTGCTAAAGAATCCTCGAGATTTAGAAAATGCCGGACAGCCTCTATACCTCTCCCGTGTGGTATGCAGGTATAGAGAGAAGCCACATCCGCTGTGGCAATAATGCATTGTTCCCGGAGTGTTACATTTTCAAGTCTCCTAATTGTGGCGCCGCTATCCTTAAGATATGAGGGGGTTTTTTAACGAGGGGCTGTAAGTAGAAATCTATGTAGCGGCCTATACGTGAAGTGATTGAATTGATGCCGCTGACTATAGGCCTACCGGGAGGGTTAACTGTGTCCTTGTGGATTTTTGGCAAGTAGTATATTGTAGGGATCCGTGGGGCAATGGGAATCAAAAAAGATTTTTCTTTATTATTCAGAATTTTTAAATCATAACATTTATTGACAAGATCTTTAAGTTGTCTCTTGTATGTATTCGTGAGATTATTGGAAAGTCGTTTATAAGTACCTGGTTCATCCAGAATTCTATGCATTTCGATCTCATAGTGTTCTTTATCTAGGATGACAATCCCCCCACCCTTATCCGCTGGGCGTATAACTACGTCCTTTTGTTCACACAAAGATCTAAAACCAGTTATCGAAAAGGTGGGTCGATTTGCACGTTTAATGGAAAGTTTATCTAGATAGTTTAATACTAAATCTTTAAAAATTCTTACAGCCGGAGCTGTAGATACAGGGGGTATAAAAAGAGACGGATTAGCAAAAAATTAAGTGTACAGTTCCCGATGTGGCCGCTAAGTAATCTGTTCTGAAAGGATTTGTTGTTAGGTATCTTTGGATATTAATCTTTCTGATAAATTTATGTATGTCTATGAACGTGTTAAATTTATTGAGTTTTTTAGGGGGTGCATACTTCAGCCCTTTATCCAGTACTGATAATTCAGCCCGAGAAAAAGTTTTTTTACTTAAATTAAAGACACCCTGCCCTACTAGACTCGCCTTCTTTTTCCTCCTCTGTAGTCGTTCTCCGCCTCTACAACCTCTCTTGGGTCTTTACCTCTTTTCTTGGTATATGGGTCCTCGCGAAAATCCTGATTCCTATAATTACTATTAGGTGGATAATGCGTGGGCGGTGCATATATGTTATTCCTGTTTTCAGGGTCTCGTAGGTCTCTCAACGGGGAGAACCTATTATATGTGGAAACTGTGGCTGCATTGTAATATTGAGGTCCCCCATAGTGAGGGTTAGAGGGGGCACGTCTAGGTGACGGAGAGTAGTACAGCGAGTCATTGTATTCTCTACGGTAATACCCATCTTGATTGTATGGACGCCCTCTGCTGGACCGTCTCCCACCTCTTCTACCCCGATTGTTACCCCTCCCCCTCTGTGGGTTATTGGGGGTATGTGGAGTATAATGTTGTACCCTTTATTGGGAGGATGATGGGCCATCATCTGGTCCTCTTTTGTGCAACCTCATTATAAGGTGTAGGGGGTATATCCTCCCTCTGAAATGTAGTAGGGCCTGCATACTGGGATCCATTTACAGATTGTGAATGCATAGCAGATGAATTCTGTAACGATTTTTGCCAACTGAAGACATTACCTGTCTTGTAGTCATTAATATCTCTAGAGTACTTTTTCTGTTTCTTATATTTTTGTTCCCTATCTTCCTTCTCCAAGTGATTCAACAGATTAGCAGAAAGAGAGTTATATTCTGGGGTGTTTTTATAGGCCCCAAGCTTTTCTTTAAGTTCTTTGATTTCTTTGTCCAGGAGACCCAATCTGTTGTTTTTCCTAGCAATTAGGAAACCCAAAAGATTAGTGCCTGCCTCATTAAAGTACTTGAACCAAGAGTCGAAATCTGATTTGCCTTTTTGGGGGTGTACGTCCCACCTTAACCACTTGCCGACCGCCGCACGACGATGTACGTCGACAGAATGGCACGGGCAGGCATATGGGCGTACATGTACGTCCCTGCCTTCCCGCGGGTGGGGGGCCCGATCGGGCCCCCCCCCCGGTGCCAGCGGCGGTCGGTTTTCGTTCAGAAGCGATCCGGGATGAGGGGGCGGCCATTCATTCATGGCCACCCCCTCTCGATCGCTCCTGACGAATGGAAGTGAGGCGTGACTTCACTTCCTCTCCTGTAATGTAAACACAGGAGAGGAAGTGATGTAATCTCTCCTCCGTGTCGGTATTTTTCGTTCCGGCACCGAGGAGAGAGGATCGGTGAGTTGCACCAACACGACACTTCACAGTAGAACATGCCAGGCACACTCACACCCCCCCTTCACCCCCCGATCACCCTCCCAATCACCCCTGCCCCCCCAGTCACAGTGACACCAATAGCATTTTTTTATTATTTTTTTTGCATTGGTGTCATTTATGACTGTAATAACTGTTAGGGCAGTTAGGGTTAGCCCCCTTTAGCTCTAGGGTACCCCCCTAACCCCCCCAATAAAGGTTTAACTCCGTGATCACCCCCCGTCGCCAGTGTCACTAAGGCTGGGTTCACATTGCAGCGGTTTATGAGAACCGATGTGATTCGCACCGCACTGCAGTGCAAATCACATCCGATCTCTGTGCGATTCGAGTTCAGCCATACAGATAGTATGGCTGAATTTGCGCCGCACCCGCCACAAATTCGCACGGGACCCTTTTTTTGGTCCGCAGCAGAATCGAGTTTGCAGATCGCACTGCGATATGCGAACTGATCTGGGGGTGTCATTAACATTTCACTGACACTCCCAGCAGTTCGCATAGGGCAGTGTGAACTGCCGCCGGGAGGCATGCGATGCGGGAACCCGCCGCGGATTCGTGGCGTTCCCGCATCGCTCCAGTGTGAACCCAGCCTAATAAGCGATCGTTTTTCTGATCGCTGTATTAGTGTCACAGGTGACGCTAGTTAGGCAGGTAGGTATTTAGGTTCGCCGCAGCTTTTTATAGCGCCAGGGACCCCCATATACTACCGCATAAAGCCCCCTGATTGCCCCCTAGTTAACCCTTTCACCAGTGATCACCATATAACTGTTACAGGTGACGCTGGTTGGTTAGTTATTTTTTTATAGTTTCAGGGCACCCGCCATTTATTACCTAGTCTCACTAGTGTACCCCTAAATTTAGGGGTGTCTACTTTCCAAAATGGGGTCATTTGGGGGGGGTTTGTGCCATCTTGGCATTTTATGGCCTTCAAAACTGTAACGCCCTTAGAAAGCCTGAAGGCGGTGCTTGGTTTTCGGGGCCCCGTACGCGGCTAGGCTCCCAAAAAGTCCCACATATGTGGTATCCCCGTACTCATGAGAAGCAGCAGAATTAATTTTGGGGTGTCATTTCACATATGCCCATGGCATGCGTGAGCAATATATCATTTAGTGACAACTTTGTGAAAAAAAAAAAAAAAAGTTTGTAATTTTCCCGCAACTTGTGGCAAAATATAAAATATTCCATGGACTCAACATGCCTCTCAGCAAATAGCTTGGGGTGTCTACTTTCTAAAATGGGGTCATTTGTGGGGGTTTTGTGCCATCTTGGCATTTTATGGCCTTCAAAACTGTAATAGGTAGTGAGGAGTGAAGTCAAATATTTACGCCCTCAGAAAACCTGAAGGCGGTTCTTGGCTTTCGGGGCCCCGTACCCGGCTAGGCTCCCAAAAAATCCCTTACATGTGGTATCCCCGTACTCAGGAGAAGCAGCAGAATTTATTTTGGGGTGTCATTTCACATATGTCCATGGCATGTGTGAGCAATATATCATTTAGTGACAACTTTGTGAAAAAAAAATAAAAATAAATTAAAGTTTGTAATTTTCCCGCAACTTGTGGCAAAATATAAAATATTCTATGGACTCAACATGCCTCTCAGCAAATAGCTTGGGGTGTCTACTTTCTAAAATGGGGTCATTTGTGGGGGTTTTGTGCCATCTTGGTATTTTATGGCCTTCAAAACTGTAATAGGTAGTGAGAAGTGAAATCAAAAATTTACGCCCTTAGAAAGCCTGAAGGCGGTGCTTGGTTTTCGGGGCCCCGTACGCGGCTAGGCTCCCAAAAAGTCCCACATATGTGGTATCCCCGTACTCAGAAGAAGCAGCAGAATCTATTTTGGGGTGTCATTTCACATATGCCCATAGCATGTGTGAGCAATATATCATTTAGTGACAACTTTGTGTAAAAAAAAAATATTTTTTTTTTGTCATTATTCAATCGCTTAAAGGAAAAAAATAAAATATTCAATGGGCTCAACATGCCACTTATCAATTTCCTTAGGGGGTCTACTTTCCAAAATGGGGTCATTTGGGGGGGTTTTGTACTGCCCTGCCATTTTAGCACCTCAAGAAATGAGATAGGCAGTCGTAAACTAAAAGCTGCGTAAATTACAGAAAACGTACCTTAGTTTGTAGATGTGACAACTTTTGCGCAAACCAATAAATATACAGTTATTGACTTTTTTTTTACCAAAGACATGTGGCTGAATACATTTTGGCCTAAATGTATGACTAAAATTGAGTTTATTGGCTTTTTCTAATAACAAAAAGTAGAAAATATAATTTTTTTTCAAAATTTGCGGTCTTTTTACGTTTATATCGCAAAAAATAAAAATCGCAGAGGCAATCAAATACCATCAAAAGAAAGCTCTATTTGTGGGAAGAAAAGGACGCAAATTTTGTTTGGGTACAACATTGCATGACCGCGCAATTACCAGTTAAAGCAGCGCAGTGCCAAATTGTAAAAAGACCTCTGGTCATTGACCAGCAAAATGGTCCGGTCTGAAAGTGGTTAAACTTCTAGGGACCATATGTTCCACAATATATTGTTGCAGGAACACCAAGTCCCATTTAGGGATGAGCCGAACACCCCCCGGTTCGGTTCGCACCAGATCTTTCGAACGGACCCTGCGTTCGAAACGAACGTTAGAACCCCATTGAAGTCTATGGGACTCGAACGTTCGAAATGGAAAGTGCTAATTTTAACGGCTAATATGCAAGATACTATCCTAAAAAGGGTTTGGGGACCTGACTCCTGCCTCAGGGGACATGGGTGGAGTTCCGCTTATCTCCTTCCTCCCCTCCTCCGGTGCCACATTTGACACCTTTCAGGGGGTAGAAGGGAATTGGTACCTGTTTTTGACTGGTACCCTTCCCTACTTTCAGGAGACTACATTGAGGCACCGTCCCTCGGAAGTTGGGCCCCCTCCTCCTTCCTCCATTGCCGGGCGAGGTAGAAAGCGCAGCGAGCTTCGTGCATGCGCAGTAGGGAACCAGCTGTGGAGCCAAAAGGCTTTACTGCTGGGTTACCTTACTACGATGAGCGGCAGCAGCACTGGACAGCCAATTTGAAAAGTGTCCATATATTAAAAGTCAGCAGCTACAGTATTTTTTCCCCAGGCGGAACACCTCTTTAACTAGTTGCTGACCGCCGGCCGTCAAATGACGGCCAGGCGGCGCAGCTATTGTGGCGGGAGGCCGTCATATGACGGCCTCCCGTTTAAACAGGGATGCGCGCGATCGTGCGCGCGCATCCCTGTTTCTTCGGTGGCGGCGTGTCACGGAGACACCGCTCGCCACCGAAGGGGGTGAACAGCCATTCGTTATGGCTGTTTACCACGTGATCGGCCGTGATGAAGTCACGGCCGATCACAGATGGTCACACCCCCTACGTGCACGGCGCATGCGCGCGATCGCGAGCGCGCTGCGCGTGCACGTCGGTGGCGGCGTGTTCCCCGGGAACACTGCTCGTCACCGACACTGGTAAACAGCCATTGGCTGGCTGTTTACCCACGTGATCGGCTGTGATCCTTTCACAGCCGATCACTAAAATGTAAACAAACCGCGGTAACGGGATGTTACCGGGTTCTCCTCCTCACACACCGATCGTGTGTGAGGAGGAGATTGCGGTAACATCTCGTTACCGCATACAGTGTACACCAAACATACTGATTGCCCCCCCCCAATAAAGAGGACCTGTCACCACCCCTCATAGTACCTGTCAATCACAGTCCATCAGAGTACCTGTCACAGTCCATCAGAGTATTTGAGTACCTGTCCCAGCCCATCAGAGTACCCGAGTACCTGTCCCAGCCCATCAGAGTACCCGAGTACCTGTCCCAGCCCATCAGAGTACCCGAGTACCTGTCTCAGCCCATCAGAGTACCCGAGTACCTGTCCCAGCCCATCAGAGTACCTGTCCCAGCCCATCAGAGTACCCGAGTACCTGTCCCAGCCCATCAGAGTACCCGAGTACCTGTCCCAGCCCATCAGAGTACCCGAGTACCTGTCCCAGCCCATCAGAGTACCCGAGTACCTGTCCCAGCCCATCTGAGTACCCGAGTACCTGTCCCAGCCCATCTGAGTACCCGAGTACCTGTCACAGTTCATCTGAGTACCCGAGTACCTGTCCCGGCCCATCAGAGTACCCGAGTACCTGTCCCGGCCCATCAGAGTACCCGAGTACCTGTCCCGGCCCATCAGAGTACCCGAGTACCTGTCACGGCACATCAGAGTACCCGAGTACCTGTCACGGCACATCAGAGTACCCGAGTACCTGTCACGGCACATCAGAGTACCCGAGTACTTGTCACGGCACATCAGAGTACCCGAGTACCTGTCACGGCCCATCAGGGTACCCGAGTACCTGTCACGGCCCATCAGGGTACCCGAGTACCTGTCACGGCCCATCAGGGTACCCGACTACCTGTCACGGTCCATTAGAGTACCGAGTACCTGTCACAGTCCATTAGAGTACCGAGTACCTGTCACAGTCCATTAGAGTACCGAGTACCTGTCACAGTCCATTAGAGTACCGAGCACCTGTCACAGTCCATTAGAGTACCGAGTACCTGTCACAGCCCATCTGAGTACCCGAGTACCTGTCACAGTTCATCTGAGTACCTGTCACCGCCCTTCAGAGTACCCAAATACCAGTCACCAAACCATCAGAGTACCTGTCACCAGGCCATCGGAGTACCTGAGTACTTGTCACCAGGCCATCAGAGTACCCGAGTACCTGTCACCAGGCCATCAGAGTACCCGAGTACCTGTCACCAGGCCATCAGAGTACCCAAGTACCTGTCACCAGGCCATTAGAGTACCCGAGTACCTGTCACCAGGCCATCAGAGTACCCGAGTACCTGTCACCAGGCCATCAGAGTACTCGAGTACCTGTCACCAGGCCATCAGAGTACCCGAGTACCTGTCACCAGGCAATCAGAGTACCCGAGTACCTGTTCCAGTCCATCTGAGTACCCGAGTACCTGTCACAGTCCATCTGAGTACCCGAGTACCTATCTCCAGCCCATCAGAGTACCCGAGTACCTATTTGCAGCCCATGTCTCATAGAATATACGTTGGGGTGTTTACTTTCCAAAATGGGGTCATTTTGTGGGTAATTTCACTGTCCTGGTGGTCCAGGACCTTCAAAAGTGTGATGGGTAGGAATGAAATAAGATGTGTCATTTCTGCTCCTAGAAGGCCTGAACGTACTACTTCAATGTTTGGCCCATCTATGTGGCCAGGCTGTGTAAAAGTCCTACACATGTGGTATCGCCATACTCGGGAGGAGTAGCAGAATGTATTTTGGGGTGTAATTTTTGCTATATACATGTTATGTGTTAGAAATATCTTATAAATTGACAATTTTGTGTAAAAAAAAATGCGTTTTAATTTTTTTCCACATATTCCAAAAACTTCTGGAAAAAAATGAACCGTTCAAAAGACTCATTATGCCTCACAGATTATACGTTGGGGTGTTTGCTTTCCAAAATGGGGTAATTTTATGGGAAATTCCATTGTGCTGGTACTCCAGGGCCTTCAAAAGTGTAATAGGTGGTTGAGAAATGAGATGCGTAATTTTTGCTCATAGAACGTCTGAAGGTACTACATCAATGTTAGTGCTCTGTATGTGGCCAGGCTATGTAAAAGTCTCACACACGTGGTATCGCCGTACTCGGGAAGAGTAGCAGAGTGTATTTTGGGGTGTAATTTTTGCTATATACATGCTATGTGTTAGAAATATCTTATAAATTGACAATTTTGTGTAAAAAAAAATGCGTTTTAATTTTTTTCCACATATTCCAAAAACTTCTGGAAAAAAATTAACCATTCAAAAGACTCATTATGCCTCACAGATTATACGTTGGGGTGTTAGCTTTCCAAAATGGGGTGATTTTATGGGAAATTCCATTGTCCTGGTACTCCAGGGCCTTCAAAAGTGTAATAGGTGGTTGAGAAATGAGATGCGTCATTTTTGCTCGTAGAACGTCTGAAGGTACTACATCGATGTTGGTGCTCTGTATGTGGCCAGGCTGTGTAAAAGTCTCACACATGTGGTATCGCCGTACTCGGGAAGAGTAGCAGAATGTATTTTGGGGGGTAATTTGTTGTATACATATGCTGTGTGTGAGAAATAACCTGATAATATGACAATTTAGTAAAAAAAAATAAAAAAAAATAAAAAATCTTCATTTTGCAAAGAATTGTGGGAAAAAATGACAACTTAAAAAAACTCACCATGCTACTTACTTAATACCTTGGGATGTCTACTTTGTAAAAAGGGGTCATTTGGGGGGTATTTGTACTTTCCTGACTAGTTAGAGTCTCAAGAAATGAGATACACCTGATGTACTGAAGGCCTGATCAGAAGTGATGAATTTTTAGTGATTGGCACCATAGATTGTAGACTCTATAACTTTCACAAAGACCAAATAATATATACTAATGTGGGTTATTTTTACCAAAGATATGTAGCAGTATAAATTTTGGCCAAAATTTATGAAGAAAAATTACTAATTAGCAAAAATTTATGACAGAAACGAAGAAAAAGGCATTTTTTTCACAAAATTTACGTTTTATTTTATTTATAGCACAAAAAATAAAAAACCCACTAGTGATTAAATACCACTAAAAGAAAGCTCTATTTGTGTGGAAAAAAGGACGCAAGTTTCATATGGATACTGTGTTGGATGACTGAGTAATTGTCATTCAAAGTGTGAGAGCGCTGAAAGCTGAAAATTGGTCTGGTCAGGAAGGGGGTGTAACTGCACTGTACTGAGGTGGTTAAGGTAAAAAACCTTCTGTGCTGCAGGATCCCTCCAGACCCCATACTTACCTGAGCCAATCCAGCAATTTGCACCTATCATCCATCAGGAGGAGATGGAAACACTTTTAACAGTTTGCTTTTTTCGGGTAGTATCTTCTATATTTCTCTAAGACTGAGCCACCACCATAACTATAAATATTGATGGAGGAAACCACTGGATCCTTTCTCTTTGCCCCTAACCAGTTTTACTCTTCCACATGGATGAGGTTCACATCCTTCACACAGCCTCTCTTTACATGATGATAATATCAGACTAACGATCGTCCATTCTTTTTTTTTTTTTTTTTTGCATGCTAGTCTCATATCAAAATTGAAGAGGATACTCAACTTATGAAAATTCTTGTACGACAGAATACAACTTCGGGAAGTGATGTAATGTGTTGACTTTGTTCGGACAAATGCTGTATTGTTTAAACGAAAATAGTATAATCTATTATCATATAAGAAAAATTTTCCTGCTTGTCATTTTGGATAATTTTGGATGAACTGTCGTGATCAGCTCTTGAAAGCTGTGTATTAACGATCAGATTATCAATTCCAAAGAGCTATTTTTCGTCTGATTTTCTGATCATGTGTACTAGGCTTTAGGCCTTCCTCTAAGTCAGAAATGTGTATCTCTTCAGCTTCTTCATCCACATCTTCAGCTTTTGAATAGGGGGTTGTTCCACTTTACTGCCCCACTGCTTGACTCCTGGAAGCGGGACATTCTACGTTAGTGGCTTTCACTGTGTATGGTTGGGGGGATCTCTCTGGAGATGACAAAACTCTCCAGCTGGGGTATAGGGACATTGCTCACCTTGGCTGCCTCAGAGGCATTGTTAGCTTTTTCCAGGAGGGAGCATGCTCTTCTTGCCCCTCAGAGGGGTATTCCTGTCTGTGCTTCAAAACGGATACCTCTGGAGTTTAGCAATCCCTATTGTCAGTTTCCAGATAGCAAACTCCCATGGAGCTCTCTGTTCGGTAGCAGGTGGGTCTATCAATTTCCCAACTACGACAGCCCAAGCCACGTGAGGCTATAAATTCTGGTCTTAACACACTATTCCTGCTGCTAGTGGAACTTCCAATTTGGGTTGCTTCTATATTTCTTTTGCAAGGTTCATTATTCATTGTTTTCAGTTCTCTCTGTAGACTACAGAGTAACCTACATTATGGAAATTAGGAGGGGGGGCGGTTCCTGTAGTCCTAACGTAGTTCACGTCCTATTGTGACAACACATCACCTTTGTTGAGTTTGATAGGAGAGCCTTCTACTTACTACTTCTATAAAATGCATGACTAAGGCATACCAGAGGTAGTGCCAGATGTACGCCTGAAGACCGCTATAGCCCTCTGAACCCCACTTCCAACTTATAATTAAAAAGATACGACCAACACACTTTTTGGAGTAAAATTGTCCGTAGCGGCCATTTATTAACCTAATTTAAACATATAAACATTCCTTAGAACAGAAATATAGAACAATAACCATAATGACCCAATATATGTCACAAACTATCGAACAAACACTGCGCTATCCTTTAAAACAAAAACAATAACAAAAGAAAGATGCTAACACACCACAAGGATATTTAAAAGTGTAACGTTGTAAATTCTATACAAAGGTGTAGCGCTCAAAACCAGGCATATTTTACCATTCTTATATAAAATAATATACACTCATATATGAAACATGTGCATATGTGTTCTAAAAAAAAAGGGGTGACCTATAAAGTCTTCCTGTAAATCACATATATATAATAATTACAGGTAAGTGAAAAAATAACAGACAAAAAATCCAAAAAAGAAGAAGTCCAAAAAGCAGAGATACAGAGTCTATTATATGTGCTATCTGTGTCTGATCCACAGGTGTGCAGGAAAACACCATCCACCTTCTTTACATATAAAGATCATGCAGGCACCACGTGGTATTCCCTTCACCAAGCGAGATATACGCTTACCAGATATGTTGGATCCAAACGAATATACATTCGAAGGATCACAAAAGCTTATATATTTGTGTGTAGATTTCTCAACAGTAAATTCTCCAAGGGGATTTCAAGTGTAACCGTTCCGATCGTGTACTGGGCAGTAGATTATCTCCAGCCATACACACCAATAGAAATAGTTGAACACATGTAAAGGAAAATAGGGACCAAATAGCGTAATTCCGTTTTTAAAAGAAATTTTATAAAAGGTAGTAAACTCACATGTGTACAGTAGATCAAGCGCTTTTCAATAAAAAACACGGCTGTAGTGGAGTCCCGATGCGTTTCGTCCTAGAAGACGTCATCTGGGGTACTACTCCACCGCACCCTACTTACTTTTATATCTGAACCCCCAATTAGGCACAAATTCCGTCCGTCCGTGTCACCGCATCTTACTTACGGTTAAACATGGCCGCCGGTGTGCGTTCCACGCCTCGTTGTGGTGTTATTCATTAAAAACGGGGCTTAACATAGTAAAGCGATATATTATATAATAGCCACTAGTTAGTTTTAACATAAGGCCAACTCCGGAATGTTTATTCATTTATTATATATATAAGAATCAGCTAGGAAAACCTCGCACAACCACACAGCATCCGGAAGGAAATCATCACTTCCAGGTTATAACTTGAGTCTTATCCAGTGACAAATATAGAAAGGAGCATGGCGCGAACGTCATTGTGCCTGCTCCAGCCATCATCCGGCCAATCGGCGCCACAGTCCAGCGCCGATCAAACGGAGAGTCATATCCAATCACGGAAGCGACGCAGATATAAGCGCGTCACTTCCGGAAACCAATGGGCCGCAAATAGACGTGTGATGAGACGCACCGCCAACAAGGAGTATTATGTGGACCGAAGAGGTATATTTAATCATGGAAGTGACGCGAATACAATCACGTCACTTCCGGAAGTCAATGAACCGCAATCAAACCCGCGGTGAAACGCACACATCACAGGAAACATCCATGTGGGCAGACGCGCATATTATAGGGAATATTTATGTGGGCAAACACACCTCACTTCTGGATCTTAAAGGGTCGGTCATAACCGGATAATTAACAATCCAAAAGAGAAATGGGATATACCCTGCGCACATACCGTATCCCAAAAAGGAAAAAAAGACCTGCATGTAAAAAAAACACACAGGATTGTATTGCACTCAAAAGAAAAAGAATATGTTAATCCTGATCTCTATATGGAAGGTCAGAACTCTATTTTAGCCTCCATATATTATCAAAGGTGGACTAATATACATTGTGCTATAAACCCAAAAGATCATATTGGACATACATATCGGTTTGAACTACAGGGTGGCAGCTCAAATAGAGCCGGTCACCCCATGATTATGATGTTTCAAATTAACATCGTTTCTCCATTTTATTGATTAGAATTGTAATTAAATGGACATATATAATCACCCATGTATGCAACCACGCCCTAATACAGGACATATAGACAGCATACATAGATTTGCCCGATACGTTGGCACGTAGAACGGAATCATAACCCAATGGGTGGTGACATATACAAAAACAGCAAAAATACAAAACAGATTACAACAGTATCCCAAAAAAATTAATTAAGATAAAATAAAACACAATAAAGATGAAAAAAACGAAAATAGAGTGTATCCACTCCAAACTAAATATCCTCCCATTACCCATCATTAATGAACGCATTAATATCCCACTCCACGTTCAATCCGAACGGGGAGTGGGATTTAATCATGTATATCCAGTAGGTCTCTAATCTGGAAACACCTCTAGTCATAGCACCCCCCTGCCACGGTGGTGTATATTTATCAATGACCAGAAATTGCGTCCCTGTAGGATCACTGTTATGACACTCTTTATAGTGTCTCGGAACTGTATGTTTAGGATCCTTACTCTTTATCAGAGCTATATGCTCCCCTACTCTGATTGCAAACGTTCTTATTGTCCTCCCTACATACTGTTTGCCACACGGGCAGGTAATCAGGTACACCACGTATTTAGTATCACAGGTACAAAATGGTTTAATAGTATATGTCCTATTGGTGGTTGTTGATGTAAATTCAGTCGTTTTGTGTCTCCCAGATGTATTGTATTGACATACAATGCATTTCTAGCAAGGGTAAAATCCCGTCAGGTTGTGAAAAAAGGTCGGACGGCTAGGTGGATTCAAAACATTGGGAGCGATGCAGCTCTGCAGGGATGGTGCTCCCCTAAAGAGTACCTTAGCCCGTTCAGGCAATTTAGAACCCAGAACAGGATCGCTCTTCAACACCTCCCAATGCTTATTTATAATGGTCCTAATCTGTGTTGTACTGAGAAAGATGTCAACATAGACCATCTGTAGGTGTCATCAGATTCACGATGTAATCTGTCTGCAACAAGGTTTTCCCTGCTAGTATCGACAGCCTTCTGTATTTCACCATCCAGGACCGTAGCATCATATCCTTTATCCTGAAATTTCTGTTTAAGGATTCCTGCCTGTATCTTAAATGTACTTAAATCTGTACAGTTCCTTCATAAACGTAGAAATTGGCTACGTGGGACCGAACTCAACCAGGATTTATGGTGACAACTATCAAGAGAGATAAAACTATTGTGGTCTGTCGCTTTAAAATGTGTTTTAAACACAAATTTATTATTTACCATTTCTATCTCCAAATCTAGAAAATTTACCCTAGAGGTAATCATCTCAAAGGACAATGAGATACCTCTGTCATTATGGTTCAAGACTTCAAAGAATTCTCTCAAGGATTCCGGCGAGCCATTCCACAGGAGGAGGATATCGTCTATATACCTTGCCCACAGAACCAATGAAGAGTTCTGTTGGGCATAGACAACATCCTCCTCCCATTTAGCCATAAATAAATTAGCGAGGCTGGGGGCAAATGTAGCCCCCATTGCCACGCCCCGTTGTTGTAAATGGTAATTCTCGTTAAACCAGAAGTAGTTGTGCTCCGTGGCGAATTCTAAGAGTTCAACAAGGTAATCACGTTGGAATGGTGCTAAAGAATCCTCGAGATTTAGAAAATGCCGGACAGCCTCTATACCTCTCCCGTGTGGTATGCAGGTATAGAGAGAAGCCACATCCGCTGTGGCAATAATGCATTGTTCCCGGAGTGTTACATTTTCAAGTCTCCTAATTGTGGCGCCGCTATCCTTAAGATATGAGGGGGTTTTTTAACGAGGGGCTGTAAGTAGAAATCTATGTAGCGGCCTATACGTGAAGTGATTGAATTGATGCCGCTGACTATAGGCCTACCGGGAGGGTTAACTGTGTCCTTGTGGATTTTTGGCAAGTAGTATATTGTAGGGATCCGTGGGGCAATGGGAATCAAAAAAGATTTTTCTTTATTATTCAGAATTTTTAAATCATAACATTTATTGACAAGATCTTTAAGTTGTCTCTTGTATGTATTCGTGAGATTATTGGAAAGTCGTTTATAAGTACCTGGTTCATCCAGAATTCTATGCATTTCGATCTCATAGTGTTCTTTATCTAGGATGACAATCCCCCCACCCTTATCCGCTGGGCGTATAACTACGTCCTTTTGTTCACACAAAGATCTAAAACCAGTTATCGAAAAGGTGGGTCGATTTGCACGTTTAATGGAAAGTTTATCTAGATAGTTTAATACTAAATCTTTAAAAATTCTTACAGCCGGAGCTGTAGATACAGGGGGTATAAAAAGAGACGGATTAGCCAACACTAAGTGTACAGTTCCTGATGTGGCCGCTAAGTAATCTGTTCTGAAAGGATTTGTTGTTAGGTATCTTTGGATATTAATCTTTCTGATAAATTTATGTATGTCTATGAACGTGTTAAATTTATTGAGTTTTTTAGGGGGTGCATACTTCAGCCCTTTATCCAGTACTGATAATTCAGCCCGAGAAAAAGTTTTTTTACTTAAATTAAAGACACCCTGCCCTACTAGACTCGCCTTCTTTTTCCTCCTCTGTAGTCGTTCTCCGCCTCTACAACCTCTCTTGGGTCTTTACCTCTTTTCTTGGTATATGGGTCCTCGCGAAAATCCTGATTCCTATAATTACTATTAGGTGGATAATGCGTGGGCGGTGCATATATGTTATTCCTGTTTTCAGGGTCTCGTAGGTCTCTCAACGGGGAGAACCTATTATATGTGGAAACTGTGGCTGCATTGTAATATTGAGGTCCCCCATAGTGAGGGTTAGAGGGGGCACGTCTAGGTGACGGAGAGTAGTACAGCGAGTCATTGTATTCTCTACGGTAATACCCATCTTGATTGTATGGACGCCCTCTGCTGGACCATCTCCCACCTCTTCTACCCCGATTGTTACCCCTCCCCCTCTGTGGGTTATTGGGGGTATGTGGAGTATAATGTTGTACCCTTTATTGGGAGGATGATGGGCCATCATCTGGTCCTCTTTTGTGCAACCTCATTATAAGGTGTAGGGGGTATATCCTCCCTCTGAAATGTAGTAGGGCCTGCATACTGGGATCCATTTACAGATTGTGAATGCATAGCAGATGAATTCTGTAACGATTTTTGCCAACTGAAGACATTACCTGTCTTGTAGTCATTAATATCTCTAGAGTACTTTTTCTGTTTCTTATATTTTTGTTCCCTATCTTCCTTCTCCAAGTGATTCAACAGATTAGCAGAAAGAGAGTTATATTCTGGGGTGTTTTTATAGGCCCCAAGCTTTTCTTTAAGTTCTTTGATTTCTTTGTCCAGGAGACCCAATCTGTTGTTTTTCCTAGCAATTAGGAAACCCAAAAGATTAGTGCCTGCCTCATTAAAGTACTTGAACCAAGAGTCGAAATCTGATTTGCCTTTTTGGGGGTGTACGTCCCACCTTAACCACTTGCCGACCGCCGCACGACGATGTACGTCGACAGAATGGCACGGGCAGGCATATGGGCGTACATGTACGTCCCTGCCTTCCCGCGGGTGGGGGGCCCGATCGGGCCCCCCCCCCCCCGGTGCCAGCGGCGGTCGGTTTTCGTTCAGAAGCGATCCGGGATGAGGGGGCGGCCATTCATTCATGGCCACCCCCTCTCGATCGCTCCTGACGAATGGAAGTGAGGCGTGACTTCACTTCCTCTCCTGTAATGTAAACACAGGAGAGGAAGTGATGTAATCTCTCCTCCGTGTCGGTATTTTTCGTTCCGG
The DNA here is from genome assembly GCF_037356315.1 of Lithobates pipiens. Classification (NCBI taxonomy): domain Eukaryota; kingdom Metazoa; phylum Chordata; class Amphibia; order Anura; family Ranidae; genus Lithobates; species Lithobates pipiens. The sequence goes on along the minus strand of NW_027507903.1, from coordinate 26,025,256 downwards.
CACCGAGGAGAGAGGATTGGTGAGTTGCACCAACACGACACTTCACAGTAGAACATGCCAGGCACACTCACACCCCCCCTTCACCCCCCGATCACCCTCCCAATCACCCCTGCCCCCCCAGTCACAGTGACACCAATAGCATTTTTTTTTTTTTTTTTTGCATTGGTGTCATTTATGACTGTAATAACTGTTAGGGCAGTTATGGTTAGCCCCCTTTAGCTCTAGGGTACCCCCCTAACCCCCCCAATAAAGGTTTAACCCCGTGATCACCCCCCGTCGCCAGTGTCACTAAGGCTGGGTTCACATTGCAGCGGTTTATGAGAACCGATGTGATTCGCACCGCACTGCAGTGCAAATCACATCCGATCTCTGTGCGATTCGAGTTCAGCCATACAGATAGTATGGCTGAATTTGCGCCGCACCCGCCACAAATTCGCACGGGACCCTTTTTTTGGTCCGCAGCAGAATCGAGTTTGCAGATCGCACTGCGATATGCGAACTGATCTGGGGGTGTCATTAACATTTCACTGACACTCCCAGCAGTTCGCATAGGGCAGTGTGAACTGCCGCCGGGAGGCATGCGATGCGGGAACCCGCCGCGGATTCGTGGCGTTCCCGCATCGCTCCAGTGTGAACCCAGCCTAATAAGCGATCGTTTTTCTGATCGCTGTATTAGTGTCACAGGTGACGCTAGTTAGGCAGGTAGGTATTTAGGTTCGCCGCAGCTTTTTATAGCGCCAGGGACCCCCATATACTACCGCATAAAGCCCCCTGATTGCCCCCTAGTTAACCCTTTCACCAGTGATCACCATATAACTGTTACAGGTGACGCTGGTTGGTTAGTTATTTTTTTATAGTTTCAGGGCACCCGCCATTTATTACCTAGTCTCACTAGTGTACCCCTAAATTTAGGGGTGTCTACTTTCCAAAATGGGGTCATTTGGGGGGGGTTTGTGCCATCTTGGCATTTTATGGCCTTCAAAACTGTAACGCCCTTAGAAAGCCTGAAGGCGGTGCTTGGTTTTCGGGGCCCCGTACGCGGCTAGGCTCCCAAAAAGTCCCACATATGTGGTATCCCCGTACTCATGAGAAGCAGCAGAATTAATTTTGGGGTGTCATTTCACATATGCCCATGGCATGCGTGAGCAATATATCATTTAGTGACAACTTTGTGAAAAAAAAAAAAAAAGTTTGTAATTTTCCCGCAACTTGTGGCAAAATATAAAATATTCCATGGACTCAACATGCCTCTCAGCAAATAGCTTGGGGTGTCTACTTTCTAAAATGGGGTCATTTGTGGGGGTTTTGTGCCATCTTGGCATTTTATGGCCTTCAAAACTGTAATAGGTAGTGAGGAGTGAAGTCAAATATTTACGCCCTCAGAAAACCTGAAGGCGGTTCTTGGCTTTCGGGGCCCCGTACGCGGCTAGGCTCCCAAAAAATCCCTTACATGTGGTATCCCCGTACTCAGGAGAAGCAGCAGAATTTATTTTGGGGTGTCATTTCACATATGTCCATGGCATGTGTGAGCAATATATCATTTAGTGACAACTTTGTGAAAAAAAAATAAAAATAAATTAAAGTTTGTAATTTTCCCGCAACTTGTGGCAAAATATAAAATATTCTATGGACTCAACATGCCTCTCAGCAAATAGCTTGGGGTGTCTACTTTCTAAAATGGGGTCATTTGTGGGGGTTTTGTGCCATCTTGGTATTTTATGGCCTTCAAAACTGTAATAGGTAGTGAGAAGTGAAATCAAAAATTTACGCCCTTAGAAAGCCTGAAGGCGGTGCTTGGTTTTCGGGGCCCCGTACGCGGCTAGGCTCCCAAAAAGTCCCACATATGTGGTATCCCCGTACTCAGGAGAAGCAGCAGAATCTATTTTGGGGTGTCATTTCACATATGCCCATAGCATGTGTGAGCAATATATCATTTAGTGACAACTTTGTGTAAAAAAAAAAAAATTTTTTTTTGTCATTATTCAATCGCTTGACGCAAAAAAATAAAATATTCAATGGGCTCAACATGCCACTTATCAATTTCCTTAGGGGGTCTACTTTCCAAAATGGGGTCATTTGGGGGGGTTTTGTACTGCCCTGCCATTTTAGCACCTCAAGAAATGAGATAGGCAGTCGTAAACTAAAAGCTGCGTAAATTACAGAAAACGTACCTTAGTTTGTAGATGTGACAACTTTTGCGCAAACCAATAAATATACAGTTATTGACTTTTTTTTTACCAAAGACATGTGGCTGAATACATTTTGGCCTAAATGTATGACTAAAATTGAGTTTATTGGCTTTTTCTAATAACAAAAAGTAGAAAATATAATTTTTTTTCAAAATTTGCGGTCTTTTTACGTTTATATCGCAAAAAATAAAAATCGCAGAGGCAATCAAATACCATCAAAAGAAAGCTCTATTTGTGGGAAGAAAAGGACACAAATTTTGTTTGGGTACAACATTGCATGACCGCGCAATTACCAGTTAAAGCAGCGCAGTGCCAAATTGTAAAAAGACCTCTGGTCATTGACCAGCAAAATGGTCCGGTCTGAAAGTGGTTAAACTTCTAGGGACCATATGTTCCACAATATATTGTTGCAGGAACACCAAGTCCCATTTAGGGATGAGCCGAACACCCCCCGGTTCGGTTCGCACCAGATCTTTCGAACGGACCCTGCGTTCGAAACGAACGTTAGAACCCCATTGAAGTCTATGGGACTCGAACGTTCGAAATGGAAAGTGCTAATTTTAACGGCTAATATGCAAGATACTATCCTAAAAAGGGTTTGGGGACCTGACTCCTGCCTCAGGGGACATGGGTGGAGTTCCGCTTATCTCCTTCCTCCCCTCCTCCGGTGCCACATTTGACACCTTTCAGGGGGTAGAAGGGAATTGGTACCTGTTTTTGACTGGTACCCTTCCCTACTTTCAGGAGACTACATTGAGGCACCGTCCCTCGGAAGTTGGGCCCCCTCCTCCTTCCTCCATTGCCGGGCGAGGTAGAAAGCGCAGCGAGCTTCGTGCATGCGCAGTAGGGAACCAGCTGTGGAGCCAAAAGGCTTTACTGCTGGGTTACCTTACTACGATGAGCGGCAGCAGCACTGGACAGCCAATTTGAAAAGTGTCCATATATTAAAAGTCAGCAGCTACAGTATTTTTTCCCCAGGCGGAACACCTCTTTAAGGTAAAAAACCTTCTGTGCTGCAGGATCCCTCCAGACCCCATACTTACCTGAGCCAATCCAGCAATTTGCACCTATCATCCATCAGGAGGAGATGGAAACACTTTTAACAGTTTGCTTTTTTCGGGTAGTATCTTCTATATTTCTCTAAGACTGAGCGACCACCATAACTATAAATATTGATGGAGGAAACCACTGGATCCTTTCTCTTTGCCCCTAACCAGTTTTACTCTTCCACATGGATGAGGTTCACATCCTTCACACAGCCTCTCTTTACATGATGATAATATCAGACTAACGATCGTCCATTCTTTTTTTTTTTGCATGCTAGTCTCATATCAAAATTGAAGAGGATACTCAACTTATGAAAATTCTCGTACGACAGAATACAACTTCGGGAAGTGATGTAATGTGTTGACTTTGTTCGGACAAATGCTGTATTGTTTAAACGAAAATAGTATAATCTATTATCATATAAGAAAAATTTTCCTGCTTGTCATTTTGGATAATTTTGGATGAACTGTCGTGATCAGCTCTTGAAAGCTGTGTACTAACGATCAGATTATCAATTCCAAAGAGCTATTTTTCGTCTGATTTTCTGATCATGTGTACTAGGCTTTAGGCCTTCCTCTAAGTCAGAAATGTGTATCTCTTCAGCTTCTTCATCCACATCTTCAGCTTTTGAATAGGGGGTTGTTCCACTTTACTGCCCCACTGCTTGACTCCTGGAAGCGGGACATTCTACGTTAGTGGCTTTCACTGTGTATGGTTGGGGGGATCTCTCTGGAGATGACAAAACTCTCCAGCTGGGGTATAGGGACATTGCTCACCTTGGCTGCCTCAGAGGCATTGTTAGCTTTTTCCAGGAGGGAGCATGCTCTTCTTGCCCCTCAGAGGGGTATTCCTGTCTGTGCTTCAAAACGGATACCTCTGGAGTTTAGCAATCCCTATTGTCAGTTTCCAGATAGCAAACTCCCATGGAGCTCTCTGTTCGGTAGCAGGTGGGTCTATCAATTTCCCAACTACGACAGCCCAAGCCACGTGAGGCTATAAATTCTGGTCTTAACACACTATTCCTGCTGCTAGTGGAACTTCCAATTTGGGTTGCTTCTATATTTCTTTTGCAAGGTTCATTATTCATTGTTTTCAGTTCTCTCTGTAGACTACAGAGTAACCTACATTATGGAAATTAGGAGGGGGGGCGGTTCCTGTAGTCCTAACGTAGTTCACGTCCTATTGTGACAACACATCACCTTTGTTGAGTTTGATAGGAGAGCCTTCTACTTACTACTTCTATAAAATGCATGACTAAGGCATACCAGAGGTAGTGCCAGATGTACGCCTGAAGACCGCTATAGCCCTCTGAACCCCACTTCCAACTTATAATTAAAAAGATACGACCAACACACTTTTTGGAGTAAAATTGTCCGTAGCGGCCATTTATTAACCTAATTTAAACATATAAACATTCCTTAGAACAGAAATATAGAACAATAACCATAATGACCCAATATATGTCACAAACTATCGAACAAACACTGCGCTATCCTTTAAAACAAAAACAATAACAAAAGAAAGATGCTAACACACCACAAGGATATTTAAAAGTGTAACGTTGTAAATTCTATACAAAGGTGTAGCGCTCAAAACCAGGCATATTTTACCATTCTTATATAAAATAATATACACTCATATATGAAACATGTGCATATGTGTTCTAAAAAAAAAGGGGTGACCTATAAAGTCTTCCTGTAAATCACATATATATAATAATTACAGGTAAGTGAAAAAATAACAGACAAAAAATCCAAAAAAGAAGAAGTCCAAAAAGCAGAGATACAGAGTCTATTATATGTGCTATCTGTGTCTGATCCACAGGTGTGCAGGAAAACACCATCCACCTTCTTTACATATAAAGATCATGCAGGCACCACGTGGTATTCCCTTCACCAAGCGAGATATACGCTTACCAGATATGTTGGATCCAAACGAATATACATTCGAAGGATCACAAAAGCTTATATATTTGTGTGTAGATTTCTCAACAGTAAATTCTCCAAGGGGATTTCAAGTGTAACCGTTCCGATCGTGTACTGGGCAGTAGATTATCTCCAGCCATACACACCAATAGAAATAGTTGAACACATGTAAAGGAAAATAGGGACCAAATAGCGTAATTCCGTTTTTAAAAGAAATTTTATAAAAGGTAGTAAACTCACATGTGTACAGTAGATCAAGCGCTTTTCAATAAAAAACACGGCTGTAGTGGAGTCCCGATGCGTTTCGTCCTAGAAGACGTCATCTGGGGTACTACTCCACCGCACCCTACTTACTTTTATATCTGAACCCCCAATTAGGCACAAATTCCGTCCGTCCGTGTCACCGCATCTTACTTACGGTTAAACATGGCCGCCGGTGTGCGTTCCACGCCTCGTTGTGGTGTTATTCATTAAAAACGGGGCTTAACATAGTAAAGCGATATATTATATAATAGCCACTAGTTAGTTTTAACATAAGGCCAACTCCGGAATGTTTATTCATTTATTATATATATAAGAATCAGCTAGGAAAACCTCGCACAACCACACAGCATCCGGAAGGAAATCATCACTTCCAGGTTATAACTTGAGTCTTATCCAGTGACAAATATAGAAAGGAGCATGGCGCGAACGTCATTGTGCCTGCTCCAGCCATCATCCGGCCAATCGGCGCCACAGTCCAGCGCCGATCAAACGGAGAGTCATATCCAATCACGGAAGCGACGCAGATATAAGCGCGTCACTTCCGGAAACCAATGGACCGCAAATAGACGTGTGATGAGACGCACCGCCAACAAGGAGTATTATGTGGACCGAAGAGGTATATTTAATCATGGAAGTGACGCGAATACAATCACGTCACTTCCGGAAGTCAATGAACCGCAATCAAACCCGCGGTGAAACGCACACATCACAGGAAACATCCATGTGGGCAGACGCGCATATTATAGGGAATATTTATGTGGGCAAACACACCTCACTTCTGGATCTTAAAGGGTCGGTCATAACCGGATAATTAACAATCCAAAAGAGAAATGGGATATACCCTGCGCACATACCGTATCCCAAAAAGGAAAAAAAGACCTGCATGTAAAAAAAACACACAGGATTGTATTGCACTCAAAAGAAAAAGAATATGTTAATCCTGATCTCTATATGGAAGGTCAGAACTCTATTTTAGCCTCCATATATTATCAAAGGTGGACTAATATACATTGTGCTATAAACCCAAAAGATCATATTGGACATACATATCGGTTTGAACTACAGGGTGGCAGCTCAAATAGAGCCGGTCACCCCATGATTATGATGTTTCAAATTAACATCGTTTCTCCATTTTATTGATTAGAATTGTAATTAAATGGACATATATAATCACCCATGTATGCAACCACGCCCTAATACAGGACATATAGACAGCATACATAGATTTGCCCGATACGTTGGCACGTAGAACGGAATCATAACCCAATGGGTGGTGACATATACAAAAACAGCAAAAATACAAAACAGATTACAACAGTATCCCAAAAAAATTAATTAAGATAAAATAAAACACAATAAAGATGAAAAAAACGAAAATAGAGTGTATCCACTCCAAACTAAATATCCTCCCATTACCCATCATTAATGAACGCATTAATATCCCACTCCACGTTCAATCCGAACGGGGAGTGGGATTTAATCATGTATATCCAGTAGGTCTCTAATCTGGAAACACCTCTAGTCATAGCACCCCCCTGCCACGGTGGTGTATATTTATCAATGACCAGAAATTGCGTCCCTGTAGGATCACTGTTATGACACTCTTTATAGTGTCTCGGAACTGTATGTTTAGGATCCTTACTCTTTATCAGAGCTATATGCTCCCCTACTCTGATTGCAAACGTTCTTATTGTCCTCCCTACATACTGTTTGCCACACGGGCAGGTAATCAGGTACACCACGTATTTAGTATCACAGGTACAAAATGGTTTAATAGTATATGTCCTATTGGTGGTTGTTGATGTAAATTCAGTCGTTTTGTGTCTCCCAGATGTATTGTATTGACATACAATGCATTTCTAGCAAGGGTAAAATCCCGTCAGGTTGTGAAAAAAGGTCGGACGGCTAGGTGGATTCAAAACATTGGGAGCGATGCAGCTCTGCAGGGATGGTGCTCCCCTAAAGAGTACCTTAGCCCGTTCAGGCAATTTAGAACCCAGAACAGGATCGCTCTTCAACACCTCCCAATGCTTATTTATAATGGTCCTAATCTGTGTTGTACTGAGAAAGATGTCAACATAGACCATCTGTAGGTGTCATCAGATTCACGATGTAATCTGTCTGCAACAAGGTTTTCCCTGCTAGTATCGACAGCCTTCTGTATTTCACCATCCAGGACCGTAGCATCATATCCTTTATCCTGAAATTTCTGTTTAAGGATTCCTGCCTGTATCTTAAATGTACTTAAATCTGTACAGTTCCTTCATAAACGTAGAAATTGGCTACGTGGGACCGAACTCAACCAGGATTTATGGTGACAACTATCAAGAGAGATAAAACTATTGTGGTCTGTCGCTTTAAAATGTGTTTTAAACACAAATTTATTATTTACCATTTCTATCTCCAAATCTAGAAAATTTACCCTAGAGGTAATCATCTCAAAGGACAATGAGATACCTCTGTCATTATGGTTCAAGACTTCAAAGAATTCTCTCAAGGATTCCGGCGAGCCATTCCACAGGAGGAGGATATCGTCTATATACCTTGCCCACAGAACCAATGAAGAGTTCTGTTGGGCATAGACAACATCCTCCTCCCATTTAGCCATAAATAAATTAGCGAGGCTGGGGGCAAATGTAGCCCCCATTGCCACGCCCCGTTGTTGTAAATGGTAATTCTCGTTAAACCAGAAGTAGTTGTGCTCCGTGGCGAATTCTAAGAGTTCAACAAGGTAATCACGTTGGAATGGTGCTAAAGAATCCTCGAGATTTAGAAAATGCCGGACAGCCTCTATACCTCTCCCGTGTGGTATGCAGGTATAGAGAGAAGCCACATCCGCTGTGGCAATAATGCATTGTTCCCGGAGTGTTACATTTTCAAGTCTCCTAATTGTGGCGCCGCTATCCTTAAGATATGAGGGGGTTTTTTAACGAGGGGCTGTAAGTAGAAATCTATGTAGCGGCCTATACGTGAAGTGATTGAATTGATGCCGCTGACTATAGGCCTACCGGGAGGGTTAACTGTGTCCTTGTGGATTTTTGGCAAGTAGTATATTGTAGGGATCCGTGGGGCAATGGGAATCAAAAAAGATTTTTCTTTATTATTCAGAATTTTTAAATCATAACATTTATTGACAAGATCTTTAAGTTGTCTCTTGTATGTATTCGTGAGATTATTGGAAAGTCGTTTATAAGTACCTGGTTCATCCAGAATTCTATGCATTTCGATCTCATAGTGTTCTTTATCTAGGATGACAATCCCCCCACCCTTATCCGCTGGGCGTATAACTACGTCCTTTTGTTCACACAAAGATCTAAAACCAGTTATCGAAAAGGTGGGTCGATTTGCACGTTTAATGGAAAGTTTATCTAGATAGTTTAATACTAAATCTTTAAAAATTCTTACAGCCGGAGCTGTAGATACAGGGGGTATAAAAAGAGACGGATTAGCCAACACTAAGTGTACAGTTCCTGATGTGGCCGCTAAGTAATCTGTTCTGAAAGGATTTGTTGTTAGGTATCTTTGGATATTAATCTTTCTGATAAATTTATGTATGTCTATGAACGTGTTAAATTTATTGAGTTTTTTAGGGGGTGCATACTTCAGCCCTTTATCCAGTACTGATAATTCAGCCCGAGAAAAAGTTTTTTTACTTAAATTAAAGACACCCTGCCCTACTAGACTCGCCTTCTTTTTCCTCCTCTGTAGTCGTTCTCCGCCTCTACAACCTCTCTTGGGTCTTTACCTCTTTTCTTGGTATATGGGTCCTCGCGAAAATCCTGATTCCTATAATTACTATTAGGTGGATAATGCGTGGGCGGTGCATATATGTTATTCCTGTTTTCAGGGTCTCGTAGGTCTCTCAACGGGGAGAACCTATTATATGTGGAAACTGTGGCTGCATTGTAATATTGAGGTCCCCCATAGTGAGGGTTAGAGGGGGCACGTCTAGGTGACGGAGAGTAGTACAGCGAGTCATTGTATTCTCTACGGTAATACCCATCTTGATTGTATGGACGCCCTCTGCTGGACCGTCTCCCACCTCTTCTACCCCGATTGTTACCCCTCCCCCTCTGTGGGTTATTGGGGGTATGTGGAGTATAATGTTGTACCCTTTATTGGGAGGATGATGGGCCATCATCTGGTCCTCTTTTGTGCAACCTCATTATAAGGTGTAGGGGGTATATCCTCCCTCTGAAATGTAGTAGGGCCTGCATACTGGGATCCATTTACAGATTGTGAATGCATAGCAGATGAATTCTGTAACTATTTTTGCCAACTGAAGACATTACCTGTCTTGTAGTCATTAATATCTCTAGAGTACTTTTTCTGTTTCTTATATTTTTGTTCCCTATCTTCCTTCTCCAAGTGATTCAACAGATTAGCAGAAAGAGAGTTATATTCTGGGGTGTTTTTATAGGCCCCAAGCTTTTCTTTAAGTTCTTTGATTTCTTTGTCCAGGAGACCCAATCTGTTGTTTTTCCTAGCAATTAGGAAACCCAAAAGATTAGTGCCTACCTCATTAAAGTACTTGAACCAAGAGTCGAAATCTGATTTGCCTTGTTGGGGGTGTACGTCCCACCTTAAACTTCTAGGGACCATATGTTCCACAATATATTGTTGCAGGAACACCAAGTCCCATTGTAGGTGGAGCTCAGATGTCATAATGTTCTTTAATCTTATAAACATCCCCCTGATCTCAGTGTTACTGCCAGTTGCAACAAACACAGCATCAGTATTAACTTTGTGTGAAGCTCGGTATTCAAAAACATCCATTTTCACAATGAAATATGTAAAATAAGAATTGCAGCAATGTGTATATCCACCCAATATATGTCACAAACTATCAAAACAAACACTACGCTATCCTTTAAAACAAAAACAATAACAAAAGAAAGCTGCTAACACACCACAAGGATATTTAAAAGTGTAACGTTGTAGATTCTATACATATATAAGGTGTAGTGCTCCAGAGGCGGCTCTCTAATTAGGCAAATTAGGCGATGGCCTAAGGCCTCGCCCTCCCAAGGGCCTCGCCCTCTCAGGGTCCTCGCCACCGCCTAGTTTGCCTAAAGAGCTGCCTCTACTATCCTCCTGCATCAATTCTAGTACAGTCAGCGCAGGGGAGCTTTGTGCCCGCCTCGTTCAGTTTACAAACAGTCCTCCTCCTCTCTGCTCTGTTACACCACGCCCCATGAGATGACTGCCCAGTCTCCATTGGAACAGCCGGCAGAGACTGACAACTGCCCCGCCCCTCACAGCCCCACCAGCAAATGCTGTCCGTCCCTTGAGCTGATACCTTGTACAAAGGCTGGGCACAGCTAGCACTTCAGCAGGATTGCGAGTACACCCTCCTTCCAGGGTGGGGCTTCTGTGTTGGAGGCGGAGCCAATTCCAGTTCTCTCGATGCAGCCTGTCTGTGTGCAGCCGACTGACTACTGAGCTCAGTGAGCTGAGGATGTGCTGACTGAGCTGTGAGGGGACAGAGCATCTATGTGTGAGGTACATATGACTGGGGGGGGGTGTGCATGTGACGGGGTGACCATGGGATTGGGGGTGTATGCATGTCACTAGGGGGTGTGTGTATGTGATTGGGGGAGGTTTGTGTATGTGATTGGGGGAGGTGTGTGCATGTCATTGGGGAGGTGTGTATGTGAATGGGGGAGGTGTGTGCATGTGATTGGGGGAGGTGTGTATGTGAATGGGGGAGGTGTGTGCATGTCACTAGAGGGGGTGAACATGTGATTGGGGGTGTGTGCATGTGACTGGGGGGATCTGAATGTGACTGGGGGGTGTGCATCCCACTGGGGGGGGGTACATGTGGCGGGGGGGGGGGTGAGCATGCAACGGGAGGTGCGAATGTGTTTGGGGGGTACATGTGACTGGGGTTTACAGTCAGGTCTGCTCAGTCCTCTGCCAGTGTCCCAATGTGCCTGCCTGTGGTTGACAACCCATGTTCTCCTGACCTGACTCCACCCCACCATCATCCCCAGCCATCCAGGGCTCCACTGCGGTGGTCGGGAGGTCCCAGCTCAGTCCAGTGTGATCCTCAGCCATGGTGGGCAAGGCGCTCTTCATTCTGCACTGGCACTGCTCATGATCGGCTTCTCTGTGGCTATCTCCCACCAGGAGCTCTTCCACTATGAGGAGTCCGAGGGGACCTACTGCTTCCCAACAGGGATGACGAGAGAGACAGAACACTGACACCAGCACTAGCAGAGTGTACACTGACACCAGCACTGAGAGAGACAGAGCACTGACACCAGCACTGAGAGAGACAGAGCACTGACACCAGCACTGAGAGAGACAGAGCACTGACACCAGCATTGAGAGAGAAAGAACACTGACACCAGCACTGAGAGACACTGACACCAGCACTAGCAGAGTGTACACTGTCACCAGCACTGAGAGAGACAGAGAGCTAACACCAGCACTGAGAGAGACAGAACACTGACACCAGCACTGAGAGAGACAGAACACTGACACCAGCACTGAGAGAGACAGAACACTGACACCAGCACTGAGAGACACTGACACCAGCACTAGCAGAGTGTACACTGTCACCAGCACTGAGAGAGACAGAGAGCTAACACCAGCACTGAGAGAGACAGAACACTGACACCAGCACTGAGAGAGACAGAACACTGACACCAGCATTGAGAGAAACAGAGAGCTAACACCAGCACTGAGAAAGACAGAGAACTGATACCAGCACTGAGAGAGACAGAGCACTGACTCTCTCTCAGTGCTGGTGTCAGTGCTCTGCCTCAGTGCTGGTGTCAGTGCTCTGTCTCTATCAGTGCTGGTGTTAGCTCTCTGTCTCTCTCAGTGCTGGTGTCAGTGTTCTGCAGGGGTCAAGTCCTGGGAAAAAAAGTGTGGGAACTCCCACCCAAGATCCATTCCCCCACCAAAAAAAAAAAAAAAGTACGCTCATATGCATATATACTTCAAAGAAAATACAGTACAACATTTATTGTAAAGTGCAAGTTTACAAAAACAAAATAACGTGTCAAACAAAACAATCAACACAATGGGTGATGATCTTTCCCTCGCAGGGAATTTCTACCACAAATACACCCTGTTCCAAATTCTGTTACACAGCCCATTAGAAAATATCCCACAAACAGGAATAACGTTGTACTTGGCGTTTAAGATTATCAACTTTCCGAGATTTATTATCATCTGCGCTGCGATGTGTGGTCAGCCATTTTGTGACATATGGCAAAGGATCCCATAAATGCACAGGGGGGCCAATGAGACTAATAAACAATAGAGAAGATAGGCGTTCAATGCCAAGCCCACTCCTAATGGGTGACATCACCAAATTCATATATATAATCATACTCCTTTAACAAATAAACTGCAACATTTATAGTACCAGTTTACAAGGCCACCTCCAAAATTCACATGCCTTAAATAAATCTAGAACAGATGTAACAAAATAATTTAAGCTGTATGCTATACTAATAAAAAACCACCACAAATGTGTGAAAACGGTTCCCTCGCAGGGGATTGCAATTAGTGATGGCCGAACGGTTCGCCCGGCGGTCGTTTCGCGGCGAATTTCCGACTTTCGCCGTCCGCGGGTTCGAACGCCTTTTTCCGTCGTTCGCCCCGGCGGACTTACGTGTTTAATGTATACAAGAACTTTAACCTTTCGTGACACGTTTATCATGTGTTACAGGACAACCAATTGAGACATGACAGCTCATGGACACTTGGACATTCCCCCTAACCTATAAATACACCCGATCCGGTGGCCATTTTACATTCTTTCTTCTGTCACTGTAGGGAAAGGATCCTGTGTGGAGTAGGGACAGAGAAAACGCTAGCTATTTGGTACACAAAAGTTCTTTTCAGGACTGGTATAGGTGTTAGGTCAGCAGCCTGAGTTTCTTTTGTCAGTTTAGATAAAGGGACAGAGCGCTGTATGCTGCTATTTTAGGGACAGCTCAGCCAGATTAGTCTTTCTTCATCATCATCATCATCATCATCATTAGCTGTTACTATCAGGTCCACAAAAGAGCTGTTCCAGCTAATCGTTCCAGCCTACTCTTTTTTGCCAATTTGTATAGGGACAGGCAGGAAGCAGTGTGTCAGGCAGTGAGGATAATTTTAAAGACTTGCTGTTACTATTAGTTCCACAAAGGTTCTTTTCAGGACTGGTATCAGTGGTACGGTAATAGGCTTGTACACGTATAATATTCTTTCTTCCAAATATAGAAAGAATATTATACTTGACTGCTGCCCTTCTGCTGCAGTCTGCTAATCATTCACAACTCACTTGTTCCACAAAGCTCTTTATCAGGACTGGTAACTTGGTCTGTCTAGGGTGCTACGGTACATAGGCTTGGGTGCGGTACAGTCTGCTGTTCTGTAAGGACCGCTATCGGTCCACAATACATAGGGTTGCCGTGCACTACTGCTGACCGCTGCCCTATACTGCAGCAGTCCTTCATTGGTATAGGGACTGACGTACAGTCTGCTAATCACTAACACACAACCTGCTTGGTCCACAAAAGTTCTTATAAGGACTGGTAACTTGGTATAGGGTGCTACGGTACATAGGCCTGAGTGCGTTACAGTCTGCTGTTCTGTAAGGACCGCTATCGGTCCACAATACATAGGGTTGCCGTGCACTACTGCTGACCGCTGCCCTATACTGCAGCAGTCCTTCAGCGGTATAGGGACTGACGCACAGTCTGCTAAACACTAACACACAACCTGCTTGGTCCACAAAAGTTTTTATAAGGACTGGTAACTTGGTATAGGGTGCTACGGTACATAGGCCTGAGTGCAGTACAGTCTGCTGTTCTGTAAGGACCGCTATCGGTCCACAATACATAGGGTTGCCGTGCACTACTGCTGACCGCTGCCCTATACTGCAGCAGTCCTTCATTGGTATAGGGACTGACGTACAGTCTGCTAATCACTAACACACAACCTGCTTGGTCCACAAAAGTTCTTATAAGGACTGGTAACTTGGTATAGGGTGCTACGGTACATAGGCCTGAGTGCGTTACAGTCTGCTGTTCTGTAAGGACCGCTATCGGTCCACAATACATAGGGTTGACGTGCACCACTGCTGACCGCTGCCCTATACTGCAGCAGTCCTTCAGCGGTATAGGGACTGACGTACAGTCTGCTAAACACTAATACACAACCTGCTTGGTCCACAAAAGTTCTTATAAGGACTGGTAACTTGGTATAGGGTGCTACGGTACATAGGCTTGAGTGCGGTACAGTCTGCTGTTCTGTAAGGACCGCTATCGGTCCACAATAGATAGGGTTGACGTGCACCACTGCTGACCGCTGCCCTATACTGCAGCAGTCCTTCAGCGGTATAGGGACTGACGCACAGTCTGCTAAACACTAACACACAACCTGCTTGGTCCACAAAAGTTTTTATAAGGACTGGTAACTTGGTATAGGGTGCTACGGTACATAGGCCTGAGTGCGTTACAGTCTGCTGTTCTGTAAGGACCGCTATCGGTCCACAATACATAGGGTTGCCGTGCACTACTGCTGACCGCTGCCCTATACTGCAGCAGTCCTTCATTGGTATAGGGACTGACGTACAGTCTGCTAATCACTAACACACAACCTGCTTGGTCCACAAAAGTTCTTATAAGGACTGGTAACTTGGTATAGGGTGCTACGGTACATAGGCCTGAGTGCGTTACAGTCTGCTGTTCTGTAAGGACCGCTATCGGTCCACAATACATAGGGTTGCCGTGCACTACTGCTGACCGCTGCCCTATACTGCAGCAGTCCTTCAGCGGTATAGGGACTGACGCACAGTCTGCTAAACACTAACACACAACCTGCTTGGTCCACAAAAGTTCTTATAAGGACTGGTAACTTGGTATAGGGTGCTACGGTACATAGGCCTGAGTGCAGTACAGTCTGCTGTTCTGTAAGGACCGCTATCGGTCCACAATACATAGGGTTGCCGTGCACTACTGCTGACCGCTGCCCTATACTGCAGCAGTCCTTCATTGGTATAGGGACTGACGTACAGTCTGCTAATCACTAACACACAACCTGCTTGTTCCACAAAAGTTCTTATAAGGACTGGTAACTTGGTATAGGGTGCTACGGTACATAGGCTTGAGTGCGGTACAGTCTGCTGTTCTGTAAGGACCGCTATCGGTCCACAATAGATAGGGTTGACGTGCACCACTGCTGACCGCTGCCCTATACTGCAGCAGTCCTTCAGCGGTATAGGGACTGACGTACAGTCTGCTAAACACTAATACACAACCTGCTTGGTCCACAAAAGTTCTTATAAGGACTGGTAACTTGGTATAGGGTGCTACGGTACATAGGCTTGAGTGCGGTACAGTCTGCTGTTCTGTAAGGACCGCTATCGGTCCACAATAGATAGGGTTGACGTGCACCACTGCTGACCGCTGCCCTATACTGCAGCAGTCCTTCAGCGGTATAGGGACTGACGTACAGTCTGCTAAACACTAATACACAACCTGCTTGGTCCACAAAAGTTCTTATAAGGACTGGTAACTTGGTATAGGGTGCTACGGTACATAGGCTTGAGTGCGGTACAGTCTGCTGTTCTGTAAGGACCGCTATAGGTCCACAATAGATAGGGTTGACGTGCACCACTGCTGACCGCTCACCTATACTGCAGCAGTCCTTCAGCGGTATAGGGACTAAGAGTTTTGTCACAGGGTCATTTAAAAAATGACATGCAGAGGAAGAGGCAGGCCCTTCCGCAGGGGTGGTAGGGGTAGGGCAGGAGCAACAGGCTTGAGCCAAAGTGGGAAGTTGCAGAAGGTGCGTTCAATTACTTTAAAGGATGCACCAGACTTGGTTGAGTGGCTCGCTCAGCCTTACTCTTCTGCACCCTCCTCATCCTCTCGATCTGCACCCTCTTCTTCACTCTCTGCTATGTGCACCCCCAAAGACACTACCACCAACAACACGACCACCACCACCACCACCACATACCTTCCGCTTGAGTCACTGGAATTATTTTCCGATCCATATCAAGAGGACATTTCTGATGCGCAGCCACTCTTGGTATTGGATCAGGAAGAGGAGGTAGCAACAAGCGCTACTCAGCAGTCTGACGCCAGTACCCAGATCAGCCCAAGGAGGAGGTTGGTCCCCGGTGTTGCTGCCTACTCTACTTATAGCGGTGGGGAAGGTGACGTTGATGATGACGTGTCTAGTGATGTCACGTGGGTGCCCACAAGAGAGGAAGAGGAGGGGAGTTCAGAGGGAGATATGGACCAGCAGATAGGGAGGAGAAGCAGCAATGACTTACATTGCACAGCAGGGACAAAGCAGACTGCAAATGTATCAGGAGCGAGTCATCGACCATGTACGGTCACATCTGGCGCTCCCAGGACACCGGCACATGGCTCCGCAGTGTGGGCTTTTTTTAACGTGTCCGCTGCTGACAATAGCGTTGCCATCTGCAATCTTTGCAGTCAACGCGTTAGTCGCGGTAAGCCCAATACTCACCTAGGGACGACCGCCTTAAGAAGGCACATGAGCAGCCATCACCGAGCCCAGTGGGAGCAACGGAACACACAAAGCCACACTGCAGGCTCTCACCGTCCAGCCTCGTCTTCTACTTCTCCTTCTCCTCTCTCCTCACAATTGTCCTCCACTCCACCTTCCATCACGCCAAGCTCACATTTTTCTGCAAAAAGGCAGGCTTCCGTGGGCCTAATGTTTGAGCGTAAAAAAATGATGACGCCGGATAACCCTCTTGCCCAACGGTTGGCGGCTGGCTTGTCAGAACTCATAGCCCGCCAACTACTGCCATATAAACTGGTGGACTCGGAGGCCTTTCGCAAATTTGTGGCCATTGGAACACCACAATGGAAGGTCCCAGGAAGGAAGTATTTCTCAGAGAAGGGCATCCCAGAGCTATATGGCCATGTTCAGCGGCAAGTGAATGTATCTCTGGCACACAGTGTCGGTGCCAAGATACATCTGACCACAGACACGTGGTCTAGCAAACACGGGCAGGGAAGGTATATCAGTTTTACTGCCCACTGGGTGAACCTTCTGACGGCCGTCAAGCATGTAACCCGTGGCACCCGTGTAGATTTGGTTTTACCGCCACGGATTGCATGCAGGCCTGACTCTTCTTCTCCTCCTCCTACTCCATCCTCCTCCCTCTCCTCCTCAGCTGCCTCCTCCTTTTCCGCTGCTAGCGTCTCTTCCACTGCACCGCCCAAGCTCCCCAGAACCTATTCCACATGCCAGGTGAGACGTTGCCATGCCGTGCTGCGTCTGTTGTGCCTGGAAGCAAAGAGCCACACTGGCCCGGCACTCCTTTCAGCTTTGCGTTCACAGGCAGATGAGTGGCTAACACCGCTCAATTTGACAGTTGGTAAAGTGGTGTGTGACAACGGTGCCAATCTGCTTAGCGCATTGAAACAGGGCAAAATCACGCACGTGCCGTGCATGGCACACGTCTTAAACTTGGTCGTGCAGCGATTCCTTGTCAAATACCCTGGGGTCCAGGACATCTTGCGGCAGGCAAGGAAAATCTCGGCCCATTTCAGAAGATCTTACACGGCCATGGCTCGCCTTGCTGACATTCAGCGGCGACACCATCTGCCGGTCAGACGTCTTATTTGCGATTGCCCGACGCGATGGAACTCAACCTTCTATATGCTTGATAGGCTGCTCCAGCAGAAACGTGCAGTTAACGTCTACCTGTATGAACTCTGCGAAAGAAACGGTTCTGGGGAGCTGGGTTTTTTTTCACCGCGCCAGTGGCTGCTCATGCGCGACACATGCAGACTTCTGCGGCCATTTGAGGAGATCACCAAACTGGTCAGTCGCAGCCATGGCGCCATCAGTGACATGGTACCTTATGCCTTCTTTCTGGAGCGTGCATTGCGTCGTGTCATTGATCAGGCTGTGGAGGAGCAGGAGCGGGAAGATGAGGAAGTCGCAATGCTGGATGAATTCCCAGGGGGGGCTACTCTATCTGAGACAAGTCAACAACAGGAGTCTGATGAGGAGTCAGAGGAGGATGGTGCCGGGGCGGATGAGCAGGAGCAAGAAGAGCATGCTTTAAACCTTTCTGGGATCCCTGTTGTGCGAGGATGGGGAGAGGAGAATGAAGAGGACGACATTATCCTGGATGATGAGCAGGAGCCAGGCCACCACACCGCTTCCACTTTAGTGCAAATGGGGGCCTTCATGCTCCAGTGTTTTAATAGGGACCCCCGTATAAAAAGCATGAGGGTCAAGGACCAGTACTGGGTGGCAACGTACTTAGACCCCCGGTACAAACACAAAATGGCGGAAATGTTACCGCCGTCGCAGAGGGCTGTCAGAATGCAGCACTTCCAGGCCTTGCTTCGAGAAATGCTGCATTCTGCTTTTGCGTGCGCTGGCAGAGGAGCAATTCCCACTCCCAGAGAAGGATTTGCGGGTACCAATCCAACAGCGCCTGCAAGAAGAGGCCGGTTTGAAGATGTGTTGGTGACTTCGGATATGAGGTCATTCTTTCAGCCGACCCATCGACAGGTGTCATCCGGATCCAGCATCAGGGAACGCCTAGACCGTCAGGTGTCCGACTACATTGGGTTAACGGCCGATGTGGACGCTCTGAGGAGTGATGAACCCCTAGACTACTGGGTGGGCAGGCTTGACCTCTGGCCAGAGCTTGCCCAATTTGCAATCGAACTGTTGGCTTGCCCCTCATCCAGTGTCCTGTCCGAAAGGACGTTCAGCGCAGCAGGGGGGATTGTGACCGATAAGCGTACTCGCCTAGCTCACCACAGTGTTAACTACCTCACATTTCTAAAAATGAATGAGGCATGGATCTCGGAGGAATTCAACACATGTGATCAGTAGACCATGTATATGTCTATAAACAATTTTTGGAATCAAGCACACAGACCTTCTTAATTCATTTGGCTCACTTCCCTGACCCAAAAAAGCACACCGTACTATATGCCCCTACCCTCCTCTTTGAAGAGGTTGAGCGGTGTCATATTTCTACTGGGGCTGCTTATTATGAGGGGTTCCCACCATCCCTGTGCTGTGCTGACTTCCTCCTGGGTGTTCTTATTATGAGGGGCTCCCACCATCCCTGTGCTGTGCTGACTTCCTCCTGGGGGTTCTTATTATGAGGGGATCACACCATCCCTGTGCTGTGCTGACTTCCTCCTGGGGCTGCTTACGGTGCTGCTGTCAGCGCTGTATGTCACGGAGCTGCTGTCAGCGCTGTATGTCACGGAGCTGCTGTCAGCGCTGTATGTCACGGAGCTGCTGTCAGCGCTGTATGTCACGGAGCTGCTGTCAGCGCTGTATGTCACGGAGCTGCTGTCAGCGCTGTATGTCACGGAGCTGCTGTCAGCGCTGTATGTCACGGAGCTGCTGTCAGCGCTGTATGTCACGGAGCTGCTGTCAGCGCTGTATGTCACGGAGCTGCTGTCAGCGCTGTATGTCACGGAGCTGCTGTCAGCGCTGTATGTCACGGTGCTGCTGTCAGCGCTGTATGTCACGGAGCTGCTGTCAGCGCTGTATGTCACGGAGCTGCTGTCAGTGCTGTATGTCACGGAGCTGCTGTCAGCGCTGTATGTCACGGAGCTGCTGTCAGCGCTGTATGTCACGGAGCTGCTGTCAGCGCTGTATGTCACGGTGCTGCTGTCAGCGCTGTATGTCACGGAGCTGCTGTCAGCGCTGTATGTCACGGAGCTGCTGTCAGCGCTGTATGTCACGGAGCTGCTGTCAGCGCTGTATGTCACGGAGCTGCTGTCAGCGCTGTATGTCACGGAGCTGCTGTCAGCGCTGTATGTCACGGAGCTGCTGTCAGCGCTGTATGTCACGGAGCTGCTGTCAGCGCTGTATGTCACGGAGCTGCTGTCAGCGCTGTATGTCACGGAGCTGCTGTCAGCGCTGTATGTCACGGAGCTGCTGTCAGCGCTGTATGTCACGGAGCTGCTGTCAGCGCTGTATGTCACGGAGCTGCTGTCAGCGCTGTATGTCACGGTGCTGCTGTCAGCGCTGTATGTCACGGAGCTGCTGTCAGCGCTGTATGTCACGGAGCTGCTGTCAGTGCTGTATGTCACGGAGCTGCTGTCAGCGCTGTATGTCACGGAGCTGCTGTCAGCGCTGTATGTCACGGAGCTGCTGTCAGCGCTGTATGTCACGGTGCTGCTGTCAGCGCTGTATGTCACGGAGCTGCTGTCAGCGCTGTATGTCACGGAGCTGCTGTCAGCGCTGTATGTCACGGAGCTGCTGTCAGCGCTGTATGTCACGGAGCTGCTGTCAGCGCTGTATGTCACGGAGCTGCTGTCAGCGCTGTATGTCACGGTGCTGATGTCAGTGCTCTGTATTACGGTGCTGCTGTCAGTGCTCTGTATCTCCTGCACCCTCTTGTTTGCCTAC
Source organism: Lithobates pipiens (assembly GCF_037356315.1). Taxonomy (NCBI): domain Eukaryota; kingdom Metazoa; phylum Chordata; class Amphibia; order Anura; family Ranidae; genus Lithobates; species Lithobates pipiens. The sequence goes on along the minus strand of NW_027507903.1, from coordinate 26,004,444 downwards.
CCTGGTCCCTGACCTTCCCTCTCCTCCATTGCCTTCATTAGCTCCATAGTCCTGAATTGTCAGAACAATTTCCCAAATAAAAAAAAAATGCTTGTAGTTATCGATCCCAAATTCACCTCATACATGTATTATGCTATTGTCCAGGTGGTGGGACTACGTGCTACCCCCTAATAATTACCCCGTGGCCGCAAATTCGACCTAAAGGTTTGCGAAATTCGCCTCCCATTGAAGTCAATGGAGCCCGCGGCGAACGGTCGTTTTCGCGAACGTTTGTGTCCGTTCGCGTTTCGCGTTCGCGAAACGTCCCGTCGGAAGTTCGTCCATCACTAATTGCAATGACTGGGGGCCCCTTCTGCACTATGTCTCTATGCAAGCTACGATATGTGGGGCCCCTTCTGCCGCAAGATGTCCACACATGTGTTGGTCTGTGCAGGGGAGGGAGGTCGGGCATGCTGAGTGTGCCGGCCCGGAGCTCCTCTTCTCAGGCTGCCTGTATTGTTTCTGCAAAGTGGGGCTCAGGCCCCAGGCCACTCACTCATCTGTTCCCATCAATGCAGCCTGATCAGTGCCCATCAAATGGAGCTTTGTCAGTGCCCCCATCAGAGAGCAGGGGTTCCCTTCAGACAGCCCCCCCATCAGAGTGTCCCCATAACAGTGCCCTCATCAGAGAAGCAGGTGTTTTCACGGAGGGGGGAAGTAGCAGAATGGAGGGGGACACAGAGGAAAACTGGAGGGGGGCAGAGAGGAAAACTGGAGGGGGACAGTAGCAGAACAGAGGGGACATTAGCAGAACGGAGGGGACAGCAGAACGGAGGGGGACACGGAGGAAAACTGGTAGGGGTGCAACGGATCAAAAAACTCACGGATCGGATCATTCCTCGGATCAGAGTCATGGATCGGATCATTTTTCGAATCAGCAAATAATTATTGAATTTGCAAAAACCTGTGAAAATGCCACCACCATATAGTACCCACTGCAATATACATCTCCCCCACTGTAATATTGGCTGAGCATGGATGGGTATGTCTGGGTATTGGCAGAGTAAGTATTGGCAGGGTAAGCATTGGCAGGGTATTGCAGAATATTGGCAGGGTAGGTATTGCAGAGTATTGGCAGGGTATGTATTGCAGAGTATTGGCAGGGTATGTATTGCAGAGTAGCGGTGGGGTATTGCAGAGTATTGGCAGAGTATTGAAGAATATTGGCAGGGTATTGCAGAGTATTGGCAGGGTATGTATTGCAGAGTATTGCAGGGTATTGGCAGAGTATTGCAGAGTATTGGCAGGGTATGTATTGCAGAGTATTGGCAGGGTATGTATTGCAGAGTATTGGCAGAGTATTGGCAGAGTATTGCAGGGTATTGGCAGAGTATTGCAGAGTATTGGCAGGGTATTGCAGAGTATTGGAAGAGTATTGCAGAGTATTGGCACAGTATTGCAGAGTATTGATAGGGTATTGCAGAGTATTGGCAGGGTATTTATTGGCAGAGTATTGGCAGGGTATTGCAGAGTATTGGCAGAGTATTGCAGAGTATTGGCAGAGTATTGCAGAGTATTGATAGGGTATTGCAGAGTATTGGCAGGGTGTTGCAGAGTATTGGCAGGGTATGTATTGCAGAGTATTGGCAGAGTATTGCAGAGTATTGATAGGGTATTGCAGAGTATTGGCAGGGTGTTGCAGAGTATTGGCAGGGTATGTATTGCAGAGTATTGGCAGGATATTGAAGAGTATTGGCAGGATATTGAAGAGTATTGATAGGGTATTGCAGGGTGTGTATTGGCAGAGTATTGGCAGGGTATTGCAGAGTATTGGCACAGTATTGCAGAGTATTGGCACAGTATTGCAGAGTATTGATGGGGTATTGCAGAGTATTGGCAGGGTATTGCAGAGTATTGGCAGGGTATTGAAGAGTATTGGCAGAGTATTGGCAGGGTATTGCAGAGTATTGGCAGGGTATTGAAGAGTATTGGCAGGGTATTGAAGAGTATTGGCAGAGTATTGGCAGAGTATTGAAGAGTATTGGCAGAGTATTGAAGAGTATTGAAGGGTATTGAAGAGTATTGAAGAGTATTGAAGGGTATTGCAGAGTATTGGCAGGGTATGTATTGCAGAGTATTGCAGGGTATTGGCAGAGTATTGCAGAGTATTGGCAGGGTATGTATTGCAGAGTATTGGCAGGGTATGTATTGCAGAGTATTGGCAGAGTATTGGCAGAGTATTGCAGGGTATTGGCAGAGTATTGCAGAGTATTGGCAGGGTATTGCAGAGTATTGGAAGAGTATTGCAGAGTATTGGCACAGTATTGCAGAGTATTGATAGGGTATTGCAGAGTATTGGCAGGGTATTTATTGGCAGAGTATTGGCAGGGTATTGCAGAGTATTGGCAGAGTATTGCAGAGTATTGGCAGAGTATTGCAGAGTATTGATAGGGTATTGCAGAGTATTGGCAGGGTGTTGCAGAGTATTGGCAGGGTATGTATTGCAGAGTATTGGCAGGATATTGAAGAGTATTGGCAGGATATTGAAGAGTATTGATAGGGTATTGCAGGGTGTGTATTGGCAGAGTATTGGCAGGGTATTGCAGAGTATTGGCACAGTATTGCAGAGTATTGGCACAGTATTGCAGAGTATTGATGGGGTATTGCAGAGTATTGGCAGGGTATTGCAGAGTATTGGCAGGGTATTGAAGAGTATTGGCAGAGTATTGGCAGGGTATTGCAGAGTATTGGCAGGGTATTGAAGAGTATTGGCAGGGTATTGAAGAGTATTGGCAGAGTATTGGCAGAGTATTGAAGAGTATTGGCAGAGTATTGAAGAGTATTGAAGAGTATTGGCAGAGTATTGGCAGAGTATTGAAGAGTATTGGCAGAGTATTGAAGAGTATTGGCAGAGTATTGGCAGAGTATTGGCAGAGTATTGAAGAGTATTGGCAGGGTATTGCAGAGTATTGGCAGGGTATGTATTGGCAGAGTATTGGCAGAGTATTGACAGGGTATTGCAGAGTATTGGCAGGGTATTTATTGGCAGAGTATTGGCAGGGTATTGCAGAGTATTGTCAGGGTATGTATTGCAGAGTATTGCAGAGTATTGACAGGATATTGAAGAGTATTGGCAGAATATTGAAGAGTATTGATAGGGTATTGCAGGGTGTGTATTGGCAGAGTATTGGCAGGGTATTGCAGAGTATTGGCAGGGTATGTATTGCAGAGTATTGGCAGAGTATTGGCAGAGTATTGACAGGGTATTGCAGAGTATTGGCAGGGTATTTATTGGCAGAGTATTGGTAGGGTATTGCAGAGTATTGATAGGGTATTGCAGGGTGTGTATTGGCAGAGTATTGGCAGGATATTGCAGAGTATTGGCACAGTATTGCAGAGTATTGATGGGGTATTGCAGAGTATTGGCAGGGTATTGCAGAGTATTGGCAGGGTATTGGCAGAGTATTGAAGAGTATTGACAGGGTATTGCAGAGTATTGGCAGGGTATTTATTGGCAGAGTATTGGCAGGGTATTGCAGAGTATTGGCAGGGTATTGAAGAGTATTGGCAGAGTATTGGCAGAGTATTGAAGAGTATTGACAGGGTATTGCAGAGTATTGGCAGGGTATTTATTGGCAGAGTATTGGCAGGGTATTTATTGGCAGAGTATTGGCAGGGTATTGCAGAGTATTGGCACAGTATTGCAGAGTATTGATAGGGTATTGCAGAGTATTGGCAGGGTGTTGCAGAGTATTGGCAGGGTATGTATTGCAGAGTATTTGCAGGATATTGAAGAGTATTGGCAGAGTATTGAAGAGTATTGGCAGGGTATTGCAGAGTATTGGCAGGGTATGTATTGGCAGGGTATTGCAGAGTATTGGCAGGGTATGTATTGGCAGGGTATTGCAGAGTATTGGCAGGGTATTGCAGAGTATTGACAGAGTATTGCAGAGTATTGATAGGGTACTGCAGAGTATTGGCAGGGTATTGCAGAGTATTGGCAGGGTATGTATTGCAGAGTATTGGCAGAGTATTGTGGAGTATTGACAGGGTATTGCAGAGTATTGGCAGGGTATTTATTGGCAGAGTATTGGCAGGGTATTGCAGAGTATTGTCAGGGTATGTATTGCAGAGTATTGCAGAGTATTGACAGGATATTGAAGAGTATTGGCAGAATATTGAAGAGTATTGATAGGGTATTGCAGGGTGTGTATTGGCAGAGTATTGGCAGGGTATTGCAGAGTATTGGCAGGGTATGTATTGCAGAGTATTGGCAGAGTATTGACAGGGTATTGCAGAGTATTGGCAGGGTATGTATTGCAGATTATTGGCGGGGTATTGCAGAGTATTGGTGGGGTATTGCAGAGTATTGGCGGGGTAGTGCAGAGTATTGATAGGGTAGTGCAGAGTATTGATAGGGTATTGCAGAGTATTGGCAGGGTATTGCAGATTATTGATACTGATAGGGTATTGCAGAGTATTGATAGGGTATTGCAGAGTATTGGCAGGGTATTGCAGAGTATTGATAGGGTATTGCAGAGTATTGATAGGGTACTGCAGAGTATTGGCAGGGTATGTATTGCAGAGTATTGGCGGGTATTGCAGAGTATTGGCGGGGTATTGCAGAGTATTGATGAGTATTGGCGGGTATTGCAGAGTATTGGCGGGGTATTGCAAAGTATTGGCGGGGTATTGCAGAGTATTGGCGGGGTATTGCAGAGTATTGATGAGTATTGGCGGGGTATTGCAGAGTATTGATGAGTATTGGCAGGGTATTGCAGAGTATTGATGAGTATTGGCAGTATGGATGAGTATTGGCAATTTGGCAGGGTATTGCAGAATGCAACTTACTTACACACTACTAGTGACTGACCTCCTGGTATTCTCTAGACATGTGCAGAGTAAAATATTTCGTTTCGGAATTTCGTTTTCGTCTGAAAACTTAATTTATTTAGTTACTCCCGAAATTCGTTTTTATTTTTCATTTTTCGTTCAAAAATTGCATTCGTCCGAAAATCCACATGAATCACGGTCGAATCTGTCTTTGAAGGCTTATGGTGTCTGTCGAATGTATAAAGAAGATTCGACGGAGCTAGTATATAGCATACTTTAGAACCCTATTAAAGTCTATGGGACTCCAACGTTCAAAATCTAAAGTGCTCATTTTAAAGGCTAATTTGCAAGTTACTGTCCTAAAAAGTGTTTGGGGACCTGGGTCCTGCCCCAGGGGACATGGATCAATGCAAAAAAAAGTTTTAAAAACGGCCGTTTTTTCGGGAGCAGTGATTTTAATAATGATTAAAGTGAAACAATAAAAGTGTAATATTCCTTTAAATTTCGTAGGGGGGGGTTGTCTATAGTATGCCTGTGAAGGGGCGCATGTTTCCCGTGCTTAGAATTGTCCCTGCACAAAGTGTCATTTATGCAGGAAAAAAAGTCCTTTAAAATCACTCGCAGCTATAATGAATTGTCGGCTCCCGTAATACAGAGAACACTCATTGAAAGTCATTGATAAAAAAATAAATAAATAAATAAAAAAAAAAGCGTGGGGGTCCCCCAAATTCAATTACCAGGCCCTTCAGGTCTGGTATGGATATTAAGGGGAACCCTGCCTCAAATTTAAGAAAAAATTTGACGTGGGGTTCCCCCTAAATATCCATAACCAGACCCTTCAGGTCTGGTATGGATATTAAGGGGAACCCCTCGTCAAATTTAAAAAAAAATTGACGTGGGGTTCCCCCTAAAAATCCATACCAGACCCTTTATCCGAGCACGCAACCTGGCAGGCCGCAGGAAAAGAGGGGGGGACGAGAGAGCGGCCCCCCCTCCCTCCTGAACCATACCAGGCCACATGCCCTCAACATTGGGAGGATGCTTTGGGGGTCTGTGACCCCTCAAAGCACCTTGTCCCCATGTTGATGAGGACAAGGGCCTCATCCCCACAACCCTGGCCGGTGGTTGTGGAGGTCTGCGGGCGGGGGGCTTATCAGAATCTGGAAGCCCCCTTTAACAAGGGGACCCCCAGATCCCGGCCCCCCCCCCTGTTTGAAATGGTAAGGGGGTACAAAAGTACCCCTACCATTTCACAAAGAAAGTGTAAAAAATGTTTAAATAAAACAAACACACTTTTGAAAAATTCCTTTATTAAAAAAAAAAAAAAAAGATTCCAGCGGCGGTAATCCACTCTTGCTATCCATCGACGGACGGTCATATCTCCAGCGATGTCTAATATCATCCAGCGCAGCGCAGCATCCTTCTTCTGTCTCCGTGGAGGAGACACTACAGACATTCCGGCGGCTGACGTTTGTTATATACGGAGGGCGGGGCCACCCGTCACCTGACCCCGCCCCCCTCTGACGCAAGGGGAAACCCGGGGTTCCCCGTGACGTAGGGGTGACCCCGCCCCCCTCTGATGTAACGGAAACCTGCCTGTGTTACATCAGAGGGGTGCGGGTCACCCCTACGTCACGGGGAACCCCGGGTTTCCCCTTGCGTCAGAGGGGGGCGGGGTCAGGTGACGGGTGGCCCCGCCCTCCGTATATAACAAACGTCAGCCGCCGGAATGTCTGTAGTGTCTCCTCCACGGAGACAGAAGAAGGATGCTGCGCTGCGCTGGATGATATTAGACATCGCTGGAGATATGACCGTCCGTCGATGGATAGCAAGAGTGGATTACCGCCGCTGGAATCTTTTTTTTTTTTTTTTAATAAAGGAATTTTTCAAAAGTGTGTTTGTTTTATTTAAACATTTTTTACACTTTCTTTGTGAAATGGTAGGGGTACTTTTGTACCCCCTTACCATTTCAAACAGGGGGGGGCCGGGATCTGGGGGTCCCCTTGTTAAAGGGGGCTTCCAGATTCTGATAAGCCCCCCGCCCGCAGACCTCCACAACCACCGGCCAGGGTTGTGGGGATGAGGCCCTTGTCTTCATCAACATGGGGACAAGGTGCTTTGAGGGGTCACAGACCCCCAAAGCATCCTCCCAATGTTGAGGGCATGTGGCCTGGTACGGTTCAGGAGGGAGGGGGGGCCGCTCTCTCGTCCCCCCCTCTTTTCCTGCGGCCTGCCAGGTTGCGTGCTCGGATAAAGGGTCTGGTATGGATTTTTAGGGGGAACCCCACGTCAATTTTTTTTTAAATTTGACGCGGGGTTCCCCTTAATATCCATACCAGACCTGAAGGGTCTGGTTATGGATATTTAGGGGGAACCCCACGTCAAATTTTTTCTTAAATTTGAGGCAGGGTTCCCCTTAATATCCATACCAGACCTGAAGGGCCTGGTAATTGAATTTGGGGGACCCCCACGCTTTTTTTTTTTATTTATTTATTTATTTTTTTATCAATGACTTTCAATGAGTGTTCTCTGTATTACGGGAGCCGACAATTCATTATAGCTGCGAGTGATTTTAAAGGACTTTTTTTCCTGCATAAATGACACTTTGTGCAGGGACAATTCTAAGCACGGGAAACATGCGCCCCTTCACAGGCATACTATAGACAACCCCCCCCTACGAAATTTAAAGGAATATTACACTTTTATTGTTTCACTTTAATCATTATTAAAATCACTGCTCCCGAAAAAACGGCCGTTTTTAAAACTTTTTTTTGCATTGATACATGTCCCCTGGGGCAGGACCCGGGTCCCCAAACACTTTTTAGGACAGTATCTTGCAGAATCTTTTCTCTCTGTCAAATCTTTTTTCTCTGTCGAATATTTTCTCTATATAATCTTGGACTAATAGAGGTAAGGTTAGGCACATTCGAACACAGGTTCTATAGACACGTTGTCAGAGTCACGTCGAATCTCCTATTCTATATCGAACTGTTGTAACAATGAAAACGAAAATAAAGCATTTATTTATGTCGGATCTTTCGTTTTTCGGATTTTGTGCTTTCGTTATCGTTTGGCAAAACGAAAACGAAAATAGCTGAAATTCGGACGAAAATGCATTCGGACGAAAACGAATGCACATGTCTAGTATTCTCTTCCCTTCTGTTCTGGGGGGAGAAGAACTAAGTAAACTCACAGTGCAGCGGCTGTTTCCACAGGAGGCACTGGGTAGAGGGGAGCGGGAGGACAGTCCGGCGCGTCACACTGACGGTCTCGTGCCAGTGCGTGCCCACGCCGAAGTCATGTGACCGGTTGCTAGGCAGGGGCCGCTCCGCATCTAGCAACCGGTCACATGACTTCGGCGTGGGCACGCACAGTCACTCGGCGGCTGAGGAGCGGCGCGGACTACGCGCTGCATAGCCTCAGCCGGCCCGGCTCAGATAGCTAATGGGAACGGCGTTCCCGCTGTGGAAATAGTACGGGAACGCCGTTCCCATGCGTTCCCGCAGCACTCGAGCCCTGGTGTTCTGTCTCTCTCAGTGCTGGTGTCAGTGTTATGTCTCTCTCAGTGTTGGTGTCAGTGCTGTCTCTTGCAGTGCTGGTGTCAGTGTTCTGTCTCTCTCAGTGCTGGTTTCAGTGCTCTGTCTCTCTCAGTGCTGGTGTCAGTGCTCTGTCTCTCTCAGCGCTGGTGTCAGTGTTCTGTCTCTCTCAGTGCTGGTGTCAGTGTAAGTGTATACTCTGCTAGTGCTGGTGTCAGTGCTGTCTCTCTCAGTGCTGGTGTCAGTGTTCTGTCTCTCTCAGTGCTGGTGTCAGTGCTGTCTCTCTCTCAGTGCTGGTGTCAGTGCTCTGTCTCTCTCAGTGCTGGTGTTAGTGTATACTCTGCTAGTGCTGGTGTCAGTGCTGTCTCTCTCAGTGCTGTCTCTCTCACTGCTGGTGTCAGTGCTGTGTCTCTCTCAGTGCTGATGTCAGTGCTCTGTCTCTCTTGGTGCTGGTGTTAGTGTGCACTCTGCTAGTGCTGGTGTCAGTGCTCTGTTTCTCTCAGTGCTGGTGTCAGTGTCCTGTCTCTCTCAGTGCTGGTGTCAGTGTCCTGTCTCTCTCAGTGTTGGTGTCAGTGTTCTGTCTCTCTCAGTGTTGGCGTCAGTGTTCTGTCTCAGTCAGTGCTGGTGTCAGTGCTCTGTCTCTCTCAGTGCTGGTGTCAGTGTTCTGTGTCTCTCAGTGCTGGTGTCAGTGTATACTCTGCTAGTGCTGGAGTCAGTGCTGTCTCTCTCAGTGCTGGTGTCAGTGCTGTCTCTCTCAGTTCTGGTGTCAGTGCTGTCTCTCTCAGTGCTGGTGTCAGTGCTCTGTCTCTCTTGGTGCTGGTGTTAGTGTGCACTCTGCTAGTGCTGGTGTCAGTGTTCTGTCTCTCTCAGTGCTGGTGCCAGTGCTCTGTCTCTCTCAGTGCTGGTGACACCAGCACTGAGAGAGACATAGCACTGACACTAGCACTGAGAGAGACATAGCACTGACACCAGAACTAGCAGAGAGACAGAGCACTGACACCAGCACTAGCAGAGAGACAGAGCATTGACACCAGCACTGAGAGAGACAGAGCACTGACACCAGCACTAGCAGAGAGACAGAACACTGACACCAGCACTGAGAGAGACAGAGCACTGACACCAACACTGAGAGAGACAGAGCACTGACACTAGCACTAGCAGAGAGACAGAGCACTGGCACCAGTACTGAGAGAGACAGAACACTGACACCAGCACTGAGAGACACTGACACCAGCACCAGCAGAGTGTACACTGACACCAGCACTGAGAGAGACAGAGAGCTAACACCAGCACTGAGAGAGACAGAACACTGACACCAGCACTGAGAGAGACAGAGAACTGACACCAGCACTGAGAGAGACAGAGCACTGACTCTCTCTCAGTGCTGGTGTCAGTGCTCTGTCTCAGTGCTGGTGTCAGTGCTCTGTCTCTATCAGTGCTGGTGTTAGCTCTCTGTCTCTCTCAGTGCTGGTGTCAGTGTTCTGTCTCTCTCAGTGTTGGTGTCAGTACTGTCTCTCGCAGTGCTGGTGTCAGTGCTGTCTCTCTCAGTGCTGGTGTCAGTGCTCTGTCTCTCTCAGTGCTGGTGTCAGTGCTCTGTCTCTCTCAGTGCTGGTGTCAGTGTTCTGTCTCTCTCAGTGCTGGTGTCAGTGTATACTCTGCTAGTGCTGGTGTCAGTGCTCTGTCTCTCTCAGTGCTGGTGTCAGTGCTGTGTCTCTCTCAGTGCTGGTGTCAGTGCTCTGTTTCTCTCAGTGCTGGTGTCAGTGTTCCGTCTCTCTCAGTGCTGGTGTCAGTGTTCTGTCTCTCTCAGTGCTGGTGTCAGTGCTGTCTCTCTCAGTGCTGGTGTCAGTGTTCTGTCTCTCTCAGTGCTGGTGTCAGTGTATACTCTGGTAGTGCTGGTGTCAGTGCTGTCTCTCTCAGTGCTGTCTCTCTCAGTGCTGGTGTCAGTGCTGTGTCTCTCTCAGTGCTGATGCCAGTGCTCTGTCTCTCTTGGTGCTGGTGTTAGTGTGCACTCTGCTAGTGCTGGTGTCAGTGCTCTGTCTCTCTCAATGCTGGTGTCACTGTGTCAGTGTCCTGTCTCTCTCAGTGTTGGTGTCAGTGTTCTCTCTCTCTCAGTGTTGGTGTCAGTGTTCTGTCTCTCTCAGTGCTGGTGTCAGTGCTCTGTCTTTCTCAGTGCTGGTGTCAGTGTTCTGTGTCTCTCAGTGCTGGTGTCAGTGTATACTCTGCTAGTGCTGGTGTCAGTGCTGTCTCTTTCAGTGCTGGTGTCAGTGCTGTTTCTCTCAGTTCTGGTGTCAGTGCTGTCTCTCTCAGCACTAGCAGAAAGACAGAACACTGACACCAGCACTGAGAGAGACAGCGCACTGACACCAGCACTGAGAGAGACAGAGCACTGACACCAGCACTAGCAGAGAGACAGAGCACTGACACCAGCACTAGCAGATAGACAGAGCACTGACACCAGCACTAGCAGAGAGACAGAGCACTGACACCAGCACTGAGAGAGACAGAGCACTGACACCAACACTGAGAGAGACAGAACACTGAAACCAGCACTGAGAGAGACAGCACTGACACCAGCACTGAGAGAGAGAGCATACTGCACTGAGATGGAGTGCCTTGACACCAGTACTGAGAGCATGCCAGCCCTGACACCAGCTTTGAAATAGAGGGCACAGACAATTATTTTTTCCCTTATGGACGTGAGTTGGGGCCTCATGTCTAAGTTATGCCTAAGGCCTCACAAAGTCTAGAGCCGCCTCTGAAAGTGCTCAAAACCAGGCATATTATACCATTCTTATATAAAATAATATACACTCATATATGAAACATGTGCATATGTGTTCTAAAAAAAAAAGGGGTGACCATAATGACCCCCCAGGCTGCCGATCCTTGGAGACACCACTGAACCAACACAAAATTGTATCAGCGGAACCACTTAAGGGTTCTCAGCCGCAGAACAGCGGCTCGAGGACAATACCAAATTTCCTGCTGACACCTTCATTCCCACAAATTCCCGTTAAACCACCATTAACTTGGATTAACATAGGACATACCATAGACGGGTCCTTATTCTGATATTGCACATTAAATTATGGATTCCTTTAAGGACTCCAACCGCCATACCACCACAATCCCCCAAGTCCAACATCCACAGAGGCAAGAGGGTGGAAAGCTTCTTCTTCGTCCGTTTCTTCCAAGTGCCCCACCGACTTACGACCCCACCTCCCAACCTGCCTTGTCCGTCCCTACCTTACATTTTACCCAATATTATATTAACCCTCCAACTGCCAAACTACCCTGCTAGCCCAGTCATGCCTGCCCTTTGCCTATTTTTTTTTGTTTCAGACTTTTCTATATGGCTAACTGGAGGTGGTCTATGCACATATGGTGTACTGAAACCCCCCTCTCCCCAGAAATGTCATCCCTTGTTTGTGAGATTGGCTCACTGTTTTTCCCAGAAGTCTGCACTAAGATACAATTCAGATTTTGGGCATTCCCTGCAACAAATATTTAATTCTTAGTGAGATCCTCCCAAAGGGAAATCATGTGTAAAGTGATGCAGACCCTGCCACTTTCCACATTAGAGCCCTGCCAGTTCTGCAGTTGATTGATAATTATAAAACCACTCCCATTAGGTTCAGTTCTCTGTATTCTCTGTATACAGTACACTCTGAGTTCACATCACCCCCATTGCATGCTTCCATTGTGTGCATTACGAAGTGTAAGTTAGTGCGCGACAGCTACAGCAAGATTGAATTGTGTGGCAAATAACCCCGGCTCACCTTCCTTCCCTAATCTGCAGTAATTTCATATAATCTAAAGTCATCACAAGCACAAATTAGTTAAACCCTTTCCTGCTGGAGAAGGAGACACAAGATGGTAAATTGTTACGTGAAGGCAGGGAGCAGGACCATGTTGTGAGTCAGAGCTATAAGGCAGCAGTGCAGGAAGAGGCAGCACCAAAAGCGCAGACTTTAAGCCTTGGTTCACACATATGCAAACACAGACATCACATGTGATTGGCACCCGCACTGCTGTGCAGATCACATGCGATGTCTGTGCAATGCAAGTTTAGCCATACAATTTGTATGGCTGATCTCGCATTGGATTCGCACAAAAAGGTGCAGGGACTTTTTTTCCCGCACTGGAATCAGATCCCAAGGGTGTCCACTGTGCTAATAATTAGCACATTGAGTATTAACACAGCTCCTGTGAGTGGTGCCTACCACAGCTGCAAATCCGTGCCCATCAGTTTCCAGTCAGTGCCCACCACAGTACCACCTGCCAGTGCCCATCAGTGTCACATATCAGTGCCCATCAGTGCTGCATATCATTGCCGCCTGTCGTGCCCCTCAGTGCCACATATCAGTGCCCATCAATGCCACATATCAGTGCCCATCAGTGCTGCATATCAGTACCGCCTATCGGTGCCCATCAGTGCCCATTAGTGCTGCGTATCAGTAGCACCTGTCGGTGGCAATAACAGATATGGAAAGAGGAAATTCAACGCTGAGAGTTTAAATAAAAATAATCTATTAAGTGCATTACCGACTCAGCTTAATTATAACTTGGGTTCCTGAAGCCTTAATAAAATGCATACAGAGAAAATTAAACCAGAGAGGTTTAATAAGGGGCTTCAAATGGAACGCACACACTGTAGAATTGGTACAAAGTTTTATTGATACAAAAATCCGAAATATATACCGGTACATATCATATGGAAAAATAGCCAGAACAATTAATCAGAACCTTCACCAACAGAATGATTAAAACTTAATGACAGCATTGTCATGGTTATTTAATCATTCTATTGGTGAAGTTTCTGATTAACTGCGCCTATCAGTGGCCATCAATTAATGCTGCCTCATCAGTGCCCATCAGTACCCATCAGTTGCACCTCATCAGTGCCCATCAGTGCCACCTTATCAGTTCCCCCTCATCAGTGCCCATCAGTACCCATCAGTTCCACCTCATCAGTGCCCATCAGTACCCATCGGTTCCATCTCATCAGTGCCACCTTATCAGTTCCCCCTCATCAGTGCCCATCAGTACCCATCAGTTCCACCTCATCAGTGCCACCTTATCAGTTGCCCCTCATCAGTGCCCATCAGCACCCATCAGTTCCACCTCATCAGTGCCCATCATTGCCACCTTATTAGTTCCCCCTCATCAGTACCCATCAGTTCCACCTCATCAGTACACCTGATCAGTTCCCCCTCATCAGTGCCCATCAGTACCCATCACTTCCACCTCATCAGTGCCCATCAGTGCCACCTTATCAGTTCCACCTCATCATTGCCCATTAGTGCCCCCTCATCAGTGCCCATCAGTACCTCCTCATCAGTGCTCGTCAGTGCCACCTTATCAGTTCCACTTCATCAGTGCCCATCAGTGCCACCTTATCAGTTCCACCTTATCAGTGCCCATCAGTGCCCCCTCATCAGTGCTCGTCAGTGAAGGAGAAAACAACATTTTATAACAGAAACAAAGAAAAACTTTTTTCCTTTCAAACATTTCGTCTTTTTCAGTTTGTTTAGCAAAAACAAATAAAAAAAAAACCCAGAGGTGGTCAAATACCAAAGAAATTAGATAGAAATCTCTATTTGTGGGAGTAAAATTCTAAAAATGTAGTCTGGGTGCAGTGTTGCATGACCGCACAATTGTTATTCAAAGTGCAACAGCGCTGAAAGCTGAAAAATTCCCTGGGCGGGCGGGGGGGGGGGGGGGGGGTGGAGTGTCCGGTATTGAAGTGGTTCAAAACCAAACCTTTCATTATCCTTTGAATGATCTGAATGAGAGGACTCTGATTCATAGAAGGTTGGCAGATCCTTGTTAAAGCGGAGGTCCGGCCGTTTAAAAAAAAAAAAAAGTCAGTACAAACACTGTAGCTGTTGTCTTTTAATAAGGGCACTTACCTGTCCAGCAAGCCCGCAATGTCTGCTCTCCAAGGCCGATCCATCGGATCGGGTCTCGGCGCCACCAGCCTAACTAAGGGAAACAGGCAGCGGAGCCTTTGCGGCCTCACTGCCCATTTCCTACTGCGTATGCGCGAGTCGCGCGGCGCTTTGTGAATGGCCGGCTGTGTTCTCGGACAGTTCCCAGAACACGGCACGCCCCATTCCCCAGAAGGCAACGCGAGGAGGAGAAGAATGAAGATCACCGCGGAGTAGGAAGGGGCAGATTAGGACTAGACTAGCAACAGCCATTTCTGGTAAGTAAAAAAAAAATAATTTTTTTTTACATTTTTAGGAGCATTTTTCTGATTTTTTTTTTTTTTTTTTTTTTTTAGGGTGGACCTTCCGCTTTAAGTGCAAAACAAAAAAAAAGCGATAAGAAGAAATAACACAGAAACTTTGATGCGACTTGAGGTCCATAGACCTTAAGATTACACAGGCATTGCCACAAGTCGTGTGACTTTCAGGTTGTACAAGTGTGAAAGGGACTTTAAAGAACTTATCTTTGTCCGAGGATCTCCTCTCATCCAAACTGAGAGTCCTCGCTGTCTTGCCAGTTCACACCATAGAAACGCAGTCCGGATACGCTCTGGATGCTTTTCTGCATGCGCTTTTTTAATGCGTTTTTGCCGTGTTTTTATGCGCTTCAGTGCTTTTTTTTTCCTCCCTCATTTTTCTTCACTTTAACCACTTCCAGGTACTTAGACACCTTCCTGCCCAAGCCAATTTTCAGCTTTCAGCGATGTAGCAATGTAGCAGGTTTCATCTGTCCACAGAATATTTTGCCAGTACTGCTGTGGAACATCCAGGTGCTCTTGTGCAAACTGTAAACGTACAGCAATGTTTTTTTTTTTGGACAGCAGTGGCTTCCTCTGTGGTATCCTCCAATGAAATCCATTCTTGTTCAGTGTTTTACGTATCGTAGATTCGCTAACAGGGATGTTCGCATATGCCAGAGACTTTTGTAAGCCTTTAGCTGACACTCTAGGATTCTTCTTCACCTCATTGAGCAGTCTGCACTGTGCTCTTGCAGTCATCTTTACAGGATGCCCACTCCTAGGGAGAGTAGCAGCAGTGCTGAACTTTCTCCATTTATAGACAATTTGTCTTACCGTGGACTAATGAGCAGCAAGGCTTTTGGAGATACTTTTATACCCCTTTCCAGCTTTATGCAAGTCAACAATTCTTAATCGTAGGTCTTTGGAGAGCTCTTTTGTGTGAGGCATCATTCACATAAGGCAATGCTTCTTGTGAAAAGCAAACCCAGAGCTGGTGTGTGTTTTTTATAGGGCAGGGCAGCTGTAACCAACACCTCCAATCTCATCTCATTGATTGGACTCCAGTTGGCTGACACCTCACTACAATTAGCTCTTGGAGATCTCATTAGTCTAGGGGTCCACCTGCACTGTGAATGTTTACATGGTGTGTTCAATAAAAACATGGTAACAGTTAATTCTTTGTGTGTTATTAGTTTAAGCAGACTGTGATTGTCTATTGTTGTGACTTAGATGAGGATCAGATCACATTTTATGACCAATTTGTGCAAAAATCCATATCATTCCAAACGGTTTCACATACTTTTTTTGCAACTGTAATAAAAAATAATAATAATAATACTAAAAACTTTTCATTATTATTATTTATTATTAATT
Organism: Lithobates pipiens; assembly: GCF_037356315.1. Lineage (NCBI taxonomy): Eukaryota > Metazoa > Chordata > Amphibia > Anura > Ranidae > Lithobates > Lithobates pipiens. The sequence continues at coordinate 25,988,493 of NW_027507903.1, read as the reverse complement.
TGCTCCGTTCCATTTGTTTAGATGCAGCATTTGTTATTTCGGATAATTGGTAACTTCTGATAAATTTGTATTCGTTCAATGACAGCCAAATTTGAAAGGAAATTCCAATACCTATAATTGAATAGTTAGTTATTATTAGTTAGTTATATTTCAAAATTTTTGGATTTTCATTCTTTAGAATTTTCATATTGTCTTCCTTATTTTCGTATTTTCAAACTGAAATTTAAAAATTGCAATCCTATCAAATGACCCGAAAACAAACACTCTCACGCTAGGATCATATTACCAGACCTGCGCTCCTCTTTCCTATGGATCAGTTCAGTCCGATGAATAGATTCACTGAAAAGAATCGATTCAAAAACAGGTTTTCTTAAAATAGATGGGTGAGTGTTCTTCATACAGGGATTTGCATGCATTTGTATAAACAGAAGGAAAAAGTAACTTTTAGATCTTCTATACTTTTCTGAATAACTGATTCTAAACAAGTCTACAGATCAGGAGCTGAGAATTGACATCCTGCGTCCTCGTTCTGGGACAACGGCTCCATAAATATTATAGCCAGATTTCACAAGGTGGTCAGTATTGATGCTCTATACATACCTCTCATACCTGGGGATCATTCACACTTCTACATGCCTTAAAGTGGTTGTAAACATTCGGTTTTTGTTTTTTAAATAACAAACATGCCAATACTTACCTGCTCTGTGTAAGTGTTTTGCACAGAGCAGCCCCGATCCTCTTCTTCTGGCGTCCCCCACGGGCTCCAAATCTTCATTGGGTGCCCCCATGGAAATCCACTTTGCATTGGGGCACCCATGCGGGCTCACTCCCTGTATGGGTTTGACCCAGACAGTCTGGGTTTTGCAACTTGTGCCCGGGTTTCTGTCTACCTGAAACCCGGACACAACTTTCCTCCAGTCTTGCCCAGGCCAAACGTGCCAAACTGTGCCCCCCCCACCCAAGACATATGAGTATTATGTGGCAGCAAAGATCCCCCCAAAAATCTTCTCCTCTTCCCAACACAAATCCCCATACTTACCACACTTACCCCCTAACAGTGGCGGCTGGTGCTCAAAATTTTTGGGTTGCACAAACAAACTGAAAAATTCTGAAAAAAAACATCAATTGCAGCCTCACTGTGCACATCAAATGCAACCACTGTGGCCATCAAACGCAGTCACTGTGCCCATAAAATGCTGCCATTGTGTCATCAAATGACCCCACTATGCCAAATGCTGCCACTGTGCCACCAAATGCTGCCACTGTGTCCATCAATTGCAGCCACTGTGCCCATCAAATGCCACCACTGCCCATCAAAAGTTGCCACTGTGGCCCCCCCCCCCCGCCCGCTCAATGGCGAGCTGTGGGACCTTGCAGCGGGTCAGACAGCGGCAAGCTGTGTCCTCCATGCATCTCCTCCCCTCCTCCTGATAGCCATCCAATCACAGCGCCTGTCCTTTCAGCCAATCAGGTGACGGGTAACAGACCCATGCTTCCTGATTGGTGGAGAGGCGGTTCAGTATTAGAAAAGCGAGTACCTGGGTGGATTCGGAGCCTATGGCTCTAATCAGGTGCTTAAAAAATACACCCCCGCTGCTGTAATTCAGACGCCTGGTGTCCGAAAAGGGGCCAGACATCTGAATAGGTGGTTGCGGCGGCAGCCATGGATAGATTCATCCATTAGTCATAGATAGGGGTGGCTGGAGAGAGGGGGCGGCGCCCGTGCGCCCTTAATGGACGCACCGCCACTGCCCCCTAGATTCCTCCTCCTAGAACAAAACCCCCTGCTTCCCCCTTACAAATCCCATCCCCCCCCCAATCTCCTTACAGCGCCATCCTACCTCACAGTGCCCAGGGCAGCTTCTCCTCCTGCCCACCCATTGTCCCCGCCCTGGGTGCCGTTATTTGTCAATGGTGTCCCTACGCATCTAGCAAACACAGATATGTTTGCAGCTACCAAAATGCATGGTATCCTCCAGCTTGGTGCAACACGATTCCAAAAAAAAATTGCTAGCAGTACTTTTTGCATGTTCCCACGTGTTAGGCAGCCTATTGACATGAATGGGCCTTCCCCAACGTGCCGCGGGGGAGCGCACAAGAAATACATGTGCTCAGAAGCACCTTTATGATGTGAAACAGCCCTTAAAATTACACTTAAAGTGCTTGTCCAAACCCACCTGAGCTCATCCCTGGTGGCCATACAAGCTTCGATAAATGATTGATTTCTTTTCCGATCAATCTCTTCTAGTAGGAATAATTGACTTATAGTCAGCAACCTGTTCAATCAATATGTCACACAAGGGGAAGTCAATTTCAAACAGTCGTTAAGATATGAGTGTAACTGCGATTGTAAATGATGGATTGCTTCTCTGTTTCTGCCATGTGATAATCAGATTAATCAAAATGTGATTATTTTTATAAACAAAGTATCTTAGTGCTGCTGATCAGGACTGCCGATAGGGGGGGTACTACCAATCCTCTTGTAGGAGGCCCAGACAAAGGGTGGGCCCAGACAGGGAGGGGGATCGCTAAGGCCGTGCAATTACAGGAACGATGCACTGTCCTGCACCCCCAGCAGCAGCTGAAAGCAGGTTTCTCCCCCTCTCCCTCTCGCTGGCATTCAGCTGCTGGAGGGAGAGACACACAGCGCATAGTTCTCCCCAGCACCCCACTGCACCGATCCTCCCTGCCCTCAGCACATCTGATCCCCCCATGTGCCCCCCCCCTCCCACTGGGTGCTGCTGGCACACGGGGGGATTTGTCAGCTGTCAGGACTGAAAGTGGAGAATTGGCCAGTACATATGTCATTTACCAGTCTCTTCCTTTTCTGAATGGACACAGTGAGTGATTTTTAATGATCGCTCATGTGTCCATTGATAACTGTGTTTTACTATGCTTCAGTTTATGAATGAACAGAAGCCTCTGGGTTTGATTTACTAAAGGCAAATTGACTGTGCACTTTACAAACATCAGATATTCGCCCGTTCGCTGAGCAGCAAATTTTATGGGTCGCTTTTGGTAAATTCAAGTGCTGCGGCACGCAGCATAATGTGCCCCATAATGGAATTGCTGTATGATGATTGGTCAAAGCATGCACCTGATCTGCATGCTTTGGCCAATCCCAGCTCCCTCTGCTAAAAGAGCCATAATTGGCCAAATCATGGCTCAGTGGGACTAAGTCCACGCCCACACTATATAAGGCTGCCTGTGTAGTGTTGTAGTGCATTCCGTGGTGTACAATTTGTAATATACATCAGGCGGTGTATTAATATATATATATATATATATATATATATATATACACACACAGTCTCATATGTGTAGATATATATATATATATATATATATATATATATATATATATATATATATACTCTGCATCTACTCTGCATCTATTGTAGCCTATATCTACAGTGCATTCCGTAGTGTACTGTTTCTACTACACTTTTGGTGGTGTACACAATACAGTGCAGCCATAGTGCAGTTGCTACTACTTTTCTGGTGGTGTACACAGTACACAATACAGTGTAGTGTGGTGTTGCAAAACAAAAAATACATCATGTCCGGAAAGCCACCAAAGGAGAGGCCAATGCTCACAGACCACTAAAAGAAGGCAAGCAGCCTCTGTGTCTACAGTCAACAGTGCTGGTCGTGGACATGGTGCAAATATTTTACAGCAGGGCCCGTTCCTGCGCCAACCAAGAGTAACTTTGAGGGGTTACAATGTTCCGGCACCACCAACACCTAAGGCTCAATTTTCTGCAGAGTATATAGGGCAGGCCGTATAGTATATATACTTCTGTTCAGAGTATATAGTGCCTGGGCCCCCCCCCCCCACGCCATTTTTTTTTATTTGGGTGCGTAGTTCCCCTTAATATCCATACCAGACCCAAAGAGCCTGGTAATGGGCTGGGGGGGGAACCCATGCCGTTTTTCTCAATGATTTTCATCTATATTGATGGGACCCGACAATTCATTATAGCCGCAAGCAGTTTTAAATGACTTTTTTTCCTTTAGAAATGTAATTTTGCTGTGGTACTGTTCTAAACACGGGAAGACTTGCCACTTTACAGGCCCCCCAGGCATGATATTTAAAGGAATATTTCATTTTTATTGTTTCACATTAAGCATTATTAAAATCCATGCTCCCGAAAAAACTGCCGTTTTTAAAACTTTTTTTTTTGCATTGATACATGTGCCATGGGGCAGGACCCAGGTCCCCATACACTTTTTATGGCAATAACTGGCATATAAGCCTTTTAAATTAGCACTTTTGATTTTTCACATTCGTGTCCCATAGACTTTAATGGTGTTCATGTTCTGCTGCGAACCGAACCGGGGGGGGGGGGGGTTGTTTGGCTCATCCCTACCTCAAAGGTGTGATGTCAGAGGTCTGTTTAGAGCCTCCCCCCCAACAGTATTGAAAATAAATAAATAAATAAAATAAATATATATATATATTTATATATATAAAATTATTAAAAACTAGTATTTAAATTGTAAAAATAAATTTTAAAAATTGCAAAAAATAAACTTTAAAAATTGAAATTTTTTATTTTTTTTAATTGTGAAAAATATTTAAAAAAATTAAGGGCTCATTCATTCATTGGGTTTTCTGGCCCATACAGTCTGAGTGAGCAATATGTTGCCATCTGTTACGCTATGGGGATGCAGCAGTTGCATGAACACAGCCGCAGGTCCTAATTTGATAGGTGTGCAGGTGTGGGTGAGTGACCCTGAATGCATACTGTCTGTGTTTGGGCCCATATACGTGCATCCACACGCCTGTCAAATTAGGACCTGCGGCTGCGTTTGTACAGCTGCTGCGTTCCCATTGACGCAGTGATGGCGAACCTTGCAGTGTAGTTGAGCAATATGGGAAATGTAGTTCCAAAAACAGCAATAGCCACATTAAAAACAAAACAAAATAAAAGAAAAAACGCAGATTCACACTGTACAGACCACAGCACCTATGTGAAGGAGTCCCAAGACCTAATTTACACACAGAACTTTATTAACTCAACACAGTTTTATCTTTTAGATTCAACCCTCATTCACATTTGGAGCCATTTTGTCATGCAATTTGACAGGTCAAATCGCTTGACAAGTCGCATCTTATTTGCGGCAATCGCACTGTTCAAATAGGTGTGACGCCGACTTTGCAGTGCCACATCGATTTAAAAAGTAGTTCCTGCACTGCTTTTGGTGATTTCGGGTGCGACTTGCATAGACATGTGTGCATGAAGCCGCACAGATGTCTTCCAAATTGTGCGATTTCATATGATGTTGCACAATTTCAAAGCCGCAGTCAATGTGAAGAAGGGCTTAGCGGGAATTTTGTAAGATATGCTATGTTTGTGTCCGCTAATAATGATTGTAGTGTATTTTTTGGTGAAAATATTGTTTTGATAATTTGGGGAAGGGGAGGGGGTCTGTCAGGTAGGATTTCTAACTGCAGCCCTGCTGCTGATTAATGCAGAGCAATCAATAACATTCCTGGCTGACTGACTCTGTTTGACAAAAATCCAATTTTCACCAATGGTAAATCAATTGAAAGGAAAGTTATCGATATTCGAATGTTTGAGGATGTGATGTTCTGATCAGATCGCACATGGCCACCATTAATCTGGCTATACACTAATAGAGGGCTGTGCCCCAACCACGTTTTAGTTTTACGACACATGTAAAGGGGCACTCTGATGGGGACAAGACATGTAAGGGGGCACTCTGATGAGGAAAACACATGTAAGGGGGCACTCTGATGGGGACAAGACATGTAAGGGGGCACTCTGATGAGAACAACACATGTAAAGGGGCACTCTGATGAGGACAACGCATGTAAGGGGGCACTCTGATGGGGACAAGACATGTAAGGGGGCACTCTGATGAGAACAACACATGTAAGGGGGCACTCTGATGAGGACAACGCATGTAAGGGGGCACTCTGATGAGAACGACACATGTAAGATTTTTCCAAAGCAAGAAATTTCTTGTGAAATGCGTCAACCTCATCATGTCCTGCCTGTTTGTGCCTGGATGTTTTTACTCAGTTTTTGATATTAATAAAGTGGACTTTGCATTGCATGGGTGTGCAGCCATTTGTTCTTTCTCGTTTCGCTTGATTTCTGCTAGAAGTGGCAGGGAGTGCACCCCATCGCTCGCATTATGCTTTGTGGATTATGGTCTGTATGATCTACCTGTGAGCAGAGGTATCTTTCTACATGTAAGGGGACACTCTGATGAGAATGACACTCTGATAAGGACAAAACATGTAAGGGAGCACTCCAATAAGGGCAACACATGTAAAGGGGCACTCTGATGAGGACGACACACGTGAGAGTCACTCTAATGAGGATGACACATGTAAGGGGACACGCTGATGAGGACAACACATGTAAGGGGACATTCTAATGAGGATGACACATGTAAGGGAGCACTCTGATGAGGACAACACATGTAAGGGAGCACTCTGATGAGGACGACACATGTAAGGGGAAATCTGATGAGGACAAGACATGTAATGGGACACTCTGATGAGGACAAGACATGTATGGGGGCACTGTGATGAGAACGACACATGTAAAGGGGCACTGTGAAGAGAATGACACATGTAAGGGGGCACTCTGATGAGGACAACACATGTAAGGGGGCACTCTGATGAGGGCGACACATGTAAGGGGGCACTCTGATGAGGATGACACATGTAAAGGGAGCACTCTAATAAGGGCAACACATGTAAAGGGGCACTCTGATGAGGGCGACACATGTAAGGGAGAACTCTGATGAGGTCGACACACGTGAGAGTCACTCTAATGAGGATGACACATGTAAGGGGACACGCTGATGAGGACAACACATGTAAGGGGACATTCTAATGAGGATGACACATGTAAGGGAGAACTCTGATGAGGACAACACATGTAAGGGAGCACTCTGATGAGGACGACACATGTAAGGAGAAATCTGATGAGGACAAGACATGTAATGGGGCACTCTGATGAGGACAAGACATGTATGGGGGCACTGTGAAGAGAATGACACATGTAAGGGGGCACTCTGATGAGGACAACACATGTAAAGGGGCACTCTAATAAGGACAACACATGTAAGGGGGCACTCTGATGAGGGCGACACATGTAAGGGGGCACTCTGATGAGGATGACACATGTAAGGGGACACGCTGATGAGGACAACACATGTAAGGGGGCATTCTAATGAGGATGACACATGTAAGGGAGCACTCTGATGAGGACAACACATGTAAGGGGGCACTCTGATGAGGACAACACATGTAAGAGGGCATGCTGATGAGGACGACATATGTAATTGGGCACTCTGATGAGGACAACACATGTAAGAGGGCACGCTGATGAGGACGACATATGTAACTGGGCACTCTGATGAGGACAAGACATGTAAAGGGGCACTCTGATGAGGACAACACATGTAAGAGGGCACGCTGATGAGGACGACATACGTAAGTGCGCACTCTGATGAGGACAAGACATGTAAAGGGGCACTCTGATGAGGACAACACATTAAGAGGGCGCGCTGATGAGGACGACATATGTAAGGGGGCACTCTGAGGACAACACATATAAAGGGGCACTCTGATGAGGACAATACATGTAAGGGGGCACTCTGATGGGGACCCTGATCTAAGGGTAACTGATGCGAACCCTGGTATAAGGAGACACGCTGATAAAGACTCCTGCTTTAAGGGGGGCTCTGATAGAGATGCTTGATATAAGAGGGCACAGGTTCTGTTTAATCATCCTAATGACAGCCCGATACATACGTACAGGGCCGTCTTTAAGGCAGGGCAAAAGGGGCAGCTGCCCTGGGCCCTGTCATTGTTGTAGGGCCCAAAGCAGCTGCCTCATACTTGCCAACTATCCCAGTTTGCATTCCCCTGTCCCTTGAAGTTTTAGTACTGTGCTGTGTCCTGATATCTCAGTGTGAAGTGCTGCTACTAATGCTGCCCAGCTCTGCCCTATTGTTGTGTACAGATGACTCACCTGCAGACCCTGTGTTTACATGTAAATAAGCGACATTCATATGTAAATAGCAGTGACATGCATATGTAAATAGCTGAGGCCAATGGAATTGATATGTAAATAAAGGCAGTATTCATATGTATATCATGCCCCGCTGCAGTGAGGAGATGATGTGCTGTAACCTATAGCAACCAGTGATCAGTATTACTGTACAGTAATCTCTAGCAGCCAATCAAAAAGCAGAAATCATGTGCTGTAAGCTCTAGCAACTAATCAGTGAGCCTTAAGGAGTGCTGTAACCTCTAGCCACCAGTTAGTTAGCGGTAATGATATGCTGTAACCTCTGGCAACCAATCGCAATCGCTGCCTGATCTGATAAGGTAAACTGGTTTTAAGTCTAGCTGCTATTTTTTTTTTGTCTCAGAGAAGGTGGAGAGTGAAATTGCATGGGGGGAGGGGGGCCCTAAGAAAATTTTTGCCCAGGGCCCAATCAATATTAAAGATGGCCCTGCATACGTATGTTTCCCAGGTCATGACTCATGGTAGAGAAGTGTGCCGAGTGAACTGGGAATACCGGTTCCCTGTGTCTCTGTCACACTGTGTGACAAACTGTCAAAGACTTTACACACAGTGTTGACATTATGACCATTGACTTTTTTTTTTTTTTACTGCACCTCCAGATGAGATCCAAAGGAATATTGGTGCGTACATTTGATGACTGGATGAACCACGTACACTGTTAGGGCTTGTTGACATGTGCGGTGCCTTCTGAAGAGGAATCTGTGTTCGGATCGCTCTTCAGAGAGCATTTGAAAGGTGATGAGGAGGCTTTGTACCGCCTGCTCACTGCCTGTTTTAACCCCTTAAATGCTGGACTGCCGCACACGCAAACCATGTGCATTGCAGAGCAGCCCTACTCACTTGAATGGGTTGCACTCAATGCGCACTATTACCGCAGTGAGTATCGTTCTTTTGTGGCCACAAAGCAAAACAAAGCATTGTGGCCGCTGCACAAATAACCCCCCCCCCCCCCCAGTTACAGGGGGTAGCGGTTGAGGGGGGCTAAAAGTATGGTTCAACCACAGGGTTTTACTGGCCCTCAACCACTCCTGTGAACAAGAACTTTGGTCAAATAAAAATGTTCCATCATGCTCCTTTGATTTTTCTTATCACCACGATTAAAAACGGATGCCACTAATGGTTAGAGAATCTGAATGGAAGTCTACCTGTGTACAGCTAGCTTTAATAGTAAAGGGGATTGTACAATCAGATTGTAGTGTGTGTGGCCAACCTTACTCAGCATGCATGTCCATAAAAGCTGTACTAATCCCAAAACCAGAAGTGTAATATATCGCAGCTTACCAATCATTAGATGTGGTGGCTGCATTCGTTTCCTTTTCTTTGGCTGGTTTCCCTCGGTTTTCAGCTAGTGATCTGACCAGCAACACACCTCCTGTATTAGAGAGCCCCCAATCTGGATGAAGGAGAACTGGGGGACAGCAGCATTGTTTATCTGGGAGTAGGGGAGTGTTAGATATACTAGCAGATTTAAATACACTAACAAATTGAAACCAAACACCAGCTAACACTTTATAATCAGTTAACTTTTTTTTCCCCATTTGGGATAAAGGTTGTACATGAATAAATAAAAGTTGATTGTTGTAAGCACCACTGTCAGTGGTAAACGGTTTGTCTTATCTGTGTAACTGCTACATCTGTGGAGCAGCTTATCTGGTGAAAAACAACAGACTTACTGGCTAGATCACCAGGTAAAAATAAAGGAAAGAAAGCCTATAAAGGAAAACAAATGCAGCCATAAAATCTAAGAACTGGTAAACTGTAATGTACTAAATGTTTGCTTTTGGGTTTAAGCCCCTCTGCATATTCTATGCGGATCAGATGCGATCCGAGAAGCATAGAGTCGCATGGAAACTGTGCATGCTTTTTTTTTCTTTATTATTATTATTATTATTATTTTCAGCATTTCAAGAAAAAAAAAAAAAAAAAACCTTATCTTGAAACATATACAATGCAAAAGAAAAAAAAAGGAGAAAGAAAAAAGGAGGAAAAAAAAGAGAGATAAAGAAAAAAAAAACATGCTAAGCAGAATTCGCATTGTGATGTAAAAAAATTGCAATGTGAATTTGCACCGTGTACCGCGCCCAATTTGCAATGCATCAGTGTGAACCGGGGCTAATACTGATTTCATTTCATTTTAAATTTCTACATGTTCCCTAGGGCCCATTCACACCAGAAACTGCACATAATTGTGCGTTTTTGACTGCATGTTTACTTGCATTTGAAGCGCGTTTGAAGCACGCTTGACGTGTGCTTGAATGCGTTTTGTTCTGCTTTTTGTGCAGTACGTTTTGGGTTAGGCTTACTTGGCTTAACCGCTTGCCGACCGCCTCACGCCGATATACGTCGGCAGAAGGGCTCGTACAGGCAGAATCATGTACCTGTACGTTGCCCTTTAAGAGGCGGCCAGCAGGTGTAGGCGGCCGGCGGCGCCCACACGCGTCCCTCCAAACTCCATGAGTCGGAGGCCCATCGGGGTTGCCAGCCTCAATAAAACCAGGGACAGTATGTGTCTGTGTGTGTATACTGTATGTGTGTGTGTGTATGTATACTGTGTGGCCCCATAATCTCCTATTGCCCGTGGGCCCCATAATCTTCTATTGCCCAGGGTCCCATAATCTCCTATTGCCCTGGGGGCCCCATTGTCAATCTGCCCCTGGCATCTCCCCATTCTGCCTAGTGACACCATCACTGATCACAGCTCCCTGTGATCGGAGCAGAGATCAGTGGCATGCCACACACAGCCACGCCCCCCCACAGTTAGAAACACACTCCTAGGACACACTTAACCCATGCATTGCCCCCTAGTGGTTAACGCCTTCACTGCCAGTGTCATTTACACAGGAATCAGTGCATTTGTATAGCACTGATTGCTGTATAAATGACAATGGTCCCAAAAATGTGTCAAAAATGTCCGATCTGTCTGCTGATCGCCGCCATTTAAAAAAAAATATTAATAAAAATTACATAAAACTATCCCCTATTTTGTAAACGCTATAACTTTTGTGCAAACCAATCAATAATTGCTTATTGCGTTTTTTTTTTACCAAAAATATGTAGAAGAATACGTATGCAGCTAAACTGAGGAAAAATAATTTTTTTAATATATATTTTGGGGGATATTTATTATAGAATATAGTAAAAAAGAATGTGTTTTTTTCAAAATTGTTGCTTTTTTGTTTATAGCGCAAAAAATAAAAAACGCAGAGGTGATCAAATACCACCAAAACAAAGCTCTATTTGTGGTAAAAAAAAAGGACATCAATTTTGTTTGGGAGCCATGTCGCACGACTGCACAATTCTCAGTTAAAGCGACGCAGTGCCGAATCGCAAAAAGTGCTCTGGTCAGGAAAGGGGTAAATTCTTCTGGGGCTGAAGTGGTTAAAGGGGCGCGGTGCACGGGCAGTGCGTTTAAAGCTCATTTGTGGTGTGGAAAAATGCTGCATGCTCTGCTGTTTTTTAACTACCTCTGAACTGCACTGCAATGACGTGAGCTCTGCCCATAGGATGACCTTGATCTTGGGCTGTCTACGCAATTGGTGTGCCGCTCAAAATGCATCCAACTGCGTTTGGTGTGAAAAAGCCTAGGGCACCCCACACCCTTGAGCCCCGGTTCACGATATGTGGTGTGGGGAACCGCATGCGATTTTGAACAGGGGAATTTTCAGCAGTGTGGTTTGAGTCATTATTCTGCATAGCTTAAATTGCATGAAGTCGCACTAAAAACATGCATGACCCTTTATTTTGGCCCCACCAGAATCAATCAGATCGCATTGGTTATTCACACCCATGTGATCTAATTCTGCATATTGCACTGGGTTTTGCAAACCAATTTGGGGGGGGGGGGGGGGCTTTTGTCAACTTAACATGCACACCTGCATTGAGGCATTGATTCGCATAAACGGGGTGTGATTTGCATGTGGTGCGTAATCCTCACAGAACTGCGAATTCCACACCGCATCAGTGTGAATCGGGGCTTAAGCCTTAACCACTTCCCGCCCGCCACATAACAGAATGACGTCCGCAAAGTGGTTAAGTTATAAGCCGCGATTGTTGGGGGGAGGGGGTGCAGCGCGGCGATCGTGGTGTGTCACTCCAACTCCAATCATGGTAAAGAGCCTATGACCAATCACAGCTGATCACAGCGTGTAACCAGGAAGTGCCGGCTATCCTCGGTTTGCGCTGAAAAGAGAGCCGATCAGAGGCTCTCCTGTCGGGGGGGGGGGGGGTCTGCTCTGATAATCTGGGCATTGATTATAAGCTCAGCCTCCAACAGAGGTGCCCATCACATCTGTCAATCACTGCCCATCAGCGGCCAATCAGCACCCACAAAAGTGCCAGTCAGTACCCCCCAAAGTGCCAATCGGTGCACATCAAAGTGCCAATAAGTGCCCATCAGTAACGATTGTCAATACCTCATCATCAGTGCTGCCCATCAGTGCCATCTATTAGTGCCCATCGGTGCTGCCTATTAGAGCCCATCAGTGACCATTAGTGCTGCATATCAGTGCCGCCTATCGGTGCCAGGGGCGTACCTAGAGCATTTGGCCCCCGGGGCGGATCCTATGCCTGACACCCCCCCACCTTAAAATGTATAAACACCTCACTTTGCCCCCTGCATACCTCTGCATCCTTCAATATCTTTTTGTCACTACTTTGTACCTCCCCCTCTCCACAACTGCACCTCTGGGCCCCTTTACTTTACACAGCACCCTGCACCTCCGCATCCCTTTACATTACACAGCCCCTCACAGCTCTGGACCCCCTGCATGTTACACAGACCCCCTACAGTACAGACCCCCCTCCCTACCGTACAGACCCCCCATCTTCAGTGTAGACCCCACCAAATAAGAGGACTACATATCCCAGCATGCAAGGCTGCAATGCATTACAGAGGAGGGCTACAAGTCCCAGCATGCACTGTACTACAGAGGAGGGCCGCAAATCCCAGCATGCAAGGCAGCACTGCACTATAGAGGACTACAAGTCCCAGCATGCAAGGCTGCACTGCATTACCAAGGAGGACCACAAGTCCCAGCATGCAAGGCTACTCTGCACTATAGAGGACCACAGGTCCCAGCATGCAAGGCTGCACTGCATTACAGAGGAGGACTACAAGTCCCAGCATGCACTGTACTACTGAGGAGGACCACACCTCCTAGCATGTAAGGCTGCACTGCACTACAGAAGATGAATACAAGTCCCAGCATGCAGAGCTGCACTGCACTATAGAAGAGGACTACAAGTCCCAGCAAGCAAGGCTGCACTGCATTACAGAGGACTACAAGTCCCAGCATGCAAGGCTGCACTGTACTACAGAGGAGGCCTACAAGTCCCAGCATGCAAGGCTGCACTATGGAGGACTACAAGTCCAAGCATACAAAGCTGCTATGCTCAGCGGAGGAGAACTGTAAGCCCACACAGCCCGGTATGTTGGGACTTGTAGTCCTCCTCAGCTGCATCTTGCAGTTTAGGATGTTGAGGTTACATAATAAGAGCTGCAGAGAATCTCTTCACACCCCCCCCCCCCTCGGTCTCTCTCTGTATGACCAGCACTGACCTGTACCGGGAGGACACAGAGCCAGTGACACCTGTCGGCAGTGATCCGGGATCCGGTGCAACAATCCCCTTCTCTGTGGTTGCGTCGCGCCGTTCTGATCAGTCTCGGGCAGCGGCTGTCACTCACAGCCGAGCAGAGTGAAGCCGCCTCCCCCTCCTCTTGTATGTCTACACAGTGCTGTGCATGGAGGAGGAGGGGGAGGCGCAGATGTCACTCCACTCGGGTGCTGCTCGCACCTCCCCCTGCAATGCCGCCCGCAGCTCTCTGTGTGGTCAGTCTAATCCGAGGCCCTGTCTCCTCTTCAGTCGGAGGGGGAGGGCGCTGGCCTGGCACCCCCCCAGGGTGTGGCACCCGGGGCGGCCCGCACCCCCCGCCCCACACTTAGTACGCCACTGATCGGTGCCCATCAGTGCTGCATATTAGTGATGCCTATTAGTGCCCAACAGCGCCACCTATCAGTGACCATCAGTGTCCACCAGTGCTGCATATCAATGCCACCTATCAGTGCCCATCAGCGCTGCATTTCAGTGCCGCCCAGGTGTGATTACTAATTGTGCTTTGACTGGGGGAATGTAAAGATCCGTGTTTCTGCTTAGCAGGATCTCAGGATCAGCACATTTCCCTCTCACAGAACACGGATTGGTGGTTCCCGGAGGACATCACGTCTGCCGCTGATTGGCTTCACCTGTGTACAATCACAGTGGGAGTGGGGCGCCGGTGGCGTGCGCCCCAGACCCAAAAATGTCAGATCACCTACTAGGTATATGATCTGGCACAGAGCGGCCCCCCTACTGCATTATATCTATGTGGGACGGTTGCTAAGCAGGTAATATAAGGCCACTTACCTGTCCAAGGATCCCGTGATGTTGGCACCCCAAGCCGATTCATCCATTGACTTCCGGTGCAAGCGCGGGCATTGTAAGTAAGGGAAACTACTGTGCATGCGCTTCACTTTCTGAATGGACACACACAAGTCCCAGAAGGCAGCGGGGGGGAGGAGGAGGGGCTAGACATGACATAGATCACTGTGCGGCGATCTTACATGGGAGTGGGAGCGGGTACCTGTCAAAACTAGGTACCCGCTCCCCCCCCCCCCCAAACTGCCAAATGTGGCAGTGGAGGGGAGGAGGGTGCAAACAAGTGGAGCTTCCCCTTTTGGGTAGAGCTCCGCTTTAAGCCAAGCCAAAAACGTATAGAAAAATGCAGTGTAAAACGCATTGAAGCACATGTCAAATGGGCTACAAATGTGTTTCAAATGCATGTAAACAGTTATGTGCAATTTCTGATGTGAATGAGCCCTGAAAGTGTTGCTAAACCCAGGAGCCTGCATTCACTATATCTGGTCTCCCACAGTACAAAGAACATGGAAATGCAATTATTTTAGTAAATATAAACTACTGAATACCTTTTCTCATCAGCAGTATATAGCAGTCTTGTGACTTTTATCACTGTCCAGCCAAGTACCGGGTAAAGCTTGTAGGAGGAGTTTTCTGACTGTCCTATGAGACTGTAAGACCCATGACCCTCTGTTTGGACAGTGCTGATTGGCCCTGTGCTGATCACATGCACCCTTCCAATAAAAACCTCTCTAGCAATACACACCAAACTGAGCATGTGCAGCCTGACTCCATAGCATGTGCTCAGGAAATGATCAGGGAACAGTAAAAGAAGGGGAGGATCAGAGAAGTCAGGATCAAACAGCCTGTTTACACAATGCAGAGGATTAACCCCTTAGGTTCCACAGTGAGTAAAACAAGCATGTTTTACTGCATATACAGACTGATTTTACTGTTGTGGGTTCAGTAAGACCCCTTTCACACACGCAGGGAGCTTTTAACCCCAAAAAAGGGGTTAAAAATGCCTAAAAAGCACTGCTGCCGAAGTGCTTTGCAGGCACAGCCCATTGATTTCAATGGCAGGGGTGGTGGAGGAGCGCTGTATACACCGCTACCGCACTGCCCCAAAGATGCTGCTTGCAGGACTTTTTTCCCATCCCGCAAGCGCACTACCCCAGTGTGAAAGCACTCAGACCAGGGGAGGATCGCATGGCAATTTAAATTAGATGCGGGTGAGAGAGCGAGTGGCTCCGCGGGCAGATGAAAGTGGGTGGCTCCGCGATCAGATGAGAGAGCAGGTGGGCTGGGCAGCTGAGTGACTCGGCAGGTGGGTGAGAGAGCAGGCGGTTGGGTGGGTAAGAGAGCAGATGGGTCTGGCAGCTAGGCAGCTTGGTGGGTGAGAGGGCGGCTGGCCAATCAGGGAGCTGGCAGGTGGGGGGAGCAGAGAGATGACATCATCTCTCACCGCCCACCCTGCTATTCCGCCCTCACTGTGCATGCAGCCGCGGGCAGCAGAGAGAATACATTATCTCTCTGCTGCCTGACTCTGGGACACAGCAAGAGACAATCGGCAACTTGTGGCAGGTAACGTGGCAAGTGACAGTCCGTAACTTGTGGCAGGCGACGGTGGCAAGTGACACGCTCAGGACTCCCACTGATTCTGCATTATGGTGAGTTGAACTATTTCATTTTATATAACAATGTAATGATAGAAATAATGCACTTCAATCATCCTGACACCAAATCAACCATGGTGCCAGGATGATTGAAGTGGCAACACCAGCCATTTCCCGATAAATTGCCCGCAAAAAAAGTATTTTCTGGCAGTGCCCCTCCCAAGACTAGACTCTGGATCCCCTGACTCAGACTTTCACACTGGGGTGGCTTGAGAGGCGCTTTTCAGGCACTAGTGCTAAAATGCCTGAAATGCGCCTTCAGGGTGAAAATGGTCTAAAAATAAAAATGTTCCAGAAGGTACAGAAGATTTGTAGAGGAGGGTTTTGTTTTAATATCAAAACTGTATCCGTTGTGGATTGCTGATTGGGGAAATGTTACATTGTATCTCAATGACAAACTTAGGAGTTCCACAGAAGGAAGAATATAAGATCGTGTTTTGCTACATTGTATAATTCCTGATACATTGTATGATTTCCAATACATTGTATAATTCCTGATACATTATAAGATTTCCAATACATTGTATGATTACTGATACATTGTATAATTCCTGATACATTGTATGATTTCCGATCTATTGGACAGACGATCTCCCGACAATCGGACACCTGGCAGATCGGAGCTCTCACCCCTCCCTGGGCTGGCCGGGGATCGCAGCGATGACAGGTCGGCCTCCTCCCCTTTAGGGGTTGGTTATGGCAGAGAAGGAAGTCGGAGCAGAGAGGAGGCGCTGAGCCCGCTGGAGGGACACGGAGAGGAGTGCGGGGAGCGCAGGGCGGCGGAGATGAGCGCAGGAGAGCTGCACAGGTGAGGAGGGGGGACAGGGGAAGAGCTGCTCAGGTGAGGAGGGGGGACAGAGGGAAGAGCTGCACAGGTGAGGAGGGGGGGTGGACAGGGGAAGAGCTGCACAGGTGAGGAGGGGGGGGACAGGGGAAGAGCTGCACAGGTGAGGAGGGGGGGTGGACAGGGGAAGAGCTGCACAGGTGAGGAGGGGGGGGACAGGGGAAGAGCTGCACAGGTGAGGAGGGGGGGACAGGGGAAGAGCTGCACAGGTGAGGAGGGGGGGAGACAGGGGAAGAGCTGCACAGGTGAGGAGGGGGGGGGACAGGGGAAGAGCTGCACAGGTGAGGAGGGGGGAGACAGGGGAAGAGCTGCACAGGTGAGGAGGGGGGGAGACAGGGGAAGAGCTGCACAGGTGAGGAGGGGGGGGGACAGGGGAAGAGCTGCACAGGTGAGGAGGGGGGGGGGGCAGGGGAAGAGCTGCACAGGTGAGGAGGGGGGGGACAGGGGAAGAGCTGCACAGGTGAGGAGGGGGGACAGGGGTAGAGCTGCACAGGTGAGGAGGGGGGGACAGGGGAAGAGCTGCACAGGTGAGAGGGGGGGGACAGGGGAAGAGCTGCACAGGTGAGAGGGGGGGACAGGGGAAGAGCTGCACAGGTGAGAGGGGGGGACAGGGGAAGAGCTGCACAGGTGAGAGGGGGGGACAGGGGAAGAGCTGCACAGGTGAGAGGGGGGACAGGGGAAGAGCTGCACAGGTGAGAGGGGGGACAGGGGAAGAGCTGCACAGGTGAGAGGGGGGGGACAGGGGAAGAGCTGCACAGGTGAGATGGGGGGGACAGGGGAAGAGCTGCACAGGTGAGAGGGGGGGACAGGGGAAGAGCTGCACAGGTGAGATGGGGGGTACAGGGGAAGAGCTGCACAGGTGAGATGGGGGGGACAGGGGAAGAGCTGCACAGGTGAGATGGGGGGACAGGGGAAGAGCTGCACAGGTGAGATGGGGGGGACAGGGGAAGAGCTGCACAGGTGAGGAAGGGGGGGATAGGGGAAGAGCTGCACAGGTGAGGGGAGGGGGAGAGGAGTGGTGGGGGCAGCCCTGGATCACAGCTGGGGCCAGATCATTGTCCATCCTCCAGATGTGGGGTCTGCTCTGTACAGTGCTGTGTATATGTACCAGGAAAGTTCCCAAACTTTGTTTTTGTTATAAAACTCTCCACAGAACACAGCCAGCTCATGATAATACTGTATATGTTGGTTTTATGTACCGAGATCTTCATGTGTGGGTCACAAGTGGGGTGTTATGGAACTTGGGGTGACCACTAGTGATCAGGCTGGTTGGATTTTTGTTTTTTATATGCTATTCACATTTGCTGTAGTGATGAAAAGTGAAGGTATAGGCAGTAATTGGGTGCCCCCCCCCCATAGTGGTGAATAGTAGATGTCGAGGTTGGGTGAACCAAAGTCACATTGTTTGTTTATAGTTGAGGACAGCCTCTTTCTCTAGGTTACTACCCTATAGACATTAATGAGGTGGTACCCAATGTGCCTCTTGGATGTTGAGGTGATAGACATTAGTATGGTGCTAGTCAATATTCCCCCATTGCCAATAATGAGGTGATACCCAACATGCCCCATAGGCATTTAGGTAGGTGATACCCAACATGCCCCACAGGCATTTAGGTAGGTGATACCCAACATGCCCCACAGGCATTTAGGTAGGTGATACCCAACATGCCCCACAGGCATTTAGGTAGGTGATACCCAACATGCCCCACAGGCATTTAGGTAGGTGATACCCAACATGCCCCACAGGCATTTAGGTAGGTGATACCCAACATGCCCCACAGGCATTTATGAAGGTAATACAATACCCAACATGCCCCACAGGCATATAGTGAAGTGATACACAATATGCCTAGGGTTGCCACCTCATCCCTTTAAACCCAAACACATATGAATTACCAGGTTCTGAGGCTAATTTAATGCAGATAAGGCACCAAGTGAGTTTAATTAACACCTTAATCAACCACAGAACTTGTGTAATTCATATATGTTTGGGTTTAAAGGGAAGAAGTGATACCCGACATGCCCCATAGGCACTTAGTGAGGCGATAGCCAACATGTCCCATAGGCACGTAGGGAGGCGATAGCCAACATGCCCCATAGGCACGTAGGGAGGCGATAGCCAACATGCCCCATAGGCACGTAGGGAGGCGATAGCCAACATGCCCCATAGGCACGTAGGGAGGCGATAGCCAACATGCCCCATAGGCACGTAGGGAGGCGATAGCCAACATGCCCCATAGGCACGTAGGGAGGCGATAGCCAACATGCCCCATAGGCACGTAGGGAGGCGATAGCCAACATGCCCCATAGGCACGTAGGGAGGCGATAGCCAACATGCCCCATAGGCACGTAGGGAGGCGATAGCCAACATGCCCCATAGGCACGTAGGGAGGCGATAGCCAACATGCCCCATAGGCACGTAGGGAGGCGATAGCCAACATGTCCATTAGATGTTAAGGTGGTCATACACAACATGCCCCATAGGCCTTAATAAGGTGGTATCCTTTGTGCCACATAGACATAAAGGTGGTGATGCCCAACATATATTGGGTAGAAAAAATCTGGTCAAGAGTCTAGCCAGTCAATCCTATTGCACACTTCATGGGCACCTTTTAATCTAAACAATCTTTTTATATACTGTATGTGTGTGTGTGTATCTATAGCTGCCAAAAGTTCACCACACATATGCAGTCTGACTGTACAATCTCTTTTTAGATCTACTAGTAACTGTCATCCAAGTGCCTACTTGATTGGATAATTAGGTAGGTACACCTAGAAGAGACTGTACAGTGTGGCTGCAACATGTATGTGACCTTTTGGACTAATTAGTATGGACCCCATCATTTCCACCTTTCCTCACTGGCCTACCTGTGATAGCAGCCCACACTCACCGATGCGATTTTTCCACTCGCCTTCATAGAACAGTTCACACTTATCAACCACTGAGCTCTACAGCAAGGTGCAGAATCTGTGTGTGCAGCAATGAGTGCCGAGTGCGATGGACAGAAGCTATTGTATGGTAAACTTTCCCTAGGTGTAGGGTTGCTGCCAGCTGTTGGGACATTCAAGTACCACCTGCATGGATCGAATGCTAAAACGCATGCACGCACGCTGGTGTACATTGTATAGAGGCATTGAAATGCATTGTTGTAATACATTGAGCTGTTGACTTTATTTTTTATTTTTATTAAAGTGTTATGTGGTTTGGTGTGGGAGGAGCATAATTTTATTCTAAATGTTGCGTTATTTAAACAGAGAACTGACAAAATAATTATCTTCTATGTGCTGTTGCGCTGAGCCTGTGATGATTTATGCAGCTCAACAGACATGGTGTGAATGAGCCCTAACTCTGGGCACAATCACTCTAATATCAATGGAGGAGTTATTGGGGGAGATTTACTAAAGGCAAATAGACGGTGCACTTTGCAAAGTGCACCATCTATTTGCCTTTAGTAAATGAACCCCATTGTGTCTTTATCTCAGCTGCAATTTATATGCAGGATTTCTAATGCCCCGTACACACGAGCGGAATTTCCGTCGGAAAAATCTTGGACTGTTTTTCCGACAGAATTCCGCTCAAGCTTGGCTTGCATACACACGGGTCACACAAAAGCTCTCTGAACTTTCGACCGCCAAGAACGCGGTGACGTACAACACTACGATGAGCTGTGAAAATGAAGTTCAATGGTTCCGAGCATGCGTCAAATTATTTCTGAACATGCGTAGGAATTTTGCGTGTCGGAATTGGTACAGACGATCGGAATTTCCAATCGAAAAATTGAGAACCTGCTCTGGTGGGAATTCCGCCAGCAAAAGTCCGATGGAGCGTACACACGGTGGGAATTTCCGACCAAAAGCTCACATCGAACTTTTGCTGGCGGAATTACGATCATGTGTACGGGGCATTAGGGTCACTGTCTTGGGTACGCTGGGCACTTAGCTCCTGTGCATCCTATCCTGGTGTGATTTTGTTGCACCCAGGAGGCACAGGTGCAGCATCCAGCCCCCGCTGTCTGTAGCCTGTCAAAGTCTATGACAGGTTGAAATATGCAGTGGCTGGTCGCTATACTAAGTGGTACTTGCATTCAGCCCTGGTTCACCCCAGCGCGACTTGACAGCTGAATGTTTACATGACCAGTCGCATCACATTTGCGGCAACGGGACCATTCAAATCTTTGGAAAAGGTTCCTGCACTATTTATGTGCGATTTTTCAGTGCTACTTGCATTGACATCTGTTAAATTAAGTCACACACAGATGTCAGCAAGCCGCACATGAAGTTACACTGATAGTCACCTTTGAAGTTGCGCTAAAGAAGCAGGGTTGCATGTATTTAATGATGTATGACCAGAACGCTGAGAAGGTGGTAAAGATATGACCCTAGCATTGATGTCTATGATGCGCAAATACAGTGTGACATAAAATATTGCAACAACCACCATTTTATTCTCTAGGGTGTCTACAAAAAAAAATAAAAATATATATATATATATATATATATATATATATATATATATATATATATATATATATATATATATATATATATATATATATATATATATATATATATATATATATATATATATATATAATTTATTATGTGTGTGTGTGTAATATATATAAAACTTTTTTTTTTTTTTTTTTTTTTTTTTTTTTTTTTGAGGTTTAGTGTTTAAGTGGTTAAACTTTTTTCACTTGCACAGTCTATTCCATGGATAAAGTTGCCTAGTTTTTCTCTTCCTTTCTTTTGAAGTCTGTGGATTCAGAAGAGCAAAGAGAATTCTTTGCATGAAAAGAATTGTGAAACACTTTAGTAAAGATCGTGAGAATGATTCTTCATGATTAATTGTGCCGCTGTAGTGTGAACCAGACCTTAATCCGTGATCTGGTGCATAGCTGCTACCCTGTAGCAGTAAAACTGCTATAGGGCGGTCAGCAAGTGGTTAATGGGTGCTGTTGCAAGTCGCACTGAAATCGCACAGAAATAGTTCAGGAAACTTTTGTCGCAGAGTTCGAAACAGTTCCACGGCTGCAAATGGGGGTTCGACTTTTCGTGCGACTCTGAACTGTCAAGTCGCACTGGTGTGAACCAGGGCTAAAGCCTCATACACACTATTAGATTTTCTGCAAATTTTTTTGTCTACAGATTTACCAAAACCATATAGTGCATAATGAAACCCTTGCGTTTTTTCACCTATGCATTCAAGTGAAAAAACACCTGGCAGTAATGCACGCCCCCCCCCCCCCCCCCATTTTAGTTACCTAAGCCTTAGAATTTGTCCCAGGTGGATGTGCCGTCTCTCAGCTAGGGGGTTCTCGACTCTTGATTGGATAGATTGATAGCAGAGCAGCCATTGGCTCACACTGCTGTCAATCAAATTCAATGATGTGCCCGCTGGAGGGCAGGGCTGAATCCTGCATTTGGCTTCTATGGATGCCTAATGCTGGACTCGGGAGTGCACCCGCAAGGTAACCCCCTGGGAGAGCGCTTCTCAGTGGGGGTTATCTGATGTGGGGAGGAGCCCACTAAGGTCCGGTTCACACTGAGACAGCACGACTTACAGCGCGACTGCCTCAGGCGACCCAGACGCGATCGCTGCGGCGACTTGCAAAACGACTTCTGTATAGAAGTCAATGCAAATCCCCTCAAGTCGCCCCCAAAGTCGTACAGGAATCTTTTTATAAGTCGGAGCGACTTGTGTCACTCCGATTAGAACGGTTCCATTGTACAGAACGGGACACTACTATTTAATTATTACTTTTTTTTAAATAAAAAATAAACCTTTTAGTATCACTTTAATGCCGCGTACACATGATCGGAATTTCGGCCAGCAAAAGACCAATGAAAGCTTTTCATCGGAAAATGCGACCGTGTGTATGCCCCATCGGAATTTAGCTGGCCGAATTCCCGCCAGCAAAAATTTGAGAGCATGTTCTCAATTTTTCCGACGGAACAACTTTCTATCGGAAACTCCGATCGCGTGTATGCGAATCCGACACGCAAAAAATCACGCATGCTCATATGCAACTACGAGACGGAAGCTATTGGCTACTGGCTATTGAGCTTCCTTTTTCTAGTCCCGTCATACGTTACCGCGTTCTTGGCGGTTGAAATTTCGCGTGACCGTGTGTATGCAAGACAGCTTGAGCGGAATTCCGTCTGGAAAACCATCAGACCTTTTTCCGACCATAATTCCGATCGTGTGTACTCGGCAGTAGAGTTTGAATTTGTATGATTTCCTTTAGATTGTAGTGCACTGATTGCATACACATTGAAAGTGTTTAGGTCTCACATCATATTATATAGTTTTGGTAAATCTGAAGGAATAAATCTACAGAAAATTGTATAGTGTGTATCCAGCTTTAAGGTTTGACTTCCCATATTACATGGTTTTGTTAAATCTGAAGACAAAAATCTTCAGAAAATCTAATAGTGTGTGTGGGGGTCTTGGATGACTTCTTCAGCAGCTTGAAACCATAAATTCCAATTCAGATGATGAACATAATGGCGCCTCTAATAATAATAATGCAATGATTGTGCCCAGAGCCGGGTCTTGAACAAATTTAGGAGAGGAAGTGGCAGACCTGATTACATCCGTCATGCTGTTGACTTTTCTCCCAGTATAATCGCTGTTTTAAAATGTGACCGTTCTTCTGAATGATTTACACACAACCCACGCTGGCCTCTCTGCTGATTCCATGATGCTTTTTACATGAGCGTGCAATAAACTGTGACGTATGAATTTTATGTAAATCGACATGCCTGTGTGTGTGTGTGTGTGACAGATGGGAACGACACGGTGATTGTGACACGGATCCGACTTCTCCTGCTCGCTGCACGCCACTCATTTCTAAGGTGCCTGTCTTATGTGTCAGGAATGAGCTGGTAATCTCTTCCCTCCCCCTTGGAAAAGCCCAAGGTATTAGGATAATATGAGAACTGCAAATTCACGATGTACTGTCAGCCCAGCTGCTGCTTCTCATGCTTCCAGTGTTCATCATCGCAGGTCACCCCGACCGCCCATGTGGCTGGGACAAGTTTCCCGAAACAACAACCTGTTCAAGTAAATATAAACCCTCACCTTGTAAAACAACGCGTTTAAAATAAAAATAAAAAGCGAAACATTTATGTATACATATAAAAAAAAAAAAAGAGACGCTAAATACCTTTTTTTTAATTTATTCTTTTCCCTCTTTCTTTTTAAAGCAAAGTTCCGATTAAAAAAATAAGTAAAATTAAAAGTCAGCAGCTACAAATACTGCAGCTGCTGATTTTATTTTTTTTTTTTTTTTTTTTTTTTTTTACTAATCGGACACTTACCTGTCTCAGGGTCCAGTGATGCAGGGGAGCGAAGCCCCGCTCATCTCCCCCCTCCTCTCTGCGGCGCCAGCTTTGTAACTGTGGGCACCCGGCTGTGTGGTCACTGCGCATGCACATGCCGTCACTGGCTGGGTAATCATTTGGGACCTGTGGCGTGTCCCAGATGATTGCCGAGGAGGGGGGGGGGAAGAGGTGATCTCCCTTCTGGTGCCGTGATTGTGTGGGAGGAAGTGGGAACTGAGACCCTCTAAAAAGAGGGTATCTTCCCCCCCCCAAAAAAGTGGCATGTCGGGGTCACTTCCCTTCAAGCGAAAGTTCTATTTTTGGGTGGAACGCCGCTTTTAAGTTAGGTTGAAAAAAGACACAAGTCCATCTAGTTCAACCATAAAATAAATACTTTTTAAATAAAAAATATCATACAGTATTATGATTCAGAGGAAGGCGAAAAAAAAAAAACCTTAGAAAAGCATGATCCAATTTGCTACAGCAGGGAAAAAATTCCTTCCTGATCCCAGAGAGGCAATCAGATTTTCCCCGGATCAACTTTACCTATAAATGTCAGTACCCAGTTATATTTTGTACATTAAGTGCCCGTTCACACAGGGGCGACGCGACGCGACTTGCAGCGCGACTCTTAGACGCGACCTGCACACGACTTCAGCGCCGACTTGCAAAACGACTTCTGTATAGAAGTCAATGCAAGTCGCCTGAAGTCGCCCCACGGTTCCATAGTACAGAACGGAGCCCGACTTGTCAAGCGGCTAAGTCGCCTGATAAGACGTGGTAGTGTGAACGGGCACTTAGGAAAGATTCCAGGCCTTTTTTAAAGCAATCTGCTGAGCTGGCCAGAACCGCCTCTGGAGGGAGTCTATTCCACATTTTCACTGCTCTTACTGTGAAGAAACCTTTCCATATTTAGTGATGAAATCTTTTTTTTCTTTTAGATGTAAAGAGTGCCCCCGTGACCTCAGTGTTGACTGTAAAGTGATCTCATACCCTCCTGTTCTCAGCTGCATTGGACATGGGGGAGGAGAAACAGCATAACACTGAGCTTCCTAGTGAATGGCTGTGCGGAGGGCGACCCGTCCATTAGGGGCACCCGGGCGCTGGCCCCCATACAGGATGTTTGAAGCATGAATTCCAAAGGGGGGGGAGGTTGTTTCTTTTTTTTTTCTTAAAGCTCGTAATTCGAGCCTGGGTCTCTAATAGGCTTAAAAAGAAGGTGGACTCAGGATCCAGAGCACTGCAACCGAAAGACCACCCAGTTGTGTGACTATAGCCAATGAACATTTGCTATTTTCACACTGATTCTGCCCCCTGGCCAATCAGGAAGCAGGTCCCGATTGGCCGCTAAGGAGGAGATCAAAGCCATCCGTGATGCCCGCCACCTGTTGCCCAGGTGAAGCAGTGCCTGCCATAGATGGGGTAAGTGCTCCAGACTTGACTGACCGACCAGGGGTGGGGGGGTTGTGGGTTCATTGTTTTGAGGGCCCCCTAAGAAAAAATTATCATAGGCCCCCACTGGTGTCAGGGCAAGTCTGATCCATAGGCATGTGCAGAGGGTGTGCCAGGTCACACCCTAATCACTATGTGCATTGCCAATTCTCCCTACTTCCCAGCCCCCACAGTTTCCTCGATTTTGTTGTCCATTTAACATGGTTTCCTATGGGTCACGTTCACATCTGTGCATTTTATGAAAAGGGTCAGGGACTTTTTTTTTTTTTTTTTTTTTGCTTCCATAGACTTCAATGGATCAAAAATGTGTATTGAAAAATGCACCTGCAATATGCAAGGTGCACACCTGTATAGGTGTGAACCAGGCCTTAGAAAATAAACTATTTACTAGCCCCCTGCCCTGCAGTGCTGCTAGCTTCCCTCCTCTCCCTGGCTGCTGCGGGGGATGTTTCAGGATGGAGAGCGGGGGAAGGGGCTAGTAAATCATTTCTTTTTTAATGCTCTGTTCACGCCTATGCATTTTTTTTTTTTTTGTGCATTTTCAGTTTTGCAGAAACACACTACTATCTATTTACCATGGGTTCCTATAGGTCACGTTCACATCTGTGCATTTTATGGAAAGGACCAGGGTTTTTTTTTTTTTTTTTTTGGTTCCATAGACTTCAATGGATCAAAAACGTGTATTGAAAAACGCAAAATACACACGGAATATGCAAACTGCAACCTGCATATCTGTGAACCAGGCCTTACACCTATGCAGGTTGCAGTTGAGACTATTATTTATTTATTTATTTATTTATTTATTTTGCATGCTAGTCTCCAGATCGAAGATGAAGGGGTTACTAAAGTGTGAAAAGTTTTGTAGAACAGAATAAAAATTCGGAAGTGATGTCATGTGCTGTATTGTATTTGTTGGACAAAAACTGTACTGATTAAACAAAAATCGTACAAGAAATTTTGTGTCATCTGTCTGGGTGGACGTGTATTGCCCGGGCTGCTAAACCAGAGATGAGGCCTATCCCGGGCACATCTGGCTGCTGTGCTGTCTGAGGGCCTTTCCAGAAGCAAGAGAGAGCAGTGCAGGTTTGGGACTGTGGCTTGCAGTCCAACCAGAAGTGATGGTTCTGCTGGCCGGGGAACCTGCCGTGGTCGGAGGTAGAGGGGAAGCTGTCGCCAGTAAGAGATTATCCTCCTGATTACCGGGGACCACAGTGAGTAACTGAAGCGAGTACCGGAGCAGTATTCTCACCAACCGGGGACGGTGAAGAATCTGGAAACTTCAATGGGTATCAAGCCAGGGAGCCAGCGGAGGTGACACTGGCAGAGCAGCCTTGTGTGTCAATCCAGGGACCAAGCAGGGCAGTGGGGTTAAGTGCGAGAAGTATCTGAGTGCCAAGCTAGGGACCCGGCAGAGAAGCGGGGGTGTCGCTTGAGGAAGATACCACCGTGAAGATTGGAGGAGCTCAAGGGAGTCAGTAACGGTGAATCATCAAGTCTAGTGCGAGACACTGGGAGCTCAGTGGGCTGAAGAACTACAAGAAGTGATTGTAGTGGAAGCAAAGGAACTGTTACGCTTTTGTGTTAGGAACTGTTAAAGACTGTTGCCATAGGAGACAGCATTCCTACACGTGCAGATGTGGGGTCTTGTTGGATGCCTTTCCCTGCATGGCTGATCTCCTCCTGTTGAAGTCTCGGAGTCTGCTAATTAATCTTGCGACTACCTAAGGGTGTCCTGGCCCTAGCCCTCTCTCCCAAAGTTCTGTTAAGAGAAATAAATTCTCTTTTGCATCCAAGTGGTGTCTGGTGCCCAATCAATCTACTTTGTATCACACCCACTAAACCATGCAACCCACCATATACACAAAGATGTCGCCTATCTTCATTAGACCAAAGGGGGCCTAAGACCTTGCGACACAAGTGTGTGTCTCTCTCTCTCTATCTATATCTATATATCTATATCTATATCTATATATATATATATATATATATATATATATATATATATATATATATATATATATATATATATATATATATAGAAATTTTTTTTTTTTAAATGAGTGGATGTTGTCCGTTGGTGAAATGCATCATATTTATTGACCACGTGGTATTGGGAGGAACATGAATTTTTAAAGCATACTTGATACAAAAAATTTACATTGAATTTTATGATTGAACACAAGTGTGTTATCCCTTCTTAATTTCATATGACAGATATTGTAGAACGCTGACATACCTAGTAAAATGAACAGTGTGGTATGTCTTGAAACAACGCACCCCCCCCCCCCCCCCGAAAACCCTTCATGCAGGCGGTTTATAGACGGCCAGCAATCTTCCTGTCTTCTCTGCCCGGCTTCACAGGAAACTTGCGGTGAGGCAAGACTGTACAGAGCTGTTGAAGGACCTGTTCGGGTGCCGTGTACAATTTTTATTTGCATATCTGTACTTCTAGGAAGACACTGATTATTGGACATAAACGGCAGGTATTTGTTTTGTAAACGTATCATTTATATTATTTTAAAGGGACATTAAAGGCTTGGATTTTCTTAAAAACAAAAAAACAAAAAAAAACATTATACTTGCCTGCTCTGTGCAATGGTTTTGCACAGAGCAGCACAGATCCCTGCTGGCTCTCCTGGCTTCTCCCCCTTGACCAGTGCCCCCAATAGAAAGCTACTTGCTATAGGGGTACTGATGCATGCTCTCCTGAGCCCCAGCTCTATGCCAGGGTTGCCAACCTCCCGAAGAATTTTTTTTTTTTACTGACAAAACATGGAATATTTACTGACGGATCACGTTTTTTTATTACTAATCTGAAAAATTACAGAACTCCTATTGAAAATGAACACAGTAATATTTGAACAGTAGGAAGTGCACAGCGGATTTGCCTTTAGTAAATAACCCCCTAAGTGTCACTTTTTGGGGACCAGCGACACCAATACAGTGATCGATGCAAATAAAAAAAAAATGCACTGTCGCTGTACTAATGACAGGGAAGGGGTTAACATCAGGGGTGATCAAAGGGTTAAATGTGTTCCCTAGGAGTGCTTTCTTGCTGTGTGGGGGATGGTTTAACCTTCTGAGGACCAAGGGACGTATTTGTCCCATGTTTTTAATTGCCTGTATCATCTGATTAAGAACTTAAAATACTTATTTTTTTTGGTTTGAGTCAAAATATTAGTTCTTGTGAACAAATGGTTGTCATAATTCCTCCCCCAAAAATGACACAAGTGTGCAAATGGTTTTATTGTTCTAATATTTTCTTAAATGGAAAAAAAATATAAATATTTTTATATTGATGACAATAATCTTATGGCCCTCAAAGGGTTAACTGTAGGAACACCGAGATCTGTGTTCCTACTTAGCAGAAACACAAGATCTCTGTCTTCGTTACTAGCAGAACGGCGATCTGCTTTGTTTACATAGGCAGACTGCCGTTCTGCCACTGTCGGAATGATCACTGGGTTTCTGGCAGACAATAGGCCAGCCGGATGCCCTGATTGGCTCCCGCTGTGTCCAATCACAGCGGGAGAGTGGGGCTCCGGCTGCGGGCGAGCCCCTGAGCCGAAGAGGGGAACAAAAGGTACGCATGCGCAAGGTGTGACCCTAGTGTGAGTTGCAGTAAGACAAAAGTTGTACTCATACTTTCCAATGAATACATTCTTTACAGCAATACATACAGAATAGATGTAGAATCCTTGTGCTCTGCATGCTGACGTAAGATATACAAAAATAAAATAATAAAATAAAAGTCATGATTGTCTTTGTATAATCAGAATTAGTCAACATTTATGGAAAACGCTTGTCGGCAATCAGTTTAGCGACTTTCCTGATGGCAGCCTTGCTATTATTATATATATTTTTTTTTGTCTTTAGCTTTCTGAAAATGCCAGACCCATCCACCTCCTGTAGGCTTTGCAACTATTGTGTTTTATGCAGTTAATCGTTTTTGTTGAATACCAATCTTTCTATTTATAAATAATGTTATTCTACCTTTTTAGAAGCTGACATTTCATCCATGTAACATAGATATTCGTCCCACTCTATACAAGTTAAAAAGACAAATGCTTTAACCTTGGCCTTTTAATGTGCTGTCAGGATGGAATATTTAACCACTTCAAGACCAAACCTATTTCTGCCACTTGTTTACAAGATAAAACCAGTATTTTTCGCTAAAAACAAACCTCCTAATATATATATATATATATATATATATATATATATATATATATATATATATATACACACATGCATACATACTTTTTTTTTTTTCTTTATAGCTAAGACCCTATAGAATAAAATAGAGATCATTGCAATATTTTATGTTACACAGCATTTGCACAGTGATCTTTCAAACACAATTTTTGTGCAAAAAATCCACTTCGCTGAATTACAAAAAAAACCTAAACAATAAAGTTAGCCCATCCTTCTTCTTTTTTTTTTTTTTTTTTTATTTTATTTCTTTTTTTTGCATATTGTGAAAGATGATGATACACCCGGTAAATTGATACCTTAAATGTAATGCTTTAAAATTGCATGCCCTCGTGAAATGGCGACAAACTACGGTACTTAAAAATCTCCATAGGTGATGTTTAACATTTTTTAAGGCTTACCAGTTTAGAGATGCAGAGGAGGTCTTTTGGTAGAATCATTGCTCTCACTCTGATGATCCGACAGTGCCTCACGTGTCATTTGAACACTGTTATTATTATTATTATTATACAGGATTTATATAGCGCCGACAGTTTACACAGCTCTTTACAACATTAGGGTAGACATTACATTACATTACAATACAATTCAAGACCGGGGGAATCAGAGGTCCCTGCTCATTAGAGCTTACAATCTAGGAGGGAGGGTCAGGTTATACAAAAAGGTAATAGCTGTGGGGGATGAGCTAATGGAGAAAATATTATTATACAGGATTTATATAGCGCCGACAGTTTACGCAGCTCTTTACAACATTAACATTTGCGGATGTGACTTGTGCATATGTTTTCTTTGGTATGGAGACGGGGGCCGCTTTAAAAAAAAAAAAAAAAAGTTCTCATCACTTTTATTGCTGTCACAAGGAATGTAATAGGTGGTGACAGGTACTCTTTATGGAGGGATCGGGGGTCTAAAAGACCCCCAAACCCCTCCTCTGCACTTCATAGTATTCAAAGCGCCAAAATCTGCTTTTTCGAATACCTTTCCGATTTTTTTTTTTTTTTTTTTTTTTTAAATGTATTTATTTTAAATCGATGCTGTTGGCTGCTGAGTAAACTGGAAGTGATGTTGCTTCCGAGTTACTACATAGGAACCTGATCAAAGCCTATTCCAGCTTTGTTCGGGACTCTGGCCAGGTGACGGATGTGCCGGCTGGTTGCTTGGGTCTTCTGGAGGGACGGGAGACCCGGGCGGAGCGGCGGGAGAGGGGGGTGGGTGAGGCATCACCCACCCTCCCAGGCATGTACTGGTCATTGGGACTACCGGGAGTTTCCCGGTGGGCCAATGGCTCAGTGGGCCACTCTGATGTAAGTGGGTGCTGATGGGACAATCTGATGTAAGGGGGCTGGTAATGGGACCCTCTGATGTAAGGGGTGCTGATGGGACACTGTGATGTAAGGGGGCTGGTGATGGGACACTCTGATGTAAGGGGGCTGGTGATGGGACACTCAAAATGTAAGTGGGCCAGTCTGGATGAAGTCCAGGGCCAAATTTCTGTCCCAGTCCAGCCCTGCACCCTCCCTCTGCTTGTGATAACGGCCAAGCGACTCATTAACCACCAGCTCTAAAAAAAAAAAAAAAAAATAAAATAAAAAAAAGTACCGGGCTGATGCCTCTGGCTGCAGTCATCACGCTGGTACAATCACTTCAACAAAAGGACGTACAGGTATGTGATTTTGCATGAAGTGGTTAAAGTGGTATTAAAGGAAAAAAGCGAACCTTTATTATATTGCGGCTTGCCATTTCTTAGATGTGATGTCTGCATTTGCTTTCTTTCCTTGGCTGAAAGTGGAGTTCCAGGTTAAAATCAAAGTAGGTATAATCCAATTAAGCAAGTACACCCTGATGGGTTTTACTTCCTCTGTTTCTCTGCAAAGGTAAAGCATAATGGGCTACTATGCCCTTCCGGGGGCCGTGAACTCCGGCTCTGTAACTGGCCGGAGTCGCGTGATGTCACTCCTGCGCATGCGCGTGGGAGCTGCCTTTAATGGCATGACCCAAGGTAGAAACGACACAGCGTGCCCTTTCTAACTCAGGCGCATGCACAGAAGAAATCGCCGTGTGGCGATTTGCAAATATCTCCTAGACCATGCAGGTCTGGTAGATATTTTAAGCACCTACAGGTAAGCCTTAATCTAGGCTTACCTGTAGGTTTTGCTACAACCACTTTAATAAGGAGATATTTGGCACACGAAAGTGAATGGCAACAGCATCTGGTGAGATTTATTCTCAAGGGAGTGGAATCGGCACACATCACTTTGGTGAAGGATTTTTGGTAGATCAACGAGATTTTGTTAATCTATTCTTTTATCACTTTAACCTCTTGCCGACCAGCGCACGACGATGTACATCGACACAATGGCAGGGCTGGGCAAATGGGCGTACAGGTACGTCGCTTTTAAATCGTGGCATAGTGGCCGCCGCATACTCTGTAAGTGTGCCTGCAGGTCCCATGGACTCTTTGTCCGCTGGGGGCCCGCGATCGTGTCACGGAGCGGCAGGACGGGGAGATACCTATGTAGACAAGGCATTTCCCGGTTCTGCCTAGCAACAGGAGAGATCTACTGCTCCCTGTCATCAGGAGCAGTGATCTGTCATGTTCTAGTGAGACCATCCCCCCTAAAGTTAGAATCACTCCCTAGGATGCACTTAACCCCTTGATCGCCCCCTGGAGTTTAACCCCTTCCCTGCCGGTAACATTTACACAGTAATCAGTGAATTTTTATAGCACTAATCACTGTATAAATGATAATAATCCCAGAATAGTGTGAAAAGTGTCCGATGTGTCCGCCATAATGTCACAGTCATGATAACAATCGCAGATCGCCACCATTACTAATAATAAAAATGCCATAAATCTATCCCCTATTGTGTAGACGCTATAAGTGTAGCACAAACCAATTATGATAATTATTGCGATTTTATTTTTTTTTATTTTTTTTTTTACCAAAAATATGTAAAAGAATACATATTGGCCTAAAGTGAGAAATTCGTTTTTGTATTTTTATATATATATTATGCACAAATAAATTGTCGTGTTTTTTTTTTTTTTTGGTTTTGTTTATAGCGCAAAAAATAAAAACCGCAGAGGTGATAAAATACCGCCAAAAGAAAGCTCTATTTGTGGGAAAAAAGGATGTCAATTTTGTTTGGGTGCAACACGTCACATGACCGTGCAATTACATAATTGCATAGTTGCATAGTTAGGTTGAATAAAGACACAAGTCCATCCAGTTCAACCTGAGTGAGTGTCTACAATTGTCCCTATCCCTGTACATTGTACACTCACATCAGTCCCCACCCTCAATCCAAGGTCCCCATTCCTATTCATATACTAGGGCCAATTTTGGACAGAAGCCAATTAACCTACCAACATGTCAAAGCGGCACAGTGCCGTATCGCAAAAAGTGCTCTGGTCAGAAAGGGGTTAAATCCTTCTGGGGCTGAAGTGGTTAAGTTGGACTGCATTATAATATTGATTTGCATATGTTGGAGCATATATACATATATATATTATTATTATTATATTATGTTTATATTTGTTATTATATTTTATTATTTTTTTTGGGATATGCCATATGGACACTTTTTATTATGTATGGGTGTTTTATGTTGATCCTTTAACTTTAACTTTAATTTAGGGTGCTACTGTGGAATTGTTTCTCTCTATTTTTTTTTTTTACATTGACATTTGTTTCACCTAATTTGCATGTTTATTGAATATTAAGTGGCCGCACAGATGGGTGTTTTTCATTAGCGCAGTGTGCATATATATATGAACTTGCCCTTTTGACCTTGAGAAGCCTGCACTAGACATGTGCGATTTATTTTATTACGATTCAAAATTTTGGACAAAATTTTCATTATGCAGAGATTCGGATGTATCCGAATCTCTCTGAATCATAATAGTAACACATTTCTATGAATCCAAAATAAATAACGAAAACAACAAATTAATCTGTTTCATTTGTTTGTGACTTCAGAGGGTTTTGTAAGTTCAATAATATGTATAAGGGTCCTTTTCACATAGGCGGTCCGATCAGGTTCACCTGTCAGTTTCCCAGGCTGATCTGATTGAACCCTCCATTCACCTCTGTGGAGTGGCGGATGTCAGTGGCGACATGCCCGCTTACCCCCCCGCCGCTATCCGATCCTGTCCACCAGATCCGGACACATGGTGCCCCTATATTCCATCCGCCTGGCAGATCGGGGGGATGGGATAGAATGAAAACACAGGCGGTCTGTTTTCTTCCGACCTCCCCATAGAAGAGAGCGGGAATCTGACGGGTCCGTCTTTGCAGAGTGAGTGGAGATGAACCCGTCATCTGCCTGCTCAGCGGAGTCTAGGTGCAAGCCCCGCAATCCAAGTGAACATACAGTAGTGCATAGTAACAGGGCCTCTTGCGGCCTCGCTCTGGGCACGGCCTTGCTGCGCTTGGCTATTTTTTATTCTGACTCTATGTCCACTTGGATGGTGGGGCTTGAACCTTGACTCACGGCGCAGGTGCCGTTCATCTTCCGAGACTTTTGGAATCTTCTTGTCCTCCGTACTGAGCAAGCGCAGTACAGGGCGGACACTATCCGACGGGGGACGCTATTCGACACATCACCGGCCTTTATTACCTCTGTGACCACACTACAAGTACCAGTTGCAGTGTTTGTGTGTCTGAGGCTGGTGGACTCGCTAGCGTTCCATAGGGCCTCCAAGACTCTCCTGGTTATATTTTATTATTTCCCTAATCGTCTTTCAGGACAGCCACTATGAGAGATAGACTCCTCCTCTTCCTCTGGAAACACTGCACCAGCCCATAAATTCTTACTACCCCTGCCGGACCTCAGTTATTAGTGTTTCCTCCGGCGGGGAGACACTGTGCAAGGAACCAGGCCGATCAGCTGGGGAGGCTGTGGCCGTTTTTTCGTTAAAAGAACCCGGTTGAAAGAAGCAGGGGCTTCGTTTGGAGAAAGCTGGGTTCAAACCGTTCGAAACCAACGTCCGCGTGTCGGACGGGTCGAACGGTTTACTTACCTCACCAGGTACTGCCACCCCTTCCGAGTCGAGCGCGGCTTCAGGTCGTGGGGGACTCCTATCGCGTCTACAGGGACGCAGCTGGCAAGCCGTTCGGATGATTTCCCTGTACATGGGTACAGTCCGCTTCTTTTTTTCTTTGAACCAAGCGGGCCGAACGACGGGCGACGTCGTATCCGGCGGAAACGAAGGCTTGACCTCGAAATACGATCGACTTCCGGTTCCGGGTCGTGGAGCTGATAGGAGGGCCGGGCACAAGCTGGAGATAAGTTCAGAACGTGCACAGGCAACGTGGAACTCTGTAGTAAGCAGCCACCTGCAGTCATGTCGGAAGCTGAGGCTCAAACGACAGACTCTATCTCCAGCATTCCTAAGGTAAGAGCGCCCTGGGGAGGGGTACTCTCTATCTAGGAACAGGAGTCAGGACTAGCAGCTTCAGTCAAGGAGCTCTCGTCCACCTTCTCTTCTTTTAGGTCCCTTTTTGAAAAATTTCAGCTTCCCACGGGTCCATCTCCCCAGGATACAACCCCACCTCTAGCACAGAGTTCTGCTCCAGTCCAACCTGCTAGTACAGGGGGGACAGAGGTTGCAGACCCTTCAGGGACAGGTAGGGAACTTCCAGACAGTTCCTCTTCCGATTCCCAGGAGGGTTCCGAGGGGGAGGACCAGGACGGGTCCAGGAAAGCCTCCAGATATAAGTTATCCCTTGATGAGGTAGAGGACCTCTTAAAGGCAATTTATGCAACCCTCGGTATCCAGACGGATAAAAAGCCCCTAACCCTGCATGACCAAATGTATTCAGGTTTAGGGGAGCCAAAAAGAAGGGTGTTTCCAGTACACGAAGTTTTAATGGAAACAGTTAGAAAAGAGTGGCAGGATCCGGAGAGAAAACCCTTTTTATCTAGATCCCTCAAAAGAAGGTTCCCATTTTCAGAGGACCCGGCATGCCTTTGGAATAAAAGTCCCAAATTGGATGCCGCGTTCTCCCAGGTCTCCAGACACACAGATTTGGCGTTTGAAGACATGGGGGCCTTGGCAGATGTCATGGACAAAAGGATTGACTCCCTGCTTAAAAAGACGTGGGACTCGGCTATCGGCAATTTAAAGCCTGAAATGGCAGTTACAGTTGTGGCTCGCAATTTAGAGCACTGGCTCTCACAGATCCAACAACATATTGAGGCAGGCACAGATAAGGAAACCATTCTGTCATCCTTCCCTACTATGCTGCGAGGGATCACTTACATAGCTGATGCCTCTGCTGAGTCCGTCCGCATGTCGGGCAGAACGGCGGCTCTAGCCAATTCGGCCAGAAGGGCCCTCTGGTTAAAAACATGGCCAGGGGATAATGCCTCCAAGATTAAGCTATGTGGGATACCCCTGACGGGGGACCTCCTGTTTGGCCCAGGGCTAGAGACGGTTCTAGACCGGACAGCGGACAGGAAAAAGTCCTTTCCTCTCAAACGGAAAACCCCCGTACCAACAAAGAAGGGGTTTCGCCCGCAGGGGCGTAGGGAAACCTCTAAACCAGAGGGGAAAAAGAAAACCTGGCCCCAAAAAGGCAGGGGCAGAGGAGGGGCGATTTTTCGCCCTCCTATCCAGCCCCGTAAAACCCAGTGACTTTCCAGCTACAGTGGGAGGAAGACTGGGGGCCTTTCTTCCACAGTGGGAGACAATATCCCCCAATCAATTTATTTTAGGGGTAATAAGAAGGGGGTACCTCTTGGAATTCCTAAGACCACCCCCTCAAAGGCTCCTTGTCACGCATCTACCCAGGTGCATGATAAAGGCCGAGGCCTTGCTAGAAGCTCTGAGGGAATTGGAGAATCAGGATGTTATTCTCAGGGTCCCAAAAGCAGAAGAGGGAAGGGGGTTTTATTCTCACATCTTCATAGTGAAAAAACCCTCAGGGAAGTTCAGGTTGATTCTGAACTTAAAGCCCCTGAACGCTTCAGTGACATACAAAAGATTCCGCATGGAATCGATCTTTTCAGTAAAAGCGCTTCTCCCCCACAACTGCTTCATGGTATCTCTGGACTTAAGGGACGCGTATTTACACATCCCTATAGCGGAGGCCTCGCAGAAGTTTCTACGCCTTGCCATAGATCTGGGCGGAGAAACAGTACACTTTCAGTTTCAGGCCCTGCCATTCGGGCTATCCTCTGCACCCCGCATTTTTACCAAAGTCCTGGCGGAAGCCATGGCCTTTCTTCGGCTCCAGGGGGTATGTATAATTGCCTACCTGGACGACCTGCTTCTGTTTGCAGCATCCCCAACACAGTTGGTCAAGGACCTGGATCTAACCAAAAGGGTCCTTACAGACCTGGGGTGGCTTCTGAACTTGGAAAAGTCCAGCCTGATCCCCTCACAACAGATCTCCTATCTAGGTTTCCTGTTGGACTCAACACTGTTGAGAGTTTTTCTGCCAAGAGAAAAGGTACGAAAACTGGACAGTGCGGTGGCCTCTCTTCAGAGCAACCAGCTGGTTTCCATAAGGGTTCTGATGTCAGTACTGGGTCTTCTTACATCCACCCTTCCAGCAGTGCAGTGGGCAGGGTTACACTTTCGTCCCCTACAGACCTTCATCCTAGGGGTGTGGGACCACAGTCAGGAGGCCCTAGACACCCTAGTACATATTCCCCACCAGGTAAAGAGATCCCTCTGGTGGTGGAGGAAAGTGACAAATCTGTCGCAAGGTCGTCTGTGGCTCATCCCGGTTTCTCGGGTAGTAACCACAGATGCAAGTGGAAAAGGTTGGGGGGCACATTTGGGTTCCCTTCTAGCCCAGGGCACTTGGGAGGACGGCGAGTTGACTCGATCGTCCAATTGGAAAGAACTAAGGGCAGTGGGACTAGCCCTCAGATTCTTCAAAGAAGAGCTCCGGGGTCACCACATTCAGGTGTGGTCGGACAACTCTTCCGTAGTGGCCTATGTGAACAAACAGGGTGGCACCAGAAGCGGAGCCCTGCTGTCTTTAGCGACAGAGATTCTGTCCTGGGCCGAAACCTACACCCTTTCGCTCTCAGCCGTTTTCCTGAGGGGAGAGGAAAACGTAGTAGCAGATTTTCTCAGCCGAAAGAGGCTGAGGGAGGGCGATTGGGTTCTCAACCAGGAGGTCTTCAATCTCATAGTAAAGAGATGGGGGTCTCCAGAGGTGGACCTGTTCGCGTCCAAAAACAATGCAAAAACCCACTGTTTTTTCTCCCTAAAAAGGGGAGAGGGAGCTCTAGGGGTGGACGCTTTGAGCCAGAATTGGCATTTCAGAACTTGCTATGCCTTCCCACCTCCAGTGTTGTTGCCAGCAGTTCTGAGAAAGTTTCAGATGGAAAGCACATCTCTGATTCTGGTGGCTCCACATTGGCCAAAGAGAGCATGGTTCTCAGTGCTAAAGCAGTTGGCGGTAGAACCTCCCCTGCTCTTGCCCCCTCGGGAGGATCTCCTCTCTCAGGGGCCAGTCCTATGCCCACAGGTACGCCAGTGGAAGTTAGCGGCCTGGCTACTGAGGAGGGTTTATTAAAATCTAAAGGATTCTCAGAGAGACTAGTTTCTACCCTCCTGGACAGTAGGAAGAAGGAAACTCGCCAGATCTATGAAAAGGTCTGGTTACGTTTCAACAAGTGGTGCGCAGAGAGCCTTTTCCCAGTACGAAGCTCCTCCGCAGTGTTGGAATTTTTACAATGCGGGGCAGATAAGGGCTTATCCATTAGTACCCTTAGGGGTCAAGTATCAGCCCTCAGTGTTTATTTGGAGGATCATTTGGCTGCCAACCCATGGGTAGTCAGGTTCTTTAGGTCCCTGTCCAGACAGAGACCGGTCCAGGGTCTGTCCTTTCCCAGATGGGATTTATCTTTAGTTTTGCAGAGCTTAACTGGACCCCCCTTTGAGCCTTTAAGGGAGTGTTCTCTGAGAGAGCTTACTCTGAAGACAGTGTTCCTGGTAGCAGTAACAACTGCCAGGAGGGTCAGTGAGATGGAGGCCTTATCAGTCAGGGCTCCCTTTTGTGTTATCTTTCCGGATCGGATAGTTTTAAAGACCGATCCAGCCTTTTTGCCGAAGGTGGCATCCAGCTTTCATAGAAGCCAGGAAATTGTTTTGCCCTCCTTTTGTCCCAATCCCTCCGGTGAGAAGGAACTAAAGTTTCATTATTTAGATGTTAGGAGATGTATCCTACACTATCTGGAACTGACCAAGGCATTTAGGTCAGATTCCTTATTTGTTTTATTTTCCGGGGCCAGAAAAGGTTGTAAAGCGTCCCGGCGCACTATTGCTAGGTGGCTCAGAGTAGCCATTGAGCAGGCTTATTTAGTTGCAGGGAAAGAAATCCCAGTGGGTATTAAAGCACACTCCACTAGAGCTATGGCAGCCTCCCAGGCAGAAAGAGCGGGAGCAACGCCAGAGCAGATTTGCAGAGCAGCAACATGGTCCAGCTATTCCACTTTCGTAAAACACTACAGAGTGGATTTGGTGTCGGCAGGTGAGCAAACCTTTGGGCGAAAGGTTTTGCAAGCTGTAGTCCCACCCTAACTGGTAAGTGCTCGCTTATCCTCTCATAGTGGCTGTCCTGAAAGACGATTAGGGAAAATTAGAGTTACGCTTACCGGTAACGTCTTTTCCAGTAGTCTTTCAGGACAGCCCTAGTTCCCACCCGAAAATTGGGGGGAGTCTTACAAAAGACCAGAGCGCAGCAAGATAATGGTATTTGATAAATATGTTATTAATGTGTTCTTGTGTCTCCCCAGCTGGCCGGAGGTATTCTCGATATAAACTGAGGTCCGGCAGGGGAAGTAAGAATTTATGGGCTGGCGCAGTGTTTCCAGAGGAAGAGGAGGAGTCTATCTCTCATAGTGGCTGTCCTGAAAGACTACTGGAAAAGACGTTACCGGTAAGCGTAACTCTAATTTTTATGCCAGGAAAACAATTGTTCTCAAATGGAAACCCCCCACCCCTCTATACTTTTCAAAATGGTTGGTCAATATAGCTATTTTATTGTACAAGGCCACCAATGTATGAAATTTTGTGGGACATCACCTGGATAAAGTGTGGGATATCTGTGTAGAGTCTCCATCCATTAAGGCGGATTGATCTGTTTGTACGGATTTTTAAGTTTGGAGGTGATATCTGTGATTCTAAATGTGTAGCCATTTTTTTTAGGATGTGAAGTATGTGCTGCAGAGTGTTTCTTTAGTCTTGATTGTTCACAACTATGACCTCGGGTCTTATGTGTATTATCATTGGGATTTTCTTCAATGGTGGTTTAAGTATACCGCTTGTTTAAAGGCAAGTAGAGAAACTGTTTTTTGAGTCAAGCCTGGGAATGAGCGAAAGGCTGTTTTTTATTTTAATTTTTTTCATATTTTGAAAATTAACAAAATAGGGGCGGCGAAGGACAAATATAAGAGAAAGCTGGTCTGAAAACTCCAAAAAAAACAACGTGAGAGACATCTGGAGTGGCAAAAGAACAATTACAGGTTTTAAACCTGTTGGAGTGACCAAGGGAGGCAAAAGTAACTGAACCTGTTTTTTTACAGGTTTCATTAAGTGGCCCCTTGCCTCAGCTCCCTCAGATTGAATCCGGAGATGTAGACATGCAGTGTGTGGACCATCCACTCCTCATATTGGATGTTCTCCCTCATTTGATGCGGGTTCTGCTTCTCCTATCAGATACCATCAGCAGCTATTCTTCTACTACTCCTTTGCAGGGAAAGTACAGCAATGTATTTTACAGCAGGTGAATAGGCAGTCGATGGAACTTAAGGCATGATAAGTGGCCTGTCTTGGTGGTGTCGGCTCCAGGGAGTTTAGGGCGTGTTCGCATCAGCTGGGGCTATCCTTCGACGTGTACTTAAACTTAGCCTGAGTCTCTAAAAGGTCCTTGAGTTGTGGAAGACGTCTTG
This sequence comes from Lithobates pipiens, assembly GCF_037356315.1. NCBI lineage: Eukaryota > Metazoa > Chordata > Amphibia > Anura > Ranidae > Lithobates > Lithobates pipiens. Next base: position 25,947,598 of record NW_027507903.1, on the reverse strand, counting down.
CTTTGTTCCTGTGCGGAAGATACTGTGTCCTGGGTGCTGTAAGGATTTCAGACCGGTGGCTTTGTTCTACCAAGTTAAGACCTTGGAGAGACTTGTTTTACATCATGGCTGGTAAATATTTAGACCAACTGCAGTTTGTCCACCTGCCTAGATTGGGAGTTGAGGAGGCTATCATCTTCCTGCTAAATCGTATGTATGGACACCTGGACAAGCCAGCAAGCACAGTGAGGGTCATGTTTTTTTTTCCAGGGCTCTTGATACCATCAGGCCAGTTCTCCTGAATGAGAAGCAAACAGCGATGCCGGTTGATGTCTTGTGTTGTGGATTGTTGAGGAATGTGTGTTGAATAAGGTGGTCAGCAATAGTGGAGTTCCACAGGTAGGCCAGATAGAGCAGGGTTTCTCAACCAGGGTTCCTCCAGAGATTGTTAGGGGATCCCTGAGCAATTAGCGATTTCTGCCTCTCAGATAATTTCCCATTGATCTTTTTAGCTGTCTTTAAGAGGCTAATTCTTCCCAGTGACCATCACACTAAAGTATCGTGGGTTGTAAATATAGTAATTTTTAGTAAAGGTTTCTTGAGACCGGAATATTATTTCAAGGGTTCCTCTGTATTGCCATCTTCAGAAGTTCTCAGATGACTCTGCGTTAGTGGGATGTATCAGGGATGGGGAAGAGACTGAGTATAGAACCGTGGTGGAGAACTCTGTCACATGGGGGGGATTTACTAAAACTGGTGTACACAGAATCTCGTGTAGATGTCCATAGTAACCAATCGGCTTCCAGATTATTTTGTCAAAGCTTAACTGAACAATCTGATGTTGATTTGTTACTAAATTTGTTAGGATATTGGTGGGGATAATTATCTGTATCTAAAAGGGACAAAGGAGCTGGTTGTGTATTTGAGAACGAAAGGTACTGGTGACCCCTGTCTACATCCAGAGAGTGGGTGTGGATGTAGTAGAGAATTACAAGTATCTGGGGATGTACATTGATAATAAAACTGGTCTGGAGTAAAAACACTGAAGTGCCCTATAGGAAGGACCAGGGCCAGCTCTATTTTTCAGGTCTTTTTACATCTGCCGGGCAATGCTAAAGATGATTTATGAGTCTATGCTGGTCAGTGCTCTCCTGTATGCGGTGGCATGCTAGGAAAGCAGGCTTAAGGTGGCCGACATCAACAGCCTCAAGAAACTGATTCACAAGGCCAGTTTTGCTGTTGGATTAGAGTTGGACTTGTTAAGAGTGTCAGAGAGGAGAGTGTTGTCCAAGGTACATTCAGTCTTGGACAACTTCTCTCAGCCACTCCACAATACACTGGTCAGTCTGGGGAATTTGTCTTCAGTGATAAATCGTTACAACCACAATGCCCCACAGAACAAAACAAGAAATTGTTTTTGCCTGTGGCCATCAAATTATGTAATTTTTAACATGGACTTTTAAGATGTGCAGGATGGAAAAATGTCACTGCTCTCTAACGTTGCCATCTTCACCTGTCTTCCTTCTGGGCTCTGGCTGCATGAGTGGGCAGAGCCGCAATGACATCATTGCCATGCATGCACATGGGAGCCCTCGGCTCTGGTACGGAGCTCTGAAGGTCTGGCATGCTATGCCATCCCTTCAGAGTGCATGCACCAGTGATGTCACTGCCTGCATGTTATGTGAATATCTCCCAAACAGTGCAAGTTCAGGATATATTTACTGTACCTAATAGGTAAGCCTCATCATAGGCTTTACCTTTTTAGGTACAAATTCAAAAGTGGAGTTTGATTCCACTTTAACCACTTAAGGACTGCCCCACGCAGGTATACAGGTATGTGATTTCATGCAGTGGGACTGGGCCACCGGCAACCCACTCCCGCTGTGATTGGACACAGGGGGAGCTATGTTCTGTGCCACATGGATGGCTGTCTTGATGGATGTGTGCCTATCCCGGGCACATCTGTCTGCTAGGCTGTCTGAGGGCCTATCCAGAAGTAAGAGAGCAACGCAGGGTTGCAAGTGCGGCTTGCAGTCCAACTAGAAGTGACGGTTCTGCCAGCTGGAGAACCTGTTGGGGATAGAGGGGAAGCTGTCACCACTAAGAGACCAGCCACATTTATCAGGGACCACAGTGAGTAGCTGGGGCAAATACCGGAGCAGTTTTCTCACCAACCGGGGGCGGTGAAGAATTGGCAAACTACAGTGGGAATCAAGTCGGGGACCCAGCCAGTGGAGGTAACACTTGCAGGCAAGCCTTGTGTGTCAAGCCGGGGACCGAGCAGGCCAGTGTGAAAGGTATCTAAAGTGCCAAGCTAGGGACCCAGCAGAGAGGCCAAGGTGACGCGTGAGGAAGATACCACCGTGAAGATTGGAGGAGCTCAAGGGATTCAGTGGCAGTGAATCAGTGGGTCTAGTGAGAGACTGGGAGCTTGGTGTATGGAAGAACTACAAGGAGAAGTTTGTAGTCAAACTGACAGAACTGTTATGCTTTGTGTTATGAACTGTTAGACTGTTCCTACACATGCAGTTGTGGCTTCTTGCTGGAGGCCTTTCTCTGCACGGCTGTCCTCCTATTGAAGTCTCGAAGTCTGCCAATTGAATTTGCAACTACCTAAGGATGTCCTTGCCCTTAACCTGGTTTGCCAAGCTTGTGATTTACATTAACTACAATCTTCAAAATGATTAAGTGCCCCTAAAGTGATTATAATGGGTTTAAAGGTATAAATAAAAAAAATAAAAACATGCCATTTCTCTGTGCAATAGATTCCCCCCCCCCCCCAAAATACAAAAAGGACTGCTAAAATAAATCCTCTTTTGCATCCAAGTGTCTGGCGCCCAATGACTTTCACCATCTTTGCACCTACTATGCCTCACAACCGACTACATACAGAAGGATGTCGACTATCTCTGGCCCTGGAGGTTCTCAATAGACCAAAGGAAGCCTGGGGCCTTAATACATTTAGCTTTGCTGTGTAACTTATGGCATGTTAGCTTGCCCTGGGCTATAGATACAAACAAACCCAAGGATAAACCGAAGAAAAAAACAAGCTTTACTTACCACCAGCCCACAGACAACCAGATAACCTGTCTACCAGTATGCGTTAAAAACAGGGGTTTAGTCTGCACACATTTGCAAATGCATGCGTAAGCCACAGAGCCGCGCCAAGGCACCCCAATATCTGTTGCCTATTGTTCTCCATGGATCTCAGGCCGGCTCATGCACGATATAGAGTCCCGCATTATTTAGATCACAGATGACTGTTCTGCAGATTGGGGAGTATTAGTTTCCATCCACCTCTTCCTCCTGGAAATGTATGCAAAGAACTGAGTAAATAAAGCCATGTAATGGCGAGGACTTTGTCTACTGTATAAATATTTGATTTATGATTTGGTTGTGTAAACTACTTGAAGCTGCATTTGATAAACATGCTTATGATGTATGTTTAGGACTGCCGTTAAGGACCTGACTACACCAAGACATCCTACCGCGGTGTGCACGAGCCGTGTATAAGGGAGGCCATCCTATCCATTAGGGAACTAAGCCAGTGTTTGAAGCTGGGCCCCCTTCATTTTAGACAAGGACCAAACCACAAAGCCAGTGTTGTAAGTCAAAGCAGATGTGGTTGAGGTTGTTAAATTGCTTACTAAACCGGCTGTGGATTGTATCATACTTCCCAACTTTCTAGGAGAATTAGAAATGTAAAAGACAAACCCCCACCACGCCTCCAGTTAAGCAGACCGGAGTCTAGCAATAATCAAATGTAAAGTCTGACGGGCTGGTTGTGCCCAAGTTGTTCGATTTGATCAACTTGGTTATGTTCAGCCAGCCCGTACGTGGTTTGAATCTTGGCTGGTCCCTGCCGAACCATCTGAGATTTGAACCAATTGTCTATGGCTGGCTTTAAGGCGATTTCACACTGATCAGTATTTGGTGCGCTTTTGGTGTTTTAAAAAGTGGAACAAAAATGCATGAAAATTGTAGCCCTTGAAATCCTATGAAACTCTTCACATCAATGCGCTACAGGTGCGGTGCGTTTTTAAGTCCTACATGCTGCATTTTTGCCGCTTTGTTTAAAAAGTGCACCAAAAATGCACCTTCCCATTGAAGATTCTGTTTACCAGACGGCAAGCTTTAAAGGCATTTGGCTATAATCCAGCCTGAGCCTAAGCTTGCAGATGATCACAATGACCACGGTATCGGATGGTAGTGAATGCTCTCTCTATCCCGCTAGAGTGTCCTTGTCCATGCAATGGATGCTCAGAAACAGAAAAGACTGGCCATAGTGTAATAAAGTCTAAAATACCAGATTTATTTACACCAAGTATTGCACTTACATTTAAAAGTAGTATCATGCATAAAAAAGAATGCCGGCACAAACAAACGGAGCCCGTCGTCCTACTCGGATCGCATGGTGACGTCACTACATGTTTTCCTCCAGACGTGTTTCGTCATCGGCAGATGTTGTCAATGGTGCCCCAAGCAAGCTTAAAGGCCCAGGCTGGGTTATAGCCACCTGCCTTTAAAGTTTGCCATCTGGCAAGCAGAATCTATAGCTACGGTGGTCGGGCACTCTGTCTGTGTGTGCACATAGTGGTGATTTTAATCTTCAAGTGACTTCAAGTCCCACACGGTTCGTTAACTGATTCCCTTACTAGTTTGCTGGTTTCTGTGGACTCAATACATTGAGACTCTGTAGCGCAGCTTTCCCAATTTTATTTGAGTTTTGTGATATATACAGTGTGTGTGTGTGTATATATATAATGTGTGTGTGTGTGTGTGTGTGTGTGTGTGTATATATTATTTATTATTCTTTTTGCCTGGAAACTTGAGATTGTCAATGGCAACCAAAAAGTGCCTTTACGTTTTAGGCCTCATGAATGCTGCTGCTGGTAAACGGATGTTTAGGAGCAGTTGGGCATTTTTTTTCAACTGCTCCTGAACTCTCCTCTGTTATCAGTACATGTACACCGGGTCGTTTTATAGTTGTTTCTAGGCAATTGTGTTCAGAGGCTTTTTTTTGGAACCTCAAAAAAAAAAATGTGTTCAGAAGCTGTGCTTAGAGGCATTTCAAACGTCAGACGTGGCTAACCGCAGTAACTCGCGTTTAGCTGCGTTTTTGTTTACAGACGTTTTTCATGTTTGGCTATTTTGAAAACAGCTGTTTTTAGACACTGGTTTCTAGCTGTCAAGTTAAATCGTTCAGGAGAGGTTGAAAAACATCCCGTGTACATGAAGCCTTTGACCAGCTAGAAAACAGTAGACATGTGCGATTCTTTTAGTATGAATCGAAAAATCGTACGAATTTCCGGAAATTCATACGAATCCGAAATACAAATTTTTATGCATACGAATTCCGTACGAAATTTTGTTTACGAATTTCAGATCCAAATTCATAACGAAAATTCGTAAATGTTACTGAACCTAAAAGTTAAAACCCCAGGAAGTCAGCACAGGGATGGTGGGAACCCTATGGGAATTTATATGCTTACGAATTGCATACGAAATACAAAATTTTGAATTTCGGATACGAATTAACAGAATTGTGATTGGTGTTTTTGCTCACCAATCAGAGTAAGTCGGCACAGCACATGGATGGTGGGAACCCCTCATAATGGACACAGCAGGTGTACATACCTGGGAACTCGGCACAGGGATGGTGGGGACCCCTCATAATGATAAATTCATCACAACGAACTTTCGTTATTTTAACGAATCTAACAAAAAGTACAATTTTTTTACGCAACAAAACAAAACTAATGTTTTTACAGGGCCCATGTGTAGAAAACGGCGATAATAAATTAGAATAACTTGCAGAATTGAGCGATAGTGATTTCTGGGGAAATTCATCATCAGACACTAAAAGTAACAGCGGCGACAATTCTGCAACTGAGCAAATTTCTGTGTTTTTTGATTTGATTACATTATTGAATAAAATGTATTTATTATACAATTATTTGTTAGAATATAATATATAATTTAGTGTTTTAAACTTTATCATACCCGGGATGTCTGCTAGACTCTTGTTCGGACAGATTCAAGTGAGTTATTACTAAGAATTACAGGCCTACAATATAAAATGCCAAATTTCCATGCGAAACAATTGTACTGTTGTGAGATGCAAAAATTTTACATAAACATAACGTCTGGGAGGTTAAATGGTTGTAAAGGCAGAAGGTTTTTTTTTTTTTTTTATACTAAAGCATTCTATGCGTTAAGATAAAAGGCCTTCTGTGTGCAGCAGCTGCCCCAGCACCCCCTAATTCTTTCTCGGGGCCCCATCTCTAATCCAGCGATGTCCCTCGGCCTTCCCAGGATTCTCCCTCCCGATTTGGCTGAGACGCAGTAGCAGCACCATTGGTTCCTGCTGCTTTCAATTAGTTAACCAATCAGGAAAGAGAGGGGGCGGGGCCGAACACCAGCTCCATGTCTGAATGCATACAGGGAGCTGCAGCTCAGCTTGGGTGCCCCCCATAGCAAGCTGCTTGCTGGGGGGGCACTCGACACAATGGAGGGGCCAGGAGTGCCGAAGAGGGACCCGAGAAGAGGAGGATCGGGGCTGCTTTGTTCTAATCCACTACAGAGCAGGTAAGTACCGTATAACATGTTTATTTTTATTTTTTTAAACAAGACTTTAAAATTACTTTTAAATGGGGAATTCCTGGCCCTGGAGGAAGAATATGAAGGAGCCTGTGCATTGCTCTCCAGTGGCTGCAATGTTTTGAAAGCTCAAATGCAAAAAAAAAAAAAGGAATAAACTCACATTTGTTCTTCTTCTTTTTTTTTTTTTTTTTTTTTTTCCACTATGGGCGCATTTAATAATAAATATATATAGATATAGATATAGATTTTTTTTTTTTTTTTTTTTCTCTCTCAAAAAGTGCAATCTGTCTTTATTATTGTTTTAAGGTTTAAAGCCTAATGCACACGGTCGGAATTTCAGCCAGCAAAAGACCGATGAGAGATTTTCGTCGGAAAATGCGACCGTGTGTATGCTCCATCCGAATTTAGCTGGCTGAATTTCCGCCAGCTAAAGATTGAAAGCGGGGTCTCAATTTTTCAGACGGAAAATATTTCTATCGAAATTCCGTCCGTGTGTGTGTGCAATTCCAACGTGCAAAAACTCACGCGTTCTCAGATTCAACTACGAGACGGAAGCTATTGGCTACTGGGTATTGAACTTTCTTTTCTAGTCCCGTCATACGTGTTGTACGTCACCGCGTTCTTGCCGGTCAGAATTTGGTGTGACCGTGTGTATGCAAGACAGTTTGAGTGAAATCCCGTCGGAATTCCATCGGGAAAACCAGCAGAGCTTTTTTTGACCAAAATTCCGATCGTGTGTACGTGCCATTACTCTAAAGCCCCATACACACTATCAGATTTTCTACAGATTTTTTTTTTTCCTTCAGATTTACCAAAACCATGTAGTAGAAGGGCCTGCATGATTGCATACACATTGAAACTCCTAAGGTCTGACCTCCTATTACATGGTTTTGGTAAATCTGAAGGAAAAAATCATCAGAAAATCTGATAGTGTGTATGGGGCTTTACTTTAGCCTTGGACAGAATTTAGAACCTCTGTCAGGCCTTGATTGTGTTCCGTATCCCCATCGGGGGTTCGTCTCTCACTTCCATTTTGCACAGTTTCTTAATGAGCACTTAATTGGAAATGAGTCCTTCATATAATGAGAAATGAGGAACGATTGGTTAATCACCGTTGGTTTCAAAAGTCCTATGGCTTTCTTCTGGTTGTGACATGACTTGCAGCGAGGTTATAGGGCTCCGTGCCAACACTGACATTCATTAGTATACTCACAAAAAAAAAAAAGTACATGCAAAACATTTTCATGTGCCCAGTATGCATTAAAAAAATAAATAAAATAAAAATAAAGAAAGCAATAATAAAGAAAATAGCTCTGGGGAATCTTCACTTTTTTCCGAGTGCTCCATGAAAAGCACAGCTGGTCCTCAGTCGGTGTTTTTCTGTAATGAAAAAAATATACATATTGATTTTCTTTTTTTTTTTTCAGCCATAGCACGTCATTTAACATGGCAACTGATTGCCAAGTGTTTGTAGCTAAGCTCACGCCGAGTCTATTGGGTGTGGATTGTCGGGTTAATTGCTTCAATTAACTCTCAGGATGGCCTGGCATGGCTGTGTATGGCTTAAAGAAAAGTTTCTAATGTATGAACAGGATCCTGGTGACTGCCCTCGGAATACACTGCTAGGGATAAGAGGTGATTAAGCAGCACAAATGTTCTTCTGCAACAATTCATCTCATCCAATAAGCCTCTTGGATTTAAATACATTTTGAGATTTTGAATGGTTGGAAAAGATTTTCTTTTTCTTTCCTTCTTTTCCTTCTTTCTTTCTCTTTCTTTCTTTCCTCCTTTTCTTTCTCGTTCTTTCTCGTTCCTTCTTTCTTTCTTTTCTCGTTCCTTCTTTCTTTCTTTTCTCTTTCCTTCTTTCTTTCTTTTCTCTTTCCTTCTTTCTTTCTTTTCTCTTTCCTTCTTTCTTTCTTTTCTCTTTCCTTCTTTCTTTCTTTTCTCTTTCCTTCTTTCTTTCTTTTCTCTTTCCATCCATCCTTTCTCTCTTTTCTCTTTCCATCCATCCTTTCTTTCTTTTCTCTTTCCATCCATCCTTCCTTTCTTTTCTCTTTCCTTCCTTCCTTCCTTCTTTCCTTTCTTTCTTTCTTTTCTCTTTTCATTCTTTTTCTTTTCTTTCATTCTTCTCTTTCCTTCCTTCCTTCCTTCCTTCCTTCCTTCCTTCCTTCCTTCCTTCCTTCCTTCCTTCTCTTTTCTTTTCTTTTCTTTTCTTTTCTTTTCTTTTCTTTTCTTTTCTTTTCTTTTCTTTTCTTTTCTTTTCTTTTCTTTTCTTTTCTTTTCTTTTCTTTTCTTTTCTTTTCTTTTCTCTTTCCTTCCTTCCTTCCTTCCTTTTTCTCCTTCCTTTTTCTCTTTTCATTCTTTCTTTCTTTTTCTCCTTCCTTTTTCTCTTTTCATTCTTTCTTTCTTTTCTCTTTTCATTCTTTCTTTCTTTTCTCTTTTCATTCTTTCTTTCTTTTCTCTTTCATTCTTTCTTTCTTTTCTCTTTCCTTCCTTCCTTCCTTCCTTCCTTTCTTTTCTTTTCTCTTTTCTTTTCTTTTCTTTTCTCTTTCCTTCCTTTCCTTTTCTCCTTCCTTCCTTCCTTCCTTCCTTCCTTCCTTCCTTTTCTCTTTCCTTCCTTCCTTTTCTCTTTCCTTCCTTCCTTTCTTTCTTTTCTCTTTCCTTCCTTCCTTCCTTCCTTCCTTCCTTCCTTCCTTCCTTCCTTCCTTCCTTCCTTCCTTCCTTCCTTCCTTTTCTCTTTCCTTCCTTCCTTCCTTCCTTCCTTCCTTTTCTCTTTCCTTCCTTCCTTCCTTCCTTTTCTCTTTCCTTCCTTCCTTCCTTCCTTTTCTCTTTCCTTCCTTCCTTCCTTCCTTTTCTCTTTCCTTCCTTCCTTCCTTCCTTCCTTCCTTCCTTCCTTCCTTCCTTCCTTCCTTCCTTTTCTCTTTCCTTCCTTCCTTCCTTCCTTTTCTCTTTCCTTCCTTTTCTCTTTCCTTCCTTCCTTCCTTCCTTCCTTCCTTCCTTCCTTCCTTCCCAGTGCAGTGACTAACCTCACAGAGATTAAACAAATCATTCTACATAAATTGTACGTGTTTATCTGCAGTCTTCTCTACATTCATTCACAGTCCAGAATTTATACAGCTTGTCTGAGCTTTCAGAAAACAGGACGGGGAGCGTTGTTCATTTTTACGTCAAATTTTGATTTTGATTTAGTCAGTCTTTTGAATAAAATACCATTTTAGTTTTACTCCTATTTGTCATCTAAATTGTTTTAGTCTTTTTTTTTAGTAGACTAAAATCTCCAGTACATTTTAGCCTACTAAAATCTTATGTTTATAGTTAAATTGTAATGTGTTATTTAAGCATTTCTCTAAAAATGCCAAACTCGTTATATACTCCTGGAGTTAAAAATCTAGCTGATGGGTGCTGATAGGTGATGATGGGTGCTGATGGGTGACGCCTCTAAATGGGTGTTGCTAGGGAGTCCCTCATAGTCTGTCTCCTTCAGTGCCTGGGCTCTTGACGTCACTTCCTCTCGGCACAGGAAGGGCTCAGCTCTGCTAAACAATCAAAAAAAATAAAATCATGTTTAATAGTTTGTTATAAAATTTTGCAAACAGGTAATTTTTCTCCTTCCTTGAAGTGCGCTGATGAGGCGGCACTGATAGGCGGCACTGGTGGGCACTGATAGGCGGCACTGGTGGGCACTGATAGGCGGCACTGGTGGGCACTGATAGGCGGCACTGGTGGGCACTGATAGGCGGCACTGATAGGCGGCACTGGTGGGCACTGATAGGCGGCACTGATAGGCGGCACTGGTGGGCACTGATAGGCGGCACTGGTGGGCACTGATAGGCGGCACTGGTGGGCACTGATAGGCGGCACTGGTGGGCACTGATAGGCGGCACTGGTGGGCACTGATAGGCGGCACTGGTGGGCACTGATAGGCGGCACTGGTGGGCACTGATAGGCGGCACTGATAGGCGGCACTGGTGGGCACTGATAGGCGGCACTGATAGGCGGCACTGGTGGGCACTGATAGGCGGCACTGGTGGGCACTGATAGGCGGCACTGGTGGGCACTGATAGGCGGCACTGGTGGGCACTGATAGGCGGCACTGGTGGGCACTGATAGGCGGCACTGGTGGGCACTGATAGGCGGCACTGGTGGGCACTGATAGGCGGCACTGGTGGGCACTGATAGGCGGCACTGGTGGGCACTGATAGGCGGCACTGGTGGGCACTGATAAGATGGCACGGATGGGTGGCACTAAGGGGCACTGATAGATGGCACTTATAGGTGGCTCTGATAGGTGGCACTGCTGGGCACTAATGGGCACTGGTAGATGACACTGATGGGCACGGATATGTGGCACTGGGGTGCAGCACCTTTGTTGAGGCAGATTGTGGGCACTGCTGGGTGGCACTGTGGGCACTGCTGGGTGGCACTGACGGGGGCACTTATTTTTTAATGAGGTGGCACTGGCAGGGGGCAGGTGGGCACTGGCAGGGTTGGCCGTGATCGGGACTGATGTCCCAATCACAGCGATCGGCTCTTTTTTTTTTTTTTTCTCGCGCGAGGAGGAATAATAGCCGATTACCGGCTCTGTTGTATCACATGATCAGCTGTCATTGGCTGACAGCTGATCACGTGATAAGGGGTCAGGATTGACCCCTTGCTCGGATCAGTGATCAGGCGAGTCTCATAGACTCGCCGATCACAGAGCGCGCCGCGGGCGCCCCTCATGGGGCGCAGGCCGCTCGTGCACGGGACGACGTCAATAGACGTAGTCCCAGCAAAGGAGGTCCGCGCTCTAGCCGTCATTCGGCTATAGCGCGAGTCTCAAGTGGTTAAAAATCAGCAGCTGCAGTATTTGTAGCTGCTGACTTTAATTTCTTTCTTTTTAACGGGAACCCCGCTTTAAATAGAAGACTATCTTTAGATAGATTATTACTCCAAACGCATTTTATTTAAAAAAATTTGATAAAAAATCACAAAAATCCAATTGAAATAAAAAAAAAAGAAATCAGATTCTCTTCCATTTTTTTTATTTTTATTTATTTTAAATCATTGATTTTATCCATCCTGGTTGGGAGCCATGATGGTGTCAGAGAATGTAAAGTCTCATCAAAGTCGCACTGGAAATTGTGTGAATGAAGTCTAAATGTTTTTTATCAACATTCTTAAAGAGGAAGTAAACCCTCCTAAACATGTTTAGCTTGTTAGATAATACTTTTCTCAGGCAGCTGATCGCTGCCTGAGAAAGTGAACTTACTTGTCACATTTTCGTAAAAACCGCCGTTTACATTTCCGTGACGTCAGCCGCGCTTGCGCAGTGTGGTCGTGCGAATGCGGCGTATACTGTATTGCCGACTTTCATCTTCCTGCCTCTCTGCCTTTTTTTAATACGAGGCATTCTCCTCATTGCGGCAGAGGAGAAGTCTCGCGTTGTAAAGCTATCCCTGCTCTTCCTGACACTCCCCCTTGTGACTGAAGACGTCACGCAGGGGAATGAATCATAGAGCAGAGGAGAGGAGAGCAGAGCAGAGCTTGTTGTGACTGTTTACTATATTGGTCACATGCTTTGTTGCCTTAGTAACGGCAACCAAGATCGAGGCTTGGTTAGGATTTCTATTGACGCTACGGCGCATGCGCGAGATTTCCGGAGTGAAATCTAACTAAGGGCGGAAATGACGTCCGGAAAGGACGTCAAAGCCAGAATTTGAAATGGCGCGGGCGATACCCGGAAGGGAGATAGTTTGGAAACGATAAAAAAAGGTATTTACAGCGCTCGTTTTGAGAAATAACATATATAGGATGAAGGCTGATGTACAGTATTAGAGTAACAGTAGAAAATTGGAATTTTTTTGGGCGGGTTTACTTCCTCTTTAATTGCTACATCTGTGGAACAGCTTGTTCTTTGAGAAACAACAGACTTTCTGGCTTGATCACCAGTGGAAAAGAAATTGGTAAACAGCAATATAATAATTGTTTGCTTTTGCGTTTTTAATATAGCTTTAATGTTTACATTTTTTATTTTCTTTGTACTCCATCTCTGGGAACTTTACAATTGCAGCATTGTTGCTGCCACTCTTCTTCTATCTGTTGATGTTCACAGCCTAATTGATGGTCATAGTTCACACACACACTGTACAAATTGTACAAATTTTGCTTTAAAAAACACCCTGAGGTGTAAATCTACACAAGACCAGCACATACTGTAACTGTAATGTACCCTTGGGCTATTTAAAGCCTAAAGTGCTTCTAAAGTACACCGTTTTTGCATTCTTAGCATTAAACTGGTCCGACAGCATTAAAATTATTATTATTATTTTTTTTTTTAAATTAAGGCCCCTTTCACATGGCTGGTTTGGTGCGGCCCCCGGATTCCTGCAGCAAGAATCTGTGGATTCTCTGGAATGAGTGGGTTATGCGGTCAGCAGTGGCTGCTGCTGACTGGGGAGCAATTTTTCGCGGGCAATGGCTGGTGTTGGCGCTTTAATCATCACGGTGCACCATGCTTGATATGGTGTCAGGGTGACTGAAGCGCATTATTTCTATTATTGCATAGTAATAATAAATGAAATAGTTCAATTCACTATAATGCAGAATCGGTGAGAGCCCTGAGCGTGTCACTTGCCACACTGCCTGCCACCAGATGTGGATTATCACCTGCCATGCTGCCTGCCACCAGATGTGGATTATCACTTGCCACGCTGCCACCAGATGCGGAATGTTACTTGCCACGCTGCCTGCTGCAAATTTGCTGCGTTTTGCGATCTGTGTTTGGGGCGCCATTAAGAATATATTGACACCTGCCATGCTGCCTGCCACCAGATGTAGATTATCACTTGCCACGCTGTCTGCCACTAGATGTAGATTATGACTTGTCACGCTGCCTGCCATCAGATCTGGATTATCATTTGCCATGCTGCCTGCCACCAGATGTGGATTATCACTTGCTAGTCTGACTGCCACCAGATGCGGAATGTCACTTGCCACGCTGCCTGCTGCAAACCTGCTGCGTTTTGCAATCTGTGTTTGGGGTGCCATTAAGATTATATTGACACCTGAAGCAGATTGCCTGCCACCAGATGTGGATTATCACTTGCCAGTCTGCCTGCCACCAGATGTAGATTATCGCCTGCCATGCTGCCCGTCACCAGATGTGGATTATCACTTGCCACGCTGCCCGCTGCAAATTTGCTGCGTTTTGCGTTCTGTGTTTGGGGCGCCATTAAGATTATATTGACACCTGCAGCAGATTGCACAGCCGGTGCACTTTGAACGTAGTGTGGGAAATGATCATGGAAGGCACCATGCTAGGGCCAGTTCACACAATAGAAACGCAATCCGGATGCATACCAGATGATGCTTTTCTGCATGTGCTTTTTTTTTTTTTTTTTTTTTTTTTACGCATTCCAGTGCATTTTTAGTGCTTATTTGATGCAGTCAAGTCCATTTTTTCCCCCTCCTATTTTTTTTTAAAAAAATTTTCTTAACCTTAAATAAGGATATGTGTGTTCCAGTGCATTCCAATGTGTTTTTGATGCGTTTTACAGCGTTCCAGTACAGTCCAGTGCAGGAAAAATGCAGCATGCTCAACTTTTATTTTTTTTTAACAGTTTCTTTGAGCTGTCAGCGGGTCTCCCCAGTGTTAAATAAGTCTGGTAATTGGAGCTGTCAAAAAAAAAAGAAAAAAAAAAACAGCCACAATGTTTATTGGCATTGCTCAGCCCTGAAACACTAAAATAAAAAGAAACATTGTTTCTTTTTGTATATTTCTGTTTCTTCATCTGCAGATCAAAGGGAAGAACAAATGTTCCTCTGTTTAACCCATTATTAACCCTTAATTTACTTTAATCAGCCTTAATTAACTCCCTATTCTCCTCCATTTAATTTATTATTTATTTTTTTTCTTTTGTTCACGTGTATTTTATAAACAATGAAAACTTTTTTTTTTTTTTTGGCTTTGTTAGTGAATATTTTTACACATATATATTAACATATTTAATAATAATTAAAAAAAAAATCTATTGATTTCATTTGTAAATAGCTTTTCAATGCTTTGTACCATTGCTGAAGTTATAAACAAAACGGTTGCAGTGGGTATTGGTGAGTACTAAAAAAAAAAAGTATCGGTACTTGTACTCATTGTAAAAAAAAAATAGTATCAGAGCATCCCTGGTGTGAACTATACCATTGAAAACCATATAACCTAATTTCCATACATTTTTGATGCAAAAAAACCCCCCACACACTGGACTGCATGTGGTGTGAATTAGACCTTACTCTAGAAGGGGGGAAAAAAAAAAACCCTTCAGTTCTACATTGAGCTCTGGAAGATTTTACCCCCTTCCTGACCAGGCCATTTCTTGCAGTTCAGCACCGCGCTACTTTAACTGGTAATTGCGCAGTCATGCAACACTATACCCAAACGAAATTTGATATTATTTTTCCCATACAAATAGAGCTTTCTTTTGGTGGTATTTGATCACCACCGAGGTTTTTATATTTGTTGTGATATAAACATAAATGACCGAACACTTTGAAAAAAAAAAACTCCCATATTTTCTACTTTCTTCTGTAAAACATATCCAATAAATAGGAACAAAAATCAAGTTTCTTTATAAATTTTGGCCAAAATGTATTCTGGTACGTGTCTTTGGTAAAAAGAAAAAAAAAATCCCAATAAGCGTATATTAAGCGGTTTGTGTGAAAGTTACAGCATCTACAATCTATGGGATGTATATTGGATTTATTTATTTATTTTATTTATTTTTTATTTTACTAATGCCAGTGATCAGAGACTTGGCCCTTGTTCACACTGAACAAGGCTTTGAAATTGTGTGACTTCACCTGAACTCGCACAATTTCAAAGCCGCATTTCAGTATGACTTTGAGGGTGACTTTAACCACTTCAGCCCGGGAAGATTTGGTTGCTGAATGACCGGGCCATTTTTTTTTCGATTCGCCACTGCGTCGCTGTAACTTACAATTGCGCGGTTATGCGATGTTGCAGCCAAACAAAATTGACGTCCTTTTTTCCCCACAAATAGAGCTTTCTTTTGGTGGTATTTGATCACCTCTGCGGTTTTTATTTTTTGCGCTATAAACAAAAAGAGCGACAATTAAAAAAAAAAAAATATATATATATATATATATATATATTTTTTGTACTTTTTGCTATAATATCCCAATTTTTTATTTTATTTTTTTAAAACCGTTTTTTTTCCCCCTCAGTTTAGGCTGATATGTGTTATACATATTTTTGGTAAAAAAAAATTGCAATAAGTGTAGATTGATTGGTTTGCACAAAAGTTATAGCGTCTACAAAATAGGGGATAGATTTATGGCTTTTTTTTTTTTTTTTTTTTTTGGGGACTGCGACATGGCGGACACTTTTGACACCATTTTGGGATCATTCACATTTATACAGCAATCGGTGCTATAAAAATGCACTGATTACTGTAAAAATGTCACTGGCAGGGAAGGGGTTAACACTAGAAGGCAGTGAAGAGGCTGTGTTCCCTGGGAGGTGATTCTAGCTGTAGGGGGAGGGGACTGACTAGAGGAAATGGTTCCTAGCTAATAGGAACACACGATCTTTCACTCCTCTCAGAACAGAATAGGGATTTATTTGTTTGCACACACACACCTCCCTGCTCTGTCCTTTGTGCCAGCGATCGCTCGTGGTCGGCGGTCATTGCGACCGTTTGTTACAAGCATTTGGCACCTCCGC